>NC_048532.1:7662489-8262489 GCF_008121235.1 Drosophila subobscura
CCACACCTAGTCGAAAGGGGGAGGGTGCTGCTAGGCAACAGCAAAAGCTCGAATATCGAAATTAGTAATCGAAATCGGTATCGACACCTGCAGGAGGATTATCTCCTTCTCACTCCCACTCCCACTCCAGCGAATCAATCACACACACAGAGAGCATCTCCTCACCCCTGCCTCTCCCTCTGTCTTTGCCTGTGACAAATCTATGCTCTGGGACCTGGAATTGCGTCGAGTGTGACGAAATTGTCAACCCTCCTCCTTCCTAATTTGATGCTTAATGAATTCCCTGCAACAACTGGAAAAGTGCTCCTGTTTCTGTGTGTGTGTTTTGTCTGTTCTCTGTTCCTGTGTTCCTGGGGGCAACGCGATTGTTTAGCCTTTTTGTGGATGGGATTGTCACCTTTGTGTCCATGTCACTTTTATTTCATTTTACTTTATCGCACCATTTCGTGTTGAATGCAGCCGTGGAGGAGCGGAGAGAATTTTGTAATTGAAATTTGATCCCATTAGATGAGCGTAAGCAGCGGCAGAAGCAGCGGCAGCGGCAGAGACTCGCAACGAAAATTCTTTTCCCAATCCCAGCCTCCGACTGGGCATCAAATTGCATTGAGTCTGGGCTCTGGGAGCCGACTCACAGACTCGACTCGACTCGTGGGTTTTATGTGCATTTCATATGCAAAAAAAAGACTCAAAAATATGGCCACAAAACGCGGTGCAAAGAAATTAAGCAATGTCATAGAAATTTGATGTAAATTCCAAGAAAATGCACACGGGCATTCATCAGATACGATATACCAACCCCACTCCACCCCGCAAACACGATTCTAATGGGGTCATGATGTTTGTTTCACAATGAAATTCAATGTTTTTCACCGTTAGATAACACACACACAAACACACCAGCAAAGATTTGCGCAATCATGACAAAATGGCTGCCCAAAGGTAACGCCCTCTTGCGCTAAGGATAACGGCACACGCAACACCCACCCACCCCTAAATTGGCCAGCTCCTGCACAACAGACAGCCAGGCAACCAGTCAACGGCCACTTCGTTGCAGCCCCGAAACGAACGGCAACGGAACGGCCTGCCGAGTGCCTGCCTGCCCCTGGGAATCCCCATTGACGGCTCTGGCTCTGCTTCCGCTTGCATTTCATTTGATTTCGAACAGCGAACGCGTCAAGACGGTCAGGAGAGAACGGATCTCCCCAAAGAAAAACTCAAAAGTTCTTCGAGTGCAAAAGAAAATCTAGCAAACAAATAAATATAAAATACAAACAAGTGGAAAACAGAATGAAGTTTAAAGGTTAAACCAATTTAAATATTGAAATAATTCAAAATGAATATTTAATAAAAATCAATCAAGTGTTTTCGGTGAATAAAAGTGAAAACTTTATCCAATCAAATCTAAACACAACTCAACTTTGTTCTAAGTGCTCGCTAAAAGTGGAATAATGTTTGAGAAAAATATGGATACAAATAATCTTTCAGTGTCGATTAGCGGGGATCTGGACTCGACCAGTTCCGGCGGCACTTCATCTGATCATTCGGCGGTGCAACAGGATAATCTGAGCTCACCCATGGCCTATGGATCACTCTTCCTGCCAAATCCCGGTTAGTTAATACAATGTCTAACGTCTGGTATCTGTTCAGACCAACAAAGAGACAGTGCCAATATCGTATTACTCTAGACAAGAGGCGTCAATGAGGCGCTGCATAAACAATTAAAGCCAGGACGGACTACTACACATTTTGCTGAATATTACAGAAAGTTATGAGGATTATGCATTGCAGTGTAGGGTGCTCGAGTGGTGGGGTTATATGGAATGCATTAGAGAATGGCATTTGCATAATTATAACATAATTATTATATGGATTTTCCATTTGATTCATTCATCATTTACATATCTATGGGATCTGCTGTAAATATACCAATAATTTCTTTCTCTACCATTTTTAATCTTTCCCTGCTGTAGTGCATCCAAAATTCGAGGCTGCGAAGTCCATTTTGTAGCCTAAGGCAATGTACCATCAAATGCATTATGTATTACATATGAATATGTACAAATGTATGTATCTTTTGCATATGCATATGTACTTACATTTATGTACACATATCGAATTTATTTATTTGCTTAATGTCTCTTTATGGTCTCGATGCACTCCCCGTTCCCGTCCCCGTCCCCGTCCCCTGCCCTTGCCCGAAGGTGTCGAAAGACGATCGTTTTTTGGTCGGGTATTTGGTCGATTAGTCACATGCAAATGTGTGGGGGCTCTGGGGTGGGGGTGCCACCGAAATGGCACGTGAGAAACGAACTAACCTCTCCGCTTTCCTCTTCCCCTCCGTCTCCAGGCTATCGTGGCAATCTCTCGTGCAAAACCGTCTTGCAGTTGGATAAATTTGGGGCCTATGAGGGCGCGGAAAAGGATCATCTGTTGGAGCGACGCTTTCAGGATATCACCAACGATTATGACAAGTCTCCACCGCCCACGGCCTCAACCACGCCCACACATTATCCCACACTGAACAGCATTATGTTCGAGAATGGCGGCGGCGGCGGCGGTGTCGGTGGCCCCTTGGGCGATCTCAATGGCAACACAAAGGCAGATGCCCTGTGCGCGGGCCTACAAAGAGGTGGCGGTGGTCTCGCGGGTAACCCCGGCAGCGGTGGACACCTAATATCGAATCTAACGGCTGCCCACAACATGTCCGCCGTGGGCAACTTTCCCATCGATGCCAAAATGCTGCAATTCTCCACAGATCAGGTGAGCAATGGAAGGAATCTATGGAGGAGCAGCTCTTATAATCCTTATTTTCATCTATTCCCAGATCCAATGCATGTGCGAGGCACTGCAGCAGAAGGGCGACATTGAGAAGTTAACCACCTTCCTGTGCAGCCTGCCGCCCAGCGAGTTCTTCAAGACCAACGAGAGTGTGCTGCGTGCCCGCGCCATGGTCGCCTACAATCTGGGACAGTTCCACGAACTGTACAACCTGCTGGAGACGCACTGTTTCTCCATCAAGTACCATGTGGACCTGCAGAATCTCTGGTTCAAGGCGCACTACAAAGAGGCCGAGAAGGTGCGCGGTCGTCCCCTGGGCGCAGTCGACAAGTATCGCCTGAGAAAGAAGTATCCGCTGCCCAAGACGATATGGGATGGCGAGGAGACGGTCTACTGCTTCAAGGAGAAGTCGCGGAATGCCCTAAAGGACTGCTATCTGACCAATCGCTATCCCACGCCCGATGAGAAGAAAACGCTGGCCAAGAAGACGGGCCTGACGCTCACCCAAGTCTCCAATTGGTTCAAGAATCGCCGGCAAAGGGATCGTACGCCCCAACAACGATCGTAAGTTGATATTGAATGAAATATATTTGGAATATTTGTAGCTGTCCTAGGGTGTCACCCTGTTCGAACCTTTCCTTTCTTTCCATTTCCACATAACTCGTAAAACAATTCATTCAACACTTGAGTGTGTTCCACACCCAGAAGAATTTCAGAAAACTGGGAACAAATATAATCAATTGCCTTTTGGGAAATTGGCATTAAAAATCGTTTGTACTGCGTAAGTGACCGTAAAACACTTGCGAGCGTCCAGTTGCCACTTGAGCGTGTTTTATGTCCAATTTTGCCAGCTCCTACCATGGGCTAGGGTCGGGTCCTATGCATATTTTTAGAGAGCTATGGTTAGGGACGGAACGGGACGTGACCCTAACGCAGCGCATGCGTGTAGCATGTGCCGCACCGCTCACCCGCTGCTCGATCGCCTTCTCCATGGGCGTCAAATTGCAGCACACACTCCCAGCACTCCTCTCGAGCAAGTGGAGTAAATGTGTTTCCCTTTTCCTTTTTTTTGTGTGAGTGTTGCTTTAATTATATATATATTCCCTTTCGTTCTTTTTCAGTGATATTATGTCGGTGCTGCCCGTGGGCCAGTTGGATGGCAATGGCTTCCCGCGCATGTTCAACGCTCCCAGCTATTATCCCGAGACGATTTTCAATGGGCAATAAACTGAGAAGATCGAACCATTGGAAACGGGGGTTCCATTGTTTTGTAAATACTGCGATTTTATGTTTAAACAAAAGAAAAAAACAAAAGCAAATGAAAAACTGGTCATCAAATGGCATCCAATTGTTTAGCTTTAGAATAATCGACACTTTTGCTTTACGTATTGTACAATATTAATAAATAAAATGAATGAATTGTACGAGTATATATGTAGATTGCAATAGATTAATAAATCCCAACACCACAACAGTTTCCACCTGCCTTAAAAAATTATAGTAATACTTACATATGGAGGAGACTGTGGTAAGATCTATTTATCCTTATATTTCATTTTGATTTCATACATCGCAATTCTTTCCTCCTGCTGCAGCTCGAGTTTTCTCAGCTCAGTGGCTGTCTCGAATTTCTTCTCCTCAAACTTCATCATTCTCAGCTCCTTCTCCTTCAGCCACTGGAACTTCTCCACCTCCAACTGCAGCAAGGCTTCCTTGTAGTCGAACTCAACGATTCTCTTCGCAGCATCGGTGCGCGGCTTTTGGGGTTCCTCGATACCATTTTGGTGATTATTCAGCTCAGTTTCATATACGGATTCAGAGCAGTCGATGGGATCCATGGACGAACCGCTTTCGCTTTTCAGATACTCCGCATTCAGCGAGTCGTCGTTGCTGAAAATGGAGCGCGGATGGTGGTAGTTGGTGTTCCACACGCTGTTGCTCATGGAAGATTCGAAATTGAAATCGGCGCCAAACATGTCAACCAACTGATCATAGTGCGGGCACAATTGCAGCAAGGTCTCTGCAAGCAATTCCAAATTAAACTCAAAATAATAACAGTAATCAGTTTTACCTCTAACTCTGGCTGGATCATCTACCTCAGCACCTTTCGTCTTCATCCAGGTGTTTGCCTTCTGCAGAGTGCCTTTTAGATATCTCAGTTTGCATTTGAATGTGTTCCAGGTGCCGCTTATCTTGGTTTCGTCCATCAGCTTCGTGTAGTACTTCTTTGCCGTGGGTTTCTATCAAGTGGTTGGCGTTGGTTAAAGTCGGTTAACGGTGTATTGGTTACCTACCTCGATGTTCCCGTTCTTCGCAATGTATGTTAGCATAGTTCTTATTTCCTCATCGTTCCATTTCTTTATTGTTGTCACTTTCCTATGCCATTTAAGTGGTCTTGCTGTAAACAATTATACAAAACATTAATTCCTGATTGGTTGTGGGGGCGCGGCATGTGTACTAACTGATTTTTTTTGAAGGCATTTTGATTATTTTGATTAATTTGATTGTTTTACGGAGAAATCAACTTATGATGAGCGTGCTAGGGATGGGGATGGCAGAAAAGTATTTAGTATTTTACTAGTATTTTCAATAAAGTTTTGGCGATATTTTGGTATTACTGGTATTAATATTTTGAAATACCAAAAAACAGCAGCAAATCAATACAGCTATCGATATACTCCGCCAAAAATAGCAACAAAAGGAAACCAGACAAGAAATGTCAAATAAATCTAATCTTAGCGAATACTTTGCTAATGATCCACCGAGTTTTTTTGACGAGCTGACGAATAAGCCAAAGCAGCCCAAGGAGATCTCTGCAGAAAGTATTGTCAGTGGCAGTGGCGGTAACAGCAACAATATGTTGTCGAGCACATTCGCAGGTTTCTTTCAACCTCCCGAGTTTGTGGAAACACCTGAGGTGGAGGAACCAATTAAAGTCACCGACGAGGTCCGCAATTTGTGGGAGCTGCCCCGTGAAAATGATCACAGCAAATTAATTATGCCCGGCATACATCTACAACACGATCTGGTGAGTGAGCCAAAGAAACTTGTTGAGTTTTCATTTATAAACGAGTTCAACCTGCCATTACAGCCCGATCCCATAAGTGTTGCAGTGACCCAGCACCTGGGGGAAGCTGAGTTGGCGAACCGTAAGATCCTCGGCGTGGACGATGTCACCCAAGACGAGCGCGGCCTGCGAAACCTTATTCACGCCGGCTGCCTCCGCACGGCAGTTAATTTGACTGGCAGACTATTGACAGTCTACGGCCAGGGCTATGGACGTGCCGGACAACCAGCCAAGCATTCACCCCACTCGCTGCAGCTGTGGTTCACTCGACTGGCGCTGCTGGCGAAGCTGGGCGAATTCGAACTGCTGCAGAACGAGGCGGAACCCTTCGGACAGCTCACAGCACCCGATGTCTTCTACGACTTCTATCCCGAGATGTACAATGGAAAAAGTGGATCCATAGCGTGTTTCTCGTTCCGCCTGCTGCTCGCCGAGCTGCCCATTTACATGGGAAAGCCACACATAGCCCTGGACAGGCTGTCGGAGCTGCATGTGACCAGCACCGAGATCAAGCAGCACTTTATACAGCTGCAGAACAAAACCGCGGAGGAATTCTGGCAAAAGCGATGCGAGAGGGTCTTGCATTCGATTATAAACTGTGGGCTGATGGTAAGTCCGAAGGGTTAACATGGAATACACTTGATAAAATATGTAATTCTCACTTTTAGATGAAGAAATTCAGTATGATTGATGATATAATGGATGGAACCCTCTTGAAACGCTCCAACCTGAGCAAGGATGACCAGCGTTCTCTGTACTCGGCCTGGGGTCGCATTTATCTGCAAATCGGGGACATATTTGGCGCTGAGCAAAAGTTTGCCGTCTCCCGGCGACTGCGAGAAATGTAAGTTGTCCAGGGATGAATTGAGATTGGCTAACTCTACTTCACTTACAGGAACTCGGCGCCCGATCTGAGGGATCTTATGGACAAGGGCTTAATAGCCGTGGCCAAAAATGACTTTCCCGAAGCGTATTTGATATTTCAAAAGGCCTTGCACTTGGACTCCGGCAATACGTTGATCCTGAACAACATGGGCGTGTGCCTACTATACGCTGGCAAGCTCAAGGATGCCATTAATCTGTATGAGCATGCCATTAACCAGAATCCCCAGAGATCCCTGAACGAGAGCCTGCTGGTTAACCTGTCGACGCTATACGAGCTGGAGTCCAACAACTCAAAGGCGAAAAAGTTCAATTTGCTGCGATTGATTAACAGATACAAGCCGGATCTCAACATTAGCATAGAAATTTGCCTTAAATTACAGACAATCAACTAAGTATAGTTACTTATTCTTTATTGTTACACATTCCACCATCCATAGAATAAAATTCCAAAACAGAATAATATCTAGTATTTTTGAAGCCCATCCTTGGTTTTTCCCATCGATATGGGAAAAATACCACGCAATCGATACCTCAGGAGTCCTATCGCTGCGTAGGCCATCTCAAATCAACTTCCCAGTATCGGTCGCTGAAAAAGAATTTGAGAAGAATATATTTACAATTTGCATAGAAAATCGCGGGAATATTTACGTATAGAATACGCCTAAATGTTTGCAAACACGTAGCGAGTGTTTATCTGAATAGGATAGTTGGAAATAGGTGAGTTTTGTGGCATTTTAAGGCGTTTCAAAAGTACGACCACACGATGCCAGGCCAGGCAGCAGCAGGCGTATATAAAATGGAAAATATTGATGTGCTGCCTGTGGGTGCAAAAAAGAAAGTGTAGAGAAATTTTCGTTGCAGTTAGAATATTGTGTATTTTGACTATGCTCCTGTTTATGCTCCTTCTGCGAATGATTCAGATTAAACGATGTTCGATCCAAACCCAATTGAATGTTTTTTCCTTTAATTTTAGAAATTTTATTTTGTTTGGATGTGTATAAAAAAAAGCGCGCCATTATTTTTGTGCCATGACGTAGCCATCGGGGCCACGAAACAAAGTGTAATTTTTTGTATTTTAGCTCATGTGCAATTGTTTACGGCGTGCATAATGCCTTTGCTTCATTGTGTGTGTGTGTGCAGCAAATAATTTTATATATTTTGTATTCTGCTTGTGGCGGTGCGCATACGCTAAGGTACACGCTCGTCAAAACATATACACATAACCCAGGCAAAAGGCAGAAAATCTCTATTCTTTTGCAATTTGTTTTGATTTCTCATTCGTGTGAGAGTTGTTGTCATTGGTTTGCGCTCTCTTCGCCGTCGCTCTCTGGCTCTCTCGCTCATGCGCGCCGTCTCTCTCTGCGGACGGTTTTTCGTTCTGTTCTGTTCTGGTCCCTATGTGGGAGCGGGGAAATCAAAATCCGTTCTCGTATTTGTTGGTAGAATGTCGTGGGCCGTCGTTCCCAAATTAATTTTAATATTTTTTCACAACATTCCCACGTTCCCCTGTCTAACAACCGCCGCCCTGAGCGATCTCGCTTCGCTGAAAGTCTGGTTTCGACTGCCGTAACGGCAGTTATCGCCTCTTTGGTGGTTGTCGTTTCTTCGATTTCGACGTGCACTCATTTCATTATCTAGTGTTGTGTTGGCTCGGCTTTTTTCTAGCTAGGTCTAGCTATTTTTTTTTGTGTGTGGTTGTCGTTGGAATAAAAGCTATAGAGTATTTGCATATTTGAAGAAATTTAAATATAAATTTTAGAAAACAGTTTGAGCATATGAGAATTATAGAGTTTGAGAATATAAAAAATTGTTAAATCACTGTAAAGCTATGCCCATACTCATGCAAGTTCGAATTTAGAACTTTTTTCCGTTTATTATTACAAATATAACAATGCCCTTTGACATACCATTTCTTTCTTGAGATATGTCACATTTACCGCTAGTTTCTTACATCGAACACTGTCATCCCTGCTGATTTGATTTCCTCTCTGCTCCCTCTCTCTATAATGTACTCTCAATCTCTCTCTGTCAACTGCAACTGTAAACATATTATTTTTGTTTACTTCTCTCACAGATCCACACGATGGCAGCCAACAACAGCAATAGCAATATACACAATATGGGGCCGGGGACGGGCGCGGGATTGCCGCAATCCGTGATAGCCTCCACGGGTACCCCCCTGGGGCCGTCTCCGTCAGCCACCAGCAGTGCCTCACAGAGTGCCTGGGACCAGCTGACGGCGAGTGCCTCCAACAATATGTCGCCTTCGCCCACAGCTGGTGCGCCCACGGTGACGGGGCCGATTTTAAGCGATGCCCCTCCCTCCCTGGGGTCTGGTCACATGAGTGCCGGCAGCTCGCCAGTGGCCAGCTGCTCCTCCCCCTCAACGCCGACAAAGACGCACGCTCCATCGCCCCTGGAGAGCATGGCCCACACCCCACAAGGGCCACCCACGCTGGGTCCGGGTCCGGGAGGTTACGGTGAGGAATTGACTGCCGAACTGGTGAATCAGGGCTGGCGCAAGTTCTGGTCCAAGCGGGAGAATCGTCCGTACTACTGGAACAAGGTGACTGGCGAATCGCTGTGGGAAATGCCCGGCACGAGACCGTTCGATCCACTCACGGATCCCCTGGGGATTTGCCATGCTGGCGGGGCCACGCCAATTCCTCCACACATGCAGCAGCAACAGCAGCAGCACCACCATCATCTGAAGCGAAGGCCTTCTGATGACATGCACGTCCATCCGAATCAGCAGCACCAGCACCACGGGGGCGGTGGACCGCCCATGAAAAAGTTCGTCCTGGCCGGACCCTGGGACCTAGAGGTGTGCACCAATGCGGTTATTGTAGAGCGTCCGCCCACATTGCTGCCCCAGCCACATCCAGAGGTTGAGGCACTGAGAGCAGCTCTAAGCATGAAACTGCTGAAGACCTACGAGGATCTGTGCATGCGCAGGGAGAACATCAAGGCGCCGAGGGACTCGTTCAATCGCTGGCTGATGGAGCGCAAGGTGATCGATACCGGATGCGATCCGCTGCTGCCCAGCAACTGCAAGCCCGAGATATCCAGCGCCATGTACCGCGAGATCATGGCAGATATACCCATAAAGCTGGTGAAGCCCAAGTTCACGGGTGATGCCCGGAAGCAGCTCTCCCGTTACGCTGAGGCGGCCAAGCAGATCATTGAATCCAGATCAGCGCCGCCCGAGTCGAAGAAGGTGGTCAAGTGGAATGTGGAGGACACGTTCCAGTGGCTGCGGCGCACTGTGGGAGCCAGCTACGAGGATTTCCAGGATCGCTTGGCCCACTTGAAGCGTCAGTGCGAGCCGCATCTGGTGGAGACGGTCAAGAGTTCGGTGGAGACGCTTTGCGTGAAGATCTATCACATGTCCGCGGATCATTCCCGCAAGATACGGGAGCGGCACCTGCAGCTGTTGAAGGATCATGGCATACCGGAGCCAACGCCTCCACCACCGCCGCCGCACCTGAAGAAGGTCTGGTGCTATCCCATTCAGTTTGCAGTGCCCTCGCCCCGCATGCCGGCCATCGAATATCTGCAGGATCGCGATCACATGATCATCAAGTATACGCCCGCAGCCATCAATCAGCCGGATGCCCAGTACATCAACCTCACCTATCTGCAGAAGCTGGAGCAGCTGTACCGCCACAACTGCTTCGACGACAAGAAGTTCGATCTGTTCATTGGCCGCGTGTGGTGCCTGCTGAAGCGCTACCAGACCTTCCTCGGCAACTCATTGAACTCCTCGCAGGAAGCGGAGATCACCCAGGCGGCCTTGCCAGTGCCGGTGTTCGAGTGCCTTCATCGTCATTTCGGTGTCAGCTTTGAATGCTTTGCCTCGCCATTCAATTCCTATTTCCGGCAATATTGCTCCGCATTCGCGGACACGGATGCCTACTTTGGCTCCCGAGGGTGCGTCTTATCTAATTTATTTCCTATTATTCCATGGTATATTAATTGACTGACTTTCACAGGCCCTTCCTGGAGTTTAAGCCCGTGTCGGGCTCCTTCCAAGTGAATCCTCCGCATTGTGAGGAATTAATTGAAGCTTCTTTGGTGCATATTGATAAACTGCTCACCGACACCATGGAACCGCTGAGGTAGGCTGCTTCCTACACTTATCCAACGTGCACGTCTTACACCTCTTGATTTTTCCTCTTAGCTTCATTGTTTTTGTGCCCGAGTGGAAGAGCATATCCAGGCTGGACGAGAGCATGTACAAGCGCCGCTCAATGGTGGTCCTGGGCATGGCCCACGAGTACAGGCATGGCTACCAGCATATGCTGCAGAAGTAAGCATTTAATTGGACTCGGAATGCATCAGAAATATTTGTAATTGTCTTGTTTTCTTACCTAAACAGATCAGAAGTGCTTATCAAGTGCATGCAGGGCACCCAGGTGGTGTGGCTGCAGAACAGCGCCGGCTACGCCCGCTGGGGACCCAACGAGAATCGTGTGGAGGCTTTGCGCGAGGCCTTCCGGCCGCAACGGGATCGTGAGCGCGAACGAATGGCAGTGGCTGCCGCCAGCAGTCATCCCAGCCAGCAATCTCCTGCGGCCACGCCACCACCGTCTACATCCGGTGCGGCCACAGGAGCGGCATCAACGCCGACAACGTCCAGCACAGCAAACAGTGGCAGCGCCAGCAATGCCACAGCCATTACAACGAGCGCCAGCAGCAACAGCATCCCCTCCCCAGCCTCATCTTCTTCCATTCTGACGCCACTTTCGCCGCACACACCCACTGGGAATCCGCCGCCGCAGTTCCCACCAACCATAAGCAATACGAGCAACAGCAGCAATCTGGTGGCTGCCTCGCCCACCATGAGTGTACAAAGTGACTGCTCATCGCCCTCATCATCCACAATGTCGCTTTCCCCAGCACCGGCTTCCGGTGGCTATCCCGATGGCGGAACTTCGGCAACAGCGGCTGCTGTTAGCATTACGGCCACGGCCAGCACATCGGCGGCAGGCACTGCCTCAGCATTTGGCCAGGCCACCAGCATCAATAGCTCTGCCAGCACCCAGGCAGCCATCAATTCGGCTGTCTAGAAGGCAATGAAGGAAGCCAGCAGACTGCTACTTCAATATCCATATTGTTCTATTTTTTTCGAAACTATCTGTGCACTTTTGGGCTAAGTACCACAATGTTGTGTTTACTTCGATTAGCATAAATATTAGGGGGACATTGCATGAGGAAATCAATGAGTAATTGGGGGCAGCACGGTTCCCACTGCCCGAATGCCAGAGAATATTCTATCTTGTTATACACTTTTCTACCGCTATGCTAAATCCTTTTATCTACATTATACCTATTGATGTTTGATGAGTTTTCCATTTTAAAATTCTTGGCATTCGCGGCTACTGGGATCCGCTGCACCCCCCAGTACGCAATCCGTTCAGTGTTAGGGCAAACAAACAAACAAGTTATACATTTTAAGTGTAAATATGTTATATTTAAGTTGAAATAGTTGCTAGATACCGGCCTGGCCGTCGTTTATCTTACAAGCATGAGCGAGAGTAGCATGCGTGTAGTCTACATACATAAATATATACCCCCCAGAAAACAAGGGCCAAGCAGCTACCCGAAGAAGGACTCTACGAAGCGCATACATAGTATGGGTAGTGTGGGTATGTGGACGTGTTCTCCCATTCTTGTTTTGGGGGGGTATAAAAAATGGTTTTCCATTCGCAAAACAGAAAACAGAACGTAAAATAATAAACCAATACACCACACACATAAAAACCAACTCTAAAGCCCCTAAAACAATCTTTTGTGAGACTATTAACATATAGGATACATTTACCTTAAAACAATTATTGCAAACAAACAAACAATTATTTGAATACTGAAATATCGCATGTACCAGGGCGATGAGCATTAAAGTAAGTAGAGGAAACAGAATACGGAACGCGCAAGAGAACCAAAATTTTGTAATGAAACTACACCTACGCACCCCGCACAATAAACGACAGCAAACATTTTGGTTTGATCCGAGAACTCAGAGATTTCCAGAGAGTTTCGAATTACTAAATAGAAACTCCCTGAAGGACTTTGAATGACTCGAGGGCAAACCAAACCAAAACAAAAAACACTTCAACACACACAACTAAAGGGAATTTAGCCAATTTATAGAATGTAGCACTCGGCAAACAAATTTATAGAAATCAATTAACAATTAAGTCGAAATCTATGAACCCCCCACACACACACACGTATCGTATCGTAAACACACACAAAACAAAAACAAAAAGCATTTTTGCGCTTAATTAACAATCATTTTCTTTCAATTCAAATCTGTTATTATGTAAACCTTTTTTATTATTATATATTATATTATATAGACATCGTATCGCATAAGTGTGTGAGTGAGTGTGTAAACCTCTTGGATATGGATTAGCTGTTTGGAGAGGAGAGGAGTGTACTCGTATAAAGAACAACTTAAATGGCTATAAACGCAAAAAAGAAAAAAAAACCAACCAAAAAGTCTCAAAGGCATTCAAGGGGGAAATTCAATATACAAACGTTGCAGCTAAATATTATATTATATAGCTAATCTATATAATTCTATATTGTCCATAATATGGCAAGCCTCTACATGATCTCCAGGCTGGAGTCGCTGTTCTTTGTGACCACCTCGGTTTCGGAGGAGCCTGAGCCGGAGCCAGCATCGTCGCCCTTCTCATTGTCATCCGACGGACTGTGTAGATGATGATGGTGCGGCGAACTGGCCAACTGCCAGGCGGGAATGGATGGCACTGTCACTGGGGCCACGGGGAGGCGAACTGCTTGCGATTCAGCAGCAGACCCTTGATGGCATCCAAGTCGCTGCGGAAATTGCTAAACTCACGATTCAGCTGCTGGGCGTGATCCCTTTGCTGGCTGGTGATCAAGTCCTTGACCACAGAGATCTCTTTGTTGAGGTCCTCGGTGCGGGTCTCGACTTTCTTGTCAATGTCCTCCAGAACCTCCTCGACGGGCTTCCTCTTCGGCTTGCCAAACAGATAGGGGGCAATGAATTTCTATTCGGATGGGATTCGATTAAAGAATCAGCAAAAAGGCAATTGGGGATTCACTCCACTCACCTTCCAGAAGAGATATACCGCATAGATGACGCCACTAAACAAGGCCGTCGAATGGACTATCTCCCGTATGCGGCCGAAAACTGTTGGCTGTAGCTGCAGAGCCTGCACCTGGGAGCCAATGTTGATAACCGTGTTGGGATTATTCGGATCTTGGGTGAAGACGCCGGCCCGCTCGCATGCCAACTGAATTTCGTGGGCCGTCAAACCTTTGGACCGTAGGAATTGTTGCTTCTGGATAAGCGTTGTGTGCCGCACTTTGGTGTTTTGTAGAAAGCTAACCGCTGTGGTTATCTTTTACATAAATGAATGGATTATATTAAAGATTAGAAAAAGTCAAAGTGCAATCAGAGAGGGGGTAGGCGGGAGCAAGTTACCAGAGACTCACGAGGCGGCTCCAGCTCCTCGCTGGCACCGAAATCCTGCACCGATGTGCTGGTGGTGGCCATTATGGTTGTGTCCCCAGTATCCGTATTGTTTCTGGACATTTTAATATCTACTTTTAATTCAATTTTGTTGTTTTCTTTAGACCCTGGGACCCTCAAAAATCAGTCGCAATATTTATTCGATTTGTCGGAAAGCTAACAGTGTAATAAGTGTAAGGTGGGGCACAAGCCAAAACCATTGCATGCCCTGCCACTTATGACGTCACAAAACAAAGTCGAGTGCTGCGCAGAGGCACTAACCATACAGTATAGTTGGTGAATTATTATACTGAATGGTTGGTGGCAGAAGGGAATTAAGAACACATTATCAATGGAAATAAAAAAATTAAAAAAATAAAAAAGAGCGTATATAATGATAATTATCAAAGATATTGGTCAAATCATGAAAAAAAACTATCCAAACGAAGCGTATTTTTGCGTCACCTTCTCAATAAACTCACAGACAGCCAGCCTATCGCTTCTGTAACGATACCAATATATCGCTCTTGCATCGAAACGATTAATCTTATCCGCAAACCGCCCGGAGTACTTTTCTTTTATTTTATTTTAGTTCCTCAATGGGAGGAAACAAACGAATTTTACCAACAATGGACACGCTGAAGGGCATGCTCAAGTCCTACGAGGCATGGGTGGCAAGTAATCCGGATGTGGTGGGTGACTTTGAGACCACAGCCAAATGGGTGTCGTACTTTATAGCAGGTATTTGTGTACTCAAGATGGCCCTGCTGTGATTGTAACTGCTGATGTAACCCGTTTTACAGGCCGAATATCCTCCTCGAATGTGGTCTCCGAGCTGGTCTATACCCTGTCCAATATGCTGGTCTTTTACAACGATCGGATCATCGACAGGGCCCGCAATGCCAAGGAGAATTCGGTGCTGAGGCTGCAGTCCAAACTCTGCTATCGTCTAAAGGTCACGCTGACGACGCTCGAGTACAGTGAAGTGTTCATCGAGATATCGGCGAGGCGGCTGTTCGGCCAGACCGGCAAGTGGCTGGTGATAGCGCTCATACAGGTCTTCAAGGCGGCAGGAAGACTTTTTATCTTGAGACATTCCACATCCGATATTATCACCTCGCCGCCGATTGCCTCGCTGAACAGAAGGGCGCTGGGCAAGCAGCGGAAAGGGGCGGCAGCGGAAGTGCCCCCAGCCAATGACGATGTCAATTTGATGCAATCCCAGCACTCCATAACCTTCCAACTGAAGCGTTCGGGCCGCATCATCCGCAAGGTGGAGGGTGCGCCGCCCATACAGTATCGCGACTTTAAGCTCCACGTGGAGAACACGGAGGCGGCCAAGACGCAAATACCACGCGAGCTGCTCACCGCCGAGTACCTGTACATCTCGAAGCCGCTCATCCACTTGGCGGCCATGGGCCTGTTCGGGCGCCGCAGCTGGAAGCAGTACATGGTGGCCCTGTCGATGGACCTCTACAGCATCCATCTGTATCGCCAGCGCAGGCATCTGATGTCCAAGCAACAGAAGCTGGAGCTGAGCAGGCGGTGCATCAACCTCATGTATTTCCTCGTACGCTCCCCCTTCTACGAGAACTACACGCAGTCGAGGCTGGAAAGGCTGCTCGATCTGCTGGCACGCACCGTGCCCATGGCCAAGATGGTGGCGGGACCGTTGAAGGACTACATTCCACAGTGGCAAAGCACGTACTTCTACCTCTGGTCCACTTAAGCAGCAGCCGGAGAACACTAGTATTCCACCCTCCATCCCTTAATCTAAGTTTAAAGTTACAGGTGACGTATTGATAGATCGATGGCGAAATATTTGCTTTTTGTATGGCTTTTAAATGATATATGGAACAATATTTTTACACATACAATATTAAACGAATTGTTTGTTTCACTTACATTCTAACTATACATAACAATTATTTGTAATTATAATTGGCTAAAAACACACGCACACACAGACTGGAGACTGCACACGCTCAGACCTCGGACGAATCAAAACTTCAGACTGAATCCCGGGCCCATGGCCAGCTGGCGTTGCGTGAGTCCTGCATGCAGCACAAAGCCCGTGCTGCTGGCCGAAGATGCAGCCACAGCGGCGGCAGTGGCTGCCGCTCCGCCATGGCTCTTCTTGTTGCCCGTGATAATGCCCGAGGAGAGTTTATTGACGGCCGCAACGGGCTCGTCCCTGCCCAGCTGCTTGAACTGAGAGCCACCCGATGGTGGCTTTGGGGACGAGGCCTGTGCCTTGCGTGCGCCCAGCTCACTCTTGGCCGGCCACGTGGGGAACATGGATGGATCGATGGGTAGGGGTAGCTCCTTGAAGTAGGCGTGCTTCAGGGCCGCATCAGCCGTCAGTCTTTGTTTGGGATCGTACGTCAGCAGGCCCTGCAGCAGCGACAATCCCATATCGGAGGTCTTCTCCAGAAAGTGTTTGCGCAGCTGTGACACGGGATATTCGGTGAACTGTGAGTTCTGGCTCAGCATGTTCTTAACGGCGGGTAGCTCGGTATAACCAGGCCAGATCTTATCGTTGGGTGTTCCCAGTTCCTGCAAAAGAAAAACCATAAAAATTAGGAACATATCGGGGGAAATATAATCCATGCATACCTTAAAGATTCGATTAAGTTCATCGATCTCCGATTTGCCTGGAAACAGTGGCAACATCTGCAGGAACTCGGCAAAAATGCAACCCACCGACCACACATCAATGGGCGTCGAGTAGACCGGGGAGCAGAGTAGCAGCTCTGGCGCCCGATACCACAGAGTGACGACCAGCGAGGTATACTTCTTGATCGGTGAGCCATACTCGCGTGCCAGGCCAAAGTCCCCGACCTTGAGTATGCCCTTGTGGGAGAGCAGCAGATTGGAGGTCTTCAGGTCCCGATGCAGTATCCAATTGTCGTGCAGATGGGCCACGGCCAGCAGCAGTTGCTGCGTGAGGCACTTGACCTCGCCGGGAAAGAAGCTCTGCTTGCGATTCTTCATCGTCTCCATCAGCGACTTGAGATCGTGCTCCACATAGTCCATCACAATGAAGATCTTGTCCATGTTGGAGCCAACCACAATTTCACGGACGGTCACAATATTTGGATGCTGGCCCTTGAGCAGCGTATTAATCTCCCTGAGGGAGGTGATGGGGAAGCCCTCCTTTTCCTTTTCCATTTTGAGACGCTTGAGGGCGACTATCTCGTTGGTCCGCTTGTCCTTGGCGCGATAGACAACGCCGTAGGTGCCCTCCTCGATGCGATTGAGGCACTGAAACTCCTCCACCGAACGACAGCCCTGCACACCGGGATAGTAGTTGGGCAGTGGAATGCCCTTGTCGTCGCACGGCGTCTGCTCCTCCAGCGATCGCAGTGGCTGTTTGGCTGTGGCCGCCTTCTCTTCGCTCGTTTGGGGCTTCTCCTCTGACACCTGGGCCATGCCACGCTCCTCGCTGCGCGTGCTGGTGCTGGGGGAACGTTGATGCTGGTTGTTCGTGCCATCCTGCTCGTCTTCGTCCATGCTGCTGTCGTGGGAATGACTCTTGGAACGGGAACGACTGCTGCGACTGGACTGGGAGCTCCTGGAGCTGTTCTTGGAGCTCGCTGCCGAGCGAGAGCGCGATGACCTTTGCCCCTTGGGCGACTTGTAGAGCTCCCCTACACTCAGCGGGCTGTTGGGCAAGGGAATTTCCTCATCGTCTTCTGCCGGCTTGCCCGATGATTTTCTTTTGCTCTTCTTTTTCGTCTCGTAGCTATCTTCGCTCTCATTGGAACCCGAATCGGTGTCACTTTCCGCACTCTCCTCATCCTCCTCCTCCTCGCCATCCTCGTTGGAATCGCTCTCCTCGCTGCCGTCCTCTTCCTCATCGTCATCCTCCTCGTCCCTGATCACCTGCACCTCCTCCACGCTGGGCTTTCTCCGTTTCTTGTACTTGATGTCCCGCTCGTCGCTCTCCTGCACCTTCTGCTTCCTCTTGACAATGTTCAGGCCAGCAGTGACACTGGCGGCCTACTGTCGCCGGACTGAGGGCATCGCTGTGCTCGTTTCGTTCGCGCAACAGCTCCCGGCGTGCCTCCAGCTCGTCCCGAGCTGTTTGCTTTCTCTGTCGATTCTCTCGCTCGGCGGCCAGGAGCTTCTCCCTTCTGGCCAGCAGCTCTGGATCCACCTCCACGTTAATCTTTCTCCGGCTGACATCTGGGAAATCTTCCCTGGGCAATGACTTGACTGAGCTGCGGTGGGACTTGTGGTGCGTCTGCTGCTCCAGCTCTGGGCTGTCCAGCAGCTCGATGACACGCTCGTGGCGCTGCTTGTGGCTGCGCCCGCGCTCTCGCTCCTTGCGACTCTCCCGCCGATGCTCGTAGTTCTCCTCCGTCTCGTAGTCCTTCACGTAGTTGTGGCGCTTCTTCAGCAGACGCGACCGCAGATCCTGCTCGAGGCTCTCCGCATCCTTGCTCTCGGCATATTTGCTGCCTCTCCTGCTGGGCGGCTCCTCCATGGGGTAGTCGGCATGCCGACTGCTGCCGTGGTAGCCGCCAGACGGATAGGAATGGTAGTCCCCTCGCGCACCCACTCCCCTGGGAACACTCAAATGCATGGCCTGGTGATGCTGATGGTGGTGATGGACATAGCTCTGTGCTGACGGCGGCGGCGGTGGTGGCAGGGGTGCCTGTGGGTAGTGGTAGGCGGCATGGCTCAGGTGATGCTTGGGATATCCTCCTGCTGCCGCAACGGCTCCTCGTTCGCTGTTGTTGGCGCGTGGATGATGGTGGTGATGGTAGTGCTCTTCCCTGGCCCTCGTGTATTCGTATCGATGCTCACGCTCTAATCCGCCACCTTCTTCTCTCTCCTTGTGGCGCCTTCGCTCGCGGGAATGTTTCTTCTTCGATTCGCGCTTCGATCCAGTGGCTTCCCTGCTGGCCTGCGGCGGTTGTATGTACAGTGAATCGGCATCGGCATCGTGCTCCTCGTCCCCGCTAAAAGTAAGAGAGAGAGAAATAATTCACAATTATGGCGCCATGCTTTAAGTTCTGCCCCCGATCTTCCGATGCGAATCCGACGTTGCGCTGACGCTGCCTGATCTGATCTTTTCTGTTTTGTTCTGTTCTGTTTGGCGTTTGCTGCTGCAGTCTATGATGCTGAGGATTACATTTTACACAGTGCCCTTGGGGGGCTTCAAAGCTCACGGCGTTGGTGGTGATGGTGTGTCCACACGCTTCGCTCTGTAATTCTTTTGGAGATTAGAATCAATAAAGTTTAGTGCAGTACTTTAAGGCGGAATTCGTGCAGCTAATTGAAGCAATCATCTCGGCATTGGAGCACTCTGAGGAGCACCGAGTGCAATCAACATGGAGTACTCACCTGTTTTCCACTCTTGCCCGAGGATCGGTACGGATGGTACTCTTGGGACTATTCCATGGAGCATTGATGAGTTTTGAACACACACTCCCAAGGGCTGTAAAATGTAAACCCGACTTACACACGGACTGCAGCTGCATGCAACCTGCCACCTGCACACCTGCTACTCTGCTATTTGGGATGGATCTTTTATCTTTCTGCTCTGTTCTGTGCTTTTCGGTTGACAAAAAGACAAAAAGATGGAGAGATAGGAAGAGAGAGAGAGAGAGAGGAGAGACACGGATAGATATTGAGACTTGTGGGGGGACTTGGAAAGAGGAATTAGCAAAAGTTTCATCATTGTGTGTTTTGATTGATTTCATTTGATTTACAGTTACAATTTACCGCCAGCAGCACACGATACGAGATCCGGAGAGATAGATCTCTGGAACATATTTATTAGTCAGGCGCAAGCGATTAGCGTTGATTTGGGGCTTGGGCATATTGGCATTGGCTTTGGTTTTGGCTTGAGAAGATTCGTATTTCGGTATCGCATTTCGGTTTCGCTCTCCACCTGCCCTGAAGAAGAAGAAGATGCACTCGCTCGCTTGCTTTCTCGCTCTCTGCCGATGCAGTTTTTACACTGGACGGGGTGTGTGCACATTATTTTGAAATTCAAATTTCATTTGCAGTTTGCTTGCACATTTTTGTGGTTTTTTTCTTTTTGGTTTTTCTTTTTTTTTTTTTTTAACAATTATTTTTTTTTTTCTTTTTTGTATTATTATTTATATTATTATTATTATTAGGTATTGTTGTTGGCCATCGCGCGCCTCGGTCTTGGGACAAGTACACACTTTTTGGCCTATTTGCAATGAAAAAATTCAAGTCAATTAAATGGTACAACAAATATTAGGGATTCAGTAATTGGTTATCATCAATAATTGGATTTTGGTTTCATTTCTTGTTTTTTTTTATGGTTAACAAACAAGCGCGAAAGGGGTGTGGGTGATGGAGGGGGGAGGAGGATTCATTCTGTTTATGTGTGTTCTTTTTACAATTTACAGATTCGCTTTTAGATTTTTGTAGAATTAGCATGTAGAAACAGATACAAAAAAAAATGCTTGTCAAAAAATTGTTTCACCCATCCACACACACACACTCGCACATGAACAGACACAAGCACACAGCCACAGACATCCTTCAGTGCTGACAACTGTGGAATTTCATTCAAGAAAAACCAGCTAGCTGTACACATTTTTGGCACAAATACCGCCAAGTTGTCAGCACCAGACAGTGTGTATGATGTACGCCTGGCCTGCCTTTGCGTGCATATGTGTGTGTGTGTGCGTGTGTATGCAGCAACAATTTTTCATGAATCGCACATCAAAAGATGTTCTATTACTACGGGCACGGGGATCTAAACCATATACACACCTGTGATAATGCCCATCGGTGGGGCTCCGCAATTGGCCATCCTCGCTGCCAGATGAATTAACCATCTTGTGACCACAGTTCGCAAAAAAAATGCTCGACAATGAATAATATTCACAATGAGTGAGTGCACTGCTCCTGCTGCCCTTCCAGTGACAGTAGCTGGCGCTGGCTGATTCACGTAGTTTTCGAGCAGCTTTCGCAGCGTTTGCTAAGCAATTTAATCTCTGCGCTGGCAGCCAAACTGCCTCTATGTATATTTAACTTTGTTTTTCGGTGGAATTCTTTCTTTTTTTAGCAATGTGTCTGTGGAAATGTGAAATTTCACGCAAAAGAAAAGATGGAAGCAGTGTAGGGTTGTCAACTATAGATCAAAATATCGATAATTCTTTAAAATAAAAATAATTTAAAAATTAAATTTTGTTTCATAAAATATTAAAATATTCATATGTTTTTGCGATATTTTTTGATATTGTAAGTTCGGTAACTAACCACAGTGTCTAAATAAATATGGAGGGTATATTGTATATTTGCACAAAAGTGGATGTATGTAACGCATGTTATGTTGGATTTTCGTATTGTGAAAAAGTCTGTGGATGTTTTGAACCAAAAACTCTTACTCAAAAGAATGTATGTAAATAGAAGAATAGTTGAATAAGTCAAATAAAATACACTGAAAAGTGGAATAAGGATTAAAGATGTTAAAAACATATGTAAGGGTTCTGTTTTCTTTATGGGAGCTTCTTATTTCCGATGCGCACGGAATTGAATTTTAGAAAATATATACAAATATATATATGGCAAAAAATTATCAAATATATGGATATTTTTGCAGTGATATATTTTATATTATTTTGATATATTTTTTAAATATTTGACAGCCCTAATGGAAGCAGTGCAGTGTGACCGCGGATATATCGATAAGATACACAATCAAGCCCTCGGAAATATACCGAAATATACCTTCTCATTTTCTCATGTTCATGTTCTATTTGATATTACTAGCTTACAAAGACTTTTAACACTGAAACAATAATTTTATCCGATTGAAGAATCAATTTGGCTTATTATAAATACTCCATTTTATTGGATTGTATACCTTATGACCTTATATTTTAAAATATATGAATGAATGAATTATGAATTTTTCATTTGATGGTCAGAAAAATACAGAAATATACCGATAAATATATTTCAAGTATGCCAACATGGATTGTTTTTGTCGAGCAGCTGTTGCGTCAGTTTAATAATTCTCTCGGCCGCTAATAGTTTAATTAAAGAAAAGCATGTTGCACGGCAATTCGCGACGTTTAATGTCGCTGCTGGGGCGACAAGGGCGTCGCCTGGCGTCCGCACAGCCCACCAATGTGCCGCAGCCCAACGAGGAGGTCAGCCACACGGTCAGAAGGATTCGCGAGGAGCTAGCCTCCGACAAGCAGCGGCTAAAGTGGCGCACACCGATTGGAGACAGGCCCGAGGATTGGGGCAACAGCAAGCTCAAGCTGTTCTCCAACTCCGAGCAGAATTCAGACTTCATTGTGATGATGCAGCGGCCCATAGATCTGTCGCCGAAGAACATGAAGCAGTGGTGGGCGAATCGACAGGAGAAGATCGAGCGGCACATGCAACAGTTCATCCCGGAGCGTCACAAGATCCTGGGCGCAGAGCTAGCTGCGTCACATTTCATACTGTATCGCGGCGGGGCAGCCAGGTTCGTCAACGATCCGCGCTGGCATCGGGCCACCGAAGATGGCGAATTTAGTTTGCCCAATAAATTCCATCCCGGCTACAAGGTGGAGGCCCTGCGCTGCGACAACATGGTGCTCTACTACGAGGGATTGGAGAACTTGCGCTGCCTCGACCAGCTCAAGTTTCTCTCCTTTCACAATGTGAAAACCTTCGACGACTGGTGCCTGGACAGGGTATCAGGCGGCGAGTTCCCGCGTCTGGAAGTCCTGGACCTATCTGGCACTGCAGTAACCACAGATGGTCTCTCCTGTCTATACCGTCTGCCGCAGCTAAAGCTTCTAATCTTAGACGATCCGAAGCAAACGCTGGAAATGGAGTTGGCTGCGGCCATGCTGGAGGTGGCTCTGTCCCCTCTCAAAGTTGTTGGAGCCGATGCTATACACCACCATGGCTAAATTTGTTATTATATAATTAAATTATATACAAAAAAATCAATGTTTATCAACTTTGTGCGGGTTTCGCTTTCATATATTCCGCTTTGATGGCATCGCGTTCCTCCAGGGGCGGCAAATATGGTGCTATTCCCTTGCCGCGACGGTCCGCTCGTACCTTGTTCTAAGAGAAAATGGATTTCAAGTGAACATTTATCATGGTTTAATTGATGAACGTACCCAAAACTCTTTGCAATTGTTATAATTAACAAAATAAACCTCGCACTTGTCACGGTCAAAGTTGTTTTTGTTGAGGCACTTGAATGACAATTCCTGCTCCTGTAAATGGGACATCGTTTAGTATAAATATTGAATTGAATTACTTATAAGCATACCTTTAGGCAGGGATTATCGCGCTCTGCATTTAGGTTGGGCGGCATTTGTATTTATGGGAAATTATTTTAAAACCTTATATAAAATTTTGTTTGTTTTCGTCAGTAGTTTGGCCCTGCCAACTTGTGGAACAGCAAAGTTGTTTGGCCCGGCCAGTGTTGTGTTTTGAGTCGCGCAGAAACAGCTGTTTCAGTCGCTGGATAAAAATGAATACATTCAACTTTGAAATCAAACTAAAACGCGAAAACAAAGTATATTATGAGAATGTAAGTGGAATATGATATCCTGCGCGTACCCTCTAATCATGGAACACTCCCATAGGACATGCTGCTGGGCTGCGTGCAGTTCCAGTGCAGCGCCGAGACAAAACATGAAGGAATCCAGCTATATCTGGAGGGAATCGTTAATTTGCAACTTAGCAGCAAGACCGTGGGATTATTCGACGCCTTCTACAACTCTGTGAAGCCCATTAATCTGCTACAGAACAATCTCGAGCTATCTGCCCCCGGGAAGCTGAGCGCTGGCCGCTCCGAATTCCACTTCGAGCTGCCTCTTGTCAGCCGCAAGGAGCCACTGTACGAGACATATCACGGAGTATTCATCAACGTCAACTACCAGCTGCAGTGCACCGTCAAGCGAAATTTCCTGGGCAAGTCCATGACGAAAATCCAACAGTTTTGTGTGCAGTACAAGCCAACGGGCCTCGGCGAAGACTCGCTGCGATCCGTGCCCTTCAGCCTGAGTCCCGACTCGCTGCAGAAAAATGCCACGGCCAAGGAGCGCCTCTCCATGCCCCGGTTTCTCATCACGGGTCGTCTGGATCGCAGCGAATCGTGTGTAACGATGCCCATAACCGGCAGCATTGTGGTGCAGCATACGGAGGCGGCCATCAAATCGATTGACATGCAACTGGTGCGCGTGGAGACGTGTGGCTGTGATGAGGGTCACAGCAAAGATGCCACCGAAATCCAGACCATACAAATCGCCGATGGCAACGTTCTGCCCAAGCTGGAACTTCCCATTTATATGGTACTTCCGCGACTCTTCACCTGCCCCACGTTGCTCACAAAAAACTTTAAAATTGGTAGGAAATGCTGCTTCAATATGATAAATACCCATTTAAACTGATTCGATCTCTTTCAGAGTTTGAATTGAATCTGGTGGTTGTGTTCAAGGAGGATTACACAGTTAGTGAAAACTTTAAAATAGTTTTTAAACGCTCTGCAGGCCCAATGCCCAGCAAAATGACTACCGCAGGACGTTGAGCGAACATGTCCACCATCGAATATGGCAACTATCAATTAGTTAAGTGGCAGCTTACCATAAAATATAATCGAAATATATTTATAACAAACTTTATGAATATTTAATTTGAAATGGCCGGAAAATCGATTGACAAGCAACAAGTTAAAAAAAATACGTAATATTCCAGGCCCACTCACCTAACGTTTTGTGCTGTTTTTATTGGTTAACTTTTTTAGTTTGATTTTTATTATTTAACCAATCCAATAAAGTAAAGTCATGAAAAGCCAATCTGGTTGAGAATTGTTTCATAAATGGGATAAAATTATTGTTTTAGTGCTAAGAATCCGAACTAGCTGGTAATATTAAACAGAATATCAAAATCAAGGAAAATGTTAAGAGATTTACCGTACATATACGGTACTTGAAAATGAGAAGGTATATTTTGTAGGGTCGTGCGGTATATTTTATAGATAAATCCGCGGTCACACTAAGTAGGAGCCGGCCTTCAAAAATACCGGGAAAAGGAAGCTTAAGTTTATGTGAATTTCGATAATTAGTGAATTGATTAAGTGTTAAGTGTGTGCCCTTGTGAATTATAGTTGCGGCTGCAGAGCAGTCTAACGGTTAACTTGGTTGGTGGGGTGAGTACTAAATATATGTAGACGCAAAGGCACGCAAGCTTCCATGTGCGTTTTTTCCATGTGTTTGTAGTTGTTTTTGATATTAAATGAGCCGGCAAAGAACCGCTATGAAAGAGCATGTCATGTCCCAAGGTGTTCGCACACAAATCTAAGTTTACATAAGACAAAACATCTTGATGGATTCATTTATTTTCACATACTTATTGATTACATCAAACCATCGCTATCACTGTTTCTTTTGTTTATCTTCCAATACGAGTGTATTATGATGGCTGCGGGAGTAATGACAATTGATTTCCTCGTTGTAAGTTGGGAATGCTCTACTGCTTTTCTTTTTTTGGCCCCCTTGTCACTTCTCCATCTCCGTTATTATCTTTCAATTTAGCCACACACACCTGCCAAAACAAAGGCTCTCTTTCGCTCGCTCTCTCTTGGTGTCTCGCCTCTATACATGTTCGATCTTCAGCAGCGCAAACACACGCACACCCACACGCTACACAATGTACTAGCCTCAGGCGCTTCTCCCACGATTTACAGTTTACCGTTAGCCAGCTGAATTTACTGTATTATTCTGAGCATACTCTTTTGCTCTGCTTTCTGACGACTCTCCCTTTGTCCCGTTCTCTCCCACTCAGCTTCCGTGTGACCGGTAAGTGCATATCAATTTCCTGCTTTCGCTTCCTTGCACTGCAAGGGGGAATTTTTTTTAAATCTTTAATAAGCTGATACTGGCTGCCGCTGCTGCTGCTGTCATACACTACGCCCACACACTCACACATGCAGTGCTTTTTATGTGTGTGCCGTGTATGTTTCTATATAAATTACTTAGCATAAAATTTCTTGGCTGGCCCCTATCCACTTCTGCCTCTCTGTCTTTCTCTCACTACTCACGCCATCTTCTTTTTCCCGTGTGTCTGTCTGTCCCGTCCCGTCTCTCTGATGTTCTTGTTTGTGTAGAGTGTGCGGATTGCCGGTGGTGGGGGAGTGACATTTCGGCCATCTCCTTTACATTCGATATACAAATACATATATGCATACATATGTACATACAACATGTGTGTAAGTGTATGTGCATGCATATATCCTTTTACGAAAAGGACGGGCGAAAGTTCTCGCGGAGGCAAGTTTCAAGTTCACTAAATTATGTACATATGTACATACAAACGTACTTGAATGCGCGCTTGTGTGTGTGTGTTTGTGTATATTTACTCGACTCGACTTGACTCGACTGCTCTTTGGCGTCGGCCTCAAAGTTTTTACCATAAAGAAAGTCACACAAGCGCACACACACAGCCATGCCCATTCACTTGAATGTATTTATTTAAGTCAAATAAAAAGAATAAGAACGAGATGCCAGGATATGGGCCTGTTGATTCCGTCGTACACTTTGGATTAAGGAGCAGGGGCTGAGTTGCTGTAAAAGTACTCAACATGGATAGCCAAGATATTTTAAAGACATTGGGGACACAATTTAAATATGATACCCCACAAATCAACTGTGAAAATATATTTCATTCACAAAAATAAGAAATAGTTCCAATGAATTCTCATACATTATTCACTCCTTCTTCCTTAAATTCCCTTTAAATTTCTTTCAGTGGCCCCTAAGAAAGCTGTTGCGCTCTCCCTCTCTCTCTGTCTTTATCCTTGTCGTGCCTGTGCGAGTGTGGTAACTGAAATTGAGTTTTGGGGGCTAAGTCCACCTCATCTTCAACCCAAAAAGGAGCCACCCACTCAGGCCACAGCCCACAGACAGCTGCCTTCAATTTGGTGCTGCTGTCGGTGCGGTGTTTCTGTCGCCAAATGTAGCACTAACAAAAGTTTTCCACAGCCTTGTACTCCAGGACATGCTCGTATTTATATGTATATATTTTTTGTCTTTTCCTCCCACTGCTCTAACCCGGCCCAAAACGAAACATTTTACATTTTCCTTGTCGAAATAAGGAAAATGAATAGAGGGCGTCGAATTGGGTACAACTTTTCTGTAAGTAAATCCACTTTTCAGCACGCAAAAACTGTGCACACCAACTGTTGCCAAAAAACTTCTGTGTGTGACTTGTACGCATTTTCGATTACGATTACTTGCCTATTGTTATGGGAAGCACTGGCAATGGCGCAGTCATAGGGAATGGCACTGGCACTGGCACTAAGCAGAGTGTCAATGCCAGAAGCTGTTTTGTTGTTGTTTTTGGTAGATGGGGGTGTGGCGTTGGGGGATAATACTGCTGGGTGTCGTCGTCACGTCATGTAATTGATTTAAAATTAGCACATCGCTTTGAAAATTTAAACTGTTTACAAGTGCCTTGGGACACAGCTGGTGCTGGTGCTGATGCTGATGCTGCTGCTCCCAAAAATGTTCATCTATTTGGCACTCGTATCGTGTTTGTTTCAGCGGGTGTTTGCGTTTGCGTTTGCTCTTCTGCGAGTGTGTGTTTATGCATGTTTAATGAACATGAATCCACAAGGCACAAGGCACCAGGCAGCAGCCACCGGGCCATAGGACTGTAATCGCATTTCAATATGCTGCAGCACTAGCAGCTCCACCACTGAAAAAATGGGTAGGAACGAGGGGAGAAAACAAGAAAAACTCAAAGCCCAGACCCCAGACCATGGTCCATGGTCCCCGTTGCGTTTGTCTTTCGTTTCGTTCCTCCGCATTGCAAGCGGCAATTTAGTTTGTACGGGCAAACTTTTCATACTCGCTCTGACCCGTAAACGAGGTCAACGCAAAAAACATTTTGAAAAATTCATATGCAAACGTATTTTCAGTTGCCACTCGCATCGCATCGTATCGCATGGCATCGCACCGTACCTGCACAGGTGGCCATGGCAGCCACCACGGCACCATGCACCAGGAGGAATCAGTAGCAGTAACAACAGCAGCTCCAGTAGGGAAATTCCCTGGCCTCTGGTCGCGTTGGTCTTTCTCTCTCTCCCCGCCACCACTCACTGTGCCTCGGTTCAAGAGTTTTTGCCATAGAGAAAGAAACTTTTTAATGGCCACACACATTTTAATAGGTGTTCCACTCTGTGTGTGTTGGGGGCAGTCTTCCATTTGGGGGCTCAAAGTCTTTGCCAGTTGGGTGTAAAGTGAAACGTTTGCTGCTTTTTATTAGTTGGTAAACATAAAATATAATGAAAAAACAGTTGCTTTCCATTGTAAATTAAATGAAAATCAACGTGACTTTCAAAGTGAATATGTTTACAGACATATCTGGTAGTAAATCTTTATTAACTGTTCCACTCTCATACAGTGCTGCCCATGCTGTTCAATGATTCATTGTTTCCATTTTCACCCAACAGTGCTACCGAAAGTTCACCTTCCACAGGATCTCTCTCTCTCTCTCCCTCTCTCTGCACTTCTTTGCATTATAAATATTGAAAGGAAATTGAATACCACGTTGAAGCGGGGAGCATCATCAGCTTGAGCACTTGATTGATTTGGTATAGAATTACTTACCATTTTTGTATAATTAATTGCTTCTGTAAAAGTGTTTTGCAAACATATCGATTCGCTCCACCTTTCAATTTATTCTTTGGTTTTCTTTTTGCTGCTCATCAGCTCATTCTGTGTGTGATGGATGCAGGAGTACAGATAATTGATTTCCTTTTACGTTATTATCTTCCCATTAACCACATACTTAGTACTTGCTACCATGGCGACTGTACTTTTGTCAGTGTTGCTCATTCTGCTTAATCAGCACCTACCAGTGCTGTCCCTCATCTCCCTCTGCCATCTCCCATTTCCTGCACTTTCCGACTTTCATGTTCCCGTTCGCTTTGTAATTATGCGACTGTGTCGGTGTTGGCCATCGTGCAACCATCACACAAGCACAGGCACACAAATTTGTAATCGGAGTGTAATCAACTCATGGCTTGGCTTCTTCTTGCATTTGCCTCGTTTTAATCCGACTTCTGGCTCCTAATTGCCCGGCCCCCCAAAAACCGAAAGCGGAAACTCTTCAGTTTAACACAAAGTGAAACATTTTCCGCTCTTCTTGTTCCGGGCCCTCTGGTTTTTTTCGGGGATAAGCATTGACCGAACCGTACCCGGCCAGAGCAGGGCGTTGGTAATTGTTACATGGGGCTGAACCTGCAGGCACCTCTATGAGTAATTAGGGTCGGCAGGATTAGTACAGTCGCCTCCGCTTCGATAAACTTGTGCCCGGGCCAAGCCTTGGAGCCTGGGTTCCAGGCTCTCGCGCTCAAGGTGTTCTGGGTTTGGTTTCGGGATAAGCATAAGCATAAGGGTAAAGGTGAGAGACCTCCTTCGACATTATGCCATCTCGCGTCCGCTGACGCTGATGTATGTACGTGTTTCGGCTTTGCTTCCGTGATAATTTTCCAAACTTTTTGCACCAATTATGTGCACGGCAGCGCGATATTCTCTTGCTCTTGGCCATCCTCTCTCTCCCTCTACCTCTCTTGCCCACTCCCTTTGGCGTTTGTGTGTGTGTGTGGGAGTGCTGGCCTTTTTGTGCCGGTGTAGTTTATGCTCATTACGTGAGTGCTGAACGCAGGCCTCACAAATTGTTCTTGCACAAGAAACTGCCGCTGCCGGCGGCTGTACACGACGATATTATACCTATGTACATATTGTATACACAGAAATCCAACCTACATATACGAGACGAGTGGTATATATATCCTGTGTATATCTAAATATAGATTCCTTGCCTGGATGCAAAATCCTCCAATTTAATTTTCAGGTATTCTCCGAGGCTCCTCCTGCTTTTTGGGTGGGGCTGTGGCGTTTGCGCGTTATTTAGTTTTTGTGTTAGTTTGCAAGCAATTTAAATTCTAGAGTTGAATAATCCCCAGTCTGTTACTTAAAGAGCAGCCATTTAAATGGCCCCTTCACAGCGATACAGAAACAATTAAAATTTGTGTGTGTGGCATTTACTATTTATTCTACTTTTAATTTTCGGGGGGCATAAATTCTCCACTTGGCAGCCTTTCCAAAACTCATAAATCAGGGATTAAATCGACTTAAGAACATAAGTCTGGCAAAAACAATTCGAGATTGCCAGACCAAGTGGAAAACTGCCCACGGAGTGGCTCTTCCTGCTTCTGGTATACGAGCATGGCAGTGGCCAAGATGGTGAGTGGCAAAGCCTTTTGGTTTTCCCCATTCAATAAATGAAAGTTTAAAGGAGCATAAAGTTCCTTGGCGGTCTCCCTCTGCACATTCCCATTCCCATTCTTAAAACTATAGTTTCCAAAATATTAGGACAAATACACGGAGCCAGTTTCTGGCCAAAGGAAAGAATGGAGGCTTTATCGGCGACGGGGGAGCGGTGGAAAGGAAAGTTGTCGTCAAAAGTGCATAAACTCTCAGTTGGCGCAAAAGTTTCCATTGCATTTTCATTGGAAATCCAAACTGAAGTGTGGGCTAAATGTCTTGTCGTGCTCCTGCTGCTACTTCTGTTATGGCTGTGCCTGGAGCATGGAGTCTGCTGCCTGTGCCGGGGATACATTTTGTTTGTTTACTTTGAAATTGTAAATGGATTAGCCGCACTCCCAGATACAGAGATAGAGAAGGAGAGAGGAGAGGAGAGACAACGCAAAGCGCGCGCCAAGCCTGACAAATTGAATTTGTTAGACTCGAGAGAAGTTTTCGGGAGCCAAACTTTTGCTTGCATGGTTGGCCCATTGGTCGTGGTTTCGTGAGAAAGGATGGGATGAATGGCAGGCACACAACAAAACACACAGCACACAGCATAGCACACATAAACCTCGAAACAAAACTTTGCCCTGATGGATTTAGGATAGTTAGAGAACAGACAGCGCGACAGAGAGAGAGAGAGAGCGCAGAGTGTTGGCAAAATAGATTGCCCTGCCGAAGGTGATGGTCCAGGAGCAAAAAAGGGTTTCAACTCCTTCCCCACAAATTCACATCCACATCCACACCATCCTCGACTGTGTTGCTCCTCGCGAGCGCTCTAGTCATCAATAAGGTAATGCTTTAAACAAAAATCAGCCAAACAAATCGATGGATTGACAATAATCGAGAGTTTATAAATGATCTAGTGGAACTCCAGTGTCTGATTTGGGTATCAGCCAGATATTTGTTTGAATTTGAACAGCAGATTAATGATTGCTCCCCTTCAAGGCGTTTAAATTAATCAAACAGCAGCTAAGTCATTGATTTGCACTTCAATTGCAGCCAAATTAAGGACTTTTCTCTGTACAAATAATAGGAGAAATGTCAAGTTCTGCATCAACTTTGAGCCAATTCAAGTGGATGTCTAGGATAGCTGCAATTGACATGGCCTCAAAAGAGTGCATAAAGACTTATCCAAGTAGCCGGTTCTCATTTCAATCAAATCTACAAGTGCTGCCCATTGTACGTGTATTTTGAATATTAAATGCTGCCCATGACCCGCATTGCTTACCTCTAAACCCCGTTCAAGTGCTGCTCACACAATGCCATTACTTACTCACACCCAAAAGCCTGTAAGAACTCTTCTCAGAAATCGATTTGCCCACCGCCTATCTGTTGCATGAATGGACACGGACTGGCCAGGAGATCGGATGGCTGGGAGACTGAGAGGTCTGGCGCTAAGGCTAATTGAATGTGCTCGATGCGATGCAAATCCCAAGTGAATGGGCGCTCATTGCGATATGTAATCCAACGAAATGATGATTACTACAACCATCCACGGGCCATTCATGGCACAAATATGCTTTTGGGCCAGGCCAAGCTGTATTTGAGCCACGTTGCTTACCCTTTCAGATTCCCCCTGCGGTCTCTGCGCGCTCTCTCTGCCTCTGTCTCTCCCCGCTGTGTGCTTTGGGGCACTGTACGTCATTTACATTATTATGATGAGATGCAAATCTCGTTAAAGGACACTTCAGGATGCCCTACCCCTCTGCCACCCTTGCCATCCGCTATTCGCCGTCTGTCCTGCTATATAGACTACACTTCAATATGTGTGCCATATGCCCCTCTCTATCTTGTCAGCCACACAATTCTCTACTTTCTCCTTTCTCCTCTGGCTGCCTTTTTTCCCTGAATTTTGTGTGTGTGTGTGTGGCCGTGTGTGTGTATTGGTGTTATTCTTATGCAAATTACATTTCCTGTGTTTGAGCTACAGCTTGTCGCTACATGTGTATGCTTGAAGCACAGACATGTCCTCCCTCCCCCGCACCTACAGTTGTCCTGCACAGAGAGGGTGGGGTGGGGGAGTGGGTAAAAAATTTCTGTCGTATGGCTAAAAAATATTCTACAATTCTTTTGTAAAAGTCAACAACAGACGAAACGCTTATAAATGTTTTCGCTTGTGCTTTCGTTTTGCTTCTCGTCCCTTTCTGGCTTTCAATTTCCCCACTCATTTGCATACTGTCGTATCTATTGCCAGCTCTGTCTCTCTCTCTGTCTGTGTCTGTCTGTGGCTCCTGTTATGACATATTTGTTGCTGCCATCCTGCTGACTCTTTGCTTAGTATCTTATTTGCATTTGTAAACTTTCCTGTGGCAGCATTTTGTTCATTTGTTCGTTTCTGTTTTATTTTTTTGTGCCACAGATTTTGCATTTTATATCCCTGCTTTCGTTCCGTTTCCTCCGCCCACAATCAGAGGCTGATTTGCCGCATGGCACGGCACACACACGTTTTATTTTTATTTGAAACTCATTAGCTCTTAAGGGCACACTTTTCCCATTGCCATTGCCATTTTCCATTTTCATTTTCATGCACTCTATTTTTTGTTCTATATTTTATTTCGCTTATGTGGCACAAATCAAATGCAGCATCAGCACATTATTCACTGAATTGTGTGTGGCGTGCAACTGCTGGAGGTATACGGAAACTTTTAACGGGTTTGCTAATTGCAGATTGTGGCAAAGTTTCCGCACAAACTGCGCAAAAAAACAACCCAATTGATTGGCATACGAAATGGAAAAGGAAATCTGTTAAGTTGTCAATGTGTAAATCGAGTGCGTAAATCTTTTGATATTTATAATCCTTTACCCATGCTGACTCGCACTTTACTTTGCTTTTTCTCTCTCTCCCAGTGTGGCATAGCAATGAAGCTAAAAACATTCAAGCACGTGCCTAATTCCATTTAAAGAGTACCACAACTCCGACCATTCCATAGCCATAACTATCCTCAAATCCATTCAATACTCTCGCTCCTTTCTCCTCTCTCTTTTGCTCTCCAGTCGAAAGCACTTTCACCGTGGTACTTTTACTCCTACTCTTTTTTGCGGTTTTGGTTCTGGTCCTGGTCCTGGTCCTGGTTAATGGGCTAGCCAGGCAGCACGTCTGACAATTGGAAAATTGGAAGTTAAAACCATTAAATAAATGAGTGTCACACAAGCGAAACAGACTGGCAGGGAAACAGAGGGAGATAGAAAGATGGGGAAGAGAGCAGAGAGAGCAGAGAGAGCAGAGAGAGCAGAGAGTGGGGTAGAACACAATCACATTTCAGTTGCTGGTTGCTGGTGATTCTCTAAAACTGACTGCTATTTCGGGTATTTTTATCTCTTTCGATTTGCCGAGTCACTCGATAGCAGTCATCCCATGCCATGCCAATACATCTCCGCCCCGCTCTCTAGCATCGAGGGGTTAACCACTTTGATTTGCTCTCGATGGAAACAGGCAAAATATCCAACAGATATACAAAGCAATATACAGACTGGCATGGGGATAAACAGACAGACTGACGAACAGACAGGAAGCCCCTGTTTGAAAGTCAACAGTTTTAACCTAATCACAGTGGATTTTATTGCCGCCTCTCACACACACCCAACACACAGACAAATCGATATGAAACGGAAGGCAAGTTGGGGGCGAGATTCGAGTGAGTAACGGTTAGAGGAAGGGTCCTTTGCCAGCCATTTGTGGGCGGACCGCACGGATATACGCTACCGAAAAAGGAATCATTAGGGTCACCCTCTCCTGGTTGTGGGCCTGCTGCCTCCACAGCTCCATTGCTGCATAAGAATTTTCGGGTGCGTTAAGTGCCCCCCAGAAAAACCTTTTTTGTTGAGGGTTTTAGTTGGTTTACACTGGGAGAAAAAAAGGGAAGCTAGGAAGCTTAAACTTAAAAATGATTTTTACTCTCTCCCAGTGTGGATAGGCAATGTACTCCAGAAGAGATCACACCAGCTCTGTTCTGCTCTTCTGTCAGTGCAGCAGAGGATTGAGTTTTTGAAGATTGCGATGCGTATTGGTCTAACCGACATGGCGTCCTGTTTAGAACAGGAGAACGGTATGGTACGCTACGGACGGGTGACGTGACGAAGTTGAGTTGAGCCCTAAATGTTATTTATCTCTAGATTAAATGGATTTGTGTGCAAAATTGTCTATTTAACTTGGGGAAGCAGCATCAGCAGAAGGAGCAATGCCACCAGGAGCCAGGATTGGCAGTGGCTGTGGCTGTGGCTGTGGCAGCCTCATCAGCAACAGTGGAAGCACTTTTAGCCGGCTCTGTGCAAAAGTGGCAGCAACTTCATTGTTTGAACTTTTCACTGAATACGTGGGCGTTTGATTGAGTTTCAACAAGGGTCTCTGTCGCTCTGCCATTGCCTTGGGTGTTGGGGTTCTGAAACGGATGCTGCTACTTCTGTGCCCCCAATGTCACTGGCTGTCGTTTCAGTTTCTATTGTCAATTAGAGCTGACAAGTGGCTGTCTATGGGCGAAAGTGTTCATCTTTATTCCCTTTAACTGGTTTGGGTGTCACACTGTCTCATACGTCCTTCGGTTGACAACGTGAACGAGTGTACGAATGGTACATATTCGATTTGGTTAACGCAATCTAGGCATCTGCTTTGTGTGTTAGCCACTTGAAGTAGGTCGCCGTTTGGTCATACATTTCTATATTGAATGGGGACTGGAATATTTCCTCTTTCAATCTTTGAATGCATTGGCAGCACTCTGTCAGTTGTTGTGCCACACTGGGCAGCACTTTGACAGCATAGAGCGGAAATATTTACAGCAGAAAGTCAAAAATGTACAACACTTTTACAATTTGTTAACATTTTGGCAAGTACTCGTGTACTCTGTACCACACATGCGACATTTGTGTATTTTTTCTGCTTGAGTTCATTCCTCTCTCGGTGTGTCGCGCTCGTTGAGTGCTGCTGGCGTGCTAAGAAACATGTCAACGGATGTCTTGGAAAGCGTGTAGGAGACAGCACAAAGAGTTCATAAATGCGATAAATATTTCAGCACTTTTAAGCATCTTCCGGTATAAGCACACAGATGTCTTTTGGCTTGAGCTCTTCTGCCATTTCTCTGTGGTTTTTATTCAAGTTTGATTAGCATTTATCAACTGTATTATGATTGGCACTCCTCTGAAGAGCACTCGCTTTAAATAGCATTTGATCGATCAGAGCTCTCAGCTATTAATTATTGGATGGCAGCAGAGTGACATGCGGAACAATAAACCATTGAATTTTGCAATAATTCCCCTCTGTTTATGGCACCGATTTGCACTGCCGAACACTGCACAGCAGCACGTCTGCAATCTCCTCTCTCCTCCACTGCACTCCATTGACCAAAACAATTGCCTGCGATTCACAATGAAAGCCGTTGGAAGCTGTGCTCGCGCGGCTCTTGGCCAGATGCAGTCGACCAGACCGAACAGACACAATGGCCCCAAAATAAACCCAAACGGAGAATAACCCACTAGCCAGCAGCCAGCAGCCACCAACCAGCAGCCAACAGCCACTAGCCAGTAGCCCACAGCCAACTAGAAGAGGAGAAAACCAATTCAAAATAATAGTCTAATAAACTTACTTAGCGTGGCGCACAGCTGATTAGCCTGCTGCCCGACTGCTCTACCGACTGCACCCCGGACTGCTCTTCCCACTGCTCTACAGATTGCCCTCCACTGCTGGTTGATGGGTGTTTGTGGATCTGAGCGTTGTGCTCATCTTAAAGCCAATTTTCTCACTCCTTCGAACAGCATTTTATTTTATTATTGCGCTTCTGCAGCTGGACCAACAACAAAAACAAAGCTACGCCACGGTCGTTTGCTTAATGCGCCGCGTGCGCTGCTCTGTTCTGATCTGCTGGAGCCATGGCAGTGGCAGTGGCAATGGCAATGGCAGTGGGCAATGGGCGATGGGCAATGGCGATGGCCTTTTTGTGCTTATGGGTGAGAAATGCCTTCTTTATGTATTAATAGTACTTTTACTCCCTTTAGCACTCGAGAGCTTTGTTCTAGCGATGGCAACGTGATGAGAGTTAGGCTATTGGAGATGGAAAAATATAAGAAAAATGAAATATTAATTAGAAAATGGATAGTTTTGGATTATGATATTCCTCTCGTTATTTTAGCTTCTCTTAACACACAGTTGAACCCAATTTGTGCTCTATTAAACAGTTAACAGCTGCCAAAGTTCTGCTCATCGGAAAGTGCAACTTCACTGCCCTTTGACTTGTTAACCATTTGATGGCCATGAAATTCCATTGATTATGCAAATTTGCCATGAAATATTCAGAGTTGTTGTCTCTTTCCCTAACAGAAGTCAAATTTGCCATCACTATTTAGCGTCCGAGCAACATGCACCCCGAAAATATGGCACATGGCAGTGCTAAGGCGTCGGTGCCATCACCAGCAAAAAAACCAAAGTGGCAATGGCAGTGGCAGTCTGGGGGGCATGGCACCAAAGCACCAGAGCACATTTATACGGGAATGACTTCAGTGTTGTATCACGTAGTAAATAATTCCTTTGTGGCATTGTCTTGGTTGTTGGCTTTGCAGCTTTCAGCTTTCCACCAGTCTGTCCTGGTTCCTGGTCCCAGTCCTGCTCCAGTCCTGTCCTGTACTGTCCCCTCATCCACTCGAATGGCAATGGAGGCGGGTCTACAGGGTGTTTACGTGTGCCATTCTGCCGGCGGTGTGGGGGTGAAAATTGGTCTATGTGGGAGGATGAGTCTTTTATTGTTACGTGGCAAATACAACATAAAACGAACGTGTAAATGTTATTTCTTGATTTATTTTAGCGGTGCATGCAGATGCTTACACTGAACCGATTTTAAGGTATCCCCTAGCCTCCTTCCCCACCCTACCCCAAACTCTGTTTATCCTCTGGGGCTATAGCCATTTTCATTCCTCTTCCCCTTCGCATATCCTATATACAGTCGAAGGAGAAGAAGAATCTTCAATTGGTTACGTATACGTACGAGTGCCACGATTTGGTGGATACTTTTTTTTTCGTTTGGTTCGCTCAACGCGAGAAGCGACAACAAATATAAAATATTCCGCTTACCTTGCACAAATATTTATACATTTTGTTGTGTGTACATAATATATAAAATTACTGCTGCATGTCTCTATACATATGGGTGTATGTGTGCCATGTGTGTGTGTCTTTTTGTTGGTTTATATCTCAACTGTCCCCTGTTGCCCCATTGCCCCCTTGAGTCATTCAGTGTGGCGGCGTCTGTGTGTATATTTGCTATGGCCTGGCAAATTTTTTTTTGTATCTGTGGCATTTATTTTATGTTTCGTTTTTTGCACCCTACAAAATAGGCACATGGCACACGGGGCGTATTCGTACTATCGATGAAAGTGCTGAAAATTAATGAATTAAAGTTTGAGAGAATTTTAAGGGGATTTTAATGGCGTTAGAAATAGGAAATTTTTTACAGAAATTACAGAAATAACTAAAACTATAATTCCTGCCCTTTACAATAGGGAAATTCTAGTTATAAAACGGCAATCAAAATGGTTTTAGTATGACTGCAGGTTCTTCTTTCTCTGCACACTTTTATGCTGCTATTAAAAATGATAGAAACTCGAGGAAAATTCCTTGCTTTCCCCAATGATTTAAATATTACAAACTTGATCACCTTCAAGAACTTTTCTCCTCCTGTCTCCTACCTATTTATGTGTTGAATATCATTATAATTAAATAATTTCTCTCTCTTCTATGTGGTTCCCTTGCAAGCGAGTATAATCGCTTCATGATTGCTTTCTGTTTGTTTGTTTGTTTCGTTTTACCTTGGATACTTGTGGATTTTGTCTGCCAATTACAGGGTAACCATGGCATACAGCCTCTCTCACTCTCTCTCATTGTCGCTCGCTCTCGAATCTCCTCCATCCTCTGTGTTTGTTGAGTATTTTGTAATTTTTTGTGCCATGTTTTTGTTCTTCGCCCCACTTGCCACCCCCATTGCTGCCACTCTTCCTCTGTGGCAGGGCAAACACTTTTCTTTTGGGTGCAAGCGACTTTGCATAGCAGGCAGGCAGGCACTCTCTGCCACAAAGACCAGACCCGACCAGACCATAGTCTAGGCCCAGAAGGCCCCCATGGTTTATATTTACCTCTCGGCTTAAGCCAAGGCGGCGAGACGTTTGTCTCTTGGCTGTCGGGCTGTACCCTCTCTCTGTCTCTGTGTGTCGCCTTTGTCGGTTTTGTTTGGTTTGGGATTGGGTTGGAATATTGTTGGGTTTTCTGTTTTTATTGTTGCTGGTGCTGGTGCTTTTGGTTGCTGCTTTTGGTTCCGTGTTTCGCCTGTTGACGCAAATTGCCAAAATTGCCTGCGGTTGTGTTTACATGGCGAATGTAACAGACAAGTGACAGCCGCACGCACCGAAATTCAAATAAAAGCCAATGCCAATGCCGTGTCTACAAGTCCTGCGGGCTGGATGGTAGCGGAGAGTGTGGAGTGCGGCCGGCTGATGCCATGGAATATGCAGGACGAGTCAGCAATCGTGCGGTACATTATTTAATTTTGACATGTGCTTGGGGTTTTGTCATCCGTATGTACGCTTTTGCCGCACACAAAACCCACAATCCGTGTATCTATATATACACACGCATTGTATCTTCATATGTAGGCATTTATGTGTATTGTATATGTGTCAAGCAATTGGCAATTCAAATTTCAGCTAATGTGCTTTTGATATATGGATTGAGGTCTCTCTCTTGCTGCCACATTTTCGCACATAAACTCTATACATATATGTATATTGATGCACATATTGATATATGTACATAGATTCCTGATAGCTTAGAGTCATTTGTGGCTATCAGTACGGCACCGAGTGTGTGGGGCGATGTCTTTGATGTCTTTTTATTGATTGCCTTATTCGATAAATCATTATTTTGCATTTATGTCATGTGACAATTGGCGTAGCTTCATCTATGCGATGGCCTCCACTCGACTCGACCCCTGATCTGTGCTGGATTGATGGCATTTACATTAAAATATATTCAGATGTATGCATGACCAAAATCAAGTGGCTTCCGCTTCCTGGCTTGAATGTTTATTTAGGTTTTTGGATGTCGGAATATTACATAATATTGTCAAGTGCTGACCATAGAATAGAAGACTCCGTGAAGTGCTGCTCGTAGCATGTAATATATGTTGAAGTGCTGCCCATTTGACTAGAAATTTAAGTGCTGCCCATAAAAATGAGAAAAGAGAATATCTTAAGCCATAATTCTGCAACTTAATATTGATTTCCCATTGTTGTTTGGCATTTTATTTTGATGTTTGTTAGTTTTCGAGTATTTCCTAGTTCCTCTTTTCAAAAAGAAAACTTTAAGTGCTGCCCCATCAGTAGTTGCATCACGGTACAGTTGCTTTCCTTTGTTGCGATATCCATTGTTGCTGCCTGATAGTTTTTCCATCGCCGTTTGAACCTTAAAGGGATTCCTTTACTTCCGTTGTACCTTTCTCCGCTGTTCTCCTATTTATTGTCAGCATTTGCCAATCTCTTTTCCAGTCCTCCACCCACCCATTCCCTCTCTCTCTCTCTTTTCCATTCTGTTTTGGGCGTTTTGTGCAATGTTTGCAATAGCCATTCACTTTTTGAGACATGAATTTGATTGCTTGGATGCCTTTCAATGCCCTTTTCAGTTCCCTCCCACTATTTTTTTTCAGTGCCGGTCTCCACTTCAATACTTTGTTCCCTCTCTACCGCCCGCCGTACCCGACGATTGCTGTGCTGAATGGTTGAATGTGCCTAAGATATACATTTCAACAGTATACTTTTCGTTTTTGTTTCGCTACACTCCACTTTATACTCTACTCCAATACTTCTTTTTGGTTCTGTGTCTTTTTTCTTTTTTTTTGTACATCTACTCACTTTTTCCTGCAAAAACAAATCTGTGTAGTGGGCGCTTGTCCTTGTCCTTATCGCAAGGCAAAGCTTTTTAGCAGCGAGTCTCTCTCTCCTTCTCTCGTTCTCTGTTCGTTTTCCTTGTTTCTTGCTTTTTGTTGTGCCTCTGTGGCCCCCCAATAAATCTACCATCGCATATCTTTGGGGCCCTCTTTTGGTCTCTCTCTCCTGCGTGTTTTTACAGCATCAACAACAAAATAACTCAAAGTGTCATCCAAAACTCTTGAAGTCTATTGTGTTGTGCCTTTGTTGTATATTTTTGTTTTTTTTTTTCTGCTACGGCTTCCTTATCCTGTGGCTCTTATCCCTATACAAAACGTTTGACGGTTGCAATCGTTAGGAGGTTACACGTGTACCAAAAGGACAGAAGGACGGAAGGATATTTCTGGTGGATTGTGTGGGTGTCATTATTTGCTTTTGCCTTTCAGAGCCGGTATCGAAGCGATTGGAATCCCACGCCGCCTGCTCCTTTGCTTTCAAGTGGCATTTTTATTAGGTGTATGCCTCTGTAAATCACTATGCCACCCACTCAACTACATAAATATATATGGCCTACCCCATACCTCTTACATAAACATACATATATACTACTTTATTCATGGTATTTTAGCATTTGATAACAATCTAAACAAAATGTATGACATTGTTCGGGGCTCTGCCTCTCCCCCACTCACTCAATTCGTTCGACAAAGCAGGAATGTGGGTGGCAGTGGAGGAGCAGCCAATTCCCATGCATATTCGTATTTTTCAGAGGCTCATTCTTCACTCTCTACCCAGCTTTCGCGCTCTCTCTGCTCCTACCTTTATGTATTTATTAATGTTACCCACTTCAATGTTTGGGTGCCTTGGTGGCCGCTGCCTGGCTGCCTGGAACTTATTACATATTATAAATCATATCATGGCATGACATTATGCTTAGCATACAATTTGCCAAAAAGAACGAACGACCTTTTACCCATACTCCCGCATTCAGCTCCCTTTCTACCCCTCTCCCTCTCTCTCTATCTCTCTATTGTTTGCTTTTTTTTTGAAGGTCGTATTTAAAATTGTATACGAAACTTTTTGGCCAGAGATTTCTTTTTATACCCGGTACTCGAAGAGTAAATAGGGTATATTGTATTTGTGCACATAACGGTTGTATGTAACGCACAGAAGGAAACGTCTCCGACCCCATAAAGTATATATATTCTTGATCAGCATCAATAGCCGAGTCGATTGAGCCATGTCTGTCTGTCCGTCCGTCTGTCCGTCTGTCCGTCCGTCTTGTTGAGCGCCTGGATCTCAGAGACCATAAAAGCTAGAGCCACCAAATTTTGCATCCAGACTTCTGTATGCTCACACTGTTACAAGTGTATTTCAAAAATGAGCCACGCCCTCTTCCGCCCCCGCAAAAGGGCGAAAACCTCCCAAATCTACAATTTTAAAGATAAAAGAAAACTAAAAACGCCATTCCGTAGGGAATGACCATATCTATCTGATCACCAAATTGGGATCCGATTGGATCATTATTATGGCCACAATGAAGAAATTAAGTTGCAGTGGCTAAACCCACCCTGTCCAGCAGCTTTTGTTGCTTTTACACATTCTCTCATTCACACTCTGCTTCGCGCAGTGGCAGAGGCCTCTTCCCCTGACACGTCTCTGACTCATCCTCTACCACGACTCTGCCGCTGCCTCTGCCCTGACTCTGCAGTGTGTGTCTCTAGGGGAGGGTGGCGAGCTAAAGGAGCGTGTTGGCGTGAGTAGTGTTGTTGATGTAGATGACAGATGAAGAGAAAATGTAAAATTTGACAAATAACCGCTAAGGTGCAGATGTAGTACTGAGTACCGGGTATAAGAGTTGTGACGCGGCTTAAGACGCGTCTCACAACGTTCCTCCTCGTTTTTCTGGTAGAGAGTATTTCCATGGGTATTAGTTTTGTGTGTGTGGTGTTCTGCCTCTGGCCGGGCACTTTCGATGGCAATCATATCGATGACAGAGCTTTTGGGGTTGAGTCCGGATCACAATGTTGGTTTTGGGATTTAGATGAGTATCCTATGGGTATTGGATAGGCTGGCTTTTGTAGGGGTTTTTATGTTAAAAAAAGGTTAAAATGTGCAAAACATGTTTCGAGATGCCAAGGTGTTTTTAGAATTGCTGTTTAGGCGCCCAAAAATACGCAACGCAACATTTATTGATGCATTTTAAGAATTCTGTATTCCACAAATTAAATGGAAGTTTTTAAAACAATTTCCCTGATCGAGTCCATTGCAGAACTGCAGCTGCATCGAAAAGTAGCCTTCTCGTAGTCTAATTAAAAGTTGAAGAAAATTTAACAAACGACTAAAACTTTCGCCCACCACCACCCAAACTTTTACCCCAAACACGAGCAAAGCAGCAACAGAAAAACTTTGCAACAAATTGCAGCCGCATAATTCATCAAACGCTGAATGGAGACAATCGATTTTTTAATTGGTTTCTACTCGCTTTGCATACCAATTTTTTGTTTTATTTTCACATTAAAACATAAATTTAAATAATGTTTTTTCTTGTTTACATATTTATAGTAGTATACATTTATGTGGCAACATAATGACATTAGCTAAAGATGGAGTCACCCCGCCCGCCAGCACTCTGGGGGATGGAATCTGTGTGTGTGTGTGTGTGTGTGTCGCGTGTCTGTGTTGCAAATACTTGTTTCTTTTCTTCGTGTGTGTGTGTTTGTGTTGACATAATAACCATAAGCTAATTAGCATATATATCACATACTTCCTAAATTAAGAGCTACAACTAAAAACTATTTTCTTTCTTGTTTTTTTTTCTTCTCTTCATCCTCCTCGGTTTTGGTATTATAGTTCTCTTAGATCAAAGAAAAAAGTTCTGATTTAACTTTTATATACAATTTGAAAGGTTTACTTTTCTTCTTTTCTGTGTTTTTTGTTTTTTATTTTTTGTTTTTGTTTAGTAATAGTAACTCTTGTCAATTCTTAACCTTTTTTCTTTCCTGTTTCTAAATATTTATCGTTCGTTTTTTTGTAATTTCATAAGAATACTTTTTTGATTGTTGTTGCTGCGGAAGTTTCGTTGCGTTTTTCGTTTTTTTATGTTTTTGTTTGCAAAATTTTGAAAATAAAAAAAGGAAAAATTAAAAATGAGATCAATACCAAATAAACAAAAAAATATTGGGTTTTCCCACTCCGCCAGCGAGCACAAGCATCGTTCGTTTCGATGTTCCCCTAAGCGAAAGGACACCCGTGGGGTATTTGGTATTCCTTTTTTGACAAAGAAATAAATTATAGCATGTCCGATCAAAGAAGTGTCATCCTTGTAATCAATTTTCGCACAAACGAGAGCACTCAAAAAAAATGGGCACGAAAATAAAGTTTAGTTTGGGTTTTCCCTTCGTTTAGATGCTATGATCCAGAATGGAGACCGGATCGTAGGAACGTTTCTTGGCACGCAATTGCAGAATGTAATAGAATTCCCCCAGGCAGATGCAGATCAGGCATCCCGCAATGGAGGCCACCACCCAGAAGGCGAAGTCGTTATCATCGCTGACAACTTCCACCATTTTGGGCTCCAACTCGTAGGAGCACTGGCAACATGGCTGCTGTTGATGCTGCTGCGGGGAGGAGGAGGAGCTGGAGGTGGATGCTGGGCTTGATGGCGCTGCTGTTGTTGTCGTTGTCGTTGTTGTGGTGGCCAGAAGCTCCGCACTAACCGAACTTGTGGTCCGTTGTGTGGCCTCGGGGAGCAATGGGGGAATTGGTTGTTCCTCATTGGAATCCTCCTCCTTGTAATCGTCGCTGACATCGGAATTTCCACCTGCATCTGCATTTGCATTTGCATCTGCGTCGTCTTTTGGCTTCTCATGTGGCACGGGATGACCCTCGGGCCAGCATACCGGACAACAGGTGTCCTTGAGGAAGACATGCCGCTCACTGGGGCAGTCGACATTCCCACAGGAGGATATCGTGCACTTCTGCTCGCCCCGGACGCACTCGCACTCGAGGCACTCGTCCCTCCAGGTATCGCCGTCCTTGAAGTACTCGTTGAGGTTCTTCGACTCGCAAATGGCATTCGATTCGACCTTCTCGGCATCCGCCTCGTCGCAGCTCTGACGACAGATGCGCGCTCCCGAGGTGCACTGACAGCGCTGGCACTGCTGCAGCCAATAGAAGTCCGTCTCCCGCACCTCCGTGCAGTTGGGCTCCTTCCGGCACTGGTACTCCCCGCAGCACTGGCCCGGCGTGTCCATCGCCTCTGGCAGCACCTCCACCACCACCTCCCCCGCAGCCGTGTCGCAGTCGGGTATGTAGCATGTCCGGCACACACACTTCTTCGCAAGACAGCACTGGGCATAGGCCTCGTCGGGTATGAGGCTCGTGTTGTACGACATTTGTGACTCCGCTGCGGTTAAAGCGTTTACGACTGCGGCAGCGGCTCCAACCTCTGCTCCTGCTCCTGCTTCTGCTTCTGCTCCTTCTCCTGTGGGAATGGAACTGTCAACCGCATTCGATTTAATGAGGTCCACGGCATTTAGTGTTTCGCGTACAGAACTATCCGACGGGCACTGCATCTCCGACTCTGGCGGACATTTAATTGAGTCACACAAATCCGGCAACGGTGGGAGGTCAACTGTAACGAAATGTGAGAGAGAGGGGAGGAGGCTCGTTAGTGGTTTTACTTGTCAATAAAAGATGAAGGCAGGTCTTAGTGGTGGCTTAAATGGGTGGACAGGCGGAATGCTAGAAGGAATGTCAATAGGTTCCTCCCAACAAGAGGCTCTAATTGAAATGGGGAAAATTGATTGATGTGCGAATAAGGAATGAGGAATCATAATGTTAAATGGAATGTGTGCTTCTTTATGTAAAAATTGAGGAAAATCTTTTGTTTCCAAGTGCATTTTGGTTGAGACAAATTTTGCATAATTAAAATATTTATCAAAATATATTTTGCTGAAGATTTTGATGCTTCAAGGAACAGATTTTTGAATAAGCAACCAAAAAACTTTCCCTTTTACATGTTTTAATTATAAATATTTCAATTTTCCTATGAATCTCTGTCCCTTACTCCTCCAACTACCCTAAAGTCATCTTATACATATTTTTAACTTAATTAATCCTCTCTCTTTGCTTTACAGAATCTCCTGCTAAAGAGCGACCAAATGCATTAGGGTCAAATCCTATCTGATGTACGTCTGGTCCCCCGGTTATCTAAGGTAAGTGATTCATTGCCGTACAGTGGACCCTCTCCGCAGTAAACCAATTAAAGTTTTCCCTCTATTGATTGTTGACTGTGTGCTTTGTGTGTTTTGCGTTGGTTTGTTTGGCTTTCCATTAATTTTGTGCGACAAGTACTACGCGCATTTTGTACCTGGACTCTCCTTTCTCCTTCTATTCAATTTTTGAAAACTTTTCTCTGCCACAGTTTTTCCTTTTTTCCTGCCGTACGATAGAGGGCTTCCATTGTTCAAGTTAATTTGTCATTTTCATTCGCCCATATAATGGAAAATTTTCCTCCTTTGACGTTTATTTTTTCCACCATTTTCTTTGGTTTTTCCTTTTTTTATCGTTTGTTTTCGAAGCGGACAAACAATCGAGAGTTCAAGGGGTCTGGGACTCGGGCTCGAATCGTTGGGGTTCACGGTAGGGTTCGAAAGTCAGGTCCAGGACAAAGTAAATATCTGCTTGAAAAAATCTACTTAATTTAAGCACAAGCATCTTCTCTGTCGAATATTAAAAACTTTAGTTTTTTATTTTTTCCTTTTCTTTGGTTTGTGCGTTTTTTGTTCATCGGATTTTTTTGGCCCTGGACTTTGATGTCTGGTCTGCTGCCACAGAATTTTGTTTGCTGGGAAAATTGGTTGCGATTGTTGGACTCCAACTGACGGCTGCTTTGACGGAGAGGAGAGCTCCCTCGAAAACTTCTTACACTTTATTTAATTAAAGTTTGTCTTGTGTTCCGTTGACATTCGCTTTTTCGCTCTTTCGCTGTCGTGTTATCAGCGGGACAGCTGGGACAGTTGTCGGAGTCGGGCCATCAGATCGGGAGGGTCACTCCACTCCACTCCGCTGTCGTATTGAGTGCGCAAACTGACTTTGAAGTTTAGGCAACGGCAACGGCAACGGCAACAGCAACAGCAACAGCAGCAGCGGCAATGACAACGACAGCGGGAGGTTAGACTTAAACGAGGCATGCCCCCAAAATGCCTTAAAACATAAACAAGAATGCAAACAATTTAAATGCTGCTCAACTTGATTTTGTGAGGCCGATGACACATACAAATGTATATTCCTATTGCATAGACGAAGTGCACACTCTATTTGTGTATCACAGAAACCTGAAAATGATTTAGATTTTGATTGTAAAATATTTGGCAATCTCTCTAAGGAGTAGTCTCTAAGTTTTCAGCGAGATAAATGCATCCCCCTGGATTGCAAATCTCTTATCCTCATTGTTATATTTTTGGCTGCTTCCTGCAGCAACTTTCTATGGAAAAATACTACTTTAAGTTCTGAAAGGAAGTGAAAATGCCTCGTTTTTTATGCGCCTGCCACGTCAAAGTTTCTCTTTACTCTTAAACACTTTCATTTGTCCAAAATCTACCACACTGAGGTGCCAAAAAACCCATGAAAACTGCACAGAACGCACACAGCCTGCGGGGCAAACTGACTTGCAAAAGTGTACATACCCTTGTATGGTTGTTGGGGGGGCTCTATAGAGTACACAAAACACGAAAAAATGTGAATGAATTAGCCGTCAGTTGGTGGACAGGACAAGCCATTCGGCGAACGGGGAGAACAGGAGACTGGAGTAGCAGCCACCTAACCTAGATAAAAACCAAACCGCACACTTGGCTGCCTATTCAGATAAAGCCAGAACCAGAACTAGAACCAGAACCAAAACTAGAACTGGAGGCACACAACCCAGAGATAGAGATGCAGCGCCACAGATGGCGGTTGAGATGGAGATGCAGCAGCAGCAGCAGCGGCAGCGGCAGCAGCAGCATCAACCCGTCAGATACAAAAAGTGCTAGAGTGGTGGTGGTGCGGCAATAACAGGAAGAGGACAAAAGCGCACACAAACTTGTACCGAGGATACACGGAGGGGATACTTCTTCTCTCTTCTCTGCTGACTGGCTGGCTGGCTGGCTGGCTGGCTGGCTCTCTGGCTGGCTGGTTGGTTGGTGCGAAACTTATAAACAGCCTCGTGGAAAGTTTTCATAAAGGATGAAAGTACACACACCGCCATACGCATATAGACACTCGAGTGTTTTGCATTTTATGTGTGTGTTTGCAGCAGCACCAGCAGCATGAATGAAAAACATCAAGGGGTAGGGTAGGAGGCTGGGGAGGCCCCTTTAAAAAGCGAAAAACTTTTTTAATAATCCAACGACAACGAGAGGTACAACGATTTTTATTCGCTCTCCTGCTGCTGCTGTCGAGCCGCTGCAGATACAGATACTCGAAAAAGATACGAATACTCAAATACAGAATGGCAGAGCCACAGAAATCACTCTGCGGAACAGCAGCAGCAGCAGCAGCAGCAACAGCACACGGATACGAACTGTGTCAGGAATTTAAATTGTTAGCTTATCCCCCTTTATCCGCCGCCCTGCCCCAACCGCTTGCCTGCTCGCTCGCTACGACATTGATTGGAATCCCAGATTGAATCCATCTTAACCCGTAAAATGGGAGCACAACAACACTCCAGCCCCATTCACAGGTGAGAAATGGGGCAAAGTCACTTGGAAATTGACTGATTTCGATGCTCGAAATTGAAGTTGAGACAGAGACAGTGTCGAGCGTAAGCCACAGACCATAAGCTCTTTGATTTCGACTAATTTTCAATTGAAGTATCCAACAGATACAATATTCAACTAAGATGTAATTTGCTAATGAATATCCAAGTCTAGGCTTTCCGACACTGGAACAAATTAAGGCCTGGCGAGTAAGCAGGAGAAAATCTCTGCGAGCCATTCGCTTATGGGAAAACTTAGTGCTCGCACTCGCTCTTGTACTCTTGAAATTATAATAATATTTATACTGAAAGAAGCGAAAAGGTGAATTCTATTTGTCCCTATTTATAAACCGAATACTTTGTTTAAATTCTCTGAGATTTATCACTTTGTAAGAGAGTTCCTTTCATCAAAAGTGTGTCAAACATTTGCTCAGTGCATTCCTCATCCATTCATATCCATCGTAGCCCCTGAAACCCTTTTGTTGTGGGCGGTGTCTGCTCATTCAATGTGTGTTATATGTGGCCAGAGCCACAGCCAGAGAGACAGAGAGCCAGAGCACCAGAGAGCCAGAGATTATATCTGGCTGAGTGAACGCCTTGGCTAAATGAAATTCAATCAGGCTAATAGCTGGCGTAACCAATGGTCCAATGCTCCAATGCGCCAATGCGCCATTGCCTTTGGCTTTGATTCGATTATGTGTCCTCGACTCTGTGCCGCACCACACACAGAATGCCAGTTGCATTCATAACGATATGTCGTCGTCGTCCGTTTTCGTTGTCGGGTTGGACATTTTACTGGATACAAAAAGTGGCCGTGGCAGCGCTACTTCTGCTCTACGGACTGTCCAAGGTCTTTGGGCTGATGGCTGCCTCCACGCCGCACAGAGGACGAAGAGTGCGGGAGTCACTGTACTGGCGCATCCATGGCTATGTGATGCTCATCTTTGTGGGCTGCTTCTCGCCGATTGCCTTCGCCTCGGTCTACCAGCGGATGGCCTTTCTGCGCCAGAACCGCCTGCTCCTGCTGATTGGATTTAATCGCTATGTCCTGAATTTGGTCTGCTCCTTTGCCACGCTCTACATCCACACCACGAAGCAGAGGGAGATCGTCGGGTGTCTGAATCAGTTGCTCCGTTGTCGGCGCAGGTTGAAGCGCCTGATGCACACCCCAGAGCTGCGGCAATCCATCGACCACCTCTCCACGAGGAGTAACCTTCTAATCGTGGGTGTGCTCATCGGCGTGTACATCCTGTCGCCGGTGCACACCGTCCAGATACTCTCTTGGGACCCCGCGGTTAGGGCCAATTTCCTGTACGCCTTCAGCCTGGTATTCATCTACGCCTGCAATCTGATCCTGCGGCTCTCCCTGGGACTCTACGTGCTGGCCCTGTTGCTGCTCGACCACCTGGGGCATCATTCAAATCAGCTGCTGGCCAGAATCCTAGCGGATGCTGCCTCGCTGCGTCCGCCCTTTGGCTACGGCATCATTCGGCGGCGTCAACAGCTCTACCGCAGCCAACAGACTTGGCTGGCCCTCGAGCTCTGGCGCCTGCTCCATGTCCACCACCAGCTGTTGGCCCTATACCGCTCGATATGCTCGCTCACCGGCCTCCAGGCTGTCTGCTTTGTGGGCCTGGTGCCACTCGAGTGCATGGTGCACATGTTCTTCACCTACTTCACGCACTACAGCAAATTCATCCTGCGCAAATACCAGCGACCCTTCCCCTTGAACTATTACGCCATGGTCTTCACGGCGGGCCTCTTCACCCATCTCATTCTGGTCATCTTTCTCGCCCATCGGATGAGCCGTCGCTTCGCCCACACCCGGCAGGCTCTCAGGAATGGTGTGCTGGCCCTGCCACCGGGTGGCACAGTCAAACAGCTCAATCAAACTGTAAGTTTTTCAAGGGTTTCCCCAATCCTTTATTCAGTTTAAGCTGAGAATTAAATCTGTGCCAAATCAGTGAACTTTATAAAGCAACTGAACCATGAGGCATTATTTATTGATTCGTTTTTTGGCATTCTAAAGCATTTTCTGATGTTTTGCGATAATTTATTATTTTATTTAACATTCTGCGTCACATTTCACTAGACTTTTAATTGAATATTTGCTCAAAATTGTCTTTGCAATTGCCACTTTGGTTGTGAAATATTTGCCGACATTTCTTTCTATTATTAAACGATTTGTCAATCCCACAGCTTCACTACTACGGACTGTACCTGAAGAATGCCGAGCACATATTTGCGGTTAGCGCCTGTGGACTGTTTAAGCTGAATAATGTATTATTATTCTGCATTGTGGAGGGGATGTTGAACTACCTGATGATACTCATACAATTTGATAAGGTCATAAACAAATAGGCGAGACAACATCGAGCAATGACAAGTGCGATAAATAAATACACAGCGAGTGAGAGTATAAATTAAAATGTTCTCTCTCTCGACACTTAATAACTCATGGATAAACATACGAGCAGATTAAGATGCATGGAAGTGGGAGTGGGAGTGGGAGTGAGGGTGGAGTTTAGCTGTGGGACTGGGAGTTTCTGGGCTTTCTACTTACGTGTCGTTGCACTGCATACAAATATTAGTCCATATATTATAAGCATATGGTGCAAGCACCTCCCTGGCTTGTGCAGCACGCTAGCAGCCATCTCTGTGTGTCTCTGTGAGGCAGTGACAGCAGCTGATGACAATCGATATGACCTTGCCCCGTCCCCGTGCGAGACCAGTGCGGTGCGGTCTGGTCCAACTGAAATTCCTGCTCGAAAATTCAGCTGTAATTTGTATGCGAATTCCTGCTTCGTCGAGATATCAAATCATATAAATGTCTTGTTAAAATTTGCAAAAATCAAAATCAATTGGCATCTCAGCGGCGACGAAATCAACTGCAAAAAACAGAGCAAAAAGAAATGGTAGACGATGATGAGAATTTATTACGTGTATATATTTGATGAAATGTATACTGCATTCAGAGCAGATACAGATATTGATACAGATACAGATACTGATACTGATGGATGCCAAAAGCAGTAACAGCAACAACAAAAACTAGCACTGGAAATGGGGGAAGGGAAGCGTTAATAAGAGTAAACGAAAGGTGGCCTGCCCCACCGAAAAACGTTTCGTTTTTCGATTCGATTTGATTGAGCAAAAGTTCTCTCTGGCTTTGGCTTTGGCTCTGGTTTTTGGTTTTGTTTTGGGGGTTTGGTTTCTGTTGTATCACTGCTAAAAATAGAAACCTTTTTTCGACACTGCGAGTAGTTTTAATGACCAACTGCCTGCCAGTGCGTCCGTCCGTCTGTCCGTCCGAGGGGTAGTACGGCACGACGAGGGTCTCGGGGTCACCCATTTCCCCGGCAACACACACAAAAGACACGAGAGAGGGAGAGGGAGAGGGAGAGATACAGAGAGCAAACGAAAGGCCGCAACTGAAAAATGTTTGTGCACCGAATACCCAGAGAGACGCTGAGCGAGATCTAACAACAGCAAAAAACGAGCGGGCGACTGATAAAGCCAGAACAACACACAGAAGCATGGGGCAGCAGGGGCATGGGGCAGGAGTGGAGGAGGGACTTTCATGGGGTTCCACAGGTAAAGCCATCTCATCTCCCCGAATCGAACAAATTTTGCGTGTGTGCTACGGAGTATTGGCATTGAATGCCAGACGATGATTTGCTTTTCACATTCATTCAATCAAATTCTAAACGTATCCGTCTGCTCTCATTTTCGATGGCAGTAGGTGCTGCGGGTAAGGCAGCGGTGAGGAGAGTGCACGGAGATTTATGGTCCAAACCAGAGACTGATGATAGAGTCCCTGGACAGGGGATTTCCATTTGCCACCGACTGCTTCCCTGTGTCGCTCTTTAAATTGAGTTTGGCATCGTTTTTGGCATCTGTCTGTGGTTTTGTGGCTTAAATTGCAGTATCTCTCAGCCTGTTCGCTCGTATCTTATCTCAGATTACGTAGATGAGTTCCAGGAATTCCGCCTTAATTACTGGGGCTTCTTTTGTCTGTTGTCACACGACACATAAACCCGAGAGTCTTGCATTCTGCATATCTACGCTCTGTAAACCGAGTTGGGGCTCATGGAAATTTCTGGGAATTTTACTACAAATATTCTGCCCCTAGCTAGGTAGATACCTGCTGCTCACACAGGTTCAGTAACACATTAAGTACACAAGCTCTTGAAAAAAGAGTTCATGCTCAGTTCGTACGAATATATGGCGAAATAGTTCAAGTTTACTGAACCCAAAAGTAGAATAAAACGAGCAGAGAATTTATCCTAAAATTATGGTTAAATATTTCCCAAATATTATCTAGTTGTGTTGTGTGAATGATAGACATACAATTAGATTCCAACTAAGTTATCAAATCTTATCTTATGCCAAGTTTTGAGCTTCCTCTGTTACACTCAATGCTTACGCTCTCTTTCTGTTTGCATTTCTTGGCAATTACTTTCTGTTGATGCGCCATTCAGCTATTGTATTTATCTATCTAGAACTTTCTGGAGTTCAGATCATATCTTATCTGCTTTGAACTTTCGCTGACTGCATCGAATAGATATCTAGAGTAAACCTTCAGTAATCTGTGCTTCCTGTTTTAACACCTCTTCTGTTCGCTGTCTATGCCAGACTTTCGCTTTAGAAAAACATAAAAAATAGAAACCGTAAGTGTGCATACATAGATGCAGCCAGCGAAAGTTCTTTCAAGTACAGATCTTATCTGATTTCTCTTATCTTCCTGCTCCCTCTTTGGCCCATTGTTTTCCACTCTTTTCACTCTTCTTACTTTCCTTTGTGGCATGAACTTGAGTGTGTCGAGTGCGTGTTATGTGTGTATGCAACTGTAGGGTTAGATTTCCATCCATGTATCGTATCTATAACTATCTAAAGCAGATATTTGATCAAAAGTTTCTATTTGTTCCAGGTGTACGAGTGTGTACACTGAGGGGGAAATACTCTATGTACCTTTGGGGCATTCTTTTACCCCTTCTTATGTATCTTTGTATCTGGAGAATATATCAGTGTATCTGTGTGCATGTGTCTGAGTGTCTCTGTGTGTAATCGCATATTTGTGTAGATGACTAATCTGTTGATAGCAGCAGCAGCAACCAGCAAGAAAGCCATGCGCTGAGGCAGCGCTTTTCTTGTCTACGTCTCGCGATCGAAGACGAAGACCTGTGCGGTGGTGGCGGGGGTGTTACTGTTGCTACGGGGGATGGGTGGTGCTGCAATGGCCTGGCAGCGATAACTGTTGCTTGCTCTCTGTGGTGCGAAGGAGAGCGGGAGGCGGTGCGTCAACTGAACTATGAAATGCTGACGTATGCCAAATGTTAGCTGTAAGTTTATTCTGCTGACACGCCTCTGCCATTGCTGCAGTGATTTTCCCTCCTCCTCCCACTGATTCCACTCCACTGCTTAATGCCAATGCTTTCTGATTTCTGCTGCAGAATTTCTCGTTGTTTCTACTGCTTCGGTAGATGCTTTTTTGACTACTTATGCTTCCTTTTATTCTGCCAAAGCGACTGCGTTTAGTTGTGTCTGTGGCTTTTACTCAAAGTGTCTTCATTTGCCTATCAGTTTGCTTTCATACTAAAGCTGTTCTGCATTTGCTGCCTCGTCTACTAATTCTAATTCTGCTTCCGCTGCAGCTTTTACCGTTGCTTATTACTGCATTTATCTTTGATGCGAGTGTTGTTGCTTCCACTGCTTTGAAAACTGATTCTGCTACTGCTGTCTCTCCTGCTTACACTGATGAATCTTCTCTGTTGCTTCTACACTGCTTGCTGTACTCTTGGTTTATTCTTATTCCTACTTCCCCTTCACGTAGTTGCTATTACTTTTGTTGTGTTTGTTGTTGTTTTGTTGCTGTTTGCCGTTCATCATATTTTACCTCGAAAGCAAGTTAAGCTTTATGATTGCCATAAATTTCACTTGAATGCGAAATCTGATGCATCTATGCTATGCTCTGCTTTGCCATCGACGTCGCGACGTCAGAGCTAGCCGCTAGCATCGGCTTTTTGCCGTTTTCTTTTCGTGTTGTTGCTATTTATCTTGGCGTCGCGTCGCAACAACACATGCAAAAAAATAAAGCAAAAAAAAAACAACAAAACCTTCCAGTCAAAAGTCGCTTCATATCTGCCTGTGTGTGTGTGTGTGTGTGTGTGTGTGTGCATAAATACTTATACAAGCACACAGGCACACACATTCATGCATACAGTCTCATGAGGGGCTGACTTGCTGCCTTCTCTGCTGCTATTTACTCGTGTTCGCGTACAATAATTTCACGTTCAACAACTTTTGGCTTTTTTGATGAGCCAGCAGAAGCTGAAGTTGAAGCCGATGCCAAAGCCAAAGCCAAAGCCAGCAGCAGCAGCCCGCACTTGAAAGGTACTGCTTGCTGGTGTTGCTGAGTCGCTGAGCGAGAGAGGGGTCTGATGTGGGGGACAGAGAGGAGTTAACTGCTACTGGAGCAGAGACTGAAGGGGAGAACTGAAAGATACTGAATGGCCGAAAGAGAATGGTCGAAGAGGGCGTTGAAGGGTACGCAAGGAAAGAGGATGGTGGAGTTAAAGGGTAATGGGAATGGTCGAGAGGAATGGGGAGAAAACGGAGATTTGAATGGTACTGAATGGGGGGCGCAAAGTAAGAGCGGAAGGCGTCTCAGAGTGGTGGCCGAAAGAGATGAAGACGATGATTACAAAGGGTATATTGGAGGGGGGGCGATGGTGGGGGTGAAACCAAAAGAGAGGCTTTGGCCGAAGCTTTACTCTTTCCGCTGCTCTCTTTCCTACTCTTTCTTTGTTGTTGCTGTTGCCGTTGCCTTCCCATCTCTTTTCCACACATTGCAATTCGGAGTCGTATTTCGGACCAAAAGCCACAGTCTGGCGGCTGTCGGAGTCGTCGTTGCGTCTCGTCTCGTCTTTTGGCTGCTTTGCCTGGCTCTGACCTCTGATTGCCCTGCCCGTCTGTCGTTGCTGCCGCCACAGCCGCCTCTCGCTTTTCACATGTACGAGATATACCCTACCCCTTTTTTTTCAAGGTGGAAGGAGATTGGAAGTCTGCAAAGTTTTCTAGAAAAGTTGAACGGGATGAAAGGTGGTTGCGGCATGGCCAATCACCTGCTAAACTTTCATCTACATTTTTAGTTTCGTGGCTTTGAACATGGCATAAATGCTTATGCACAACTTTTTCACAAGAGTACTCGAGAGGTTAAAAGGTTATGTGTGGTGGGAGAGGAGGAAATATGTTTGACATACTCGTATTGATAGGGGCAGATCTTCAACCAAGAGTGACTCTAGCTGGGAGATTATTCATAACCAAAAATTAACTTTATCCTTATTAAATTCGAAGTAATCTTTACCTCAAAAGATTTAATTCAATGAAAAATGTTGAGTAAGGAAAATCAAATAGAGGAAAGAGCAGGGCTGCAAGAACCCAAATTGTTATCTTCCAGCCATCAGTTCGTGCCAAAATTCGATTAAGGAAATATTTATAAAATTTACTAAAAATGTACTAACAAGAATTCATTCATTGTTCATCGTTCGCAGAATCCTTTCATACGAAATGCGAGCCGAGCCCAGTGTATCCCTTATCCATTAGCACGTTTCCCCAGAGTATATAAACTTCGACACCATGGCCGCCCCATAAGCTTTCTCGTGTTTTATTTACTTGCTCTGGTTTCATATTTTTCGGCAATTCTGGTATTTCTTTAAAGCTCGCCCTTGCCCCGTTCTCCAGGTCTGTGTGGGTAAGCTACCAAGTAATAAGTCTTCCACGGTGCGTGCGTGCGTGTGTGACGAGGGGGAACGCGTTCATAAATATGTGAGGGGGGAGGTGGCGCACACACGCACAGAGAGAACCGACCGCAACCGACAACGACAGCGACAGCGACACCGAGGCACCGACAGAAATGGCTAATGAAATCAAATTGTTCGATCATTGCGATAAATTCACTTCCACCTATGCGCCTAATTTCTGTCCATTTGCGCGCTTGACGCTTTTAACCTTGATTTGTGGCAGTGTAAACAAAATAAATACATGCCAAATAGCGACACGAGACGAGACGCAGCTAAGGGAGAGGAAAGGAGAGGAGAGCCAACCGATCGGTTTGGATCGAGGGGGACAGATACAAAGATACATAAAGCATACGAGTGTAGTGGGTACAAAAAGCTTTCAAACTGTCTGTCTGTCTGTCTATCTGTTTTGACTATTTGTCTCTCTATTTATCTTGTGTGCGTTTTTTGTGCTGTTTGCCTTTTTATTAAGTTACCTATTTATAATTTGTTTATTATTTAGCAAATGCCTGTGAATAATGTTTAAATATAAAGCACACGCACACAGCATCTGGAAACCTTGTTGAATGAAAATTGAATTGAAAATGAGCAAAAAGAAAATACAGGCAAAAGGCAACGTTGCGGCACACACAACAAAAAATCCATAAATATTTTATAAATGACGTTATTCCGTACAGTTTTTCCTCTTGTTATATTATTAGCTATGCTATCTTATCTATGTACGCGGACGGACAGTCGACAGTCGACAGTGGGAGAGTCGTGTGTGTGTGTCCCACTGTGCCTGTCAGAGTGTAGGTTTTGTTTGTATAGCCATATTGGGTGCCCCTCGGTGCCTGCCTGGGTATGGGCCAACAAACAACGCTAGCAACGCTACCGTCATTACCCTTCTACTTTTTTTTTTACTTTTATGCTGCGGCTTATATAATCGGGCGAACAACAAAGAGAGCGAATAATGGAGACGCTGGAGACGGTGGAGAGACGTTGGAGAGACTGTGGCAAAAAGCGAAACGAAGCCCTGCAACACACTTGAAAAATGATTTCGGTTCAGTTTTCATACCCATATAATATATATCGTAGATTATGTACAATCTCTCTCTGTGGAATGCCACTACTGCTGGTCTCTGGAACTATGTGCTGGTGCTGGTGCTCAGTGCTGTTGCTCCCTCGTACACACCTGCCACGTAAATTCTTTTTCGAGCATAAAACTGTGCTGTTCTTGTTGTTCACATCACATGCTTTTTGTTGTTGTTTGTTGCTTTGTTGTTTTTTGTTTTTCACTTGAATATTACTTTTCTCCACTTCACTGTTTTTCAACTTTTTTCATTTGTTTGCTTGTTTCTTGGGTAGCGCCTTTCGAGAGTGTTTAACTATGGCTTCTATTATAGCATACGAGCAGTTTCGGTGTTTGCATCACTAAACGGAACTTAATTGATTGGCGGCAATTGTCACGGTGCTGCTGCTGCTGCTGCGGATGCTACTGCGGTGCTGGCAAAGCTCCCTCACGCGTTGAAAGCCCAAAAAGACTGAGCCGCCAAGCTTGCGCCGCACACATTTAAACCTTGCGATCGGCGAAAGAGCGAAACGAATGAGCTCTCTCTTCGAGCGATGACGCGATTGATGCGCTGCTAAGAGCGAGAAAAAGAAAGAGAGATCGCAAGCGTGCCAGCCAGAAAGCACAGAGGGGTAGAGACAGAGTAAGAGCAATAGCTTAGTGCAACAAAGATCGGCTTTGCCTCGGCTCTCTTTTGGCCCGCATTCCAAGTGCAGCGCTTTAAATTTGCTTTAGATTTGAATACCCTAGAGAGGATGGTGTGTTATGCGTTAATGTGGGTGGCTTGCCAAGAAGTGAACCAACATCTTGATCAGCATCCACAGTCGCTTTGTCTAACTGTATTTGAGGTCTTTTTATAACTAAATATCCAAACCTACTTTCCCTTGCGTAGAGGGATGTTATTTTTCATAGATTTTGATTACTGCTTCTACAAGAAAGATCAGTCTGTTAGAGTATCAAAAGTTTCGGTGCCCAAAGGAAAGTTTTACTGTCTGGTTTTCAGCTGCACTCTCTTTACTCACCGGTTATTGCCGGTTATTTAGCCGGCATCTGTTTTGTTTTCTCTCTCACGCTACGCTCTCTGCGTAAACGAAAAGAGCTTAAAAGCTTAGATCGATATCAGCGCAGCCGGCCACTAACGCGACGGCGGCAAACAATTTCATTTCCAACAGGTCGTAAATTTGCACAAACACAAAAAGTAGAAGAGAAGAGAGACAGGAAAGGCAGCTGGAATTTCGGATGAGTGCATCATGCTCGCACGCTCGCACGCACGCGTCACGTGCATCATCGCGCTGCACCGACGATCGATCACTGTTGTGCACACTTGCACACGCATATTAATTGCGGGGACGGGAAGAACAGAAGGGAAGATGGCAACTGTAAAAGATCGTTGCCTCCATTCCGCATTTCCAGGCCAAGGCGTGTGCGAAATGCAAATCTCAACAATCCCATGACAACACCCTCTCCCCACGCCCACATCGTCAGCACGGATTAATGTAAAATGCAAAAATGCCACCAAAAAACATGGAAAAAATTAAAAAAAATATATTTCCATTGGTATGCGCAGAGATATATGGATTTATTCCGTTTGCTGATCGGGCCACAAGTGCGCTCGCAGGTGACTAATTGCCACCGCTGATGGGTGAGGTGAGTAATCTCTGTCTCGAATTCGGAATCGTACTCGTAGGTTTATTTATTCTTGTGTGTTGCAACAATGTCAAGGGAATTTCGAGGAGTACTGTTGGAATTATTGTATTTACATACTTATTCACAGATCATCTCGTATGCATAAATATTGATCAAATTAAGAGTCATTGAAAAGCGGTTTACGATTCCCTGAAATTGCATTGTTTTTCGAAAGCTTTCTGATAAACAGAAACGTGAGCGACCCTCTGTTTATATGGGGATTATTTTTCAAGTACTGAAAAGGTTGATTTTGTTTTCCTGAAAAGATTGCAGACGATGCTTGGATCATCTTCAAATTATTGTTGTCTTTGTCGTTATTTAATCGATTTAAATGCCACAATTTCTATCCCAGTAATGGTAACAGAAACAGAATTCGATCCGTTGCTTTTGACTTTACTAAGATTATAATTTGAATTAAAATATTGTTGCAGAACTTTGACTGAAATTTCTATCTTACTTTAACCTTTATTTGAATTGTTGAAATTGCTTTCCTTCTTACCCTCAAGAAATTTCCCCATTTCGTGCGGAATGTCCATTACTTTGGTCAACAGAGAGAAGGAAAAATAATGTAATGCAATACTTGTCCCCTATCTTGACGCCCTGTCAGTGCGAGTATTGTCTTACAATGAGTATATTTTACTTAACTTTATTTCTGCTGCCCTGCTGCCCCGCTGCCCTACAGCCCTACAGCCCCGCGTTTCTTTCTTTCTGCTGCGCACATCTTGGGCAGTTTTCATGGTCAGTTAGCCGGGAAGTTGCTGTGCTGCACCATAAACAGAAGAGCCAACAGATAACAGCAAAGAGGCAGGCAAAATCCGTATAATGAAATAAAAATATATGGCTAAATAAACTGGACTGGCCAGACGGACAGCAACAAAAACAACATTGATTTCACTTTAACGAGCTTGTAATGTCTTTGAGCCGGCTTTGACTCAAAGGCGAAAAGTATATAAAGCGCGTTATGTATACGACATGTGGGTCACAGCCAGACAGAGTATCTGCAACTGTGTTGGTCTGTGTGCGTGCGTGTGTGTTTGTGTGAATGAAAACTTTGCTGTGCTGCTGGCGGGGCGCTGTCACATCCTAATAGGATAATAACGAGCCAAGGCACTGGCGAAAGTTGTTGCGCCTTTTGCTAGCAAAAGTCGCCCGAAAAATAAAATATGTAGCAACACAATAAACGATGATAAGGGGCCAAGGAACGTGTCGGCTTCAGTCTCAGTCTCTGAGTCAGTTTTGGTCTTGGCAACGTCATTATGGTTCCAAAAGCTCCAAACTTCGCTCCATGTTAGCCCACAGATGCCAGTTCCCTTGGCCAAAAGAAGATGGCAGAAGTGGAGTGGGTGGCTAAGTCGGAAGCCGCAGGAAGAACTGATAAGAAAACGACTTGCGGCAAATGTGCGGCATATAATGCTATGCAGCAGCAACAGACACACACACACACACACACACACATTCTCCCTAACATCGAAAGAATCATCCGGCAGGCCATGACTTTTAGTGTCCTGAAAGGCGTTTAAGTAGGGGCGTGGCTGTTGCTGCTGTTTTCGGAATCTGCCAAATGATAATTTATGGGCGGAACTCTATGAAACTTTGAGGCGTCATGAAATCTGTTAGCAAAAGTCACAGTTTTTTCTTCCTGTTTCTGTTTCTGTCTCTGCTTATTGGGTAGGGGCCAGGGTGGAGGGTAAATGGAGGTGGAACCCAGGAAAATATTGTTAAGGATAAATGTTCCCAGTCATGGATTTAAGTCAGTATAGGGGCCCCCGGATGTGTTCTGACTGCGTTAAGGTGAAACGGAATTAAAAGAGGGAAATCAACAGTTCCACTCGACTTAATGCTGCAAACTGAGTGGCAGGTGGGATGGGGGTGTGGGGGTGTAGGTAAATTGAATGGATGGGTAGGTGGATAAAGGAAGTTTATGGCTGGAATGAAACTTGAGTGAGTTATAAAGCCAAAAGGGGAAAAGTTGAAGAGGTGCTTTGTGGCATAAAACAAAGCCAAAGCCGGGAAGAAAAACCAAGAAAAGTGGAACAAGAAAACAAAAAGAAATAAAAGCGGGTTGGGGGAGCCATAGGAAAAAATAAGAGCGTTGAAAGAAATGCAAGAAAAAGTAGCTCCCTGTCCCTCTCTCTCCCTCTCTCCCTCTCGCTCCCTCTCGGTTACTGTCTTGCTCTATAGAACGGACAAAGTTTTTTGATCGCAATCTTTGTAAGGGGGGATATAACATACACATTATGTAGAGTAAATATGTACATACATACATAGAGGACCGTAAGCAATATAGTTTTCATGCGTGTTCTACTTCAATGTGGGAAAACCCCCCATGGGACTTCATTTACTTGACCTTTCCTTTTGGACAGCTGTCACTTCAAAAGAGTCTTGACTGTAGCTAATAGATTTGCTCATAAAATAGAAATTGTAACCCAAGCAAGAGCTTATTATGAAATCCATTAAGAGTTAATTTCGTTCCACCTTCATTCCCCGGACCCAAGGTCACGCACACACATTTCAAGAGCACTCTTTACCCCCTTAACCGCCCGCACCCATCATATTACATTCATTCTGCTCCTCTTCTTGGCATCCAAGCAAGACAGACACTCGCCATGATGAAGATGACACTCGACGGCAGTGGTGCCTGGTGCCTGGCGACTGGAAAGTAGGCAAGCGCAAGGCACAGAGAAGAGAGACGAGAGAGATGAAGAAAGAGAAAGCGCGGCCAGAAAATTTCAACATGATTTTGTGTGTGCATTTGAGCGATTACCCAAGTGATTACGGGTAGATGCACAAGGTAAGCACCTGACACCACCTGCTCGACAAACAATTCATAATTTTTCCCCGAGAACTGTGTTGGCCCAAGAGACAGCATCTTTTTGTACCTTTTTTGCACATTACGCTTTCCACTTGCCACGCCACAGTCCCCCACAGCCCACTCCCTGTCCTCTCCCTGTGCAGCGGTGCTTCATTCAGGGGTCATTATTTAGGGCCAACGAGTTATTTTTATACCCTCGAAGAGGATACTTGGAATTTGAGTGAAGGAAGCAGGTTCTTCGATTCTCTAATAAATATTTACCATCTATTGATCCGCAGCCCATTTGCTTCTATGGCAACTATTTGATTCACTGTAAGCCTTTATTGTTTCTAAAGATATTCGTGCTAAGCATGAAAGAAAGATCAGTGTTTTTATATGTTTGCGGAACATACACAATCGGATTACAACAATATTAAGTTTCTTCGCCAATAAGTCTCTCAGATATGAAAAGGTTTCAATTAAACTTTTCAAATAATTATCCACTAATCGCAGCTCGATATTTTGAAAGAATTTAAAGGTTCAGAGCGATGTATCAATTAGCTGTAATATAAATTATTGTGCGCAAAACTACTTTTGATGCAACTTTTATATTTTATATATGTATTTATTATTATTTTATTTTGTTATTTTGTTATATTTATAGTCAGATAATCCAATCAAACTCCAAAAATATCCCAAATGTAATGCATTTATAATTTATTTAATTTATCTGCAAGAGTATTACGAGTTCAGAGCCCCCAAGAGCTAAGCATCTTTCGCCTTTCTTGCGGTTTAGCAAATGCTTTCTCTCTCTGTCGCACTGGCTGTCCAGCTTTACCCGCTCCCCTTTTATCATCAGAGTGGATTTCGCTGCGGCTGTCCATTTGGCTTTTGCCTCTTCATCAGAGCTTGCAAAACGTCGCTCATTTATTTTGATTACCTTTTTCGCAGAAAACCAAAACCAATGCCAACAACAGATTTTCTCTTCTCTTTTGGACTTCCACTTCCACTTCCACTTTTACTTATTTTTCTTATTCTGTTTTACTGTTTTTATTGCAACATTTTTCAGTTGGTTCTCTCGCGCGCGGGCTCCATCGTTCATATATATCTCTCTCCTGCTCTATTCTGCCTCTATCCCCTTCCATGCGCTTCTTGAATGCTTATCTAAGACCCGTTACAACGGAGCAAAGCCAAAGCAGTACCAAGAGAGTGAGTGGGAGAGAGTGTGGGAGGGCGTAGGGTTATGTCTAGTATTTATTCTCTTTTTTCCCTTTCTGGTTACGGGACTTTGAATCATGGGAGAACATCAAGCGTTGATGAGCTTAATTCCCAGGCGACACTTTTGTCCGAACAAATTTAGTGGAGCAAATTTTACACTCTCATAGAGAAGTCAGTGCCACCTCCCCTCCCCCAGTCCCTCAGTACCCGTAACAGTCACGCTCTCTCTCCGCTGCCCCCGCTCCACCGCACAATCACAATGGGTAAAATGCAATAATAAAGTTAGCAAAAAGATCTACATCTCGGTCTCTGTTCTGTTCTGTTCTGTTCTGTTGGAGGAGCAGCTCTTTCCTGCGCTTGTCTAACCGTTTCCGGAGCAGTTTCCGTTTCGCCTTGACTTTCATTTTGACGACAACGACAGGAGACAGGAAACAGGAGACAAGGAGACAGGGACCACGACCCCCTAAGGCCCGTTACCACCAAATTCCATTATGGGAATCCTTGCTCATTGTTTTCCCAGTCCCAGACCCGGTCCCGCTCCCCTCACCAGCAGGTTGCGGTGGGGCAAAGGTCTCCTGCCTGCCTGCCTGCCTGCCTGCCTTCCTTCCTTCCGCTGCCTTTGCCATTCTCCAGGCTGGATTCCTCCTGGTCATGAGTCGTTACGTTGTACACAAAATTAATATTACAATTTTTGCTTTCAACCCGCCTGTCATATAAGAGCGAAATAATTTCAGAAAGCATATTTCAAAATGAAATTTTCTTGCGGCCAGCCACTGGTGTGCTGCGGGGAGGGCTTTGGGCTTGGGGCTTGGACGGCTGAAGGGGCATTTAGGCTAAAACAAATGTTTGTGCGGTCTGGTGATGGTCTCCTCTGGTCTCCCCTGGTCCCGCTCCTCTGTTGGTTGCCGGGCAAGTGGCCTGTTTTATAATGAAATAAATTTCATTTGCTCATTGACTCGATGAGACGATGTCGACAAACCAGAAGAAGGTGGAGCCATGGTTGGAGCTGGCAAAGGAGTGCCAGCAGGAGCAGCAACGAAAACAGTAGCAGCACACAGGGACACGGAGGCGAAGTCTGGCCGACATGTGTGGCCAGGCATGAAGAGGCGGCCCCGGAATTTGCATGCTCGAAACTGGAGCAGCAGCAGCAGTGGCAGCCGTATAGCTGCTGTACGCCCGGACCCGTCTTCATGTGCTGGCAAAATCAACGGAACGGCCCCGACATTAAGTGTTCCGGCGTGGTCTCTCCTCTCTCACAGTGTGTGTGTTGCCATATATGTTCGTACATATGCATAAATAGATGTATGTTGGAATACGTATAAGGTATTAAGACTTGTGCGAAATGAAATATGACATGGTTGACAAAGGAGCGGATGGAAGATGGCATCTATATTACATATTACTCTCGCAGACACACACCCAGACACAGACACGTAGACAGGGCATGCAGCAGCGGCTGCCAGGAGCATCACCAGCAGATTTCATGCCAGGCAGGCAGGCAGGCAGGCAGGCAGGCACGCCGCCAGGCAACCCTTTGGCATATATTGAATGGCATCTAGCCATAACACACTGTTCACCAGAGGTAGATTAGGCCCCCCCGGAAAGCTGAATGCGAATAAAAACAATTGGATGACCGGGCAGTCAGTCTCCGCAGTCTCCACTCCCCCCAGGGCATTGTTTTCTGTCTTCACTCTGCCTGGCATGGCACGGCATTTGCCTTTGGGTTTGGGATTTTCTGGCTAGAAATATGGCCATGATTTCAGTTTCATTTGTTCTTGAGTAGATTTTTGGTTTGTTTTTTTATAACAATATCTAAAATTGTGAAGTTTTTACAGTCGCTTCTCGATGGGTTTGCATTTTTATCGTTGAATTCTTTAGAAGTTGTCTAGAAAGTACCCTGAAAAGAGTTAAAGTGTTCCAAACATCTGCCCAAAATCATTCCAACTCCACGCTTGGTGTCTTCCACCATCCTCCATCCATCACAATAGATACTGATCATCACAGGATATTTCCGGGTTGAGTGCAGTCATCAGGCATGCTTGAGTGTACAATGTACGTGCATCATCATACATTCATACATACATTTATGTACATACATATGTGCATATGTAAATAAATAAAACATAAGCCAAATTCTATGTGGGCTGCTATCTCAATGGCACTCTCCTGTGCTGCTGACGGTGTGTCCTGGTTTGTGCATTAAATGGCACTCAGGCACTCGGCTTTAGTTTCACTCATTTTCCGGGACGTGGACAGGGACACATGCAGTGGATGTGGATGTGGATGAGGATTGGAGCATGTGGCATGGGGAATGGTTGGAATGCAGCGCGAGTGGAGCGTGTGGAGCGTTGCATACTTTACAGCTATGTGCGCGTCGCTGGCCGTGTGGCATGCCGCACAGTTCGTGTGGCGTGGCATGAAGAATGCAACGACCCGTTCGGAGACGACAGCGACGATGATGATGATGATGATGGTGCCACAGTGTTGCGTCATGTAAAAGATAAACAAGTCGACATTTTGACAACCTAAAAAAAAACACAAACAAAAACATCATAAAAATGCGAGAGAAAAGCGCAAAAAAAATGGCAACCAGACAATGGATGACGGTCGCTACGGAGAAAGACTTTCTGACTCTGCCCCTGACGCTGACGCTGTCTCTGACAATCTCCCTCTCTGTGCACCACGAAAGTTGGCCCATCAAATAATCGAAATCAACTTTCAACTTCCAACTTTGGGTCCTGCAATTTATATGCAAATTTCATTAAGAAAAGCCGAAAGAAGTCTGGCGGGGAGTCCTTTAGCGGTGGCATATCCTCCGCTAGTGCTGTGGCGAAATCCGCCGCGGGCTTAGACGCCGTCATCAACTCTCCAACCCACTCCCAATCCCTCTCCCTAACCCAGAAAATAATTGAAACAAGAAATATGCATTTGACCAGAACTCCACCAGGACCAGCAGCAGCCCCACTCCCCTACATCCCCTCTCTCCACTGAGTCTCTCTCAACTAATGTAATTTAAAATGGACGAGTGCCAAATTACTTACTTGGCCATTGCGGACATTCCACACCCTAAGCCACCAAAACCCTCGAAAGCGCTGCGGAAAAAAACACCACGCAAATTACCCCCAAGTAATCCCCTAAAAAAAATGGCTCAAAATAAATTGCAAGGGCGTTGCGTAAATTTGGTTTCTTTTCTGCTTCTTTGGGATTGTGATTGGGATTGGCTGGGATTAATTTGTAATTCAAATTTATTTCCAGCGAATGGTTAATTGGGTGGTCAGCAGCCGCGACGATGATCTGGCAACGCCAGACGATCAGAGGTGGATTAGGCCCAGGGCTGCACTTTAAGTACAGTCACGGGGAGAAAAGATGATTAGCTGGAGAGCTTGTGAGATCAGGGAAGAGATAATAGTACATAGGAGTAATAAAGGACTATTTGCAAGGAATATATTAGGTCGATCAACACATTACATGAGAAAAGCTTATGCTAAATGAATTCCAAGTAAATTCCACTGATTATCCGCGTAAAGAGGAGCACTGTTGACGTGTAACATGTAAGACAAATCTTCAATCTTAATGTGTAACTAAAAATAACTTTTTCCATGCTTCCTTCTGTCCGTTGCCTAATTAGAAGCTGTCCGTTAACTGTCTATCAACTCCAGAAAACTGAGTGTAAAAAGCATAAAAACGTTTTTCTGTTGATGTTTCTCTTGAAATTTCCTTAAATTTATTTGCCCAAACTCTTGTTTGAATAAAAGTACGAGTAGCTGCAACATAATGTAATTCAGAAATCATTTGTGTGGCAATCGTTGCAGAAAGTTGCACAGAACTTTGGCAGGAAAGTGTTGCATGAAGTCCTCAATATAAACGAGGAATTACAAAACCCATATTTCATCACTCCCCTTGCTCCTCTCACTCTTTCTCGCTCGCTCTGTCTAGCTGTCTGTCTGTCACATCTCTGTCTCTCTTTCATTCGGTTTTGATGGTCTCATTTTGCAGCCGCATCCACAGCCGCAGCAGCCTCTCCAGCCTCTTCCTCTGTGCAATCATAGCCAACTTTTGTGAGTTTTTTCTCGTGTTTAATGTTTTATGGCGCACTAAAAAAAACAAGAGAAAAGTACAAAAAAATGTGTAAAAATATGGTATTTATGCGGAGAGCAAAACACTTCAATTTTTGTTTAAATGCCAATGAAACTGTCATCAAAAAGTTGTTAAGTAATGAAACATTGAAAATAAATGTGTGGCCCCCGAGTGGGCCCGAGCACTCACCGCCTCCGCAGCCGCAGCCGCCTCCGCCTCCGCCTCCACACCCACTTCTACCGCCCAGCAAGACAAACTTTTGCCTCTGGCAATTGTTCAAGAATTAATAGCCGAAATGCACCATTCCGAAGTGAATGGTTGGGGAATGGGGAATGGGTGCTCTGCTCTTACAATTTAAGCTGCTCCCACCACATTGTTGCACATTTACTTTTTGCAGCGTATCAAGTCGAGCGCACAAGTTTCCTCGATATACTCGTATTTGTGTGTGTGTATTTCCATACTCTCGCTGGGGGTATTCTCAGCTATTCACCAACACTTTGGACGGTGCAGATGGGGCCCAGAATTTATGTGCTCCAACAGTCTCTGGCCTCTGGACACTTGCTTCTTAGTCATAAATCTATATGGTTTAAGCCCTGTCAGTGCGACAGCTGTATCAAATTGCTGCTCTAGTCAAATAGAAACTAGAGAATTTAACGCTTAAATCAAGGATCGATACGCTCTTTTTTAAGCTGAATAAATTCTTATAATCCCCAATAGATCGTAGCGTATCTGTAGCTTCGGCTTTAATGTTTCTGTGGTTCTTCTTTGCCGTGTTGCTTTTTTGTACTTTTCAGTCATATTTTCATATTCTTCGTATATATTTTTTGTAAGTTTTTTTCCTCCAGTTTCTTTTTCGTTATTGTTGTGGAAAAAGTTTTGCCCCACTCATAATTCCCGATTGCTCTTTTGTTCAATTGTAAATCTGGCTGAAGGAGGGCACGGAATTGGGGATTGGGATGCGGTTGCCAGCAGCCTCTGAGCCCGCAGTTGTTTTTACGGAACATTTACTGTGCGATTGGATTCATCTTCAGTCGGTGGGTGGCTCCCACTTCGCTGCCGCTCGGACTTGAACTCTCTCTCTCTCTTTGTCTCTCTCTCTTTCTCGCTATCGTGTACTTTTGTACTCAAACGTCTGTTTTACGCTAATTGGAAAAGTTGCAAGTTTTTTTGCCCCTCCCTCCTCCCTCTCTCTACAAGTGTCTCTCAGTTTTTAGGAGGAGCACGCGTTGGGGGGGCAGGGCAGCCGCAGCAGCAGCGGGAGCATCAGCAGTGGATGTGGCAAGGGTCGGCCCGTGCGGTGTGTGGCTTTTATTGGAGGCAAATTGCTTAGAGCGATGCTTATTAGCAGCTGACACGGGCCTCATCATCAAAGTTCGGCCCAAAAAAAAGAGCAATAATGAGAGACAAACGACGAGAATTTCATACTTTTAAATTGGCCATTAGCCCGGATAAATGTTGCCCTGTCGCGGCATGGCTTCGAGTGGAGTGGCGTGTGGGAGCCACTCTACTGCCTATCAGCAGTAGAGGAAATCTCTGCCGGCACTTGGCCCAAAAGAGGCTCAAGATGCCGAAAAGAGGCCGAGAGTGGGACATCATAAGCCCTTGCATCCTGCTCCCACCAGCTCTTCTTTGCTCGTAATTATAATAAACAGAAATGACTTTATATTTTGAAGGATGTTCTTGCATCCGTTGTTTGCTCGCGCGCGCTCACCCGCAGCGCGGAGCCATTCGGAGCGTCAAGAGTTTTCAGTGGTTCCCTTGGCAGTGTGTGTGTCTGTGTGTATTGTGTGCCAGTGTGTGTGTATGGGAGGTTTATGCGGTGCTGTGTTTTGCGATGAAAGAGATACGGCTGTGATGGATAGAAAATACGGGCCACAATTGAACAATTGACAATTTATGTTGAATCAAAAGTTAAGTTATGCTTTTAAATGAATTGTATTTAATTTTATACATATGTACATTTAATGAAACAAAAATTAAATTCAATATCATCATTGGAAGATGTTTAAAAGATGTTTATTCTGTAAGCAATAGTTGAAAGTTCCAAGAAAAATATTTAAAGGCATACAATTTGATTGATTCGTAATTGATTCTCCAAGCAATAGTTTAAAGTCTTTTTAATTTCTTTAGAAACTGTATTTATTTACTTCTCATACTTAATTTACGTACGTAAATAATTTCGCTTGCAACAGAGTTGCCAGAACTTCATTTCAGAACCATAAACATTTAGCAAAAAGTCCACACACTACTTTATATTGCCAAATTTCCACATTTTTTGTCCTAAAGTATTTCCATTTTCGAAAACTCTCATTAAATCCCCGAAACATTTTTCTGCTAACCCACCAACAATCTTTTCCATCTCAATTTGCATTGAAAGATTGTAAAACTATGTCGGCAAAACCAGAGAGAAAATTTCCCTTCCGCACGTAACGAACATCACGTACTTTGGCACTGCATAAACATAGTGGTGAGTGTTACTGTGTGTGTGTTGTGGCTGATAACTTTGCCTTCCAGGCTCAACACCCACTGCGCAGGCTCACAGAGAGCGAGTGAGAGCTCCTGTAGGGATATTTTGTGCTTACAAATAACACAAACAAGAAATGTCCCACGTCGGGACGACGTCTCTGCTGCTACTGCTGCCTGCCGTCTGCTGCCTTGTGCTGCCTGGCGCTGCGTTCTAACTGGCAAAAGGTCTAGGCGGCGATATCAACTAAGTTTAGTCTCTCGACTTAAATGGCCGCGTGCGGCAGACAAAAGCGCATGAAAAATTCATAAGAATATCGTGGCGGTCCGTTCCATCATCATTCGTCGTCGTTGTCCTAAAGTGTAGTCGTTGTGCAGTCTCGTCCTCGTCCTCGTCCTCGTCTCTGTCGTTTTGTGTTGTCGTAGCATTTCGTCAGTGGATTGTGACAACAATAGCAATAACAACAACAACAACAACAACAGCCAGGGGAAACCGCAACGGCATAAAGAGTGAGCGAGCTACTCCTGCTGTGGCCCTAAACGTCTGTCGTTAGGTGTAACGAGGTGTGTGTGCGATTGTGTGTGAGCTTCGAGTGTGTGTACTTCTGTGTGTGTGTTCTGTGTGTTTGTATTGGTAGTGTCGCTGCTACAAAAACACAACACACAAAATTGAATGCCAAATTGAAAGTGGTTGACGAGAGGCAAAACCCAAAAGCAAACCACCCAACAAACAGCCAACCGACCGACCCATCTACTGCAAAAAAAACACACAGCTACAACACAAATGCTAGCATTAAGTGTCCTCTTGGCCCTGGCCAAAAGTGAATGGCTGCCGAGTAGTTGGCCAAAAAGTGCAGGAATCGAATGAAATAACAAAAATAAAACATCAAGAGCCATAAAGCAAAAGTTGATTATTTCTCCCATTGATTTCAAGGGAAAATCATCAAAGGATGGCAGGAGAGGGCAGGCAGGCAGGCAGGCAGGGCAGGCAGGCAGGCAGGCAGGCAGGCAGGCAGGCAGGCAGGAATCAGGAAGGGTGTTACTACTGAGACTTGGAGTATGGCGAACAGTTACTACACCATTGGATGGCACTGGGAACGCACTGTGGGGGCGGTGGCACACAGCGAAGGGCGACATCAAACGTTTAAATACAAATTAGTTTGGCATGTGTTTCCAACAAATTTCATTTCACTCTTATTCGTTTTGGCTCCCGCTCTCTCTCACAAGCTGTCTCTGTCTGCCCTCTCCCTCTCTCACGCTCTGTCTCTTTCTCTCGCTCTTGCTCTGTGTCCCTATCTCCCTCTGGCTTTCAACAACTTTGGACGGCATGTGGCACACTTTTGGGGATTCGCTCAAATTAATTTGTGAAGTTTTTGTATTTTTGTGTTGCTTGTTGGTGTTTTGTTGATTTTTGTTTTTGCGTTCTATTTTGTTTTCGGCTCAGCATTTTGGCCATTAGTTCATTTTCCACTCTCTGATTTTGGCCGGTCCCTCGCAGCTCCTCCCTATCCGTTTTTGGTTAATTAACTCGTCGATAGTCGAAAATTGTTGTTCAAATAGCATTTTGGAGCGGATCGAAATCAGACGTTAATGTTTATTAAAAGTAGAAAATGGGAACCCGTAATCAAGGCTGAGCAGTTCATTAGGTTAAAGGTTTATTTAGCAATTATAAACATTGTTTACGCTTTACCACAGATATTCGGAATAGATTGGTGGACTTAATAGGTAGCAAAAATCTCTTCCTGAAATAACTCAAATATTTTATATATTCAATTAACTTTTTTCTGCAGCTGGCAAGCATTTAAATGTTGATTTCCTAAACCAATTACCAATCGCATTTCCCAAAGATATTTCTATTTAAATAAATGATGGCCAAAAATATGGCACTCCTGGCACTCGCATATCAATTTCCCTTTTGGCAGCGCGATGAAATTTTAATGAAATTAGACGGCAAACCGATTTCCGCAAAACAACTTTTCAATTTTCAATTGGGGAGTGGGGCGGAAAAGCCAATTCAGGGACATTTGCAAGAGGGAAGGAATGTGGAATGCTGCGGGCTGGTGGAGCGGTCCTAGTTTATGGCTTTTTAATCATTTAACAACGCTCTTGCCTTTTGCAGTCAACATGCAAATTGCCTGCGCCGGACCCACAGCCGATCCCCACCCAAAAAAGAGCCAGCACCAAGACCAGAACCAGCATCCGCATCTGCAGAAGCAAAAGCAGAACCAGCAGCAGCAGGAGGACCCGCAGCAAAAGCACAATAAAAATTGCCTATAAATGGGCGGAAGAAGCTGAAGGAAGGGGAAAAGGAAGGCAGGACGGTCGTTCGCTGGATGTGGAGGCCATGGATATACGCACAAGGACAACAGCAGGAGCAGAAGAAGAAGGAGGAGCAGTAGAACCCCACAGTATTGAGGGAGGAGGAGACAAACAGTACAACAAAGCCAACAAACTTCCGCATAGGATGCGCCGGAACGGAAGTTATTTTGGCCGCCTGAACGTGAGCGTGTTCCTCATCTACTTGTGGTGCTATCTGCTGCTGATAATGGCCGCATCTGGTGGCAGCAACAATGTGGTAAATGGTCTCAAATGCTACTGCAATCCGAAGGAATGCGATGTAATACGCTCGCTCGACTGCCCCGGCAAGGGACTGATGCTCTGGGATCCGTGCAAGTAAGTGGATTCCCCACCCAAATCCCCATCCCACCCCAAATATTATCTCATTCGCTGGTGCGTGTGGCCATCCGGCTGTGCGTCGGTTGTGTTGTGTTGTGGGTGTGTGGTGGGGCGAAGCCTCTTAATTATATGATTATCCAAATGCCAGTGTGTTCCAAGAATCTCTTTCGTTGCTGGTTTTGGGCTTTTAAAAGCAAGCAAGCGGAATGTGTGGTGTGTTGCTGAGATTTCAAATATTTTTTAACGGGAATTTGTTACTTAAGGCTTGGGCATGATTCCATTTAAAATGCGGAAATGAAACTCTAAGAATATTTAAAGATTATTAGAAATGTACCAAGAAAAGCTAAGAACACATTTCGATGGGCTTTCGCTCTACTTTCGACACGTTTCTGGCTTGCTTTTGCGTATTTAATGCTTTCTAGAACACACCAACGCTAATTACCATTAATATAGTTAGATGGAATGATGTCTCTCCATTCCTATAAATGCCATTCGTGGGTCACGTACATTCCATTCAGCGTTCGCATTCGAATTCGCATTCACATCACGCATTCCACGCTAAACCCCCGATTCAATTGAGGGTGTTAACTAATTGTTAACGCTTATCGAAACCCCAGTCAGAATCGAATCAATTGCCACTGGGATTCATTTACGAAATTATTATACACACAAATATCTCTGCCTATCTACATATACATAAATATATACTTCATTTCTATTCACAGATGTTGTCGCATCTGTGCCAAGACCTTGGGCGAATCCTGCGGCGGTCCCGGCGGTTTTTCCGGCCAATGTGAGCCGCCCCTGCAGTGTGTGACCAAGCTGCCCATTAGCAGCGGTCTGGGCGTGTGCATGGGTGAGTATTCCACAGGGTGGAGAGGGGGAGAGTGCAGAATATTGAGGGGAACATACACCAGAGGGGACTTGTGGGTTATGGCGGTTATATCGCATATGTATTTAGTCGCATCCATTATGCAGTAACATCACGTATTATAGACCAGCTCGCCCTCCAATAATATTTCCACAAACACCTCCTCTCGCCTCAGCAACCTCGTCCTCACTTGCCACTTGGCCTGTGGCACGTTGGGCGGGTACTCGTCCGATCTGAATGTATAGTTGCGTATCTCGTACAGTTTTCCCTGCATAATGCTTTGGACATCAATTCGGTATCAATTTTTTCTTGTTTTTTGGTGTAATTTGTGTGTGTTTGGGTGCAGAATTAGTCGTAATGCGCCCCCGCAGGCAGGCTGTGCGATGCGACGGAATTTGGGTTGAAATTTGAAATTGGAAATGAAATGAAGTGAAGTGGAGGCTTCACTCCACTCTTCAAATAAACATAGTACTCAGGCATAGGAGCTCCTCATGCTGTTGTTGCTGAGTTTTGACAAATATTTGCTTTTATTTATAGAAAAGTTATTTTGAGCAAACAAAAATATTTGTCTTTATTCGAGACTTTCAGCTAGAAGTGAAAGTGGGAGGTGAAACGGAAACGGAAGTTTCATTCCAATAAATAGTTTTCTCAGCACAAAATACTCTCTGTTTAAATGTTTCACAATATCAACTCAAATTACAACGCACACAAATCAAACAGTACGCACCTTAAGTATTGGACATCCTGAGGGGAGATTGGTAGCCTTCCTGAAACGCCTGAAGAGCTTGCCCAAGATATTGTTTTCATACATGGAGCTCAAGTACTTGCACCCATCCATCTTCAGCTCGGCCACGTTCATGCGGGTATTATCCTTCTTGAACAGATCGAATTCCGAGTGTATATCGAACTGATGGAAGGTTTCGTTCAGAATAAATCGGCCGGCTACTATGGGTATTCTCTTGCGATGGAGAATGCAGGTCATCTCAGTAATAGCCGATGGCTTCACAGCGCGGCACTTCAGATTGTTCATAATGATCTCATAGTTGTTCTATAGAATGCGAAAAAGGGCCGTTACTCTTTGTTCTCCTTTGCGGTTGCGGTAGGACAAACCCTTGCGTGTCCCAGCTCCAGTCGCAGAATTAGAATGAAAAAGCAAAGTGCAACACGGACAAACATCCTCTCGAACTAAGCGGAAAAGTGTTCAAAGCTCTGCTCTTTATATAGCTGGCCGTAATTTGAATTTAAATTGAACACTTTGTATGATAATCGCAGTTAATGCGCTGCCAAAATCAAAGGTTAATTTAATGCCTTAATGAACATTTAATGTGTTTATTAATCCGCATATTTCCATCGATTGGCGGGCCATTGATATGAAAAATAACTAAAAGGGGCTTAATTTCTGGGTAGATTTGCAACATCTGACCGCATTGACCTCTTCGCATGACAACTGTACCGAGGGGGAGTCGATTGTCTTGCAGCCGGGCTGCGAGATCACCAACAAGCGCTGCCAGTGCTGGCCCATCATGCGCACCTGTCTCAGCGAGCTGTCCAGCGATGGTGCATCCCCCAATGATTCACGTTGGCACTTCAAGAACATGGAGGTAAAGAAAGAAACCCAAAAATATTCCTGGCATGGGTAATAATGTCTTTTGTGTTCACAGGACTGCCAGCTAAATTTGCAAAATCTCATTAAAATCGAATTGGAATTCGATGGAGACTACAAAATCTCACCGAGCAAATTCACGTACAAAAAGCTCCGCAGAAAGCGAAAATCTTTAAGGAAACGCATGTAAGTCAGTCCCTCGAGGGCAACCCCCGAGCAATGTCTAAGTATGCCACTCTTTCAGCATCATCTTGGACGATTGAGAGCCACATTCAGAGCCATATGTAACGTCCTCTACTCTCTCTATGTTCTCCAAAAACTTAACAGAAACCAAACAAAAGATCTTGTACAGACAGTATGCTTACTTCTAAATGATAATATGGCTATTATAAATACCAATACATATACATACATAAATACCTATACATACATATACAAAAGGGAAAATGCATACATCTAAAGAATAAAATAAAGCAATTGTATGTGTATCGTATCCTAAGACATTTGTTACTTTATTGCGCGCAATTTTTCCTCAAGAACCCGCCCTACAAAACCGAATACAAACCGCATACATACGAGTACATATTCATTAACAATAAATCGAACACACACTTACGCACATGTGTTTGTGTACGTGTTGTTGCTTTACAAATAATGTTGCAAATAATAAGTAAATAATTAAGTGAACAAAAATTAATGCAAGCTGTTTTAATTGAATTTGATTTGAAAACTCCACGTTAAACGTCTAACTTTATAACGTAACGTTAACAGTGCCTTGTTGTGTTAACAGCTGGAGAATAACTGCGCTCAACAGCACGCAAATGGGAATAGCAGCTAACAGAAAACTGTTATACTGGAACTTCGAAGCCTTGAAATAACGAAACCCCAGAAATATAGAAACAGGCTAGGCCTTTCCTTACTAACAATGTCCTATTTAATTCCAGAGAGACTCTCCTGCTCAGGAGAGGGCATACCAAGCATTAAAAATCAATGTTATTGTATGTTCGAATAACAGCCAGCGAACTGTGGGAGCAACGCGCTGTCAAAGGATCCGGAACAGAGCTGTGGGAATTTTTCGAGCTCGAATGAATGGCTGTGGCTGCCATGGAAACCGGCCCAGATGCTTACCTTGGTCATGTAAAGCAAGGATACGTCCTGTTCGACAATTGCAGCTGAGAAGGTAAGATTAAGATTAACCCTGACAGCAGCTCTCTTGTTAAAAAGTTTCGTTTTGTTTGTTTTCAGAAATTTAAAACCGTTCTAGCCACGAGGAAGCGTCTCTTGCAGCTCTGCGATACACAGATTGTACATACGTCCAGCTGGTTATATCCTTGAAGTCCTTGAGGTCCTTGATTTACTCATTTGTGTCGGGACACTCTGCCGATGGCGAGGAGTCATGGCATGCCCTTCTCCGAGAGGAAACATTCGGGCCATACCGCCGTTGGAATTATATTTAAAATCATCTGTAAAAAAGCATTATCCTTTATGTCCTTGCATTCAAAGTGATTGCAAAGGATCCGGGATATTGTCCCGAACACAAGGAGGTGTTGCATGTCCTTATCCGAGAGGAAAGAGCCGAGTTATAGCGTTTTAGAAGTTATATTTAAAAACAATAAATAAAAAAAATTTGAAGTATCTTTTGGGGGCTACTTTTGTTCTCTAAAGTATAGCATACTTTCTGGGTAAAAGGGTCGTATTACAAAATGGCAAAAAACAGCCATATCCTGTGGTCCTTGAAGTCCTTGATGGATTCAAAAGATACAGGAGACTCTTCCGCTCCCGATCATGTATGCCATGTCCTGATCCGACAGGATACAGCCGAGTTATAGCCTTGTAGGGATTCTGTTAAAAAAAATATATTATCCTTAATGTCCTTGCACCCGAAGTGATTGCGTAGGATCCGGGACATTGTCCCGATCACGAGGAGGTGTTGCATGTCCTTATCCGACAGGAGACAGCCGAGTTATAGCCTTGTAAAGGTTACATTTAAAAACAACGGTAAAATGGCATTATCCTTAATGTCCTTGCACCCGAAGTGATTGCGTAGGATCCGGGACATTGTCCCGAACACAAGGAGGTGTTGCATGTCCTTATCCGACAGGGGAGACAGCCGAGTTATAGCCTTGTAAAGGTTACATTTAAAAACAACGGTAAAATGGCATTATCCTTAATGTCCTTGCACCCGAAGTGATTGCGTAGGATCCGGGACATTGTCCCGAACACAAGGAGGTGTTGCATGTCCTTATCCGACAGGAGACTGCCGAGTTATAGCCTTGTAAAGGTTACATTTAAAAACAACGGTAAAATGGCATTATCCTTAATGTCCTTGCACCCGAAGTGATTGCGTAGGACCCGGGACATTGTCCCGATCACGAGGAGGTGTTGCATGTCCTTATCCGACAGGAGACAGCCGAGTTATAGCCTTGTAAAGGTTACATTTAAAAACAACGGTAAAATGGCATTATCCTTAATGTCCTTGCACCCGAAGTGATTGCGTAGGATCCGGGACATTGTCCCGAACACAAGGAGGTGTTGCATGTCCTTATCCGACAGGAGACAGCCGAGTTATAGCCTTGTAAAGGTTACATTTAAAAACAACGGTAAAATGGCATTATCCTTAATGTCCTTGCACCCGAAGTGATTGCGTAGGATCCGGGACATTGTCCCGATCACGAGGAGGTCTGGCACGTCCTGATCGGCCCACAAATAAAGGATAAAACAACAAAACATGATGTCCTGTTGTTGTTGTCAATTTATGTTGTTGTACAACAAAAGTTGTTTTTGTACAACAAGAAAGTGTTTGTTGTACAACAACCAAGCCGCTTCCACCGTGGCGCCCCCAGATCACGACGGCCACTTCTGGAACTACAAAATTGTAGTTCAAGAATTGACCGCTCAGAGTTGGGGCGCCACTGTGCTGGTGTTTCAATTTTTTGTTGTACAACAAACTTTGAAATTGCCTCGCTCAAATGGCAATTTTCGGACCGAGTACCAGGCGAACATAAACCAGCAGAAGGTAGCGGGTTTTATGTTTTTTCATCGTTCAAGAGCTGGCTGCCATGAAACTTCGCCGTTTTTTTTAAATCTCAAGTCACTAAAAGTATGCACCAAAATATTTTGCAGTTACTTAAATTGGTTTCTGTACAGTTTCGTTGCATACTTTAGGTTACCTTGCTATTAAAAAAATTGCCGTTTCTTTTTCGCGAATTGGGAGTGCCCTATACCTTTTCTGATCGGAAGTGTCCTTCGGATGCAAGGACATTAAGGATAATGCCGTTGTTTACCGTTTACCGTTGTTTTTAATTGTAACCTTTACAAGGCTATAACTCGGCTGTCTCTTGGACGATCAGGACATGCAGCACCTCCTTCTAATCGGGACAATGTCCCGGATCCTACGCAATCACTTCGGGTGCAAGGACATTAAGGATAATGCCATTTTACCGTTGTTTTTAATTGTAACCCTTACAAGGCTATAACTCGGCTGTCTCTTGGACGATCAGGTAATGCAGCACCTCCTTGTAATCGGGACAATGTCCCGGATCCTACGCAATCACTTCGGGTGCAAGGACATTAAGGATAATGCCATTTTACCGTTGTTTTTAATTGTAACCTTTACAAGGCTATAACTCGGCTGTCTCCTGTCGGATAAGGACATGCAACACCTCCTCGTGATCGGGACAATGTCCCGGATCCTACGCAATCACTTCGGGTGCAAGGACATTAAGGATAATGCCATTTTACCGTTGTTTTTAATTGTATCCCTTACAAGGCTATAACTCGGCTGTCTCCTGTCGGATAAGGACATGCAGCACCTCCTTGTAATCGGGACAATGTCCCGGATCCTACGCAATCACTTCGGGTGCAAGGACATTAAGGATAATGCCATTTTACCGTTGTTTTTAATTGTAACCCTTACAAGGCTATAACTCGGCTGTCTCTTGGACGATCAGGACATGCAGCTCCTCCTTGTAATCGGGACAATGTCCCGGATCCTACGCAATCACTTCGGGTGCAAGGACATTAAGGATAATGCCATTTTACCGTTGTTTTTAATTGTAACCCTTACAAGGCTATAACTCGGCTGTCTCTTGGACGATCAGGACATGCAGCACCTCCTTGTGTTCGGGATAATGTCCCGGATCCTACGCAATCACTTCAGGTGCAAGGACATTAAGGATAATGCCATTTTACCGTTGTTTTTAATTGTAACCCTTACAAGGCTATAACTCGGCTGTCTCTTGGACGATCAGGACATGCAGCACCTCCTTGTAATCGGGACAATGTCCCGGATCCTACGCAATCACTTCGGGTGCAAGGAAATTAAGAAAAATGCCATAATACCTGTTGTTTTAAAACGCAATTACTGGGCTATTTTTCGTCCAATTAAGGCAGCTCTGTGCTACCTTACTGCTCGACCTACAAGGTCCTTTAAATCAAGGACTTGAAACAATAGGCGAATACAATTGATGTTATAACTTTTCATTTATTACCATTTTAAAATAATTAGCTAACTAATACTATACGTGTGTATACGCTTTGTTAATATGTTTTTGGTTATAGGTAGATTTTTCTCTATAAATATTTAAATATGTATGTAATATGTACATACATATATGCATGAATGTACATATGTATTTATAGTTTTTAATTATTAATTAATTAATTATTATTAATTATTAATTAAATTTTAGCTGTACAAAAAGACATTGTTGGTGAATAGGATCTTGCCATCCACAGTCTGATGAAGAACGGATAGCCGCGGCGCAGTGCGAGTCTCTTGCGGAACGAGTGCGACACGACATTCTTCTTCTTGCTGCACATCTTGACCAGCCAGGCGTTGATGATGAACACCGCTCCATCTTGTACAGACGGCTATAGCAGACCAGGTGGTCTTCCGATTTAGCTTCTCGCGACAATGATGGTCGTAGATTCCGCTCAGCACGTCCTTGTCACTTATCACAAGCATGATTATGATGTAAGCAGCACAGAGACCTTTAAATGGTAAAAATTAGATTAGTATGAGATATCCTCTAAACGTATGAAACAACATACCGTTTTGCGGTCCCAGCAGCTATGCGATATTTCCATCAGGCGGTAAATCGTTTGCGACTCGATATAGACCAGCACCTTGAGCTAGGCAACATCCACCTGGCGGCTGGACTCAAATTTGTCAGCTCAAATTTCTTGGCAAAGCGGATGTGTGCGGTTAAACAGCTTCTGCAGACTCTCCAGATACGTCCTGCGGCGTGTTCCAAAAGAATTGTATTACAAGTTTTAAATTATTATTATTTATGTGATTATTTCCAATAAAAGCTATTTACTCCTCTACCAGAGGAACTGTGTTGATCATGCTCGATGATCCGAGCAATATTTTTATTGGAGCTGGCTGACAACTCACACGAGCTGCGATAGTTATGACTTGCCAGCATATCGAATATTTGGGGCAGATCCAGTAGCTCCTCCATTTTGTAGAGTATTTCCATATTCCATGGCCATAAGGTGAAGCTGTAAGAATTGCTTTGGTATTACTTCCGTGACATGCCAGCCAATTTATGGACAATTTGGAGCTGAAAAAGAATCTTGAATTAGCTGAATCTTTATCAAAATTCTTTACGGTTTACTTACGTGGAACTAGCAAATGAGCTTCTTTCAATGTTCATCCGCGTTGAAGCACTTTCCCTTATTGCCGGGCTAGCATTCCTCGTCCTTCAAGCCGCTGAACAGTTTATGCCACCGTCTCCATTCGGCTCATTGAGTTCGAGCTTTTCTCGTAGTCATCCTACTGCTGCTGAGTGTTGCTGGAGCTCATAAGTCCATCCATGTTCAGGAAAGTTGGATTCGGGCTCATCTATACACATAAGTGGTAAGAAAGTAAAGTTGTTAATTTTAATTTAAATTTGAATTACATTTCGTCATGTTAATGTTATTTAACAGTGTATGCAAGTATAACAGCCAGCGCGCTGTTAGGTTATAACAGCCACCAGTAACAGCACTGTCAAAGCGTAACAGAGAAGTCAATCGTTTGCAGCGAATTCTTCAGCGGCGGCGCACAGAAAGTACGTAAAACGGACACGTAGTCCCGTCGCGGCGCTAGTGTGCAGATAAATTCAAAAGTTTGCGCGGTTAAAGCGATTCGATTTAGGATTGAAAGTTGATTGAATATGGTAGGAATATAATTTCAGGCTCACCTGCGCTCTTCGGCAGCTCTTCAAATCATCAGAACTACCAGAACAAAATAAAGGCAACAACAACAACGAAACAAATGAAGAAATAAAGCAAAACCTTTTGGCCTAAAACTCGACCATCAACGGCAGTCAGCAGTCGAGTGGGGTCAGTTCTTCAAAAGATCAAAGATATACTTTGGCGCTTAAGTGTTTTCCCTCCACTTCTCTGGCATCCCCATCCCCATCCCCATCGCCATCTCCATCTATCATTTCAAGGAGTTTGAGATATTTGTTTCGTTTTCGTATTGAGTTGTTATATTTCTGTGTGCTCTGCGAGCACTCGAATTTGTTAGGCACCTTAGTGGAGCAAACAAAAGCAATTAGACGGCGTCATCTGACAGCCTCAATGGAATAGTTTTTTGGCCCCTGGGCCCCATGTCTCGAGAGGAATGCGCCGAAGCGTTTATCGATCGCCCTCTGATGGGATGTCCAACTGCCAATGAGGTACCAGCCAGAGACAGGGGGGATCCAAACCAAACGGGGGGCTACTGTGTCCAGAGCAGAACAAAAGATCTCAAGTGCGGAGGAGTGAGGTGTTAAAAATTCTACTTTTTATGCTCTTATTATGATTTGCCTCTTTGCTGCTTTGCTCGAGACTTTGATGGACATTTACGATATGAGAAGTGTGCGTGAATGTGTGTGCGTGTGTGTGTGTGTACGGGTGTTGTCTTCTGTATCTTTTCTTCTTTTGTTTCACTTGTTTGACAAGCGATGCGTACAAATCAAAGCAGGGATCGGACGGAGAGAAAGAGAGAGGAGACTCGATCTACGCGTCCCCCAGTCCGAGACTCGCCTCAGACTCGTCTGTTGTTTGATTAATAGCCGCACAATTGATATGTTAAGTGGTAAATTACTCCATTGGCACGCAAATGTATCTTGAACAATACACATGCATACAAAAACAGGCAAATTGTTGTTTGTTTAAGGCGCCGCAATGAATCCGAGAGATGCCTATCGCGAGCCCCAAATCTTGGGGCACCGCTCTCGAGGCGGAGCCTAAAGTGCGTAAAGTGATTTAATTTTGAATGGGCGACGGTCAGAGAAAGTTTATCAAATCCACTCACACTCACACTCACACTCGATCAATTATTCAATTTATTATTTGATTTGAATTTTACCCCTAAAAGAAAAGCTTCAGACTTCAGGCTTCATTTTCTAAGGTTCGTTGGCTTAAAATTAAAAGCCATTAGTCTATTTATAACACGCTTTCAGGGGCTACGACACTCTCAGCTCTGGTTATGTTTTTATGGTCCCGTTTATACGTTTTAAATCAAACAAGAAACAAAACCAAACCATGCCGATCCGAAACGAAAAATCCATTAAAAGAGGAGTAGAATTCAAACAATAGGAAGGGGGATGGGGTTGGCTTGGGGCGTTTGATGTCATTAAATTTTTGCCACACCATTAACTCCATCGCCGTGGCATTCCGCGTGATTTGTTATTGTTTTATGGAAGAAATCACCCGCAGAAGTGTTATAAAAATCATTTAAAAGCGAAGATTGCCGTAGATTTGATTCGATTTTTACCAGTTTTCTTTGTTTTTATTTTTTATTCTGTTTCTGTTTTTTTTTGTCTCTTTATTTTAATTCACGAAAGCCTTCGTGGCTGGCGTGGCTCATGCTCAACTAAAATGATTTAATTTCGAAACGTGCCTGGCACATTTTATGATCAATTTTCGCTTTAAATATAGATTGAATGCCTCAGCGAATTATTTAAATTTTCGGGGTTTCGTTTACGTATTCCGTTTTGGCGGCTCTGCGGTTTCGGATATCATGTGACTGAAGGGTAAAGAATACTTATTGGAATGTGATTGAAATTGATCATTAGTCATAAATAATAGTACTTAGGAAAATGGGGCATTTTAATTGGGTTTTAGCAGGGATACTTTATGGCTTTTTAGCTCCTCAGACAAACCTTCCTGTATCCTAGATACATATTTTATTCTCTCATAACATTGCTTACCTTCCAATAGCCATCCATTTCGATGCTATTCTCAATCAGATTGATTGCTTAGCCCACTTCTTGACATGGCCAATCTCATTTCCATCTTTGCCTTCGATTGCTGATCTCTCGATTGACTTCATTTCCATTTCTATTGTGTTGCACGGGCTCTTCTCGTTGCTTCGTTGTGGGTTTGTGCCTCTCATAAATAAACTGTGGCAAATTCTCTAAGCCAACCTGCTGAAGTTCCCATAAATTATAAGCCCAAACCAACGATCTCTGTTTTGTTGTTGCTGTTTGTTGTTGCTGTTGCTGTGTCATTTTTCCGGCGCGCTTAATAAACAACACACACTTTATGCGTTCTCTGTGGCTCTTGTGTGCCTGTGCCTGTGCCTGCGCCTGCGCCTGCCGATTGCTGTTATATGATTTCATATATCATCAGAGAGGCCCAGAGCTCCCAAGGAGGATCCTCAAGCAATCTCCGTCCATCTGCCACCCCGCCCCTGCCTCCTGCTTGTTCAGCATGCGCAGGCGTGCGGCATTTAGTTCAGCCTGTCGACTCTCGATTGTCTGTCGTACGGAGTGTTCCTCTGACTCTTCTTCTGCACTGCCTCTCCTCTATATATATTTTTTATGTTTGATAACATTTTATTGTCCGCTTTATAAATTATTGGCGTTTGGCCTGGGCCTCGGGTTCGGGGTTTGGGCCATCGAGCAATCGGGGAATCGAGCAATCGGGGCATAAAAAGTATCCTTTTACGTTGTGTGCATTTTTTGGTATGCAACATGTGTCCAAATTTGTGCAGCATACAAATAAATACTGAGGCAAAATTACTAAGCTTTTGTTATGATACCCTGTACACGGATGGAGGCTTGATGAATGGTTTTACATCAGGATTATGCTCACAAAATACTGAAGCTAAAAGATTTCCAGTCCAGTGAGCTGGGAAATATCTCTCTCGTTTGTCCTTGATTGCTTTTTACAGGGTATCCGAATACTCCATCATATCCTCTGTTGCCTCCACCCTGTTTGTTGGCCTGTTGAGTCTGCGCGTGTTTTGGCCTTTTAGGGCGCTGTTGGCCCTAAAACAGACAATTGAGTGTAGTGTGAAAGTTGCTTTAAATACTCTCGATATCGGTATCGAGGCGATGGCGATGACGACTTCTGCTGCTGCTGCTGGTGCTGCTGCTGCTGCTGACCTGCTCTGCGATACGCAATGGAATGAGTGCAGTGGAGTGGAGTGACTGGACTGGAGTGGAGTGGAGGCTGCCACCAAATCAAACCATTTATGTCTGGGCTCATGCGACACATTTATCATCGTCAACTGACGGACAATCGATGGCGGATGGCCCACTGGTAACGAAACACTCTCTTACGCCTTGCACCACCTGTCTGTGCACCCGGGGGACAGACAGAGAGAGAGAGAGAGAGAGGGAGACATAGAGGAAGATCTTTAATTATACATTATACAAGGCACACCCGCTGGGCCGAGTGCTGTATGGGGTTCGTTCTGATTGCCCCGATTGCCAGCCTTCTAACTGGAGCCCCCCAGTAATGAGCTGCGAGGCATACACTGCCCGGAACTATACATATTCATTCCGTAGGGTTTTGTATGTCTCAAAGGTATTCGTGGCATGCCATTATGCACATCCTTCAGATGCATAAGTACCTGGGTATCCTGGGCGCATTGATCAATCGAAATGATATAATTATGGTGCACGGCCTGCAAGGGCGGCTCTGTGTAAATTGATATCAACAAATTACGCGAAAATATTTCAAAAATATTAACGAATGTGAATGATATAATGATGAGATGATGGATGGACCAGCTACACAGCGAGAAATTGGTGGCAGACTCAACAGGAAAAATGGAATGTATTTAGAGGAATTTCTTATGAATTTCCTTACACTTTTGATCTATTTTCCTTTTAATTAAATAGTCCTCCTTCCAGTAGCTCCACTTTTTCTTTCAGTGCTCGTTGCACTGCCCCTAATTATGCCCAATTTAAAAAGGGTTAATTAAGGCACAAAACGTATTTTGTGTCCTGCCTGCCTTCTCCGCCATTGGAAGGGCGTTATTAATATGCGACATTTCTGATATCTTTTTGCGGGCAGCAGAGAGGAGGAGAGAAGGCCAGGCCAGGCCAGGCCAGGTCCGTCTTCCGATCGATGCTATAGAATACTCCTTCCTCGTACAGGCAATAATTACATACAGCATTTGTCATAACACCAGATATGGACATTCGATGCTGTTGCTCTGGGCGCGAAACGTTCGAGCCCTGTTCGCTCGTCCCAGACAAAAGGCAAAGGACAGCAGCAGCTCCCAGACTCGAGGAGATCCAAACTATGCGACAAATGTAAGCGAACAAAAAACAGCAGCAGGCACAGCGCAGCAGAGCGAAAAAATTGATATAAAGAGGCAACGCAGGGAAAAATTGTAAATATCATCATTGGTTGGGCATTTTATAAATAAAATAAAATCATAAATGCTGCCCTCGCCCGACTCGAGGCTCGCATTCGGTCTCTTGGCTGAGTTGAATGGAGAGCGAGCGGACAGACGGGTGCTATAATAATTACAGTCCCGCTCCATTGGGGTAGACATTTCGCATTGGAATTCGGAGCATTGTGTCATATTTAATACAGAAATTTTAATTAAACATAATTTGTAAGAAGTGCACGACGTGGCTGATGCCAGCGCAGATTGCTGGCATCGGATAGCCATACCCATGCCATACCTCTGCTCTCCACTGCGATTCGATTCGAATAGAGTAATTTATGGCATTTTATGGTTAGGCCATAGCTTGTCTATCATCTGTTGGAATTTCACTTTGATCTTATCGCAGCGAGTGAGAGACAGTGTCCAAGCAAATGGGTGACAAATGGATATGTTTGACTGCTCTATTTAGATGGTGTTTGCAGGAGGTGGGAAAGTGATGCCAGGAACTCACAGAAAGAAGAGCTAAGAGAACCGACACCCGTAGGGCAGTTCCTTTACTCATGCACTCCCCAGTCTCCTCTTCAGGGTCACCTTCCGTTTGCCACAGACAAACCTTTTAGACATTCCCATTCAACCCAAATTCAATTCCGTAACCGATTGCTCAGTGATTATTCAAATGATTTAACTAGTTCAATCGCATTTGACCCTCCTCGTGGGCTGCTGCTGCTGCTGCTGCTGCTGCTGCACTCCAAGTTCGAAGTTGCCGATCCCCCAACAAACTTTGGCTTCCTAAGAGGGTTCCAGCGTGGATGCTGGCAGTGAAGGAAATAATGCCCTGGAGGCACACATCGGACTCTGACTCTGACTCTGACTTCAAACTGCATTACATTTGCAGAAGACTTCGACAACAATGGGGCACTTTTATATGTAAGTAACCTCAGCAGCGTCGGCGGCATTGGGCGTTTTTATTTTTACAGATATTGTTTGGAAAATTTTCCAAATGCTCGTCGTAGGTTGTAGGCTGTCCAGTCCAGTCGCAGAGTCCATGTGGCAGTGTGGCTGTGCCCTCTCATTGTTGTGTGGAGCTGAAGCTGATGCTGGAGCTGTATTCCCTCCAATCATCGTTTTGTAGATATTCGCTTGGTGATATATTTTGGGTGAAGCGCTTCCGGCAAATCGAAGCTGGGAGTCGCCGCAGTCGCAGTCGGATTCGGATTCGGATTCCGATTCGGATTCGAGTGAAAGGTCAAGTTGTGGCCAAGAAAAGGCACAACACACAGCCCAATCCAAGGCAACAAAACTGCTGCCCAGGGAGCTGTGTGCTCTATGCTGTGTGCTGTGTGTTGTTTGTGTGTGCCATTGGTATGGGCAGATCCGATGCATCGGATTCGTGTGGCATCGAAATAAACAAATCAAAGTGAGCAAATGTTTCGGTGGTTTTCCTTCCTCCTTCCTCCTTCTTCCCCTCCCTTTGCGGTGGTATGTGCTCAATTTTCTATAACATATTTGCCATCTCGCTGCTGATCTCTGCGGAGATCTGCGAGCCTCTGACTTTCCATTTTTCCATCGAGAGCTTTGCTCTTCGCGTCGCTCATTGTTTCGTGTGTGAGAAAAACTTATCGAATCGTGGCTATCACTGGGGTTTGGGTTTGGGTTTGGGTTTGTGTTTGGGATTGGGATTGGGTCTAAAAGGAGTTCAAATCCAGCTCAGGTGACCAAGAGACCAACGAGCGGCTGACAAACCTTTGGAATTCCATTGGGGAAGATGATCTTTTGTGGCAGCGGAGAGGCAACGAGTATATGAACTCGGCATTTGACAGCCTGCAGATAAACTACTTTTGAGATCATTAATTGCTGATCGTTTTGCTGCTCCAGAGGTGCTCCAAAAACTGCCCCGAAAGTAAGTGCATGGGGAGAGCCTCCGCCTCTGTGTCTCTCTTTGGGGCATGGGAAAGCTGCTCTCTGTGGCCACAAGATCATTCAACTCCCACAGACACCCGAGCGGAGCAGCAAACAGTAACAGCCACATCCACACCCACACCCACACCCACACGGCACAAATCCATGGGCACAATCCAGCAGACATCAAACAATGATCACGAGTGCTGCCTGCTGCCTGTTTGCTTGCCGCTTGCCGCTTGCCCTGGCGGTGGCGGTGCGGGTGCGGTTTTTGTGCCAAATCTCGAGGACTTGGGCCTTCGCCTTCGCCTCTGACTGGCGTTGAATTTTTAGTACTTTTCCCCTGCCTTTTGCTGTTTTTGTGCCTGTGCCTGTGCCTGTGTTCCTTCCCCCCCTAAGGGCGTTTCGATTGAACTTGTTCCACATTTTGATTGTAATACCGTTCGAGGTGGGCAAGACAAATATGATTTTCAATTTGCGGCGATCGCTTTCACGAGATTTGCATACCATTATTATGCATTTCTCCACGGTGAACGATGGCCATTAAACACCACAGAGCCAAGCCAATCCTCTCAAGTCAAAGTTCAACTGGGTTCGGACTTCCTTTGGTTGCCAGTTTCCCCCTTAACCATTGCCATACCCATACCCAGCCCATTCCGGTGCTCATTAAACTGGAGCCTACTCCAGTTGTTGTTTAGTGGCTGTGGCCGTGGCTGTGCATCTGCCACAAATCAATATATTTATGACCCACACAACTCGCAGCAGTGTGTAGCTGTGTGTAGCTGTGTAGTGTAGCGGCTAATGAGTGCGAGAGTCCGCTCCGAATGCTCGATATACCACCCAAGATGCGGTTATTCGTAGATGCACCGCATAAATAGCCACCAAGTGTGTCGTAAAAGTCTGACGCGATCATCAAAATGTTTTGCTTTAGCAGCAGATGGAGACAGAGAGTGGGGATAGAGAGGTAACGGGGGGAGAGTGTAGTCCCAGAACAGCCCCAGTTTATCAGTCAGTCGTCGCTGATCTGCTCTTCCCTGGTGTACAAAATGCTATGCAAATTTGGTTTTTATTTACCCGCACGGCTGCCAGAACAAGTGCAAAAGTGTTCGGGTGCCTGGCCCGTTCCCAGAGCTGGAGAATCCTCCTGGCATCCCATGGACCTGTGGACCATTTCTAGAGAGTCAACTCTGGATTTTATGTGTGTGTTGGCATTTGCGAAATGCGTTCGCCTGCACATTTGAATCAATCGCTGACTCAGAAGATGTGGCTGGCTCTGCTTTGGATTCGCCTTTGGATTGGTTTTCTTTTCTTTCTGCATTTTTATGACAGAGACCGGTTGGGGATCGTCTCTGCTCAGCTCTGGGCTGTGTCGAACAGACCACCATCCAAGGCGATGCTTTTGAACTGCACTGATATCATTCGGATTTGACATTTAGCATCGCTAATTCATGCGAAATCACCCGCAGATTATGTTCATAAGCACACATTACGATTACACGTTTATTATAATTTAGGAGTTTACCCCGCCAGATGGAATTGGCATGGAGGAGGAGCAGGAGAAGGAGGACAAAAGGCTTTCACACACACTGAATCAGAGGATCCACTTAGTGCTGAGATACGAAGAACATAAGTGACCTGAAAAGCAAAGAGACTACAAATGGAATTGGCAATAGTTTTGATTGTGGGAGAAAGTAAACAGAGTAAAAGTTGCACTGACTATTGCTAGAGTGGACTTCCCCGTAGACTTCTCTCCCAAGAACTCCTTTTAGAGCATATTCCTAGTTAGCCACGATGCTATGCCAGCAGTTGAACCACACTTTGCGGTGGGTGGGAGAACTGGAACGACATCGTTTGTGGTTCGTTTCGCGTCGTTTGTGACATGCGCGCGGTTCCACCAATCACCAGCCTCTGGAGTAGAATGGATCTTCTGAAGGGAGCCCTCCGCGACTGTCGAGTGTCGTTGTCTGCGCACTAATTGAGCATTTAAATGCAACGTAATTACGTTTCTAACACCTTCATCAAGCGTCAAGCGTCAAGCGTCAACACGGCTTGGATTGCGCCTTTCCTTTGATGGCCCCTACTGCAAATTAGCATATAAATTGTCCCGTGTGAACATAAAATCAAATGACATGTGAGTTTGTCAAAAAAGTCAACGAGACTTCAAGACACAAAGAAAGCCGCTGCAAAAGCCAATGGTCTGCCAATGGTCTGCCAAAAGCTGGCGGAAGGACATGATAAGGTGGAAAAATCCACGACAAAGAAGAACATTCGATGCATTTGCTGCTGCTGTAAGGCAACTGGCAACCGTCATTAGCATAGCGAGAACGTGCAACTAATTGGAAATGGAACAGTGATCGGCATGAATGGAGCTCGGAGTGTAGTCCTCCCTCTGGGGTATGCACTGGCCCTCGATTCGAAAGGGTAAACCCCTAAATTCTGGCAACCGGCGCCAGCCAGACGTCTTTATGGCCGATCCACAGCATTGCTGTGCTGCATTTTAAATCGGCCAAAGGGCACATCAATTAATTAAGCATTATAACAGTTAGCCAAACGAACTCTGGCACTGGCACTGGCACTGGTGGGTACTGTGGGTACTGTGGGCACTGGGCACTGGACACCGACTTCGTCTCTGGCGACGTTGCCTCCTCCTCCTTTGCTCTATGAAGTGTGGGCGAGTTTTTTGACCCGACTCTTGTGGCGGGCAGGAAATGCAGCGCGTTCTGAATGCCAAGGCGTATTCCATTCCAAACCAAACGATCGTTCGCTCGCTGGTCCGACGATCGTTGCACAAATGCGCTTTGCATAACTGAGTGTTTTTTTTTTTCGTTTGTATGTTTGTTTGTGTCCAGTGGCCGAGCCAACGCCATAACGATGACGCTGGCGCTGCTGCTGCTGGTGCTGCTTTTGGGGGCGTTTGTGGCTGTTGCACTTGTTGCCCAACAGAAACCCTCAATGGCGGGGCCCTTGGCCACGCGGGAGGATTGGGTGGGACGCGCATCCGGTCAGTATTTTTATAGCGATCATTCAAATTGATAAGTGAAATCATATTTATACTCGAGTACGAGTACGAGTACGAGTAATATGCTTTCCAGGAAATAAATGTGAGGTCTTGCACTTGATGAAATTTTCTATGGGAATTATAGATCGTGCAAGAAATGCTAAAGCTATAGGAAAAACTATAGAGTGGGGATCACTTCCTCCGCAGATTCTCCAGTCTGTGTTCCGTGTGTTCTCCCTCTACTTATTATGTACGATCTCTCCTTTGGGTATTGCCAAAGTCATATTGTTTAATCTGAGCGATCAGAGTGATCTCTCACCTACTTCGTAGTAAATATGCTCTGGCGAGGCACAAGATGTTGGTCACTGAAGGAAGAACGGGGACTTTCCCGGCAGGCTGTCCATTGACTGCGTTTTTTCCCAGTTAGCTTAACTTGTGGCTAGCCGGTGGCCTGGCGATGGATTAACGAGCATTAGACGTGGATTAGGTGACCATGTTTTGCCCCAGGCAGTCAGTCAACCGATCAGCGATCCCTTTTCCTCGCTGCTTGTGTTACTTGTGCAATCTTTCGAAAATTCCAAAGCCAGGATACTCTGATCAAACAAGTCCAAAGAGAGTCTGGCAACGGATTTAATTGAGATCAGCAGAGAGTGTGTGAAAAACCGCGAAACGCTTTGGAAAATTTGTTGCATTTCCCCGCAGCAGGCGGCGGTGGCACGGTAGGCAAACCGCAAACGCAGCTTCGACTTCCGCTAGGGGGTTTTGCCAATCCCAATACCAATCCCAATCCCAGTCCGAGTCTGAGAGTAGTTTCTAATCTTAAACATGTGGGTACTAGCACTCGCATTCGTGTTCCTTTGGCTAGCCAACATTAACATATCGTTAGCGATCTCAGGCGATCTTCGAACTGGCATCTGGCATCTGGTATCTGGTGATCCGTGTGATCCGTGGGAAGTTTGTGGAACAGCACATTAAATCGGTGGAAACTCCATCAGAAGTTCGCCCAAGCAAGAGCCACAGATTTGGGCCAAAGGCTTATCAGTGGAAATTATGAATCCGTATGAACAAAATGTCATAATTGTAGCGTAATTATTATTTATGCTGTCACACTCGATTATAAATCTTGTATTTGCCAAAAGTCTTAATGTTTTCAACCCTTTTGTGTGTCTCTCTGGCTGCTGCCTCGATCATAATTCGATATTTGCATAATTTCATAATTCCAATACAATAACCAATTGTCCGATCAGTCCACTGATAAACCAACTACCACACATGCGCTCCATCCCGTTGCGAGAATCAATAAAATTGCTGGCCATATATCAAGCATTCATACATATCTGCCCAAATGCTAAGCCCATTAAACCATAGAACGAGTTTCCATTCGCAGAGAGGCAGAGAGGGCAAGGAGGAGCGCAGCCAAAAAGGGGTAAGGTAATGAAGACATTACCGAAACACACACAGAAACACACACAATTAAAAACACACAAGACATTTGTCAGATGGAACCCAACAGACAACAAATCAAAGACCGAAATACAGTAGAGGAACTTCTTCACTTCCAAATGCCCATGAGAAATTAGCGAAACAAGTTTTATTGACTTTCCTTCCTTTCCCCTCCCTCTCTCCCTCTTCCTATCCACCAAATGAATTTCTAATTTTTCGCAAATGGCAAATGATTATTTTCGTGCGGTATAGGAGAAGCATTCGATGAGCTATAAGTCGAGGTTTTGGGTAGAGGTTTCCGATTTCCAATGAAAACTCTCTAAACAAAATAACAGCCAAGAATTCCCTTTCATTTTCGAGACATTCCACAGTTCCTAAACATGTCTAGATAATAATAGATCCAAGCATTTAGTATCTGATGGAAAATTTGTTGTAAACAATAAATATTTTCCACCTTCTTTTTATATAACAAACAACAAATAATAATGGTGGCTCCTCCTGCTGCTGCCCGTCGTCATCGAAGCTATTTTTACAGCCAGTACTCGTGGATACTCGTATTCGTATTATAATGAAACTTGAATAGTCATCGAATATAATGAATACATCTCAAAACCATAGCAGCAGACTCGAACTCAAAGGCGATCCGATCCGATCCGATCCCCGATGCCCGATGCCCGATGTGTGTGATGTGATGTGATTCATTGGTTTATCTGAAGTATTATGCCCAAATCTGTGGCTTGTAAGCCATCAATTTACTAATTGTAATGTTGGCCATTCAAATATTTAACAAAATAAGATGAATTCGTGGCTTAATCTGGCGTATCTCTGTAGACGCGACCAACTTGGTGTAGGGATCGACAAAATGTACATTTTTCACACATAATTACAATAACAATAACGCTGTGGCTGGCAAAAACAAAATGATCTGGGGGTCCGTCCAGTGTTTTGGCTGCTTTGTTACCGACTAACCTAAGTCCGAGCTGTTAAATCAAAAATATGCAAATTAGTTTTGAGAGCGAACACGAGTCTAAATCCGACTCTGGGCTTGGGCCTGTGCCTGTGCCTGTGCCTCTCCGTCTGCCCATCTCTGAGGGTGATTGATATGTGCTGCTTATACAGTCATTTGGCCAAAATGATGCAATCAAATCTATGTAAATGCGAAACGAGTTGACTTCTCTGACATTTTGAGGCCTGATATCCACAACGCACGGGGCGAGCTCGCACTACCTGGCATAATTTAGTAGCTAGCTAACATTTCCGTTTGTATTTGTTTGCATCTATTTACGACTTTTGGGCAATTAAACAAAGTTGAAAAGTCAAAAAGTCAGCTCTGTTACACTCTATTTTTTATTGTGTTTTTTTAAGCGTTGCCCGTTTTTTAGCAGCCTCCTTGCACTGGGTGCTAAAAACTAGCGACCTTGACGCTGTTTTCCCTGGAAACTCATTTTTTACGCAACTCTACGCAGCAATTGACTTTTTTATATGAGGTCCTGGACAAGAACTGCGCCCTGTGCCGTGTCTCAAGGTGAAACATTTGCGAGCATGTGATGGCAACGGTCGGTTTTATCCCTTTTCCACTTAAAAAACTGTGTAAATGGGTGGATGGGTGGACTTTTGGGTTGCTCTGTTTTGGCGCGGGTTACGGGCAACTGCTGCTCGACTTTTTATGGTTACGACCCAGGCCGACCAGCCTGACTTTATGACTCCTCCTCCCGTGCCTGTGCCCGCGGCCCGTGTGCGTTGCCGGGCGTCTCGTCGCGTTTAGGTTACTTTTTTAGGCCAATTCTTGTGGCTACCTAAGCTCGCGATTTCGTTACCTAATCGCGGGATCAGCTTACCTAAGCTGCAGATTATCCTAGGATCATAATTATGATGATGCCCGGTGACCGGTGCTCGGTGTCCGCCGACGCGACACTCAACTCGTCGTCTCCAGAGTACGTACTCCCGCGGCTGGTTTTTTGTTGCCCGCTCTCTCTCTCTCTCTCTCTCTCTCTCACTCGCTCTCTCTCTCTCTCTCTGAACGACCAACGGCTGAAAGCGGCAAAAAACTTAAGCCAGGGGATTAAACCGGATTAAAGTCACATTGTCCTTATTTTTTTCGTTCTGTTTCTTTTGGTTTTTATGCCCCTCCTCTCCCTCCTTTCGGGCTAACTAATTACTCGGGGAAAATTACCCATTTGCGGAAATTCGCGAAAACGTTTTTTATATTTTTAAGAGAATTTTTCGCAAGACGCTGCTTCATTTTTTTATGGTGTGTGAGAAAAGCAGACAGCGAACCGGGCAGAGAGTCAATAAAAATGAATCGATTAGAAAAGAAGAAACAAACACGGTGGAAAGGTTCGACAGAAAGAGAGAGCGAGAGAGCTCATTCCGAGGAGGGTTCTAGATGTTTTTTGACTTTTTTGCAAGCCTTTGTTGGCACTTTTTTACATGGAAGAGCCTCCGGTTGATGCAACAGAAACTAAACTAAGGAATCTTCCAGGAATCCACGCCCTAACGATGTTTTTTACATCACAAAGTACATTTGATGTGGCCAAGACACAACCTAATATCGGCGTAGATACTCCCCAGGCTATAAATTGCTAAATTATAAAGTCAAGGATGCTCGCTTCTCCCACTCAGCGAACCCTTTCCGGGCACAATGCAGTTCCATAAAAGGGTTAAGGCGCACAAAGGAAAAGGCTTCATAAAAGGGTTAGGCTGATGTGTGCGGTGGAACAGGTAGCTCCTAACTTCCTTTTTGGCTCTCATAAAAAGAGTTAAGTGCTACCATAAGGTTCTTTTGTACTCACAAAATAGGAAATGAAGCTGCAAATTGACTTTAGTTTGTGGTCAAACATGGAACTAAAATATTATGACGAGGTTATTGGGTATTTTACATAGGGAATTGATGGAGTTAAAGCAGAGTTATAGATAAATCATAAGGGGAAGGCAATAAATTATATATTTCTATGAAAAGTGCTTGCCATGGGTTATGTCAAAGATTATTCATATGGCGGAGGTGATATTAAATCCTAGATCCAACGTATTTTCCTCCAAGTAAACCCCCCCACAGGAACCGACGGATCTTCCATGATATTTTTTATACCAAAATCGGAAAAAACCTCCTCCAACCATTTCGATTTTCAGAGCGATCGTAAAGGCCCCGCCCCATGTTAAAAATGAAGTCAATAGCACTTTGAGAGTATGAGTGAGTGCGAGAGCTACAATTCCAGACGCCCTTATAGCCATATAGCATGTGAGTGGAAGTGGAGTGTCTCTTTAATAAATAACCGAATAACGAATAATATCAGAGCAATGCAAATAGAGCTGCTCCCCACAGAGTGAGAGCGAGAGCAGTGAGAGAGAACGATTCATTCACATCTAACAGCAGAGCCCTAACAGTGGCCCAACAGCGGCTTAACATTCCACTCAATGACTGGGTCTGTGTGTGTGTGCTCTCCGGATGTTCCGCTCTCGATCTCCGCTTTGCTGTTGATGGTGGTGGTGTGGTGTGGCTCTGCAGTGGTGGTTGTTTGATCGTGATTTATCAGAGAGTGAGAGAGAAACGGGTAAACTCCGCATCAGAGTGTTTGTGTGGCTGGATGGCTGTGTGTGCGTGTACATAAGGCTGCAGAGTTTTGGGCCAGTACGGGGCGACACGACACACAGAAATGCTTCTTGCCAGAGACGGGTTTAAGCCAGAAATCAGTCGCAGCTAGTGGCCCGAAGAGTCAGTTACAGAGATACTACAGACCGAAAGAGTAGACCAGAGACCAGAGCGCGTTACGTACTGGAAGTGCCTCTCGAATATCATCGCATATCGTGTGTGTCGCAAGCGTCAAGAAATCAATCAGATCAGCGGAAAAAGACTGAACCGAATAAAAGTGACAACCAAAATTTAGGTCAGAGAAAAATCTAAAGGAAAAACTCAGTGAACAAAAAGTGGAAAAAGTGCTGCTGCGTCCACACGTGCAAATAAAAATTCATTATACAAAAAAACACCCACAAGTTTCAAAGCCAAATTAAAAATCTACAACCACCCAACACACAACAAAAAATAAAGGTAAGTTTTCCTCTTCTTTGGGAAGATCTTTTGGGAATGAGAGAGCGAGAGCCTTAGAGCGAGACACCAAGCAAAGTCAATTCACGTTCTTGTATTCCGTTTTTTTGGGTCGCGCCCGTCGGCAGAGCACATTTTTATGATCTCCTGCACTACTTTGATTTTTTACAGTTTCGCGCGAAAAACATTTCCATCTTTCCATCTCTTGTGTAGTTTTTTTTGGCACACAGAACAGAATTTTCGTATTTTCGGTTTATCTTCGTTTTTTTCTTCTTTCTTTTTGTTGACTCGCGAAATGTGTTTTTATGGCCAGACGTCAAGGTCTGGACTGCTGTTGCATTTTTTTAAGGGAAATGTAATGGAAATTGCACAGGGCCCCGTACTGCCCTGCCGCGTAATGACTTCATCTATAAAAAAAAAGAACAGTACTGAGAGGGAGGGAGGGAAAATTGCTACCTGAGTTTTATGACTGGACAGCGCGAAAAAATGAAACTCTGAAAAATGAACGCATAGTAGGGTTGCATAATCCGGCAGCTTAAGTTTTTTGCCTGTCGTAAAAAATGCCTTCGAGGATCGCAGCGTAGAATCTTTTCTGTACTATAAATGTCCTGTGCCGCTGAGAGTCAGCATCAGTTGCTTAGCAGCGTCCCAAACGAACAGATCGCAGCAGCAGCATCCTCTCTCAGAGAAGAAAAAGTGCCGAGAATTTAACGAGAAGAAAAGAGTGAAAGAGCAGATCGAACCCCTGGCAAGATGGTGTTCAATTTGGTTAGTTTTCAGAGCGGCAAACGTGCGACAACCTACTCAATGGATTACCAGTGGATTAAACCCTTACTAACGATGGATTTCTCTTTCTCTCTCTCTCTCAACTAATTACAGATGAACCAGACATGCAAAGTGTGCGGCGAGCCGGCGGCGGGCTTCCATTTTGGCGCCTTCACCTGCGAGGGCTGCAAGGTAAGTTTCTATCGAAAGAAAAAACTGAATGAAGAATGAATGAATGAGCAATGGGAATGCATAATCCCTGCTCTCTCTGCTCTTTATCGAATGCCGCAACTAACCCAATATTTTCCTCATCTTCTCTCCCATTTGCAGTCATTCTTTGGCCGATCCTACAACAACATCAGCACCATCAGCGAGTGCAAGAACGATGGCAAGTGCATCATTGACAAGAAGAACCGCACCACCTGCAAGGCGTGCCGCCTCCGCAAGTGCTACAATGTGGGCATGTCCAAGGGCGGCTCGCGGTACGGTCGCCGCTCCAACTGGTTCAAGATCCACTGCCTGCTGCAGGAGCACGAACAGGCAGCCGCTGCGGCCGGCAAGGTACAGTCCGTGGGCGGAGTCACCTCCTCGCCTGTCGGCTCCCCACACACACCTGGATTCGGGGACATGGCCGCAGCCGCCGCCCATCTGCACCACCAGCATCAGCAGCAGCAGGCCCAGGCCCAGGCCCAGCAGCAGCAGCAGCGCCACCCACACATGCCCCTCCTGGGGTATCCCAGCTACCTGGCCGAGCCCTTCGGCGCCCGCCATCCCGCCGATGCCGCCGCTGCAGCGGCCCTGCCCTTCTTCAGCATGATGGCCACCCCTCAGTCGGCCTTCCAGCTGCCCCCGCATCTGCTCTTCCCCGGCTACCATGCCAGTGCGGCGGCTGCAGCGGCCGCGGATGCCGCTTACCGCCAGGAGATGTACAAGCACCGCCAGAGCGTCGACTCGGCCGGTTCGGTGGAGTCGCAGAGCCGCTACACACCGCCCAGTGTGGCAGCAGTGCCCTCGCCCCCAGCCCGCCCACAGACCCCCATCGATGTGTGCCTGCAGGAGGAGGATGTGCAGTCCGTGCACAGCCATCACAGCCACCACAGCCACCATAGCCACCACAGCCAGACGCTGATGCATCCCATCGCCATCCGTGCCACACCCACCACCCAGCTGTCCGTGAGCCACCCCTCGTCGCACCACTCCAGCCCCATTCCCATGGCCAAGTCGCAGAGCAGCAGCCCCCTCAGCTTTGCCGCCAAAATGCAGTCCCTGTCGCCCGTCTCCGTCTGCTCGATCGGCGGTGAGACCACAGTGCACCCGCAGCAGGAGAAGCAGCAGCAGCAGGAGCAGCCGCAGCAGAAGCAGTCCGCTTCCACAGTTGCCCAGGATGGACCCATGGACCTCAGCATGAAGACGTCGCGCAGCTCCGTGCACAGCTTCAATGACAGCGATGCCTGCAGCCTGCAGGACGAGCAGGAGCAGGCGCCGCGCCGCAAGTTCTATCAGCTGGAGGCCGAGTGCAGCACCGCCAGCAGCAGCTCCATCGCCACCAACACCTCCTCGTCCTCCTCCAGCGAACACGAGGCCGTCAAGCGGCAGAAGCTGGGCGGTGGCCAGGAGGCGGTGGTGTCGTCTCCCTTTGGGGCAGCCACAGCGGCGGCACGCAGCGGCTTCGCGGTGGCCCACAATGCGGCCAGTGCGATGCGCGGCATCTTTGTGTGCGTCTAAGCGGATCGATCGTTGGAGCGGAGCGGTGGGAGGAGCCCCAGTTCCCCCTCCTCACCCCCCTCCACCCTACACCACTTGTTGTTGATTTTTTTAGTGTATTTTTTTGTTAAATGTTAATTTCATGTGCGGGCCTCACTCGCACACGAGACAGAGACAGAGAGCAACAGAGACAGAGATGGCGATAGACTGGTTTGCTGGAAAGAGATGCCCAGATAGTTGCATCGCACTCTCTCACACACACACACACACATAACACACACACACGTACTCGTACTCGAACACCTATTGAGAGCTCAAATCCAAAAATTATTTTTACAGCCAGAGAAAATGTTTCCCTTTTCCCCCAACCCAAACTCCTTGAAAAAGAAATTGTACATAATGTATCTTCATTTTGAATTGTATCCAAGAGGAAGTCTAGGATCTAAAGTATAAAAAAAGGTGAGAAAAGAAGCGAGAAAGTAAGTCCCGACCCCAACCCTCAAAATGCTATTATTGTACATAGAAATTGTCATGTCTAAGGTTCGATCTTAATTCTGTGCTAAGTATTTTATTATATTTTTATATTTGTAGTTGTAGTTGTAGTTACTATATACATACGTACATATCTATCTATATAGATTGGCTTTTAATTTTATGCATCAAAAGAAAATAATAAAAATTATTATGAAAATTTAAATTGCAAATTATTTTAATATTTATTTCTGGAATGAGCAAACATTACACAGGTAAAGTGTGAAAGGATACAAATTTGAATGTGTTTAAAGTTACTTTTCATATCAACAAACCATCATTTATTTGGAATATAATGGCAGATATAATCGTTTATCCTATAATACCAGAAATTGGGGTACTTTTGGGAAAGGAAACGGTGTGATTTTCGTTGAAAATTCAATCAAAATGATCAGTAAATAAGATTATCTCATTCAAAACTGTTCCTAGACTCATTTTCAATCTGTTTGTGAGTTAAATATCTTATAAGTTGGTTGAAAAATCAAAATAACGATCAAATTTTAGAGGAAACATATTCATCGGAATATCTAAAATTAAGATATTTTCATAGGTAAATTCCATGCACCCAAAAGAAGAGCTTTCCATGCCCCTTTTTTATTTAAAAATATATATCTAGATATGGTGTATGTTTGTCAGGTCTCTTCTGTCCATAGCTATCTATCGGATGTATCTATTTGGCTGTCAGCAGCAGAGTTTGTTCTTTGGCTACCGCACAACATTCTTAGGATCAAAGCTAATAAATTATTTTGGTATTCAGCCGCCATTCCATTCTTATATCAAAATCAGTGCTGCTCCAAACCAAATATACAATCTGATCGGGCGAGCGGTGTCTTTACTCTAAACACGGGCCAAAAACAGGGGCGGGGCCTGTCAATGGCAACACCAAAAAGCGAATGCTTTGGCATAAATTCAATCAACATTTTGCTGCAAGTCGATCGACCAACCGTCCGACCGGCCGATGCCCGATGGTCGATAATAAAACCGATATAGCAGGCCGTTAAGTGCCTGCCTTTTGTCTCTGTCTGTCCGTGTCCGTCTGTCTGTCTGTCGTGCTGCCTATTGCAATCGATGGGTGGATGGATTGCTGTAAATTATAAATGCCACAAATGTTACGCACAGATATTTGTCGTTCGGTTCGGTTCGACTCGGTGACTTCTACTATTTGATATGCTGTGGTCATGAGCATTAGGCCTATGGGTCGGATCCTATATGGCCCAAAGAGTGCGTTAGCCATCCCTGGAGCAGAGCAAGAGCACTGGCGACCGACCGACCACGTGCTGCTTCAAATAATAAACTTTATATTAACACATACAAAAGTCATACGCCTCGTTGATGGCCAGAATTTTAATCACTTAATTAGGGAGTCAGTGAGGCAGCGAGCAGCCAGAAGCAGGGCTCCACCGAACGGCCCAAAACTTTGTTTATGGCCCGACGTACCCGACTGTGCCCCGTAAAGTGAATCCAATACGGCGTTGAATGATGAATGAGACAACTCGCAGCGACACGAGAGAGCCTAGGCACAGGATTCGGTCGGTAAGTATCTTGGATGCAGAATCGGGCATTACATTACGATTATATTCACCGATTCTGACTTCTGGCCATGTCAGATTTGTTGACGCCTTAACGGATGACAATAAACCATCAAAGCAGGCCAGGGGGAGGGGTTGGGAGCTGCCACATATCATCAATATGCATAATGGAGCAGCTAGAGTGGGGGAGGCACGCAGCGCACGCCATGCCATTGTGCGTTTTGACCGCCTGACAATCACCGACCGACGATCCACATTCCAACGTGTGTGTTGTCGTCATTGTTTCTAAACTTATTTTTATAGTTTATTAAACAGTCATAGTAAATAAACAAAACAAAAAGCGACAGTCAGTCAGACACAAAATAAATAAATAAAAAAGGGTTTAGGCTCAAGAAAAGAAAAAGCCACAAAACGTACATTAAACTTTTGAAAATCAATTAAATTGGGAAAATAAATGTGAAGGATTTATGCTGAAGATGTGAACAAATTAATGATAAATAAAAGAATGTATTCATCACTCATTCTACATAATATATTCTACAATCATTTGCCTGAATTCAGAGAGAATTTTGCATGGCTTTTTGTTTGCAATTGAATTAAATGTAATAATTAAATTATTATTAAAAGGGATTCGAGCTAGTCCACACTGTGGACTCCACAGCCATAAATAAATTGAAAATAAATGATTTTCTGAGCTAAGCCCTCTAGCAATTTCTCTCCCCGCGCCTAAAAGTTCGTTCTCCAAGTCTTTGGTTTTCTTTCAGCCATAAAATGGAATAAATTATTCCGATTCCCATTAAACGCACCAGAGCTAAGCCCACATTCTAGGCTAAACAACTCTTTAAATCCGATTCCAGTGGTATATCAATATCATTCGTCAAGTCTCCATGGCCCCTCCACCTGTCTGTCTCGCTGTCGTGGCTGAAAAAGTGGTTCATTTGTCTCATCATCGCGATCGCCTCCCAATCTCTCTCCAATCAAAAAGCCATTTAGACGAAAAACGATAGACACAGAGAGAGAGAGAGAGAGAGACACGCAAAGCGGGGGGTTACAAAATAAAATCGAACCAAGAAGTATAACATTTCAAAATTTTATTGACTGTCAAAAAGGCAGGCCCAGGCCCGGGGCAGGCGCCACATCGATGGGCCCATCATGGTCGCTGGTTGTGTGTAGACAAGCGGGCTGGAGGATCATATTACGATCGATACTCATGGTGCATGGCGCCAAAGAACGCTTTCAAGATGCTTTATTGATGCTCTATCCCCCCCCATTTCCAATCTACCCAGAGGTGAGTCGTTGTCTGTGACTGGCTGGCTGTCTTGCTGTCCGTGTGTAAGTGTTTGAAAGATGCATTACTAATAGAGGAGTTCCGTAGAGCAGCTGGGAGACTGAGCCGGAGACTGAGACTGAGACAGCGTCGTCTGAGCACATCTTTAAAAATAGTTCAAGAGACGAGGCGAAGCAGCACCTGCAGCAGCAGCTTCAGTCGCCTTTTAATTATTTATCACCGTTCGCAATGCTAATGCTAATGTTCCCTCAGCTTTCAAATGAATGCATGCAAAGCATATATCGTCGTACAATACACGGACGCCTCTAGAGAGGAGAGGTAAGAACATGTTTATTAAATTAAATAAAATAATTGCAACCCCAGTGGAGTGGCTGCCAACAAATTTGCATTTTAAGAACTCTGACAATGGAATGGAAGAGGGACAATATACATAGAAATACTCGTATGTGGAAATATAATGGCAAATATTATTATTGACACATTATAATGGAAACATGTTTATGCACAAATTTGCATTAAATTTTGTTGTTGAAAAGGCAAACGTCGTCATACCCCCGAGCGTGTGTGTGTGTGTGTGTGTGTGTCCGGTAGCGGCCTTAATCACTTCTCGAGAGAGACTTCTTTATGCAGCCCCTAAAGGCAGCGGAATGGGGCGTGTTCCTAGCAAATGCCACAAATCACTGACAAATAGTCAAAACGAGTACGAGTGCGAGTGCGAGTGAGAATATCTATCTGTGTGATTGCCAGTCAGAGATCATTAAAGTTGAAGAAGCTTTGAGAATTCAGGAAGTTTTGTAGCTAGGAAAAAGGTTTCGTGGCATTCCATTCCCAATCGTTTACAGATGATACTCGTATGCATTTGTTATCCCAAGCATCCATCGGTTGATGGACAATTCCATTGTTCTTGCTTCCAGCAAGACATTAACCCACTTAAAGCTGGCCAAGAGCAAATCACACGGCACATGGCAAATACCCCGCGCACAATATCTGGGGCTCATCTTTATTGATTTTCGATTTCCACCTTTAACCCCGCTCTCCCTCCCTTTCTCTCTCTTGATCCACGTAGGCGCTTGGCTCACACGAGATCTGCAAAAACTGAAGACGCCAAAAGGGATTCCCAAAGTCAGGCTCTGCCAATTGTTGTTGTTGTTGCCGGAGTCCGTAGCTGGCGCTGGTAATTAGTGATCTGGTGCACTTGATATGCACCTTAATTTAAACATTTCGTACACACCCAGCCGGGGCACGCATTGCGGATGGATGTTCTCCTTCTCTCTGTCCATTTGAGGCCCTTTTGCCCGACGACTCGTGGAGTACGAGTCCCTGCGTTCCCCTGTGCCCGTCTCTGGTCCCTCCTCTGGTCAAGTTCTGCGTGTAGCGCATGCCGTTCGCTTGTTCTTTTGCTGGCCTTTTGTTGCGGCTCATTCCCATTGCCATTCCCATTCGGCCCCCTTCCCCTTGCCCTGCTCTTGTGCGCCGTGTTCTCGTTTAAACGTTTATTTAACTTAAACGAACTTTGCGTGTCGATTAAAGTGCTGCGATTAAGGTACGACCTGATCCGGTCTGGTCTCTGCTGCTTCTCGTATCTGTTTCGTTCATTCGGATTCATTCCTGTGTGTGTCTGACCCATCAATAAGAGGTATATGGAGTCCACCATCAGGTGGAGAAGGTTTACTTATTCCATTCAACACTCCAGACATAGCTCCAGGGTAACCTTTGGGTCCATCAATTGCCATTTCTTCATCATTTTTATTTCTTTCTTTTGCTCTGCAGAGGCGCATGCGTGTCCAGTGAACTTACAGGTCAGGCATACGCATGCCAACGATAAAGCAGCATCCTCCATGATCATCATGATCATCATCCTGAATCGTAATGACCAGAATGACCTAACCCCCAGACCCAGAGCACCACCAGACCAGACCAGACCAGACACTGTTACAGCTGCATAAATCCTTTCGTGGACTTTCTCTCTGTTGCTGTTGTGGCTGTTGCTGCTTCTGCTGCTGCATCTTTACGACAAATTTGCCCATTGTTCTGTTTTGGTTGCTTGATGATGTCCTTTTGTCTTCGTTTACGGTGTGTATTTGGCCCCCGACAGCGAATGCAGAGGAGTGGAGAGAGCGAGGACCGCACACCGCAGTCCACAATATTAATTTGTGCATCCAGCACCTCAAACATTTACGAGGACAAAACGCCTAACGAACTCCTCCAACTCCAACTCCACACAGTTCAGAACAGAACAGAGCAAAATCAACTCGATTCTGGTCTGGTCTGGACCTCTCCTTCTCTCTCTCTTGCCTGATCCTTATCGCCCAACGGCCCATGGGCCTGTATCTGGTTGCCTGATTATTGGTTGTTGTTGCTGCTGTAGCTGTTGTTGTTGGTTTTTAGTGCCTTGTCTTATCTTGTTACCCTTATTTATTTTTTGAAAACGAAATTAGATTTAAAGGCCTCACGCAGTCGCCACTGCCTGAGCCTCTCTCTCCCTCTCTCTCTCACAAGTGATTTTGATAGCTCGTAAAGAAGTCAAAAAGTCACAAATTTTTTAGTGGGAAAACCCACGATCCAACGAGATCCAGAGATCAGTAGATCGACCACCGCAGCAGGAGCTCTGATCTGAGTCCCACTCCTCCTACTCCTCCTCAGCCTCCTCATCGATGGATGGATGGATGGAGAATTTATGTTACAGCTCGTTAAATTAGTCTAATGGGGCAAAGCCAGCTGTCCAGCAGTTCGGCGGCTGAAAATCCCCTCCATCCCATGCAGCACATGTGGATGCAGCTATGTGTCGCATGTGGAAAGGTGGAAAGGGTTGACATCATTAGGACAGATCTCCGCTTCTATGTGTGGCTTGGGGTCTCTGTGCTGTGCCTGTGCTCCGATTGCAACGTGTGCGACCTTCTTCGCCGGCTGCTGCTGCATGGCCCATTCTTGCCACAGCTTCCACTTCAGGCCAGCAATCACCTGAGCTGACACTTAAAGCTTCTTCAGCAGCTCGCAACACTTATGCGAACGTTTGGCTAGCTGGCTGGCTGGCTGGCTGGCTGGTCGCTTGCTCTCTGGGTTATTGTATGGTTAACTGATATGCTTAGTGCACGTATTAACCCAAAACCCAGAGCTCGCTCCACACACTGCACTCCACACTCAATCGCTTGGGCTTCTGCAAGAGCAGTTGCTGGAGCAGTGTCACTGTCAATGTCATTTTAGTTGCCAGACCAAAGACCCAGAGCCAGACCCAGACCCAGACCGAGACCGAGACCCCAGACCCCCGAACGAAGAGCCACAGTCAGAGACTCCTCGGAGGCAGAGCCATTGGCAGGCCATGGCCATGCACTTGGCTCAAGTCTTCGCTGGGTCTTTGCCACAGCCACAGAAAAGAAGAGAAAAGATCGTGTGATCCATTACCAAACGTGCGCGATCGTTTGCGCCTGTGTTTAGTGATATTTATACTCTCAGAAAGCGGCAAGAAGGATCGTTAAGACTGTGACAGAATCCGGAGATGAATGGCAACCTCTGGGCTACCATTTCCCATTGCCATAAGAGCATTTTCTATTCGTTTTGTTGCTGCTGATTTCCCATGCCCTTTTCCTTGCTCTGAGTTTTTCGTTTATTTTCCTCGTATTTCTTCACAACTCTGCTGCATGGCACCTTCTACGTTTTTGCATTGACATTTGGTAAATATTGCCAAGGCTTTTGCATTGCACACCATTGAGGAGCTGGAGTTGGAGCTGCTGCTCTGACGTGACTCCATAACTAGTGGGGATCCATGGCCATGGCTGGTGACTTGATTTGATTTTCCATACAGAGAGTTTTTCGTGTGCGTGCCGATGCCGATGCCTCTGCCTTGCAAGCCTTCTTCCATATGCAAGCCACTCAATCAAGAGCCGCCTTTCGGTTCCAGCTTGTTTGTCTAGCGCACTTCTCTCACACCATCCATCCATCCATCCATCCATCCATCTAGCAGCCGTCGATGGTGGAATACCATGGAATACCGCGGAATGGCATGGAGTGGGAGATACCTGTTGAAAGGGAACCCTTTACACCACATAGCCATATCCATCCCACTGCATCCCTACCTACATCCATCCTCACATTCTAATTAACTGCTCTAGCTGGGCAGCACACAGAATGCAGAGCAGGGCAGGGCAGGGCAGTGGATGGATCGTTTTGTTTGCTGGCTTTTAAGTTCTTTTCGCGTCTCTTTTGACCAGTTTTATGACACTCAAAGAGTGACCGACGCGCTGGACAGCGACGCACAATGAACTCCTTTCATGGCCTTGTTAGGCGGGAGATGCCTTTGCTCTCTCCCTCTCCCTCTCCCTCTCCCTCACTCCCTCACTCCCCTTCCTGTTTGCACAACATGATCGTTTGGCCCAGAGTTCGGCTTATTAGAACGGCTCTAGAGATCTCTCTCTACCGCTCTCTGGGTGTTGCATTGTTTGCCCAAAACACATTGGAAAAAAGGACCCGATGCACCAGAGGAGCTCGTGACAAGAGCACACACACACACACACACACACACATAGAGGAAAAGAGTTTTCCCCGCTATACTTCGAGTTCTTCTGTGCATTTCACGTTAGTCACGATCATCGGCGGCCCTCACGCCCCCATCTCCGATCGATCTCTCTGGCGATCTCTCTCTCTCTGGCGGCGGCGGCGGTCAGTTGTGAGAAGAGCGAAGGGAAACCCTTTTCGGGGCGAGTATTTGACAAATGCAAACAATTTTCCATCTCCTTTTGGCTTGTTATTAGAACACTTTTCCCAAAAGGCCACTTAGGCACGAAAACCCCTCCCCCCCAACCCACCACTCCACAATCCCAACTCGATTTCCATCTGCATCGCATCTTTCATCTTCCATCTTCCATCTCTCAGATGAAGAGAGGTGGAGCGGGGGGGAGAGACCTGCCTGCCTGCCATTTCGGTTATGATGTAATATGGCTTTTTGACTTTTGTAGACATGATAAAATACAAAACGTTGCGTGGCTGTTATATTGGCTAATGGCCGCGGCCTTTTAGACCATTTGAGAGTGGATGTCAGACTCGGACTCGGACTCGGACTTGGACTCGGACACGGGACTCGGGCAGAGGTGTCAGAGAATCGACTTCAATGAATGGCCCCGCTTTTGGTGTTGTTCGGAGGCGGCGGCTGCACATCAAAAGAGTTCTTGTTCTGGTTCTCAGTCTCCTCACAAGACGTTCGCTCGTCCACGGTGCTGCGTCTTCTGTGTCTCTTTATTGACCATGGTCCAAGAGTGCATCATGTCTGTTGTGTCTGTGCATTTGTTGTTGCTGTTAGTGCTGCTTGAGATACATTGGGGCAAGTGGCTTTTACCCTGTCCCCCCCTCCCTTTGTCTTTCCACTGGCTCAAACCTTTTGCAATTGCAATTGCCATTGAACGCAGCGTAATGCCACAAGGTAAAACTCATTTGCATAATTCTAGACACAGATACTAGAAGTTGACAAACTTTGCGATACTCTACTGAAAAGGGGAGTTTGAGGTTGGGGATCAGCGGAAAAAAGGGGTTCCAAAATAGGTTTAAATGTTGAGAAAATCATAAAAATTCGTTCAAGTTATTTTACCCCAGATTCAGATACTGTAAGATCCCTAGATGCTTCCCTTTTGAGTAACCAAACTCCATGACATATTTATAGATCCCCTGCCCAGCCATAAATGACTTTTGGAGCCGCGCCCTTAGCCATATCCATTCGGTTCTTGCTGCTGCTCTGGGCCCTGTCTAGAAGTTGGCCAATCCATCATTTGGCCATCATTTGTATGCAGGGATGTGCCCCGTGACATGTGCTTTATATATAATTTAGAGTTTAAGCAAACTGCTGCCTGCCGCCTGCCGCCTGCCCCCTGCTACTGTGGCAAGTTGCTGCTGGTTCGTGCCTCGATGCGTGCCTTGGTAATGTGCCAATAAATGTGGCGGCAGCAGCGGCTCTTTCGCTGGAATCGTTTTTCGACTCATTTCCGCAATCAAGACTCAGGTCGGGGGACAGAGGGGTGTCTGGTGTCTGGGGAGGGGAGGTGCAGCATTCGGGGCATGTGTTTTGTTCGTTAAATGGCATCCTAGTTTTATGTCCAGGCCATTATCAATGGGATCACAAATATCAAAAGCATTTAAACAGGTGCAAAAATCAGTAGCCAAAGTAGTCGTCGATACTCGATATCTTTTATATCGAACACAGACAGGGAGAAAACGAACACACCCGACCCGAGATATGCCAGTTGTTGTTGTGGTTGTTGCTTCTGTTGTTGTTGTTGTTGTTGTTGTTGGCTGTGTGTCGCTTCTGTGGCCTGTGAAATGCGTGCAACGCGAGAATCGAAGCGCAGAGACATCGAAACAATGAGAAGCTGCTACCGGTGCTCCTCACTTACAAGGCAATTAAATGCCAGGCATAACAATCTTCTTTTTTTCTGTATTTTAGGGGGCTAACCCTTGAGATACTTACGCCAGAGAGCGCTTTCCAATGATCTCTCGGGAGTCCGGATGAGCTGGGGATGTGCCCGTGACACGAGAAGCGACGATAGATGGAGAGCGTTTGATAGAAATGTATGGAAATGTACTTGAAATAGTATCATCTTAAGATACGAAGCTGTTCTTTAATGCTTTGAGAGTTCTCCTAAGAGTTTTAGCTTTAGATGTGCTCGTGACACGTGCCAAGAGAGGGATTTATCATCCTTTAGGGATACTTGACTGGAATACCGGGATACCGACTGCTTGATGGAAATTAGTGATATTTTCTACTGCTTTTATCATACCTAACACCTCCCAATATTCGCATAAATATACATATATCCCAGCCTTTGCCGCAACCCTTACCCCTGCGTGACTCTTGCGCATCACCAATTCCAAATCTTTACTCCTCCTCCCCCCCTGCTCTCCTGCCGCTCTTCAGTGGCTCTTATCAAATGCCGTCTATCGGTTTCACATTGCCATTTGACAAACAAACACAAATTAAAAACGATTTAAGAAAGTAAAACGTTTTAGCTGGAGTGTGAATGGGAACACAGCCCAAGAGGCTTTGGCTTTGGATAGTTAGCTGTGGACTTGAAAGTTACCCTTCCCCCCACCCGCCACACTGCACTGCACTACACTGTCTATCCATCCAGCCCCCCGGGGCACTGCTGCCTCTCCCTGCACCCACACTTAATGTTAATTAGCCTACGGCCCAGGCGCCAGTCTACCACTACCACAACGACAGGCGACAGTTGGACAGTAGCAAAACATTTTGTTGTCGTCGCTTTGTGTACAATTAAAACGTGATCAGGGGGCCCTCTGGTCTGGACGACAGGCGGCCAGCTACAAATTTGTCGAACACGCAAAATGGTCTTCCAGGCCGTGTAAATGCGTGGCCCCCGCACCAGCCAGCCAGCCAGCCAGCCAGCCAGCCAGCCATCCTCCCCTCGGCTCCTTGTGCCTACCCAAATGGTATTGCATTTCGGTTTTCCATTTCCATTTGGGTTTTCGTTTAGGTTTGCTTTGGTTTGGTTTCGATTCCCATTCGATTCGATTCCCAGACATGGCCCTAAAACGAGAACTAGTTTTGCATACATAAGCAAGGCCCTGTCTGCACTACTTCCCTTCTGCCAGGGGGACACAGAAGGAGTGTGTGTGGTGTGCTCTATAAATCCGAGACGAGTGGCGTCAGTGTTAGAGCCATGTTTATGAATTGTTAAACGGCGATGCATTACCCAAAAGAATCTAAACAGAAGGCCAGCAAGTGACAGGCAGACAGAAAGAGAGAGAAAAGCCCCAGGGTTGATACGAATTTTTATCGGAAAAACTAAATGTTTCCTTGTTCCTTTTAAGGGATTCGTTTTAGTGGCAACTTTGATCAATTTCCATTAGTGATAACTTTTATATCCCCAATTTCTATGGCCATCTTCGTTTACATTCGATTTCCTTCAACGCAGCCCAGCCCTGGCCAGCCACTTGTCACACAGCGCAGACATTTGCCTGTCCATATTCTTTATTAACTTTTTATTGCTACCAATATTTTTGTTAGGGCAAGACAGACAGGGCTGCATGGCCAGAACGACCAAATGTCACCACATCCGGCCCGAACAGAGCCCTGAACTGGAATTAGTATTCTAAGTCAACGTTTTGTGGCAGCGACAAACGACAGCAGGCAACTCCTCAATGATGATGACTTGACCATGGTCTAGGCTCTCTATGAAGGGGGTAACAAACTACGGACATCACTCCACGACAAAGTGGAAAGAAAGAACAAAAAAAGACACAAAAAGAGTGCCAACAGTTGTGCAACAAATGCGTTGCACTTGCCTCCGGGCGTACCATCCCCATGCCCATTTCCATTCCCTGCTTTGATTTTGTATGCGTATCATTAATATTTCCCTGGCCTTTCCAGCGTTCATTCAGTCAGTCATTCATTCATGCAGACATTCATATGCGCTCGTACGAGTGGAGTGTACCTTCAATACAATTTATGGCCATTGACAATCAGTTAAGACAATCGGATATCTAGGGTAATAATTTCTAATTGTGTTGGGGACACAGCTGTTGAACAGAGCAACAACAAAAACCCCTCCAGACAATGAGAAGAGGATGCACTCTGGCCTTTTTTTTCCCTTTGGAAGGAAGTTCACTTTGGAAGGGCAGCTGGGCGGCTGGCAGGGGGGAGATGCTGACTTCCGGCTGCCACATGGCTCTCTCCAAATGAGAGAATTCTGAGAAGTTAAACGTCAAAGGATTACCCAAATGACAGATTGGCTGCCAAAAGAGTCTTTTTCGTGGAGGTTATCCAAGCAATTTGTGTTGTGTGTGTGTGGAAAATTATTCCAGCCTTGACAGCAAATCTGCTTGGAAAATGTTTCGTATTGAAAAACATGAAAATTAACCCAGAAAAGTTTTGTGCGCGAGGCACCTCAAGACAATAAGACAAAAGAATAAGTCGCATTGGCCCTCTGATGTTTGGGGGGTGGGGTTCTGCGGGGAGTTCTGCTGTGTGTTCTGTTCTCTGTGTCACTCTCGACAGTCGACAGTCTTCGGTCTTCGGTACGTCCAAGAGTCATGCTCATGTGCTTAAGTTCAATGAGTCGAACGGTAGTACAATGCTACTGGCTGGCTGGCTGCCTCCCCCCCTCCCCTCTGACAGAAGTGTGCCACATATTTTGTGTGTGTGTTGCAATATCTGCAAGGTTTTTCCTATGCATTTATTAAAAACAAAAAAAAAACAAAATTCGTTTGGGGAAGGTCACTCGAAGGCATTAAGTCAGGCAACCAATTTCACCCACTAAAACCAGGCACACGACCAAAGAGCCGGTCCCCCTTCCCATCGCCACCACCCTTGATAATGTTTTGACAATTGACAGAAAGAGAGAGAGCGAGAGAGAGAGCCAGAGCGAGAGAGACGCCAATTACAATGTTGGCTTTGGCTTTGGCTGTGGAGTTTTGGCTTTGGAGTTGTGTGATTTTCAGTGACACAGAAATTGAAACTGAAATTGTTCATTGTTCGAGTGCTCTGGTCGGAGAGCTCGTTAATGACCGACCTGCTACCCACCCCCCCTCCCACCAACCCCCTTGCAATATTCGTAGTCGTCGCATTTCAGGGTTAAGTTGCTGCTGTTGTTGTAGCGGAGGGGGTGTGGGGGAAGCTATTACTATTATTAAGTATTATTGTCGCTGCTTCAGTAAGTTTTGTGCCAAAAAGCTCTACATTGAAAAATTATTATAGAAATTAATTGCCTTAAGCCGGTGGCTGTCTGCCTGCCTGTCCGTCTGCCTGCCTGTCCGTCTGCCTTCCCCTTGGTCATCATATTTTTGTCAAAGTTATTTTTGAGAGAATTGCTAGAGCGCATCGATCTGTCCCCCACGTTCAGCTGGCATTTATGTTAAGGTAAAGGCCCTGCTATATTTATTTTACGAGCACTTTTTAGCCACAATAAATTCCCTGATTAATCACCCGACAAAATACCCCATAAATGGCTTGGGAAATGGAATCATATTCTGCTTCTGATTTGCATTTGTTTGCTTTTTGGTGTCTGTTTTTTTTTTGCGGTTCCACGCTTTTGTTTATCCAAGTATTTGGCGAGTATTTCAATGGGGCTTTTGGCTTTCCGCTGTGGCATCTGCCACTTGAGAGTTTTGTGCGTAAACGCGGTGGCTCTGGGGCAGGGCTTAAGCCGTCCACTTGGGATAAATGAAATCATTTCGGCTCGTAGCTGCAAAGAATAATATTTTTCTTTCTTCGTTTCGGCGTTTCTGCATAAGTTTTGAGCTAATTTTTAACAAGGGGCTGGCGAGAGAGCGGCGGGGAGCCATTCAATTAGAGTCTGGAGTGGAACCGAGATTGGAGACACGAGGCTGTGTGTCTCTCTCTCTTTTGAGTGTGTGGTGTGGACAATGAACCGCAATCACACACAATGACACAATGCCCCTGGCCTGGCGATGACTCATCTGTGGGTTCCACAGAATCCACAGCAACAGAATTGGGGCTGGGCCCTGAAAGCTGAATCTGAATCGATTTGCATTGTGCTCTACATAATAAATATTTGCATTTCATGTGGGGGTTTCGCACAGTCTGGTAATGGAAATTCCTCGCGACAATACGGGGGAATGGAACAAAAGGTTATAAAGAATACAGAATGCATTCGCTGTAGATAAGGTGTGCGAAAGAAGTCACCTTACAATACTTATGACCTGCTGTCAAATCTTCTACGTTGGGTTTAGTCTATTGTTTTTTGGGCAGAGATTCGGGCAATATATTCAACTTAATGGCAACAACAAAATTCAAAAGAAAATCCAATTTGGTTCCGTTATAATTTCTAAAAAGCTCGCGCCCCTCGTAATGCAGAGCGAAATAATTGAACTTACATCAGTAGTCGATGGCATCTTAAAAGTGCATCAGAGCTCCAAATTGATTAAAATGTTTTTCATTGTAGCTTAAATCAACATTTCAACTAAGTTTATTGTTCTAATGAGCTGTTTTATATTTAAAATTAGTTTATTTTCGATAGAGTGCCTCAAAGCCGCTATATGTCTAATGAAGTGCGTGAAAAAATGTCAACTTATAGCGAAAAGGGGATTCCACTACAGCAAATTGCTAGAAAAGTTAACAAAAGCTATTTTGCAATCCGAAAATTGGTAAAAGATTCTGAAAATCACGGGAAAAAACCTTGCTCGGGCCGCCCACCATTACTGCAAGAGCGTTATAAGCGCCGTATAAAAAGCCCAGAAATTAAATAAAACCTTAGCGCAGACCAAATTTGTCACGAACTGGCTCTCTCCGTATCAAAGTATCGAGTGCAACAACTTTTGAAAGCAAATCAAAACATTTCACAATAAAAAAATCTTGTCAAATGTCAGTTACTTCTTAGACATAAAGTTGCAAATTTTGAATTTTCAAAAATCATAAGTTTAGGGTTTTAAAGTGGCCAAATATCATCTTCAGTGATTAGAAAAAATCAAATTTAGAGGGTTCAGATGGGTATCGGTATTACTATAGGGATATACCGGCTCCAAAACATATGAAAATGTCTCGAAGTTTCCGAGGAGGGTCCCTTATGGTGTGGCCTGTATTTGGTATTGCTGAAAAGTGTGTAAAATGTTTTGTTACTCACAAAATAAGCTCGGATACATATGTTCAACCATTGGACGAAGATCTTCTCAAATTTTGGGGAGCGCATTATAAAGATTCCTAGACATTTCAACAGGATAATGACGCGATTCATGTGTTTATGTACACAAAACCATTTTTTGAAGAGAGAAAAGTTCAGATTTTGAAGTGGCCAGCCGTTGTTCCTGATTTTAACCCAATTGAATACCTTTGGTACATAATTTCTATCAAAGTGCAAATGCACGGAAGACACTCTTCCACATTAAAAGAGTTAAAAAAGGATATTGTCAAGGAATGGTCGAATTTGGATACATGCTTACATCTAGGAACGATATATTGAATGCCACGACGCATAACATAAATTTTAAATAGCAAAGGAGTTCATATTTAAGCAATTAAATACAATTTACGAATTTTAAACTTGAGTTAATTTAAGAAACTTAAGTTCCTTTGAAATTATAAGTTCACTTATTTCGCTCTGGAAAATATTTATTTAATTCTCAAAAAACCTTCCAAGAGTATAACAAACTTTTGTTGGCATTTTTTGAATTGTTATTTTGTTGACTTTAAAGCAAAATTAAAAAAAAAAAAAATTGGAAAATTTGAAAATTTAACAAAGGTTTTTATGTTTGTAAGGTGACTTATTGCGCACACCTTATATCGAAATATATATTTTCTATCCTTCAATTTGTTTTAAAAACATTTCCCACAAACAGTTTTTAAAATTAAATCAAAAGACCCAAGCAACGAACTGCATTTCCAGTGAAAATCGCACCCAGACAGCAGGACCTGCAGCGCACACAATTGGAAAACCACAAAAAAGTGTCAAGCTGGCGCCAGTCTCGAAGGATCTCAAGAAGGACCACACACTTGCCGGAGCCGGAGTAGTGCGAAGGTGCGAGCCGGACAAGTGATCTATTTAGGTTATTATGTCTTTATGTTTTCGGGACACAGCTGCAGGCGGGATCGATCTCATTGTTACTGGCAATGGTAAGGCACACACACACAGTATGTGGTGGTGGCCCAGGACCCAGAGAAAAGTATGTGGAGTGAGTGCAGAAATCCTTGAAACATAAATCAAAACATAAGCTGCCTCGCGGAGCATTATAAATCTTACGGGACACAGACCAATGCCTCGTCTTTGCCAATTGATTGTCTTTGGATACTTTTTCGCCTGCAAATCATATTTAGTGTGCAGCCGGAAATCGCTCATAATTCAAAGAAGGAAATGCTCATATCCTTTCGCATTTTGTGACATCTTTCTCCTTCGATTAATCTAACTTAAAGTTTGCTCACGCCCCGTACGTGATTTGAATGCAGCGAGGCCACAACAGAGGGCTAAGGCCCAGGGCCCAGAACACATTCACTACCAAAATATAAGTATAATGAGGAAGAGAGCAGCTACTTACAGCGAGGATCCTTCCTGCCTCTCCTGCCTGCCTTTGGGCCTTTGGGCCTTTGACTTTTATCTTTATTAAGAATCCCCAACCCACCCAGAGCCCGTTTTGATATCTTGATTTTATTCTGTGTGCAGGGCATTAATCATATGTCCAGCAACAGCCACATATTTTGATTTGTTTTGTGTGGCGTTTGAGCCTCTGTCGAGTGGTTCTGTTTGCGTTGCATGCTGCATGCCAATTATCCAACGGGCATTGTGTGTCTCCACCCCCAAGCTGCCACTTTTGGGCTACCCGTTCTCTCCCACAGCCACCCACAAAATTTCCAACTATTCAGATCTCAACCAAAATACCATTCATTGACACACACAAATGTTGATTGCAGACAGGGAGACCACACACATGGCATTAGAGACCGCTCCCACATGATGCTGCTGCAACTCCTCTCAGTCTCCAGTCTCCAGGTGGACCCTCCTCCAGCTGTCGCTTTTTGGCGACTTGATATTCGTTTGTCTTTAGCACATGCCTCACAAATGTATGATTTAGACGTTTATTAAACTCTAAACAATGGAGATCTGAACACACCAACAGAGACAGCAGTGGACAGAGCGCTGGATGGGCAGGGGAGCTGCGAGATTGTGGGAATTCAAATGAAGAGAACTTTTTGACAAGTTTATTTACGTGCACAGGCTATAGTTAGCACCTTCTGAGAGGCTGAGAATTGATGCAACAGAAGTTCAATCAGAGGAATTTTTAGGGAAATTTGAACATCATAAAACGGGGTTACAAAGACAGAGAAAGAGCGATGGTAAATGAGCACCAATCTGTGGATCATAAACATTTAGTTGGCTTGTATTACAGCATCTGATCTCCCACTCCTCCAGCAACCTACATCTTCTACATAGTACAGCAGGACTGCCTGGCTGGCTGCTTTCAAAAGCCAAATTGTTTTTTAAAAGCACCATTTTTATTGCCACCCGTCCGATAAGTGATCTCGCGACATTTTCGAATTTTAATAGGGTCTCGTTCAGGCCCAGGTCTACTCCTCCACTGCCCAGATCTCTACTTACAACAGAGTAAGCCCCTTGCCCCTTGCCCCTTGCCTACACTCCAACGAACCCGAAGCGAGCGATCATTTGTCGTTGCGTTAATAAAATTGCATTGAGTCTGCATTTGAATTCGCTTTGGCGGTGGTCAAAAACTCTCAAGAGCTCTGGGGACCTAAGACTCCACTCCACTGTGGCCTCAGGCATTATTAATAATACGATGGTGGGTAGCGAGAGAGAGCACAGAGGGGTAGAGGGCCACAGGCTCAGACACAGACACAGGCACAGGCAGAGAGGTCACCTGGAAAAAACGTTGCAAAGAGTCGACCATTTTTAATATGATTGTATGTCATCTTAAGCCCACAGCTAGAGAAGATGCCTCTGCCAGAGAGGCAGCAACTCTTTGGCCTTCTACCCCTCTGGCACACCCCGCTCCTCCTCCTGGGTCCATGTGTCTATTCGTATACTCAAATTATCAACGAGAGTCCGGGGATCCGGTCCGGCCTGGTCTGCAGTCCAATCCCCCATTGTGTGCTCTGCTGTGTGCGGTGTGGTCTGCCCCCATGGCTGCCCCCATGGGTGTCGAAGACAATTTTTCATGAGATGAGCATTCGGGGCAGTATCAGGTGTGCAGATATACCCCAGCCCAGCCATCCAGCCACCACCCCTCTGCTCCAGCAACTGGTAATGGGTTCGCCTAAATAGTTGGACATGAAGCAAACTTGTTGGCCAAGTGAAAATGGGTGATAATCCGTTTTGACAAATTTGCTTACATGCAAGAGGGTTGGGAAGGGGTTCAGAGTTCAACTGCCAGGGGAGAAATTTTAGTATTAAGATTGAAGTCAGATTCGATGTCGATGTGCTTTGAAAAGAGAGAATTTCCCGACTTGATGATCACAAATAGAAGTCAAAACATGGCCTAAGCCTTACCCAACATTCTCCGAGAGCTGCTTTAGACCTATCTTAACATCTCAGCCCATTGATAACACTCGAAACATCCTCAAATCTTGTATCAGGTTTCCTCTCCACACATTGCTGGCATTTCATTTGAATAACTCAATAAATGATTCGATCCGACTGCAAATGCATTTAATTAGTTATTAGCAATTGTCAGAGGAATACAGAGATCCGGCTCCGGCTAAAGCAAAAGCTAAGGTAGAGATCTCTACAGGCGGCACATCATCAGCAAAGTTCAATTTTAATATCTGTGCTGCGGCTGCTGTTGCTGCTGCTATTGCCATTGTGTATGTCTCGTAATGTTTGGAATTACCCAATGGGAATTGGCTCTGTGGCGACTAAACTAGTTTAGCAAATCACTTGGGCATGACTAAGTGCCATAAATGCATACAAAATTCCAACAACACAACGCCACAGAGCGCTGCAGTTCGGTCTCTCAGTACGAGTAAAAGTCGCTGATTTGTGCGACTTTTGCAGTAGTAATCGTAATTCGTAATTTGTAATTTAGCAAAGATGATGTGCCCGCACACCCAACTCTATAATTACGTTCAGGTCTAACATCTGGTAGCTATGGTTTGCCCTCTCTCTTTCGCTCTCTGGCTGCCTGCTGTACAGGTGTGAAATGCTGCCAAATCATGCAAATCATTTGACTTTTTATAGTTCCAATAGACAGCTGGACATATCACAGATTAGCTGCAAAGCTTCAGAGTGACTTTTGCCGTACTTTTGTAACTTATTAATATTTTTTGCCCGCAAGCACGTAATTTCTAAACTTACAATCGTCGCTGGTTGGGTTCGTTGATTTCCGGCCCCGTCTCCGTGTGGCTGCTGCTGCTGCACCTCTCGTATTGTATCTCTCTCCACAGCCTGGCTGCCTGCACACATTGTTTAACGTCATTCACAGTGGCTGAAATATCAAGCGTGAGAAAATCTATTATTATCTATCTCAAACTTCAGGCAGCTTCAGCTTCAGCTTCAGGCATCCAGCATTAGCTGCGGCACTGCCTGTGTGTGGCTGTGTGGAAAGCGGAACTAGCGCCCGGTAGCACCTACGGGGCAGATGTATCACAGATCGAGGGAGGGAAACAGAGACTCGATTCGACTTTATTCTCTGTGGCGATGTGTGAGGTAATTGAGGGAATCTTTTCATATTGATTAGGGATCCAGTTTGTGTCTCAAGTCTTTTGTTCTTAGATGTTCTCTTCAGCCACAGAATGAGTCACAGCCAAAGTTCTTGGCATGGGAAACACCCTTTTGCTGATTGGCTGGGAGGGTTCATGGCAGGCATCATATCTTATAAATAGACATGTGAGTAAATTTATTAAATGGCAATGATCTCATTACAATTTAATGCCAATGCACAAAACGTTTTTGCTTGCTGCAGGAAAAATTTAAATTAATTTCATTTAAAAACCACTTAGGCCCACCCCCAACACCACCAAAGTGCCCCCACGACGCGACTCTTGAGCGTTGGAGCTATGAGCTCTGTCGCTGGCTTTGACTCTCTGGTTGCTGGCTCTGTCTGTGGCTGAAGTTTCGAGCTCTTGGAAGTGACAAAGTGCGGCATGGCCAACTTGTTAGCATATGTTAATTAAAGCGGGCGAGCAAACACTGAACTGACACACACACAGAGATCGAGAAGCGAGAGAGAGACAGAGCTGGAGCTGTAGCTGTAGCTGTAGCTGGAGCTGGAGACTGCGACCCGTTGCCTGCTGCCAGTCTGGCTGGGCCTGATGGTGACTTATGGGCTTGGGGTCTTGAACTGCGCTCGATCTGCGACTTCATTTTAAAACATTCGATGCATAAGCTGCCAATATCTGAAGGATTAGTGCTGGCAAGAGAAAATGAAGGAACTATCAGTGATTGGATATGGAGTGACTGCAGATATCGGGTTGGAAATTTATTTGATTTTAGCTTGGGTTTGATTGGGATTATTAGAGGATTTTAACTTGTATTTTTGCAAATTTTTTTAATTTGTTGTATTTTTTGGTATTTTGCCATAAAAAATGGAGGTAGAAGAGAGCAAAAAGCTTTTTAATGTACGAATATTCATTGGAAAAATAAAATAAAATACTACAAATGCATCAGCATTTTTCTGGTAATTTTATTTAATATTTTTCAAGAAAATTCTGCTACTTAACCGTGCCTGAAACAGTGACTGTAGTTACTGCCACTCAAACTGCGCCACTGCCAATCATCAATCGCTGTAATGAAGCTCGAGCTCCCTCATCACTGCTGCTGCTGCTGCTGCTGCTGCTGCTGCTGGCGCAGATACAGATACTCGCTACAATTCGATTTGCGCCCAATTTCAACGCCTCAACTACTTTGCGCTCAGATAAATCATCGCAGCAACAATAACTGAGTGAGTCATTGACTGCTACATGTGTAGTCTCTATTCTGTATCTTGTATCTGTTTCTCGTTTGCATCTCATACGAGTGCGAGTACGAGTATCGGCATCTGGGGGCAGTTCAAGTCGCAACGATTTTCCACAACAATATTTTCCAATATCGATAGAGCGTTGGTCGGGAGCATTGATTTATTTCGAGTGTCTTGCATAATCTTACGCTCTGCGACTTGTCACAGCAACTGTTCCTGCACTCCACCGACTGATTTCTGGCCATCTGCCAGCATTTGTCGGCGGGGCCTACGCGTAATTGGAGGCTTGCGTGTGGCTCTCTCTCACATCTTTAACTGGAGCAGGAAGAGCCCCCGAAAATTAGAGGAGATCAGTGTATTTTTCATTGTTTTTCCATGAGAAAAACTTTAGCTCTAACCGAAACCAAGCCAACGCCACTCGCAGTCCGCGTAATTTGGCCGCCTGGCCTTTGGCAAAAGGTTCTCAATGGAGGCAGGAGCCGGCTACCGTGGGAGCTGCTGTCGCTGTCTATGTCGCTGCTGTTGCTGTTGCTCTTGAGCTCTTTTTGGCTGCTTCCGTTGCTACAATTTCGTTTCGGTTTTCCGTAGCGTGACCACAAAAATCGTCCAAAGCAGAGGCCAGTGAGTTAAGGCTGAGGTTGAGGCTGACGCTGAGGCCTGAGGATGGACGTGGGGGACACACAAACAGACAGACGGAACGACCGAGCCCCAGCTCGAGCGAGAGCGAGTGTCGCCGACAACACTCTCTGCCACTAAATATCCGAAAATGATGGCGATAACAATTTTGCGCCCATGGCGTTGACGTTTTGCACTTATTTTGTACCCTGTGTGTGTACCCTGTTCTCGCTTTTGGGGCATAACGCTGCAGTGAAGACATATGCAACGAGGTTGCTGAAGAAGGTAGAAGAGTGGGCTTTTATTTCTAAGGAAACTTCTCTTTCCTTTGCTATAATTTCTCCTGGGAATCAATCAATCTCCTTCCAATCATCTCCTAATCATTCGCTAATCATAGAGTATCAAAGCATTCATCATATTCTGTCATCAGTTAAGGCCGAGACAGGACCTTGAGGCCTGGTTAATGCTCATCTGTGGTGTGGGCTTTGACTGGTTGTTGCTGGGGGGACTGGGTGCTTTTCTTCTGGGCCAGGCCTGGCCTGGCCACTGATTGGAATCTGTCTGTCTGTTTGGTTTGCCTTGGGAGTAAGCAGAATTATGGCTGTCATCAGGCTTGCAGTTGACATAAACACTCATAGCTACAGGGGGTCGATCGTCTCACGTCCTCAGTTGTTCAGTTTGCTCAGAGTCTGCCTTCTTTTCATTGCAGAAATCTGTCTGTCCGTCTGTCTGCAGTTCCCTTTGTGCCTCTTTAGCTACGTGTGGCTGTGGCTGTAGCTGTAGCTGTAGCTGTTGCTGTGGCTGTGTCTGTGCCTCTGTCCTTCCACCCCATTTGCATGCCGTGCACGCACACGAACGCCTTTCCAGAGAGGATAAGGAGGAGTAGAAGTTTTGGAGTGGCTCCTCTGCACAACTAAATATAAAATATGCTTTTAATCACATTTCCGCTGCTGTCCACGACTGTCGACAACAAACGATCAAATAATTCCACACGAAACTAAAGTAAATCATTTGGAAATTTATGGGCCACCATTCCATATACCATACACCATATACCATCTACCATCCACATCCACATCCCCATCCCAGGCAGAAATGATAAACGAACGAACAAAACATAACCAAAACCAATCGTACTGATTTCAGACAGCGTTGTGTTCCCTCTCATTAATATGCAAGACGCATTTGTTTTATAAAATCCATAATTGGTTCTACTGTACTTACGCACTGGAATCGGTACAGGGTGTACCGATGGGGGGGGATTTGTATTATGATACACAAACAATCAGACACTTATGGTCAACACTTTAAAGCCAGATTTGGGTCGAGCAAAGTGGCCACAAGAGCCAATGACCCAACCAGCCGACCAGCCGACCAGCCAACAGTGGAAGTTGCTTTGGGGTCTCGATTCCCCTACCCCCCCTGCCCCTGCCATGACTGCTGCCCCTATTTGCTTAGGTCGCCAAAAATGGGTCTGGCATACGCATAAATATCAAAATAAGACATATGATTTCTTACTATATCTAACTGGCATTCGGACTGAGAGACTGCCTGCCACTTGCCACTTGCCACTGCTGCCTCCGTCTAGCTCTCCATTGAAGTCTCATTTGTGCCATCGTTTTATTTGCTATACGTGTCTGGCTTACTCAATTAGTTTGCAGCTTTGGCTTTGGGGACTTTGGGGATACAAACCCCATTCCATTGGAGTGTCACTGGGATATTCGTTTGATTTGGATTGGTTTGGATTGCAAAACCTTTGCGTTATTGCTACAATTATGAAGTTTTAATAGACGAACGTTTACTATTGTAAATCAAAGCACATTGTGACACTTATGACAACTAAAGTAGCGCACATAACCGCACATTATTGAGTGTTTAGGCATTGGTTATGCATGAGGAATCGGTTTCGGTTTCGGTTTCGGATTCCGATTCCGATTCCGATTCCCAATACGTTTATGGTTAGCAAGTTGTTGGGAAAGTTTTTCGTACTGTTCTCTATTAGATCAATCAATCTACAGTCAGATGGTCGGACGGCACTCCTTTCAAATATCGCTTCTGCTGACCCACACACGAACACACCCGCCAATTAATCAAAATGTGGCGCTTGGCTCTGATCTGCCAAAAATCGTTCAGGTCTGGGCCTGTTCTGCCATCCATCACGACTCATTTGTCAAAGGTCAAACAGAGAGAGAAACCTCTGGCTGCCCGAGGGCCACACACATGCAGACATTCGGCAGAGGGATACCTGCCACAAAACAAACACCTTGCCTTGCCTTGCCACCAGAGCGGGCACCCATCTCGGGGTGTATAATTGATGTCTTACTCTGCTGCTACAATTTTCAATTGGAAATTGAGCGTGCGAATTCTGGGCACCCTAATTATGGGATCATCTGTGGGCATAAAATGGCACAAATGCCCCTACCCCTTCCCCTTTCCCGCTCCCGCTCCCGTTCATCGTTCCCTTTTCTCTTTTCTCTTTTTTTGGTATTTCCGCCGGAATTAAGTTCTCAATTTTTCGACCAGTGTCTGGCTGCTGCCATTATTTTGCACTTGCCGACGGTGGTCGGCAGTCGCGACGGCAGTCACGTCACATTAAATGTGGCATAATCCTCTTAAAAGATCGAATCGAATGGGAAGGGGAAGGGGAAGAAGAACGTGTGGGCGTCAACGTCCACTTCCGCAAAAGGAGAGCGGAGGAGAGGCCACCCAGAGGTCTTAGAGGGCTCTCTGCTCTAATGAAGATATTAGTGGAAATTCATGAATTTAAGTATTTGATAGGGGAAGGTGAATAGGAATGGTTTAAGGCTTTGAAATGGTTTGGTTTTGGCTGTAGCTGAGAGTGTTTTGATATAATTCTTAGGAGTTGCTATTGATAGACTATTTGGACACACAAAATTCATTAATCTTGCCATAGAAAATTATGATAGCTGAGTAACTCCTTTGACTTTGACTTCTTTGCTTATTTAGTCTCTTTTCTATTTGAAAATCGTTTCTAAAAAGGGGTATCTGGCAGCTGTTCTCTCTCTATCCACCCAAAGATTCATCCAAAAAGGGGTTAAAGCTTTCAATATTCGATATTCGCTCACGATTAAGCAGTTGCTGCCTCAATTTACATGGCCAGGCAGCCAACTGCAGGCCCCAACTCCACAACCGAATGCGAGTGGTATGGCTGGAAGGGTGCAGGGTGGAGGGAGACTGCAAAAAGAATTCCAGTAGCAAATTGTTGCGTGCGGGCCACATTCGCACCAAAAACAACAGCAAAAAAACACAAAGCGCACAGTAGATACAATATCTTTCTATCTATAGGATACGAATACTACTGCCGCCACCTGCCATTCTACGAGCGGGGGTTCCAGAGGCATCAATTGTCTTCTTCCTCTCTCTCTGCCCGTCTGTTGTTGGAGCTTCTTGGGCTCTGGTCTGTGTTTTCTTTGGGTTTCTTTTGGGTTTTGTTTTTGGTCACCACGATATTGTTGTCCGTCGGTCGTTCTTGTTGCTGTTGTTGTTGTCGCATTTGGGAAATTTTGTATTTGCGCAAATACTCAAATTAAATTCCAATTCATTGAGGGGCACACACAACAGCCACTGCCACCACAGCCACACAATCTCTGGCAGTGCAAAAAGAAAAAGTTTCATTGCTAAAAAAAAAAAAAAAAAAAAACGGAAGGCGGGCGACGACTCGACTTGGACTGGGCTTACAATGTGCCCCATGCTCAGGATTAACATAAAACAAATTATTCCAACGTGACTTAGCCATAAATGAATGAGCCTCGTACCTCGTCGTATACGTGAAACTTTAGCTTTGACTTTAGCTTAAGCTTCGGCAGGATTGGTCTTCTTTTCTTCCTTTTCGACATTTTATTTCTGGCGTCTCGGTTACTGCTGTCGTTTCTGCTGCAATTCTCAAGAATCGAAAATCAACTGAAAAATGCTCTGAATGAAAGGTTCAGAGTCAGAGTCACAGCTGCAGAGAGTTCTGGCCATCAGAGAAGGGCAAATGGGAGACTCTTCTGCATCCAAAGTGGAGCAAGCAAAAAAGAGATCATGATTGATCTGATGTCTTCCCTTAGTCATATTTTAGCTGATGATCCCAGAAATATATATGTAGCGCAAGTTTGTGTATGAAAATTTTCTCTAAAGAGATCCTCTGATGATCTCTGATGTTTAAAGTACTAGGAAATGTTCTGGCATCACAATTCAAACAAGTTTCCTTCTGGCCCAACATTTCTTGAACATTCTTCCGCCTTTAACCGCCCAAAAACAAGACCTAAGCCCAGCTACCGTTGCTCAAATGTAATCTCATGTATCTCGTATCTGTTGTTGTTTAATAACTGCAGACCATGTTATATCACCTCCTGACATGACAACATCACAGACGGCGGATGCTAAGAGGAACATTTGCAGTTGCAGTTGCAAAAAGAGACACAGTCCGGAGACGGGGTTTTGGTCGCGGCACGTACGTCACGACGATATGAAAAGAGCAATCGAGTGGCACACAAAAAGCCAAATATGTGCATTAAATGTGCATTGGCATTAATCGATGATCCAGAGAGACCCGAGAGTGCAGACCGGAGACTGGAGACCAGAGACCCTCAAGCAGAGCTCATCGTCGTATAACTGTTTTGGCCCCGCCACAATATCGGTCATGTTCCAGTTGCTACGGTCCCTGAGGTTCGATTCACTCACCTCTGACTTGGCAGGGAGAGGAATCAACTTTGGGTATACGTGGGGGCTGGAGCTCTGCAGCTCCTTGTCCCTGCATCTTCCTGCATCAATGTTTAATAATTTATAAATTTATATCTTTGTGTGTGCCTCGAAGTACTACTCTGAACTCCACGTAATGTGTGTGTGTGTGTGTGTGTGTGTGTGTGTGTGTTCCTCCTGAAGTATGATGTTCCAGGTACTTCAGGACTTTGACACAATTGCATTCCATTAGCATACACAATTAGCCATCCACTGGGTACGGCTGCTGCTGACGATCGTGATCGTCAGAGCATTTATGAGTCCGTTCCCGGAGAGTTACATTTGCGCAAATAAATCAATTTAACAATCATTCTGCTGCTGTCCCGCAGCTACCAGTGTTGTTCTTTCATCACACAATTTCGTTTGGATAAACAGAGGAGAACTAAGGAGATTTCGGTTGGATCAATAGACGTGCCTTTTCTTTTTGGGCAGGTGCCCAAATTGCCTTCTCATTACGTGACAGAACAATAACAGAACAGTCGCAGTCGCAGTCGCAGCAGCCACCAAAGAACCAACTTCATTGAAGGAGGAAGTACAAAAGAGGAGAGAGAGAAATGGAGATCGACCCGAGAGATGCTCATTGAATGCGATTTGGGAGAGGAAAACACATTCAAGGGGAAACCTAAACCAAACTCTGCCGTGAACCTTATATACCCCACTCTTTACTCCATTCCTAGTGGCCATCCATCCAAGCAGAAGCTGTTGAAAAATCAAAGTCGGCCTCTGAGCTATTTAATCAGCCAGTGGCTGTCTAAGGCAAACATCTGACTAGGGACCAGTCTCAGTCCCCGTCCCAGTTGCAGTTGCAGTTGCAGTTGCAGTCCGAGTGTCCAGTGTCGGCAGTGGCAGCTTGTTGTCCTAATAATTGTGTAAACAACAATGACGCGTTGCCGATCCCGTGGTCTCCACAAACACACACGGAGCGAACCAAAGAAGAGAGTAGTCCATGGCCATGGCCATGGCCATCCCAATCCAATCCAATACAATCCCAACCCATCCACTCACACTCTGTGCCCGCAAGTTGTTGTCGTCGGTCCGTCGGCTTCTCTTTCAACTTGGTACATCTTTGGCCAGGAAAAGTGTGTGCTGTGGTGTGGTGTGGCGTGGTGTGGCGTGGTGTGTGAGCAGGGAGGGGGAAAGAGAGGCACATGTACGAGGATCCGTCTAGAACAAAGTGCATTTGTCTGCCAGTTAGAGTTTGGCTAATTTTTAAGCAGCTGCGCAGCGCTCTTTGAGCTTCTTGAGCAATTCAAATACATAGTAATAACAATAATAACAAATACTAATGGTGAACAAATACAGCAAAGACGGCTCGTCTCTATGGCAGGACGGCGACTTCTCTTCCTCTGTCGGCTGTCGGCGGTCTAATCCCCATACTCTATGATCATTAAAAGTGTTGGTCATTTCGGTTTTGGCTGAACAAATATCCACACAATATAGCCTCTCCCTCCCTCTCTCTCTTTGTAGCTCTCTCTTTCTGCCACTCTACATCTGCCAAGCTAACTGTTAAAATGTGCTTCAAACACTTTCAATAGAACCCACCGCTAATCCCACTGGGAGTCCCGTTTGGGATTGAACTTTTGTCGGGTTACGCCCCCCCTGAAGTCATAGCCAGCCACTCATTATAGCCATTATATGGTAATGATTAAGTTATTACGTTCATCTCAGCCTCCCAGCCGGAGTCAGACTTCCGTTTCCACGGGCTTGGGGGAAATGTCTGAGTGTTTCATTAGAAAACGAATCAACACCGAATCAATGAGTGAGTGCACGGCTGTTATCTTGATCTTGTTGGACATGATGTAGTAAACCACAATAATTTTAATGGAAATTATGCAAAAATCCATACGAAACTGCAATCACAATTGAAAGTTTAATGTGAAAATCTCTTCCAGATGCCGGATCATGTGTATTCGCAGGTATCGATTAAGTACACTCTATTGATTGGAATTTATTGGAATTTTTATTATGATAGCCCCCCGGAAGTGATTTAATTGGATATTCAAGTGTTTCTCGGTGCACAAATATGATTGGAATGTGTATCAAATGGGGGACTTTTGTGGGTGAAGGGGTAGTTCCGTGTCGGTTGTTATTAGATACAAATTTAACGCCTCTTAAAGCAAATTCATTATAATTATAACATATTTTCCTTGGATATTTTCGTATATTTGCAATGGAAATTATATAAAAAAGTATTTTTGCATTTATTTACCCTTTTTCTTTGTATTCCATTTTCCTTTAATATTTCTCTATATATTTAATAATTTTCTGCCCTTTTTTGACACTTTTTATAGCCCCAAAACAACATCCCACACAAATGCAAATCAGTGGCTGAGGAAAAAGTAATCAAGGAAGTGGCATACTGCCATGTAATCCTATTCCTAACCAAAAAACTTTCCAAAAGCTCTTTCGACACCTTCCAATCCAGTCACGACTCACGCATAAATCTATCATCCATCATTTCCCATGGTTCAAATGCATAAAACTATCATTTAAAGCCTATAAAACTAAATTCCAAATCAAAAGCCATGAAATAGAAAATGTATTTTTCGGTTTTCAAATGCAAAGCGCAATTTCCTGTCGTAAATATTAAAATACAACAAAATATTATGAGCCAAGAAGCCAAAGCGAAGTCCACTCCCATGTTGTTGGAGGGGGAGGGTGGGACCAAGGGGTGGGCTATGTGGATATGTGTTACCCAAAACCTAATGGCTTCATTACCACTTCATAAAGTCACGTTATTATTACGTTCGCCTGTCACAAATGCACAATGCAAGACCCAACAGCAGACAACAGACAACGGACAGGGCAACAGACAGACAAAAGTCAGAGAGAGGAGTTCAGACATGAGTCCAGAATGTTGGACATGCAAAAGACGGGCTGCTCCAAGTTGCATCTGCCAGTTTGAAGTCAAAAGAACAAATTCAAACTGCAGTTGGCAGACATCATCATTCCCATTTTTTGTGGGGCTCATTGTGTGCATTTGCTTATGCAAAACTTGTGTTCAAAGGCATTTATCAAAATCAAAATCAAAATCAAGCAGAACATGAAAGTTTTATTCAGCATTTGCCGACGATATGTCAGTTGGAAGACACAGAGTCAGGTCGGGCGCTGTCAGCAGAAAGCCAAGCAAGTACCCCACCCAACCCCGATGGATCGATCGTTGGATCGATGGATGGCTAACTGTAAAGTCTTATTTTGTTAATGAAAATATTCCCCGGTTCTTGAGGCTTCTGTCAATTAAATGCACATTTCGTATGGCCGCCACATGCACTTTACGCCCGCCCGAAAAACAAAACCACCCAAAAACCAAATAAATTAATATGCAGCCAAGAGCTTAGCCAAAACGTTTGGGACTCCTCCAATCCGAAGCCCAATCCGAGTGCCATCCCATGGATGTCCCCACAGGAAATGAGGCATAAAAATGCATGTACAAGTATGTCTCTGACTGTACATTGTACATTTGTAATTGTAATTATATGCATGACGTACGATAGTTTCGATTTTAATAGTCAGCAGGGAGCAGCTCTGGGGGGAAGACAAAGCTTTTTGGCGGGGCATGCACCCAGCGTTTGAGACTAAAGATTGAAGCTATGAATGAAGCTGAAGCCCAGTCTGATGCTGAAATTGTAGCTCGAAATCTGAGCAGGCTGGGGGGATGGCGGCAACAGCAGCCTCATCGACATTTTCCCACATTAAGCGCTTTGCGCAAAAGCGATTTGCAAATGCCCAAAGATTTCTGATTCGTTTTCAATAACATGGAAGTGGCAGAGCTACACAATGTTTGGACTAAAGGGATGCCCCTTAAATTAGCAAATTAATTGGGGAACACTCCCAGGCAAGCAGCAACTTTGACTCTCAGAGAGGAGCCTTAGAGCGGTTTCTATCAGATTTTTTTTCTTGCATTTTCTATTACTTTGTTTAGTCAAATTATCTCCATCCGTTTACCCTTGAAACAACATGCCCAGTGCTACCCTTTAAGCGATATACAATTGCTTTTGCATAGAGCATCTTTAATCACGTTTTCCATAGTTATTGTTGCCGTTTTTTTGCCTCTCCCAACCGCCTAACCCGATCCGATCCAAAGGCATTAACACTTGGGCAGGGGCAATTATAGCCATTGACCAAGTTTATTCCATTGATTGGCCTTACATGCCTTTCGATTGTTGTTGTTGTTACTGTTGTTACTGTTGCTTTTGTTGTGATTGCAGATGGCCAAAGCAGAGAGTTATTTCTTGTGGGTGGTGTACAATGATTGAATGTTGGGTTTGAGGTCAGTCTCTCGGTTCGAATGATGGATCCATGGGAATGGATGGGGTCCCCATTCCTCATTTCATTTTTGTGTGCAGAAACGACAAGCATCGTGTGAAAGGGACCACCCAAAAAAGCTAACTAACATGGGCCGCTAAATGGAACTATCTACAAGAGGAAATACCCAAAGCAAAAAGCCCCAAAAACCTATTAGACATAATTAAAATGCAACTCAAAATGCGTGGAGCCAAAGACAAAGAGAGGAGTGAGAAGACGAGGGAGAGGCGTCTCTTCTCCTGTTAACTTTTTTATCGATGGATTGTTTGAAATTATCACACATCCACCAAGACACACACAGAAAACAGAAACAGAAACAGAAACAACACACAGAGAAAAAGGCCAACAAACAACGGGCAACAATTGACATGAAAATTATCAGCCAACTGATTGCCAAGGCAAACAGTGAAGCCCAAAAATAAGTAACAGGCCCCATACTTAACACTTTTTGGAGCCCAACCAACAAGCAGCGAGAGAAGGAGATTCCCATTCCGATTGGCATTTTGTTTCAGCAACGCACGAGTGGTGCCGCTTGCCGCCTGCCGCCTAACAGATTGCGCATTGATTTAAATTAACTTTTTTTGGGGGGTTAAAAGTGTTAATTCGTTGGAACAACAAGCAACGTTTCGACTTTAGACAATTGAAAGGTACTCAGAAGACAGAAGAGATGAGGCCTACGACGGACTATCCACTGAACTGATTTTCACATGGCAGAAGCGACTGCCCCCGGCCCCGAAAGCCACGAATTCATTGACATTTCGTTGTCACAAAAAACCAATAACTTAGGCAACAAACTTAGCCAGAACTCATATTTTATTTATCATAAAAAAACAGAGAGCCAGAAGCTACCTTAAGGCCATAAACAATAGGAGGAGATATATCTGGGAGGTTTACGGCTGCAAATCTCAAATCAATTAACTAAATTTTTGCAATACAACGCGGCGGGTGGGAGACAAATTTTTGTACGAGCACAAAACGAATACAAGTTTCATTTGCCAAATAAAGATATATTTATTCGATATCGATCAGAGTTCAGAAACGGTGTAGAGCAGGGGGCGGGTGCAGAGCAGAGTGCAGCAGCAGGGGCACAGACAGACAGACAGACAGACAGATAGATATAGTATTCAAAACTTAGGTGTGAATTAGTGGGTAATGACATCATTGAACTTTAACTTGGCAGCGTGGCGAGCGGGGCTGAGAGCGGTCGAGGCAGTGAGCGACTCAATAATAACTGTAGCTTGTAGCACAGGCAGCCCAGGCAGGCACTTTACCACACCTTCCCAGTCAACACTGACTGGAACGGCAATTGCTATAGGAAAACAGAGGTACAGATAGAGGGTACAGCTATAGTAGATACAGATATGGCAGCAGCAAATGTGCAAATATCATAGAATTCTATTAAGGGGGAGCAGTCATTCCGGCAGTCAGACAGAGAGTCGGAGAGACAGTCAGTCAGTTGGTGGAATCGATCGATACAAAAGGCACACACAACACACAAACTGCTGAATGGGGGCAACGAATAATTGATTTAGTCATACGAATACTCGTACTGTGCTCTGTGCTCTGTGCTTTTTCGCATTTCGCATTTCGCAGATAAATTTCTATGAATTACCCCGCCGCACAGAGCGTTGAAAACGGCATCTACATTGCAAATGAATAGATATTGCTCTGATTGATTTAATGAGCCATTGATTATACAAAATAATTATGAGGAATCACAGTCAGACACACAGATACAGCTGGTGGCGTCAAGCAAAGAACCACTTAAGAAGATGTGAGATCTATGGATGCTTAAGGTACCCATTGGTGATTCTATTGATGAACCACAACAAAAGGTGTAAGAAATTACCAGTAAATATGTTGGAAATTAAGATTTGAGTAGAAAATTGTGTGAATATTCTGCAAACTTTTGTTTCTCTTATAAATGGAGACATGTGGAATCTACTTCATGTTTTCCAGCAGCTGTTTTAGCGGAATTAATCAATATTATGATCATAATCTCCCAGAAACGTTGCTCAAACTCCACTAAAAACTAAATTCTCCACCTAAACAGCTCTCTAAAAAGTGTGAGACGATGACAGCCTAAAGACTCATCTTGATTTAGTTCATTTTGGCTCCAAGATTGATTCGATTTCAACGATATTCCATGCCATAAAAGATAGTAGACTCTGAGAACTAGTCTCCAAATCTCTACGAAAGTATAGAAACCCTTCATAGAAAACACAGAACAGAGGACACAATCCCCAAGAGCTACTGTGAGAAGAAACAGTTTCTAATGAGAACGAATATCGGGGGATTAGTTCAGGACAGGTGACCCTTTTTCACCCCCCACCTCCACTGCACTGATGAAAATCCTTTTATGATGCAAATCTCCCATTGATAGCATCAATAAGAAATGTCGCCAGCTTTTGGTATGGTCAAGCCGAGCACGATTTATGACACTCACTGTGTGCTGACTGTGAGTGTGTGTTAATTTATGCCAGAGACTGTTACAATTAAAAGATAAACGGTCGCTTTGCATTGGAAACGCACCGCTAAATGGGACCCAAACAATGGATATCTGGGGAAACTGTGGAAATCTGAGTGAAGCGAACGCAAGAAGGAAGGAAGAGAGGCAAGGAAAACCGGTTAAAATGCATTTTGTGTAACAATGTGTCAGGGCAACTAATAATACCACCAAAAAAAGAGTCTCAATCCAAAGAAATACCAAAACGAAAGAGAGAACTTGACCTGAAACTAAAGTCCCATTTTGGTAGCTCTATCTGTAGCTGTGGCTCTACCCTCCCCACCGATACGAAGAGCCAAAGAAGTTAGCCTGGTAAACATTTCAATTTTAATTAAGCATGATAAATGATTTCACTTGGACGCATAAATCTTTTTTACAGTCGCGATGAAACAATGAAGTTCCTTTGTGTTGGGTTTTCCTCCCCGAGCCACTCTTTCACGGGCACTGTTGGGGTTTTGTGTTGTGTTGCTGGTTGGGGAACCAGAAAAACGAAGCTGTGAAGAAAATTGATTTGAAATTAATGCAAGAATTTGTTATAGAAAAAGAAATACACAAAACAAAACAAGCTCGCGTTTGAAAAGCTGTTAAAGGTCTCTGCGATTTGAATTGATTTCGTTTAAGAAATGTATAGCTCCAGATTGTGGATCTCTCTGTCTCTCTCTCTCTCTCTCTCTCTGAGTGTTAAATATGCAAAGAAAAGCCATGAGGAAACAAGGCAAACCTGAACATTTAATCGTGTGGAATAACGCTATGAATAAACGAGTGTTTTCTATTCACTTTAGCTGGCGATACGAACACATAACGGAGGCTCAAAGTGGAGCATATTTGATATAGAACGAATCTCTGCGGAGAGCCGTAAGTCTCGTAAACCTCAAGCATAAACTGTAGCCATTGAGTTTTAATGGTAATGACACTTCCTCCAACAGGCAGCAGAAGTCCTCGTTCTCGTTTTTTTACTCATCTTTTGTGCTGTGCTGTGCTGTGCTGTGCCCATAAGTGCTAATAAATTGTAATACAAATACATTAAAACTAAAGACTAATTAAATGACTGTACTTAAGCGGCGATGCTGCGTTGCTGGACTCGAGGCAAGCCCCGACTTAATCACCGCTGGAGGCTGCATGCACCTCAAGACTCCGCAAGCAAATCTCTGGTGACTCTCCGTGGCGTAATCTTTTTCTCTTTTTTTGCAGCAGCAACATTCAGTCAGTCAGTCAGCCACGTCTGTTGTGTGTTTGTGTGTGTGCTCCGTTTTTCGTTCGTTATTTTATGCTCACAGAAAACCTTTTGTGGTCATTAATTCGCACTTAATATGCTTTTTTATGGCCTGGTGGTACGCGGACTGATCCTCCTCCTTCCCCACTCCACGACTCCATATCCCGCGTTTCGTCTCATTTTGTTTTTGGAACGGTGCGAGGTTATGTGTGCAAAACAATTATTCCGCAATTAAACAGTTTGCACTTCAACAGAGAGAAAGACACAAAAGGGGAGACACACACAGCCACAGAGAGAGTGCAGTCCAGTTCGGGCTTATGCCTCATGGACAGTCATACATATTAATGAAGTCCCAGATCGAGTCCGTTCCCCCCCGTTCCCATAGCTTCATTGCATTGCTGGCTGTTAGAGATGAGAGCGTGACTGGGCATCTATCTGTGTGGTGCAATGCTCCCCCAGTTCCCATTCATTGCGACATCTCAGGGGGAGTACGCGTCTCTCCTTACATGTTGTGAGTTGTTACACTTAAACGGTGCGAAATATCAATATCAGTCGGTAACTCCAATGAAATAAACCAAATTGGGTTGCAGATCAGCGTTTGTCCTAAATTTGTTCGCTTTCAAGCTATGCCTCCACAGCAGCTCTTACACTCAACCAAACTGCTTTAAAATAATTTAAATTAAATATTAATTGACGCACTTCCTTTGCCTCTGCAGGCTCTTGAGCTCCAAGGAACAATATTCTAGCAGCTAAAACAAAAACAAATGAGATCAGTAACCAAATTCTAGTGGTAGCAAATTATTTTGCTTCTTTTACTGCTGCGGAAATTGCGCTCCTTAATATGCGCTGTCTGCTTATGGAATGGAATCTCTGGCATAGTCCCCATCTCTAGCTGCTGTATTTCAATGAGGAACGGGCTGGGGTAGGAGTAGAGGTGGTAGCCTTCGGTTTGAACAAATCACTTAAGCGGCACCGCAGGCAAATGACCACCAACCGCAACAGTAAATGCTGCGACCACGGCGGCGACAATGCGTCGACTGCTTTTTCTAGTTCGCTCTTCATAAATGCATATCTACTGTACATATGTATGTATGTACATCGAACGCAGGAATGCAGCATACAGCATGGCAAGGGAGTGTTAAATATGTTGCATGATGGCCCCTCCTGTAGATATCCATCCTCTGTGGCTGTGCTGGCTGTGCTGCCTTCCGTTCTAATTGCTGTACGCGCGGCCTCTGCTCTGCTGTCGTCTCATGGCCTGATTGCGCTAGGCTCTTCTGATGGTCATCATCATCATCCAGTACTCCGCACTCATCCGTACTCATCCTCACCTCGCACTTCGCACTCGCATGTATCTTTTGCTTCAAGTTTTTTTTATATGTTTCTTTATTATAATTATTTTGTTTAGCTTTTCTGTGGGTTTTGTTTTATGTTTTTGCCAGCGTGAGTGTGTGGCAATTATTCACTTAAATCATCAGGAGGCAGGCATCAGCCGAAGAGTGTCATGCTGAGGTTGCAGGCCCAGTCAGGCATCGAGCATCGAGCATCGAGAGCATAAAACATGTCAGTTTCAATCCCGCAAACTGCAGGTTAAGTGCAGTTCAACCGGGGGGAATACCCTGCGTGAAGTTGGTGCTGGGTTTCCTTTAGGCTCTATGCAAAACTTTGCCCCAAAAAATTCCAACAATTTGTTCTATTAATAAAGCAATTCCAAAACGATTAAGTCCAAGATCAGAGACAAACGGACAACAAAGTGACCACAAAACAGAGTGCCGCCGCCGCCGCCGCCGCCACCGCCCGATGGAATGGATGATGGGCATCACTCGGCAGAAAACTCATTTGGACATTTATAGCCGACAAGATGAGTGGTCACAATGTGCGTTGTCCGCGCTCTTCGTCTTTTACGAGGTTACGCTACGGAGGAGGGGGCTGGCCGCAGTTCGTCGAGTAAGGAGCTTCCAACAGTTATAAATCACTTTGTTGCGGTCCAGCACGAAGTAGGTGCAGGAGGAGTAGCAGGAGAGTAGTACGCTTTCCTTTTCCTGACGGCGCCATAAATTTAATTTGAAATTAATTTTTTTGCTGCTACCAGAAAGGAGGTTCTCCATTCCCCCCATGCCATGACCAACGCTTGGCTGTTGGTTTCTTGGGTCATCAAAATGCTAAGCTATGTAAATGATAAGCACAATGCACAATCCACAAATCCACACACACAGAGAGAGCTCAGAGGAGCCAGCACAGTGAACATTTTGTGGCCTTAACTTCAACTTCAGTCGAACAAACTTCAGGCATCGACTCTTGGGCTGCAGCTTCGGTTTTTGGCTTCAGTTTTTGGCTTATTTTTGCACGCCAACTAAATATGGTAAGGCACGCATTTGTTGTAAAATGCAAAATTGAATATTGAGTGCAGTAGCAGGAGTGCAGGAGCAGGAGCAGGAGCCATAACAGCCAACAGGGAACTGCGAGTCAGGTTTTTTTGGGGCCCTCTCCCTGACTCTCTGTCTCTCTGTCTCTATCTCTCTGCTTGTAATTATGAGCCATGCACTCGATAAAAATTGAAGTTTTCATTCATTTCGCGAAAGTTTTTCCACCATCAACAGGCGAGGGGCAGAGGCAACAGTGGAGGAGCCACAGCCACAGTAGCTCTGGCAACACAGTAGCCTTCCCCAACGAGAAACAACAACCAAAAGGAAAACATTTATTGTTCTCCCGTTAAGGCATTGAAAGCGAGGGGCACCCAAAAGTCCTCTCTGCTCCCAAGCGACCGCAAGGGCATGCGAACTAAATTTCGTACAATTATGAGACCAAAACAAGGAAAGAGAGCCCCCAACAAAGCGACAGGGAGACGACTATGCAGGTACCTACTATGCCAAGGGGATTGGTCTGGATTTTGGCTTTAAAATGAGGCAAAGGATAGGAGGAACTTGAAGCAAAATGTTGTGGATCTATTAGGAAATGGAAATATTTGCAAACTTTATTTGGAAAAGATCTGCAGAGAACGATCTAAACATTAGCCAGCAGATTCTCATCCAATCAAGCAATCATTGTTCCCCCGAGCAGATCATTCCTCTCTCGTTCTCCCCCCCAATTGACCTTAGTCGATCACACTCTGTGCTACCCTCCACTGACTGTGTGTTCAGCATTTGGTAAACGAAGTTCTGCCAAACGGTAGCACAAAACCGCAACAAAACAATCGAGGAGCTGCTGCTGCTGCATGTGGGAGGTCCTGTTTCTGGCCCCATAATGACAACCGCAATGGAGACCACCAATGGAGAAAATGCATGCAAATTTCTTCCCCAACCCCTGCACCTAAGTGGCTCCCACCACCATCTCTAGGCTTCAGCAGCGCCCCCGAAAAAATGCAACAAGGCGACAAACTTACGAATTGCTCATGTCAATGGTCGGCGGGGCGGTTGTGGCTAAAGGATAGAGAGAGAGAGAGAGGGGCACTGTGGGGTGTATAGAAGCGCCGGTTAGCGATCATAATCGATGGGAATAATCTTTTGGGTGGACCCTGGATTAGCCATTAGAATTGCCTCTGCTGCTGCTGCGGCCAGGAAATGTGTTCAGAGCCCCCAAAGAGTTTTCGGCAATGTTTTTCCCTGTGGCCATGACAGTGTGTGTATGGGTGTGTGTGAGTGTGTGTCTGCTTTTTTTTATATGCTGATTGGCATTAATAATGGATTATCACGATCATGGGCTTGTGGGTTTTGTGGGGTGTATGGAAATATCATGGTTCAGAGGAAGTTGCAGCATTTTTCCTTTTTTCGGCAGTGGCTCATATCGTGCGATCATCAAATAATGTGAACGTGTGATCAACGCTTGGCTCAGCACAGCACAGCAGAGCAGAGCAGAGAGTGGGGCGTCGCATTTGGGGCCTGGCTGGGTTGGCTGGCTCCTGCTCTCCCTCGTGTGTTACACTAACTTATTTATGCGAAATATTTTGAAATCGTGTTTAGAGTGCAGGCGTGCGGCCTGGACAGAGGGCAGAAGCAACAGCAGCAGCAGCAGCAGCAGCGGCAGCAGATCCCCACATACTCGTACGAGGCATGCCACAGCCATAGCCACAGTTTAAGCTTCAGCATCGCATCGGTCGCTCTTGCCAGCTTCAACAACAACGTGACCCTCTTTTTGCGCCTGCAGATCACGAATTATTCAGAATTTCTTTTTTCAGGCCTCTTTATAAGACCTTGCAAAAAGGGTATGGGTATGGCTACTTTGTAGCCCATCTGCCACAGGGAGCGGCGGGGAGAGAGCTACCTGACTTGCCCCCGCATATGAGTGGAAAATCTACCACAAATAGAGAGAACTTTTTGTGGGAAATATCATTACAAAAATGCATTTCAATATTCGGCTTTAACTTTTTGGGTAACTTTAATTTTTGTTGTGGCTTCTGCTTCGCTTTCGGCTTGTTATGAGTCATGTGAAAGCGCCTCGAAGAAGCAGCAAGCAGAGAGAGGTGCAGAGAGCTCCCCAAAGGCAGGAAGAGGCGATCGAGATTCCCGCCTGATTGTGAAAATTATGTTTGCTCTGAGCGGCAGGCACAGCGACGGACACGGACACACGACGAAAGGCAGGGAGACAAGCGGACAGACAGACGGACGGACAGACGGGAGAGGATGGACCTGGTCATGAGACCTGGGATTGGGTTTGGGCTTTGAGTTTTTGGAGACCTGGCGGCAGGTTCATGTGGCGTTGGTGAAAGGCTACCATCATCATCATTGGGCATTGCATTGCAATGCACTGAGTGAGCATTCAGTGGTCTTTCTCGTTGCCTGTTTTGCCTTCATACCGTGGCCTAATCATCATTGGGTCCATTGTTATTAACATGATTATCTGCATTATGTTGCATCGAGCGGAGAGCCCCCAAGTGCAAGTTGAAAGTTCAGGCGGCGTTTAAGCATGATTATGAATTGGGTCAACATGTGGTTGGTCGCTCGTCTTCGATCTTTTGGGTCCCATCCTCCACTCCACCAACAACAAACTGCAACTCCAAAAAACTCCTCCATCAATGATGTTCAATTATGCCAAGTCAAGCATTTTGCAAATGCGTTTAGCCCGAAACGACAACGACTGGACAACTGGACAACTGGGACGCGACTGTTTGAGAGGCTGAAAGGCAGGACTGAGAGACTGTGAGAGGAGAGGACCTGCCTGCCATTGCCAAATCCAACGGAAAATGAGACATATCGCAGAAAACTCCAGTCTGTGCACAGTGCAGCGGGCTATAGAGACTCGATTCGATTGACAAGTGACAGGACGAAACAGAACAGACATAGGAGCAGCCCCCACCCCACCATCTCTATAAGGAAATGAGCAAAAAACACTGCGAGAAATTAAAGGCTTTCGAGCCGCACAGCTTCACTTCCTTTGCTGTTTTCCCGGCGTTTCTCTCAGTGCATTTGTGTTGAAATCACAGTGTAGAAATCGTGTGTGTGTGTTTGGGCTATTGATGCGGCTTATTATATGCAAATTTTCTGCTTGCTGCCCAAAACAAAAACCGCAACCAAAAGCCACCAAAAGCGAGTGCTGACCATAAAGTAGGAAAATGTCAAGTACCCCCCGCCCCTGCTGCTCCCCTCCATCTGCTGCCTGCGTAAATTCACAAAATATTGACACCGCCGCGACTTGAGGGCCAAAGAGCCTTTGACAGTGATCGAAATGTGTCTTGTCTGCTGGCAGAAGGAACAGCCAGCAGCCACAAGGAGGAGCAGGCCAGCAGGCAGGCAGGCAGGCACAGGGAGGTGGAAGATATCCCCATTCTGTGGAGCTCGGCGGTACAACAATTGCGGGCGGTTTGTTCTGTGACGTTTGCTTAACAAGAAGAAAATTGCTGCAATTCTTTACAAGTTTTTGTGAGGCCTGTGAGACCTGTGGCAGACACAATCCTTTTGCCACAGAGGCCTCAGCGTTCCCATGCCACAGCCGCAGCCACAGCCACTGCCAATGCTGCTACTGCTGCTCTTTGGGGACAATGTTCTATGCGTTCGCCATGCGTTTGTCATGCCAAAAGTGTAGTAAATTGTGTGGCACTTAAGTCAACACATGGTCTGAAGGAATGAAGGCAGAAAAGACACACAGACAGACGGGGCAGCCAATTTGCATGTGCATCGGATTCTACGCTCTATTTTGACTTTGATAGATGTCCATTCCCCCCGCCTGCCATTCACCACAGATTGTTCTCCTTTTGTTTCAGAGAAATAGAGAGATTCGAGCTGCGAGATTGGGTTTCTTTTTGGTTCAATCTGAATTAAATTTATTGATTTCTGGTAGCCCTTTTCCATTGCTCGCTGCTGGAATTTAACTTTGCTTTTTTTAGGCCTCATTATGCTAACCAAAAGAATGCAAATCGGCGGCATTTAATGTCACATCACATCCTCGCTGCCTTTGCTGCACAAATTAACCTCTTGGACTGCCTGCCCCTCCCCCTCTGCCTCTCTATCGTGTGGCGCACACTATCAGCCACAACTTTGAGGCCTTATCACGCCGCCACACTCTCACTTACGACGACGAGGAGTCGAGTACTTGCCACAAAATTTGCAATTATAATTTTGCGCCCAGGCCCAGGTAGCTGCCTCGCTGCATTTGCTGTGGCGGCGGTGTTTTCCTTTTGGACCCCGACTAGACTTGACTTTTTTTCCTCCCAGTCGCCGCTGCGATTTAATCTCTTTCGGCTAGCCGCAGCATCAGCCTCAGCTCCAGCAGCTCCACAAAAGCGTAGTTCAACAATTGAATTTTAAAGCTTTGGGCCATGGCTTGGATCCTTTTGCATGTCTCTGCGCGGATACCCCGTCCGTTTTCTTGTGGGCATTTCTCTAAGGCCGCCACAAGCGCAGCTAATTGGATTTCTCTCCTGGGAGAGCTCCCAAGAGCACTCGAGCAGCAGACCACGGGGACCACTACGTAAAACATATCGATAATGTCTTGATCAGACAGCCAGTCCAGCGGTCCACTCCAGTCGGGCACAGTCCAGCAGTCCAGCGGTCCGCAGTCTGCGAGCACCAAAACCAAAGGCTCTCCCAGCCAGCCACAACATTGTTTTGGATCTGTGGCCAAATTGTAATAGTAAAGCACACTGCGAGAAAATACCTAGGAGGTGTTTTGAATATTCACAAATTAGGGAGTTTCGTAGAAGATTATTTTGTGGTGCTTATTCGATTATTTTAATTATTATTATTTATTATTTTAATACATCTTCAGCCCTTTACGGTGGCTTTCATCGTGTCCAATTGCTTAGGAAATTGCAAAAGATGCTTTATATTTGGTATCAGAGCTATAGAGCGTGAGGTGAGAAGGGAAAACATTTTTCTAGCTGCGAATTTAAATGGAAATCCGGTCCAGATTTTATCATACGGTCCCATACTTGGCTTTTTATTTCTGCAGAAATTGTACCACAGGATAGTTGGGATAAAAATGTCCCGAATAATACAATTTCTCGAAAATATGGAATTGGGACGCATTTTTAGTACCAACTGTTAGCTGTCTGTAATTGTTCCTGCCCAAAATAATAATTTTATTTAGCTTTGCTCATTCCCCCTTATTTCTTTCAGTGCACTTTCATAGTACTTGCATGTGTAGTTTTTTCCTACCCAGCAGATGAATGATTTCGCATGGACGATGGACGCTGAGGAACGCGTGTAAAGCAGCAATTAATTTGTACTCAAACAAAAAAAAAATAAAACAAAATTTGTTTGTTGTTGTTCCTCCTTTTTTTTGGGGAGATGCGTGGCTCCAACTCTGACTGTGGCTCACTCTGGCCGTGTGGCTGTGCCTTGGCAAAAGGTTACAAAGCAATTATAAGGCACAAAAAACCACACACCAGAGTGCACCACACAACACACCACAAACTGCACTGCACTGCACTGCACTGCACTCCACGCTGTAGAGATGTTTTGGGGCAGTCTCTGTTATAATTCTCTTAGCATATGAGCCACAAGAGTCAGGAGGAGGAAGCTCAAGCTCAAAGCCGCAGCGCAGCGCAGCAACGGCATCCAGTGTACGGTGCCAGATGATGATCTCTCATGTAGCCGCCGCGACACGGACGACCTCTATGAATATTGCCCCGACGCTCAACGTTCGACCCAAAGAAGGCGCTGCCAGAGACCAGATACCCAGATTCCCCCCCAAATCCCACTCCTCCTTCCCTGCGCTCTCACAGAGCTACACCCTGCCATCTCTCTCTCCCATCTCTCCCTCTTCATCTGATTCCTCTGATGCCCTGACTTGTGGTTACTTTTCGGGGTTGGAGCTTGCTCTTTTTTTCCTTTTTCTTTCTTTTTTTTGCTGTTGTAATCTACGCTATAATCATGCACTGAGTAAATTCGCATAGCCGCCCATTATTCCACCCACTTTTAGTGGTTTTTGTTTTTGTTGTTTGTGGTCTTTCGAAGGCATTCAATTTTTGTGATTTTTATTGGTTTAACCAAGGCCGGGAGTATGGGCTTTAGAGATACAATGAGTTCATTGCGATTCATGGGTGGAATAGAACATTCTCGGAGGATCGGTCGGAAGAGCACTGTGGGAGTTTCTTCATTCAGTATGATAGTTGAAGTTCTTAGCATTTATAATTATCTTTTAAAGGGAGATAAACAGAGAAGTTATTCAGAAATTCCATCCCCAAATATTGCTAAATAAATATGGAAAAATTAGTTCCTTTTACGCCACAACTCTTCACTGTGCAAATGTTCATTTTGTTATTATTTATTTAAATAATAATTTCCAGGACATTCCCAGGGTCGACTACCTCTGTGTTCATGCTTGCCTTTCTGTGTGTTTGTTGCTTTTATTGCATCAAAATGCACTTAATTTTTGGTTCTTTTTGCCGCAATTCATGGATTTTCACATGGCCATATCCGCCCCCAGACCCCTCCTTGCCCTCTCCCTTCCCCAGCCTGATCGATGAGCGCCGCAAGATGATCTACATTAAGAGAGAGATTTTTGTTATGCGCTCTGTTTCCCAGTGGAGTGGAAGTGGACCTGCCAGACGCAGTCCCGACCAGACCCGGAGACTGCAACAACGTTGGCGGTTCGCTTGGTTCCGAAGGGGGGCTACGGGGGTCCGACCTTTTGCCGTAGCCATCGCCGCCACAGTCGATGTCGATGAGGGCGTGTTCTGTTTAAACTGTGTGCGCCAGGGCAGTCAGCCAGGCCCCGCCATGGGGCCATGGTACAGTTTTAAGTAATTGCATTATGTTTAAAGTTTGTTGTTTTTGTGGAGCAAAAGTCGAAGTTTAAGGGGAAACAGTGGGCGTAGAAGGCCTCTCGGTTACGGTGTGTATCTTAAAGATAAAACCTTGGCTTAAGTAAATACCATAAATACCATAAATACCATTAAAAGCCTTGCCTGGGGAACTCTTTTGGGAACTCTTTTTTTATTTTGGGGCAGTACAACTTTATAAATGCGAGAAAGCAACGGCAAACCTGTTGCCTCATTAGAGCGACAGAGCAACAGAGATGTGATCTCTTGATGATCCATTTGTGTCACAGAATGTGAAATGCTTTCCATCTCGGTATCTACGCCGGGTTTAACAGGTGTCTCCACCCATCTTGAGACCTGTCTTTTCTCTCTCCCTGTGCCTACTCCAATTCCTATTCGAAAAAAACGTTTTGAGCTACTTAACATAACTGAAAAAACAGCGATTAGTTTGGCATCCAAAGCGATCCATAATCAAACGAAATGCAGCATTAATCAGCAGCCTCGTAAACCCTTTTGGGACCCCCCACAAGCAGCGAGCAGCAGCAGTCGAGCAGCAGCAGCTACAGTCCGGCAGAGGCAGTAGACTAATTAAAAATCATATTACGAATGTTATTAACATGACAGCGAACACAGCGCCATCAACAGAGAGATCGAGAAAGAGCTCATTGGGAGACGACCCAAAATGGGGGGCTCTATGGGGCCATAAAACCTGCAAACAGAACATCAACAGAATCGAAAGATAATGAGCACAGAATGAGAGAACGGTAACGATTCGAGGATTTCGAATGTTGTGCATATTTCTCAAGTATGTAACAGATTTTCAGCACAGCAGTTTCCATTTGGCAAAATGCGAAATATTTCATTTGTTGCTGGATATTTAATCCAATTAACAAAGAGACACGGAGAGGGAGAGAGACACAGAACGGGGAAGAACATGACAATTATCGAAATCAGGTAAACCCACACGGAGGCACACACACACATCGACTAAGAGATATTGTCACTAATGAGTTATGATGCACAGACGACATAAGCGGTGGACAGAGACGGAGGCAGCCACAGAGAACCACCATCGAAACAGCTGCACCACCTGGCCTGGCAAGGCCTGGCCTGTCTTTGGGCTCCTCGCCATGGAGCGCCGTCTCCGGCCTGACTGAAATGTTGAACATTTTAAACCATAACATTTTATTAACATAATAAAATCAAAATTATCAACAAAGTCGTCAATGTCGCGACAAACAGACAGAGGCAGAGACAGAGAAAAGAGACCTGAGACCTCTGAGTCTGAGCCACAGAGAGAGAAACAGAAACGAAAATAATGAAAATGAGACAACTTTGGAGGTAACGAGGAGCTTGAAAGATGGAGATCTCTGACTGGCATCTGCGGCAGCAGCTAGAGATGGTCACATCACGTGATTCGTGTTCACTCACGTTTATTAGAGAATTCTCGGGGTTAAAAACTAAGAAAAGAGCACACGAAATAGGGGAAATCCAAGCTCAATTCTTAGTTTTGGCTATCCTTGATGATAACTCTTAGAAATGTCATACCAAAACTTCAGTCGAATCCTTTCCCACGTGACTCTGAAAGAACTTTCCACTATCATCGTCTGTAAAACCATCTCTAAAATCTATTTTTCTTCCACAGATTGACAGCCCCAGACAGATCAACGATCGTCTCGCTTTCGTCTCTGAGTTTGGGATTCAAATTTCCGATGTCATTCATAATGCCCTATAATATATATAGTAAAGTGCAGCATTTATGTCTAAAAACGAAGAGTTGATGGCGCTTCATATCCAGCCCCCCACACACACGGCACAGCTCCATATCTTGCGATAGTTTAGAGCGTGTCTGGCACAACCACAGACTAGAGACCACAACGGCAGGTTGAGAGCTCTTGTGGTACACCGCATGCGGCGAGGGAACCCTAGATCATGGAATTATGATTTAGTATAATGAAGCGTTATTCTGCTGCTCCCTGATAGGCATCGCAGCGCGGTTGGTTCGGTGTCGATTGGCGCATCGATTGTCATAAAGTTGATGAGTTGTTATCGATTTTTAAACGGGGTACCCCATAATCATATATATCCCACGATTGTGCATGAGATTTCTGGACTGCATTTTCCCTAGAAATTAATGATGGAGGTTCATTCTCTTTTTGGGACAGGGGTATTAATGATTTTAATTTGGAGGAGATTCCTCAAGACACAAAAAGGAGAGCACTACCATTCCTTTCCAGTGAAATTCCTTATGTGAGTTCACCTTTTTCTTGTGTTTGTTTGTTGATTTCTTCAATTCCAAAACAGGGCATTGCTCATAAATTTTATTATGAACTCGAATGAACTCGAACTCGAAGTCAAAGTCAGCAATCCCCCCCTTGGCGAGCGTTGCGATGCTCATAAACAACATGCAGAAATTACTTGTTTAAAAATTTGTCACACCATTAGTAAAAAAAGAAAACAAAATAAAATGAAATGGAAAAAAATAATGCGGCGAAAGGACGATCCTCATGATCGTCAGAGTCCCACAGGGCTACTCCTCCAGTGGTCTCAGCGACGGGGCAAGGCAGGGCAACCTTGTTTGCTCTTGATTTTATCAACCGCAAAACATCTACTCAAGTGTCAGTGTCACTTGGCACAGCAGGGAGCCCCAGCCAGAGTCAGCGGCATCGCTACGAGCCACAGAGAGAGCGAGAGAGAGACAGAGATAGACCCTTCCAGCTTCTTCTGTGGACCAACCCAGGGCGTTGAAAAATGAAGAACAGACAGGCCCGGGCAGAAATTCCCCAAAAGCGAACGAACAGTCGCTCCAAGTCCAATAATGAATACACCCTCAACTTAAGTGCATAATTTATAACGAAAAACCGCCAGACAAAGCCTGGGGAGTGAGCCTTCGGGAATGCCTGAACCTCAACCTGAAGCTGAACCCAACTCTTCTGCCTGGATATATTCTGGCTATATCTGTGCATCTGTATCTGCCGCAGTCGTATCTCTGTGTGTGTGCTGTTAATAAATTTCTTAATAAAACATGCAAATTCAAATGCATTTATCTAGATCAGCGACGAAAAAAAGCGACAAAATTTAACGCTCATACCATTTATCAGACGAACGTTTTTTTTGCAGCCCTTTTTTTTGGCACACGTCGTCGTTGTTGAAGTCGTTCGCGCCCGCCCTCTGTGTTCGCTGATACGGTTAAGGTTACAGCAGAGAAGAACCTCTCTTGACCACAGTCCGGGAACCTGGGACCTTGTGACAAATGCCTTTTGGCAACCACAAAAACCACGCGAAAACAATGCAAACAGAGGGGACAGCGACAGGAACAGGGACAAGGACAACCATAGGGGAGTGGCCCTCTCTGCGCTGCCCAACCATAAATATATCACGGGCACAGGACGCGCACAACGCACAAATACTATTCAGAAAACATAAACAGAAACTGCCACAATTTGCACAAATGTCAAACATTTTGTGGCAAATTTTGTGGACAAATGGGTGGGGCAGCCAGGAGGCAGGCGGCAAAGGCAATTTATGTCAAATTTTGCTGCAAACATGCAGACATTTCTTGGGTGGCAACTGCCTCGAGATTTATAGAGCAGTTTGTGGTGTCGTTTGAATGCGGCTAAGGATTGGAAATTGCAAAATAAGCGACAGACAGCCTGCCCCCAAAGATACTTTAAGGCATGGGAATGGGGCAATAGATTTTTCTCTAAGAAACTTTATTTTATGGAAAGTATTTGGTACTTTCTACTGAACAAAGGTTGGAAAGGATCTTTGAAGGGATTTCTATGGTAACTAAAGGAACTACAGGACATGGGAATATAAAGAGAAGACAGTTCCAGGAAGAAGTTTGAAGACTTCTAAAATCATTTTCCCTTGGATAGAAGGATCCATAAAAAACTGCGTTACATTGCACTAAGCACTGCTCATTGCTGTCTAGATTCCTAAATTGATTTACTCAAACCCGAGCCCTGAACAACATCACCAAACTGTGTCAAAAACTCACTTTCTGCGCAGGTTTTTTCGTGCCGCTTTTTTTAGTTGGTTAATTTTCATGTAAATGACTTAACACTAACCCATTGACCCAATGGACAAATTCTATTACACAGAATTGTAGATTTTTTGTCGTCGTCGTCGTCGTCTCTATTTGTTCTTGCTGAAGGTAATTATAACGCTAAATCTGCCAACGAGACACCAGAGACCATTGTTCGCACCGAGCGATACAGCGAGATCTCCGCACAACGATAGACGATAGACGAGACCCAATGGCATAGACAATGGCCTGCTCCACGCGAGGGGGGGCCAGAGTACAGGGTACAGGAGGGTACAGGGTACGGGTGGAAGCGTGCATTATAATTATTTTCATAATAAACTTGACAGAATTATAGTTTTTTTTTTGTTGCTGTTTTAAGCAATTAAATATAAACAACGCGCGTTGAAACAAAAAGGAAAAACAAGAATAGAATGCCAGCCCAACCAGCAACAGCAACAATAATGTGAATAATCCGAGTGGATAGATACTCGTAGATGCATCTGAAAAAGATTCATACCATAGCAAAGACCAGACCAGACCAGACCCCATCCAACCCCAAAGACAACGCCAAGTGATTCAAGGCCAAAGTTTAAAGAACATGTTTGCCGTGGCGGTGACTAGGAGGAGGAGGGTGGGCACCGGGGTGGGGAACTGTCAATAATGACGATGATGAGTCGCTGGTTCATCATTGAGTGGCTTGGATCATTTGGCTGGCTGTAGATATTTGCTGGCCCCATAATTAATGACTAACATTTGGCCCAGGCTGTAGTCCGTCAAACTCGCGCTTCATCTCGAACACATCTCCTCCCCAGCGCCACAGAAAACATCGCATCGAACAGCGTTTGAATCTTTCTACTACATGTGTGATTGATAACCCCCCCGGAAACCTGCTTGCTGATTTTTTTCGGGGCCCGCAGGAGTGCCGTTCGTATCAATCAAAAAAACGAGTACGATTCACCGTTTGGCAAAAAAAAACCCAAACAAATATTCAAATTATGAAATATCACAAACGAACAGCAAGTGCATTCGAAAAGCGATAACAAAAAGACAAGAAAATAAACAAAGGAATGCGATTTCTTTGGACTAAAGGATACCCAGCTTTAAAGGCTGCAAATATAGAGGAAACAGTCGCAAAATTAATGCAAAAAGATGGCAACAAGAACGCAATTATGGCCAAAGCAGTGCTGATAATTCAAAGCTTTAAAAGAGGTCAAAACTTTCTGTTCTCTCTGCAGATTTATCCCTTCAATCCTTATCCATTTGCCTAAATCTCTACCAATAAAACATACCCCTTTACCCTGCCCAACTACAGGGTACAACTTTGCCACAAAACAGGTCTGGGTCTGTGGGGATGGCAAACCGTAAATGAAATATCCCCAAAAACTCCAAAGCCACTGGGATTGGGATGCTGCTGGGATTGCTGTGTGGTCCTCTCTCTCCACTCTGTTGGGTCTTGGGGTGGAGGTTTTTCGTGGTGTTTTTCGTAGTTTTCTTGGGTTTTAATTAACAACTTTACAGCACATTTCAAGCGGTGAAACTTTCGGGGCGTTGAATGGCTGTTGCTGCCACTGCTGCTGCTGCCATGGATCCGCCTATTAACATAAGACATTCGTTCGATCTGCAGTGAGAGACTCTTTCTCACAGGTCCTCCTCTCTCTCTCCCTCTCTCTCTGTCTCTTCATCTGGGTCCGATATATATGGCCGCAATATAAAATGCACAGTGAAAATTAACACGCTTTTCGGTTCACGCCGCCGCCATCGGAAGTCTCTTGTCTCTCTCGAGACGATTGGGGGGACGGGACGGAACGGGACGGTTGAGCTGTGGACCCACCACAGCGTTTGTCATACGAAATATGCAAATTGATTTCGTTTCGAGTCTGTAGGTTCCATCCATATAGCTTGTATTTATACGCTGGATTGACTGCCCCTCATTTACGCATATTTTCCATTACTAATGATATTTTTACGGCCCTCTCGGGATTTATGCGGAAATGCTATAAAAAATTGTTGTTGTTTGCTTCGAGTTCTCTTTTTTTATGCTTGTGTGAACTAATAATCGAGTATGTCTAATGGTCATTGGATCATTGTTTAACTGGAACTAAAGTTAGTCGTTTAATCTCATTTAATTTTTGAAAAAAAAGCGAATGGAACTATTTTTTTGGGGGGAGTTCTGAGGGAGAATGAAAAACTGAACAGTCCGCAAGGAGTAAAGGGATGTGTGATGCATACAAGAATCAAAAGGAAGTGTTTAATACCCTACAAAGAATGTAATTCTCGACCAAATTATAGCTCATGGGCTAGAAAAGATAGAAAAATCAGTTATGGTATCTCCTGTTGCGGATACTGGATTGGAAATATACGAAATGAAGCCAGAATGAACAAATCTAGTGAACTTTTTGCACATTGAACTCCCAGCTTTCAACAATTTTCGACTAAATTATAGTTAAACAGTTATTATTAAGCGTTCATCTTTCTATCCATAATTATTCCATCTCTAACTGCTCCTTGAATTTATTTCCCATAATTATCATAGTTTCCCCCCAATTCTATTTGCTTGTATATTCAATTCACATGGATCCTTAGCCATTCGTTTCCCATCCTCACGCTTTGTTACAGAATCTTTCTCTTCTCCTTTTCCAATCTCCCACTTGTTCCATTTCATATTTAGCAGCTCTCATCCTCATCCTCAAGTCAACCCTGAAACCCCAAACAACAATCAACACCTATTTGCTTCGTAGAAAACAGAGAAGCCAAGCGCAGAAACTGAACCACACCTCTCTCTCTTTCTCTCTCTGTCTCTCGGATGTGACGAGGAGTATCTCGTCCATTGTCAGTTCAGGGGGTTTGACTTACTAGCATAATTACAGCGAAACCGAAAGATGAGGTTGCTGATGAGGAGAAACCATCATAAATCTCAGATCCCATGAAACGCTACAAATTAACATTATTAAAATTTGGTTTTCGACACATAAAACAAAGCGAAACGAAACCAACGAAAAACGGAAAAACAAAGAGAGCCAGCAAGAGCCACAAATAATATTTTATTTGGACTAAACTAGTCACTCGGCCCGGCCCGGCCTGGCCTGGGCTAATGTTTGTCCCGATTCCAGGTGCTAATCGAAGGCGCAAACGTTGTCAAGGGGAACAGACCCAGCCCAAAAAACACAGTCAATGGGAATGGGAATGGGAAGAAACGAGCGAACCTTCAACTGAAAATCTTGTACAAAAATTGTTAGAAAATAAAAAGATGGAAAGGATTTTGATGTATGCCCCCTATAAAATGCAGACAATTTACGATTGCATAATAAATCACCAGGGAAATGAAATCTAAAACGAAACCGAGTTCAACGAATGCTCTGATTCATTTTTTATTGAGGTACCCTCGAATAATCAATAACCAGACAGGACACACATAAAAATCGAAAAGAGAATACACACACGGGGGAAAAAAATGAAGAAAAAACACTCAAAAGCCATTGGGACTCTCATCTAAATAAAATTTAATGTTTATATGGGCGCACACACCTCCAAAATGTATGTTTCAGTAACAGCAAGAGAAACAGAAACGAAGGAATACACTCAGAATGTGTGTTCAGGGCAGAAACAAAAGGAGTTCTGAAAGGAAACAATGCCAAGTCCTTTGGCTTCGTTTAGTGGATGATAAATTGCTGTGTGGCTGTATGGGTTCTGTAGCCCCAGCAATTGTTATGATTTGTTTTCTCTATTCTGGTAGCAGCTGTACGCCCGCTCTTGTGGTACAGTTTGCCCCCCGACCCGACAATTCAATCAGGAATTCATCAGTTGATCAGAGATCAGACGTGTTATACGTGCCTCGGAGTATTGATGGCTGTACTCGCATTTCCCTTGTTTTATTTTTCACACCTAACAGTAACTTATCGTCCCCGGGCGAGGCGACATCGATCTGTGAGGAAGTCCCGCATTTCACGCATTTGTAAACCAAAAATTAATGCAATCTTTTGTGAGATTCAACACGATTCCAGTTAGTAACGCTGATTAGGATCAACGCACACGCACACCCATTGCATGGGCATGGACATGGGCATGGGCCTGCCATTGCTGGAGGCACATTAATGTGTCAACATGTGCGAGGCGACATTGCCCAGACATATCGAACACACAAACACAATGGCCAGCTAGTCCTGGGGCATTGATGGGTAGTTCCTGGTAGCCAGAAACAGTAGGAAACAGCAGCGAACTATCGATAAGGATCTGAGGGAACACAAACCACACCACACCACACCACACACTCGGATTGGATTGGATTCATGCGAATGTCACCGCCCAGGGAGTAAAATGAACCACAACAATGTACGCATAATGAGCAGCAGCAGCAGCAGGAGCAGCAGATACTGTGCCAGCAGCTAAAACTGTAGCCATGCACAGGAATATACAACGTATCCTGGAGTTGAGATATCAACACGGAATCTATATGGGTGTACCGGGGTACGGCAGCCATTCCCATAAACTTGCTACTTCAAATGCCTTCGTTTAATGGCTTTTTGCATGCTACATAAATCTTTTGATGAAGAAAATTTCAGTTTTATTGCTTTATATGCAAAATAGGCACAACTCGTATGATTTTCTTACTTCGCAAGTGACCTTCAACCCCCCGTCTCTAGGGGCCGCTCTTAACTGCCTGCGGTTGACCGCATTACTCCAGAAGAAAGGCAGTTCCCCGGCGCAAAGGGTTCTTCTGGTATAACTTGATTGAGCTGAGCTGAGCTGCGCTGAGGGAAACTGGAACGGAAGTTCCGTTTTTGTTTCTCGAGCGGCGTGTACATTATTCTTGATTAAGTCACATTAATTATGATAATGATGTCCCCTCCCAAAGCGAAAGGCAGCGATTGTCTGTCCCTCCACTGCGAGGACAAAGGCAATTGAAATGGGAACAGGATATTGTCCTAGGCAGCGGAATAAAGGCATCCAGGCATCGGGCAACGAGCGAAAGGAAGTGGGAACGTGTGCGCAAATAAAAAACAAAACGACAACAAAAAGGTAAAGGTAAAAGTGTGATAAATGTCAGTTTCCTGCTCAGGATATTCGGACACGCTGATGACTTCATCAGCAACTAGATTCCGCGTCCTCGGCTATTGGGTAAGCCATCATCTGGCGACTCTCTATCGTAATCCTTTTATGGAATTAATCAAGTGTGGCCCATGACACAAAAAAAAGTAAAAAGAGAGATGTTCCAGCTGTCTGGCAGATGGGAGAGCCAGAGGAATGGCTAGCGATTTTTTAAACGAAAGATACTCTGATTGAGAAATTATAGAAATTGTTTTAATTGAATAAAATAATCTAGAGAATTTTTACAATATTTAATGCTTAGGGAAAGAGAATATTTACAGAAAGAAAGGGATGAACAGAGTGTTCACAATTGAAAATTGTAAAGGAAAACTATACTGGAACTTCCTCAATTATTCTGCTCACATTTCGGACGCGAGAGACATTCATAAATTATCCATAAACCAAACGAAATATCCATAGGAATAGGAATAGGAATATGTAGTACTTCGATTTATGGCCATTGATTCAGTGCATGGAAAAGTCAAGCAACATTTTTATGGTTTATGTTTTGTGGCTTATGTGATTTCCGTTGTGGGCATCCACAGTCCATCAAACACACAATTAATCCCTGAAAGAGTAGCAGTATCGTTAGCTGCTGTCTGCATATTAAAACAAAAGGAAAAAACTTAAAAACAGTTGCAGTCTGCAGCTGCTTTTTGGTCCCCGAATGATCCTCAAGTGACCGCAGATTTGACAAATGAAAGACGAACTACTGCCAAAAAAAAAAAAGAAGTTAAAGAACAAAGAAAATACCATCTTGAGTAGCTGCAAAAGTGTCAAAGCAAACTGTCAGTTTGTTTTGTTTTGGCAGAAACTAACAATTAGAAAACAGTTGGCAAAATGTTGATCTTCTTTAAGGGAACACTCTACAGAATCTGCTTCTTCGTTCATTAATCATCCTTAAAAGTATTCCAAATTAACGGTTCGATTTGAATTTATACTTGAAATCAGTTGTACCATCGATGGTCATTAATTATTTGCGCTCTCTCTCAAGAGGGTCTCCCTGTCTGCCCATTAACGGGTTAGCCATACATATAACCGATCTTACGGTTTGCATTTCTAATGAAATGTCATTAATCAGCTGTCCAGATGTCACTTTTTGGCATACGTTCAAGGTGACAGCAGCAGCAGCAGCAGCAGCAGCCCTACCGAAAAAAAATAAACCAAACAATTGCCGCCTTCGGGGGCTGGAAAAACTCACTCACGTGACATTGGAAATGGCATTTAGCAGTACCCCTGCTGCTACTACTGCTGCCACCAGAGACCATGCCACCAATTCGAATTCAAAGGCAAACACATCCCATTCCCCGCCTCATGCAACATGCAACTCTTTGTGTGAAACTAGAACACGAATGAGAACTTTTTGAAGGCCATTTAAGTGCTGCTGCTAGTGCAGGCTTTGTTTGCCCTTAGAGTGATTTTTTTGGCACAGAACGAAGCTTGAATACTCTGCAATTAAGAGGTCCCCCTGTTAATGAAGAGTTGATAGTAGGTTTGGGTGGAGTAATGCAATAGATACTTATAACTTACCATCGTTGAAACCAGTAGGGAGATGGAAGGTATCTCTGGTTCTGAAAAATTAATAGAAAAAAAAAAATATGAGAATATATTGATAGAAAAATGTCATAAATAAATGCTAAAAGAATTCTTAAAAGAATTATTACATAAATATAAATTTGTTATGGATGCAAAAATGCAATTAAAGACACAAGAAAAGTATAAATGCAAATATGGATCATAGATAATAGATAAACAGAAATGTCTGAGACAAAAAGGCTCTCAATTTAATCTATATTCGAGTTCAGAGCAGATGGAATGTCTTCCAACAAAGAGTTAGATATTGGGCAATGAACTTCCAGTTAAATTTCTATAATTTTCGCAACATAAATTAACTAAATAAACCATAAAAGAAACACTCCTCATCCCACAAGTACCATGGCAGGAGGCATGGAAAGGAAACCTCTCTCTTTAACTCTTCAGTAAAGTTATAAAGTCCCCAATAAATCCTCCATCCCCAGCCACTTAGCAAGTGTTAAAACCGTCAAGAACTGAACCTAAGGTCAAATTTTAAACCAAAAGGCATTGAACTTGTTGTTGGCTGTGTCTCGAGAGCTCTCCTTGGCTTCGTTATTTCGTTGATTTCTGTGATTTTGGTAGCTAGAGAACTTGCATAAGAAAGAACCATGCAATTAATTCCTCAAATGTTCGGGGGCCACTGCGGCGGCGGCTGCCATTGTTGTGCACAGAAACAAAACTGACAGAAAACACAGCAGCAACAGCAGCAGAAAACAGAAAACATTAAGACAGAAAACAGATATTGTATCTCATAGATTACACAACGCAATACAGAAAATGCGTTAATTAACAGAAATATATGCAGCGCCCACATGGAGCAAAGCAGAACGCCCCTTCGGGAACGAGTGTTGTCCGGGCAAGAGGGGGGCTTGGGACTGCTTGTGTTTCTTGGTTATTTATGATTTTTCGCATAAATTTACGCGAACGATCGTAAAAATGCGTGAAATACGACATTTTGAGTTGTGTGAAAGTGTAACACACCGAACCGAACAAAGATTCCAAAAGAGATCGGCTAAAATCGGTATGGATCTGTGCGGATCTGTGCTGGCAGGAGACCAAAGCTCAGCTCAGATCAACAGCAGCAGCCACACCGTTAACAATGTGTGTGCAACAGTTTGCATGATTTGTTGCTTTCAGAGCGGTGGACAGGGCTTTCAACAATCAGGCAACAATGTTGCTAATACGAATAGACTTTCAAGAGGGTGCTCAAGGAATAGGCAGAGTGTGCAAGGATGTGGGAATTCCTAGGCTGCAAAATACACTAAAATAAGAGATTGGTTCGGAATTTTGCAGAGATTTAAATTGAATGAAAAGTATGTGGAAAATGGATTCAAGGTTGTGTTATCTGTTCATTAATTTCCCCATTTTAAGCCTCATTTAGATTCACCTAAAACCCTGAGTTCCCATAGTTCAAACGTTTATCTTTCTAGGTGCACGCAATACAAATTTATACGATATATTTTAGGTTTTCTTTTTTGGGGTTTACAGTCTGGGGGGAGTGTCTTTCAAGGGACTACAAATGGTATGAAAATGTTAGTAGCCATCCTAGCAGATCCTTTCCTCAATCATCTGCCATATCCCCCACCAGGGTGGGCACCAGTGGGAGTGGCAGAGGCAGTACTGCTGGTGTTGCCACTGCCACGGCTGCCGCACTGAAGGGCAGCCCATTGTGTGTGGCCGATGCCCAGCTGCGACGCGGCAGAATCCTGCCAAAATTGAAATACTTTTGCCTTAGTTTATCCTTGATCTCGTCCTCGTTCATTATGGCACTGGCCTCGCGAAAATTGAGGAAAATGCGACCCTTTTCATCCGTCTTGATGGGCAGTATCTCCGTGCAGACATTGCGCGCCTTCAGCAGGAAACCCTCTTCATCCTCCCCATCCGCCTGCTGATCCATGGTGGAAGAGGCATCCAGCAGCTGATCGACAGCCACCGAATCCAGTCGCGAGTCCATGGAGAGGGAACGCGGTGGCTTGCCCGCTGTGCCTGTGGCTGTGGCCGGATGTTGATTCTTCTTTTTGCGCAGACAAAATGGATCCCGATCGCTGGCTTTAACATACTGAACGATGGGACGATTCACACCCCATTTGGGGCGATCGTCCATCTTGTCCTTGTCCTTGCTGTTGTGGTTCTTCTTGAGGCACTTGTCCTTGTCCTTGTCCTTGCTCTTGGCCTTGAATGTGGTCGTAGTTGTGGTAGTTGTTGTGGTTGTCGTCTCGTGATCTTTGGCTGCCTCTGCCGCTGCCGAAGCTTCCTTGGGGGACTGCGTCTGCGTCTTGGATGTCTGTGTGGTGGTTGTGGTGGACACCTCGCGCTTCAGCAGCACCTTGTAGAAGTTGTCGTGGAACAGGCACAGATCACAGTTCAGAGGCAACTCCGTTTGGGTCTCCACATCGCTGTTGAGTCTTTCAGCTGCTGCAGATTCTGTTTCCCTTGCGTCTTCTGCTCCTCCTCCTGCCAGTCGCTGGGGTAGCGGAATGAGTGCCAACTTATCGCTGGGTGCCACATCCACTTCCAGCGAGTCGGGGGAGAAGCAACCGCCACTGGCACCCGTGATAAGACCCGAACGAGCTGTCGTTAGAGTCTCCTCCTCTTCGGGCTCCTCTTCCTCCTCCTTTTCCGCCTGATAGCCATCCTCCGTGTAGATGGACGTATCCGTCCTTTGGGTCATTGTGGCCTTCGAGTATGTCTGCTCCACCACCGAAGAGGAGGCAGCCGAGGGTGGCATCTGCATGGGCATCTGCATGTGCAGCTGCTGCGGAGGTTGCATCAAGTACGTGGCAATCTGCAGATTCCCAATGGCATTCTGAAGCCCAAAAATGTCCGTTGTCACGGGCAGTGGGATCAGGGTGGCCGGCTGCATCAGCAGTGCCAGATTATCCTTTTCCTGCTCCCCGCCCGAGGGTTGCTTGATGGGTTTCGTGATGGTTCGTCGCAGATTGATGGGCGTTCCAATCAGCACTTTCTCTTCGGCAACGACAGGAGGGGTGGTGCAGCTGCTTGTGGGGGCGCTGCGGCTGCTGCTGCTACTGGTGGTGCCCCACGTGGCGTATGGGATGCCTCCTCCTCTTCCTCCTCCTCCTCCACTGACTGCACTCGCAGCAGTTCTGCCTCGTCCTGTCCCTCCTTTTGCCCCCTTTGCTGTGGCTTCTTGCGCTTCTGTTGCTTCTCCATTTGGGCTGCCACCTCTGCCTTGGCTATGGCATCCAGCATCGCCTGCTGCTTCTTCTGCTGCGCCTCCTCCCGCTCCAGCAGCTGCCGCCGCTCGTACTCCACCCGCTCCTGATCCATTTGCTTCTGCCGCCTCAGACGCTCCTCTTCGAGCTGCTCCTCCTGCCGCTGGCGCTCCAGTTCCCATTTCCTGATCATCTCCCGCTCATGGAGCTGCTTCTTGATGGCATTGTGGTACTCCGAGGCCTTCCGCCGCTTGTCCATGCGCTCGGCCAGCGTTTGTGCATCCAGTGGTGCATTCTGTCCCCTCAAATATGTGGAGGATGACTGCATCGACTGCACATCGTCCTCGCTGCCATCCTTGAGGTCGTGTATGCCACGATTCAGCCAGCCAGGCGGCGGTGGCATCATCTGCATCGTCTGCTGCTGCTGCTGCTGATTGGCCCAGCGGGCACGCTCCCGCTCTCGCTCGTGCTGTTCGTGCTGCTCGTGTATGTAGTAGTCGCCGCCGCCCTGCACCTGCACTTGGTACGTATTGGAGGTGGACACATCCCGACTGATGCTCATGTTGGAGGAGCTGGGTGGCGCCGCCATGTAGCAGCAGCTGAAGGAAAGCACAAAATCAAACTCAAATCTCTTTTATTTTGAATGTTTTACTCACCCATCGGCCAGGTAGCCATCGTTTGCCAGCGGCTCGTATCCCTGTCCTGCCACACGTCGTCGTTCCTTGATGACATATGCATTCCCCTTTGCCACCCCACCAACTCCCCCGCCAATGGGCAGCAGTGGCACTGCTGCTGCTCCTCCTCCTCCTGCTGCTGCTGCCAGTCCTCCACCCTGTATCGATCGACGTAGACGACGACCCCCAGCCACAGCCATTCCCAGGGGAATGGTTTCACGCTCCTCCACGACACTGGCACTGCCCAACCCACTAATGCTCTCAATCTGGCTGGCTCCATCGTTGAACCAAATGTCGGGCGTGTGTGTGTTGTTGTTGTTGTTGTTGCCATTGTTGTTGTTGTTCTTGGGTGGTGTATTGTCGCTCAGATACCCCGAGGTGTCCTCCTCCTGCGGCGCTGGAGCCGCTCCTGTGTGATTGTTGTTGTTTAATCGATGTGCATGTCCTGCTTGCTGGTTGCCAGGATCAATGTCATTTGGTTTGCCATTCGGCAGGTTATTGTTGTTGCCAGGTTGATTGGCCGCCTTTTCCTGATGCCTCACCCTCTGCCTGCGAATGGAAGGCAAACTGGGACTCCTCAAACGTTGCTGTTGCATATATCCTCCTGCCTGCTGCTGGTATCCCTGCTGCTGCTGCTGCCCCTGCTGCGAGTGCTGCATCCTTCCCTTGGCCGTCTGCATGGAGGTGGGTGGCATCATTTCCACATAGCGTGCCGGTGCCATTTGCATCTGTCGCGTGCTGTTGGTCATGCCCGGTGCATAGCTGCCACGCCGCGTGCGCCTGTACAGCGACTCCTCATCGTCCTCAAAGTCTGCATCGGCATCCACATCCAGATCCTCGATATAGCGCTCCAATTGATTCAGATAACCGCCCACATGGCGATACTCCTGTGCCACAGCTGGTGGTGCCTGTGCCTGTCGCAGGATCAATTGCATATCCTGCTGCTGCGAGGGCTGTGGTGCTGGCAATCGTCGCCTCGACTGACTGGATGTCTGATTGGAGGTCGATGTCTGACTGAGATCCAAGTTCGAGTAGTAAGTGCGTATCGAAGTGCGTTCAATCTTGTGGTGCGACGTGTGCTGCTGATGATGATGGTACATCTCATCCATGCGTGCAATTTCCTCTAAGAAAGGAGCAAGAATTAACACAAGGATTTAGATACAAGGCAGTTCCCCTCGCTCACCTCTCTCCTTGGCCCATTGCTGCTTCTTCAAGTCCAACAACCTATGCGTTTGCCTCGCTTCCGGACCCGTAATCATGTCTCTTACCCTCTCTCTGCAGCCACGCTCTCTCTTGGCTTTTGCTGAGTTCACTTCATGGTTCAGAGGTCAGCTCTTACTTTGGGCAACCAACCACTGCAAGGCTACTGCTCGACACTCACTGAAATTCCTTTGCGGCCACACAATTTTTCGGCTTTTTGTTTTGCATTGGAATGCCGCTCATTGGCCCGTTGTCCTGGCAACCCGATAGCCACCCAAACAAAGTCCTTGCACTCCTTATCTCGCTCTCTCTCTCTCTCTCTGTCAGTGGGTTAGCACTGCAGTTGGGTGGCAACTTTGTTGTTTAACCATCGCGTGTTGCTTGTCTATTCTCAAAGTAAATTAAAAGAACATCCAAATAAAACAAGGAAGAAGTCTCCTTGTTTGGGGCTACAGACACACAGTACAACAACCCGTTTATCGATTTGTTGCCACACGCATGCCTCCAATTATCGCTCATCAAGTGGGGGAGGGAGTGTGAGAGGCAGAGAGTGCGGGGGCAATTGTGTGTTTGTGTGTGCAACAAGTTTACGCTCCCGGCCATTGCGTAGGTGTTAAAATGTGGCACTTGGAACGTCCTTCATTCATTCCTTACCTTTCCTTTCTTTTGCAGGCACAAAATATGTTTCCCATGGTCAAGAAATGGCCAACAGAGAGCCAGCTATCTCATACCTTCTCATGGCTCTCATAACCCATTTTCCAAGCCACCAAAAACATACAGAAAGCAGAGCCCAAAGTCTGCTCTGGCCTGGCCTGGCCTGGTCTGGCTGCTCTGCTGGGTTCGGTTTTTATACGCGTGGGCGTTGAAATCACTGCCAGTCAAAAGGTCATGTTATGATCTTGAGCGAACTATGTGTCCAAGTTGGGGGAGCAACAGATGAAGAAGTAGAGATGGCGATGGAGAGGCAAAGATGGCAACGAGAGAGAGAGAGAGAGAGAGCATGGGAGACCCAAGACCCAAGACCCCAAAGCCCCAGAGTCACACAAGAAAAAAGGAGCAGCAGAGCTCTGGCTGTGGCTCTGACTCTGGCCCCACATGGCAATCAAATAGAAATCCCACTTGATATCCAAAAGTGCATTTATAAGAGACATTATAATGAGTTTTTATAAAACTTAAAACAGGGTCGGTCGGTCGGTCGGTCGGTCGCCTTCTGCTGCAGCCTTAGGGCGTCACTTAACTAGACTTCTGCCCCTGCCCCAGCCCCAACTCTTTGCCGCAACCTTCGCTCCAGTTGGAGAGTGCTGGTTGGAGGATGAGATCAAGTTCATAATTGCTTATGCAGCTAGGTCAAGAGCTGGACCCACATCTACCCAAAAACAGAAACGAGAGACACATGTCACCACCACCAGCACATGAAGCATGAAGCAATCAACGGTGTCCCATGAGGCACCCAAGAGATCGAAGCTGCTTGATTTTCCCCCAAAAGAAAGTGATCATGGGAGATGATCCCATGTCCAATGACCATTTAGGCAGCAATTTTCATTCATCTTCTCAGAAGATTTTCACTTGTCCGCAATCAATTGAACGATCATCGATCCAGCAGACGGCTGGCTGTCTCACTCTCTCGGCTGGCTGGCTTCTTGGATCGCTCTATTCAAACGATCGATGTATCATTTAGTGTACGGATAACCTCAATACACCACCTACCAATAAACAAACAAGCCAAAATGCCTAATAATTGTAATTTTCCATATTTTTGTCGACTATACGATCCGAGACGAAACGATGAACCCAAACACGATCGTACCCCAAAGCCAAAAGGAGCCGTTTAAATGGCAGACACACAGAAACCAAGAGGCAGAGATGGTTGCAGAGGTATGGCAAAAGATATAGCCATACATATTGATCAAAATTGATGATGTTGACACGAACTTTGAACGACTCTGAATGGATCGGTTCGTTCGTTGGGTTCGCTCTGATCTCTCAAGGGTTTCTTTTGGTCTTTTGGTCGTTTGGTCTTTGTTTTTGCTGCTCAGAGCGATTTTCGATAAGTGATTCGCGTCGGGGCAACTCGTGGAGCCAACGACTTGAAGTATCTTCAAGTGAGAGTATCGCTGAAAACCAAAACCACTCCAATTGGATGCCAGCAATCCAAGCGATTGAAGCTAATTTTCCAGCCAACAGCTTGAAGAATTTAATTGTTATGGGGGGGCACCTCTCGAAGATCTTCCACGTACGTACCATTTACCATAGAATTGTTCGAGAATTATTTGTTGTGCACTTTCGATTCCGTAAACCCAGACCCAGAGACCTGGCTGGCTCTGGCATCGTCGTTGCTGTTGTTGTCATTGTGCCCAAAAATGGTCACTCAAACAAGACACCAAAACGCAGACAGAGACTAGCGCCAACGAACAAACTGTCAGGTGTTTGGATGTGCCACAAAAGCCATCTCCCTGCCGACTCTAACTCCTCTCTGACTGTTGGTTGCATGTGTGGCAGAGCCACGCGAGTCGTTGCATCCAAAGAGCTTGGTGCCTTGGGTGTGTGTGGGGTATGATAACTTTGTGATTACTTTTGTAATGGCACGGAGACGGAGAGAATAAATGTTCTACGATAAAAACGAATAAACATAAACAAATGGTAAAGAAAGTTTTCTAAATGTGGGAACTCAATTAGCAAATATCATAAATGGGTTTATATTTTACAGGATTCATATAGATATGATGTAAAATATGATTAAAATTGGTTAAAAGGAAGAATTTTGCACTCAGAAATAAAAGATTTCTGCTACTTTTTCTGTTATTTAGTGCCCCAAGTTTTCCTACAAATGCTACAAATATTCATCCCACAGGGTAAGGGTATTCGTTACCCTCTGCTTTACATTCTACCACAAAATCACACTTGTGTGCTGGCTGCTCTTGTAATTGTTGCCACTCGTCGCTGGTCTGTTAGTTGGTACTTGGCTATTTTAGTGTTTTGTTGCTGAGTTTGATGTTGTTGTCCTCGAAAGCTGACAACATGTTACACTTTGGTCACTATAATGAGCCGTAATTAGTGACCAGACACCGATCCACCGATCAACTCCAGCATTTGAGCAATGCAATACGACCGGACGGACGGACGGACGGAGACGAACGGACAATTGGACAATGATCGTCTGCGTGTGAAAAGTTGCGCGCTTTTTGGATAATTGCAACAAAACTGCGGGGATACCGCAACGCAGCGCCAGAGACACTGCGCGCGCCTCTCTTTGATTCGACGAAGACTGACTATGGAGGATGGAGCTGGAGTTGGTGTTGGTGTCGGAGGGGCCACATGTGTCAACGTCATCGTTGGCGGCGGTAATTGTCAGACTAAATGAAAGGAAAACTGATTACATTTGACAAGTTCAACATTATATCTGTCTGTCTGTCTGTCTGTTCGTGTGTCTTTCTGTCTGTCTCTATGGCATAGGGACAGGGACAGACGTGACATTAAAGACCGAGAGTGAAAGCCTCAAAGATTTTACCTTTTTGGTTCGTTTTAGCACAAAAATCTCCAAGGCAATTTCCCACCAGGCGAAAAAATCGGAAAATGTCCACTGATTGCCGTAGCTTGTTGCAACATGCTTGTGCCCGCTTGGCAGTAAAAGGCCCGTCCCCGACCCCGGCCCCGTCTTTAGCTGCAGCTTTTCGGCTAACGGTTAATACAGTCCATCATTATCAGAAATGCGTTTGCACAGAGAGCTCCCAGCACCAGAGCCAGATCTCCTCTCCTGGCTCTAAGGTCACTTTAGAGACCAACCAAAAATTGTTGCCTACAAAAATCTCAAAAAAAACAAAACAACAACAAACACAAAACAGCAAAGAAATTCTCACAAGGCGCTGGCTACACGGTGAGAAAATAAGGTAAGGATAGTTATTTCTACAGTGCAGAAAATTTAAATAATTAATTAATGAAAGTTAAGGGCAAAAAAATGGGCAAACTTTTGGCAAATTAGTTCATAAATTGAATAAAATAATTTTTCTATTAAAAGATGCTATAAAAGAGCTCTAAAAGCAGCATTCCCTTGAAAAGTTATTGCTCAAATATACTTAGAAATATTCCTGCAACTTGGCATGATCCTCCCGGGTCTTATGTTTCTCCCAGTGCACATCTCAGTGGCTGGTTCTTGGCTAGGAGAAGAGCGCCTGACTACATGAAACAGGTGTGGCACGTCGCAGCAGCAGAAGAAGAAAAAAACTCCCGACGAGGAGGAGTGGAAGAGTCTGCCTCTGATGCTGCTGACTGGACCAAGACTCTGGTTATGTGTGTGTGTGTGTGTTGGCCAGGTTAGAGCCTCTCTGAGAGGTTGGCGACGCTTTTACCGCACGTTCGTTATTTTTGAGGTCACAATATGCTATGTGCTGCTGCTGGCCTGATCATTGCTGGAAATCTGTGCGCAGAAAAGAGCCCCTCGGACGCGTCCGCGAACGCAGACTGGAGCTGGGGCTGGGGCTGGGGCTGGGACTGGGGCTGGTACTGTGTTTGTTTGTCGCCTCTAATGAAACACGCGACATGGCCAGAGCCAGAGCCAGAGCCAGAGCCAGAGCCATGGCAGAGCGGAGCGGAGACTCGTATGGGAGGTTCAACTTTGACCTGGGTCAGAGAGCAAGCTGTGGCTTGAAATTAAAAAAGATAACTCAGATGCGAAAACAATTGATAGTCACAGATATTGAGCTTTGACAGCAGCATACACAAGAAAATACGATAGACAAAGTCAGATAATACGCCAGAGTACATATTTTTATTTTCCAGCCAAGTCAATTAAGGTGCGAGTTTTCATAGCGAAGGAGAGGAGCAGAGATCTCAGATCCTCCTCAGATATCTCCAGAGTCCAGTTGTGTTATTTGGGTGTCCAGTTTAACGAACTGTCTTTGAACTGAGTCTGCTGCTCCCCTGTTTTGCTGCTCTGCCCTCTGTTTCCTCTGGAGCATGATTGATGGATGGCCCGAGGGCATTGTGCATGGCTTTTTGAGCTAATTTATAACAACAATCGGGCGATTTGTATGCCGCCTGTCAATATGGAATCAAAAAAATGTATAAAAATCTTGAGCGATCCTTTTGTGTGTCTGTCGAAAGATCAAAAAATCGGTTTGATTGCACTCGGCCGGGAGAAAGAGAGAGTGTGATGAGTGAGTCGGAAATCGTTGAATGCGATGAGTAATGGATGGAAAAGTGGAGGAAGAGCACGACATGAGCAGCAGGAGGAGGAGTATTACCCGAAAACTCAAGCTGTGCAAAACACAAAAAGGAAGAGACGGCAGGCCCAGAGCCAGAGCCAGAGCCGAAGCCAACGACACTTTACACCTCCGATGATCCGTCATAACTTTTAACACATGATATAATTTTGCATGGATTGTCGGGCTATGGGCTCTTGATTGATGAGTGTCTCTCCCCCTGTACTCCAGGCATCCCATGCAGCCATTGAAAGGCTCTCCCCCTGATCTTGAAATTAGTACAGCAAACTCAACGCAACTGTCAATGATTTGTAATTGGATTTTCAATCAAACAAAACTCCTTTCGAATGGCCTCAACAAACAGCAACAAATGCAACCAGAAAAGGTTTGCTACCCTGGACATGAGCGAAGGTTTGTGAGGTGTATATTATGTGCGGAGTTTTGTACTGGAGATACTCCATTTTTTGCAGTATCTCTCAGTCCCACTTTATGGTACGATTATCTGCATTTAATTCTTCATTTAATAATTTCTAAATATTTACCAATAAATATTTAACGCTCCCTCTGCGAAATCCTATCTACGGCTATAACTTTACTGCTCATATTCTTTAGTGTTCTAATTTTCATTGGCTTGTTCTACAGGGTATCCCCTTGGCAGACTCTAGCCTGTCTCTCCCTATCTCTATCTAACAAATCTCACTCCAAAATTTCGATTTGTTTTACAAGCAATTCGTGAGGGGCAACAAAACACTTTCAATAACAACAACACGAGTAGAGGAGAGGATAGGAAAAGCGAAAAACAACCGAAATAAAATATAATTCGTTAGCGCTGGCGCAGGGGCCACGGCAGACAGCAGACAGATGCACCACAATGATAAGAGAGACTTTAATTGATTAGGTTTTTGTTTTTCCGTTGATTATTGAAACCATTTCTCGCTGCTTTCAATTCCCACGCCACGCAAGTCATCATCTCATCGGATCTCATCCGCATCTCATCCGCATCTCGGGGAGATCATCTCTCGGGAGCGACCACGAAAGAAAGAAAAAGTCTGTGATTTATTATGCACAAACAGGGAAAATATATCAACGATTTTTGATTTTTGATTTTGATTTGGGTAGTGGCATGAGGAGATTTTTTGTGGGTCAGCGGAATGCGGAAATTTTTGTTGATGTTACGATACGCAGGTGTTAGGGGTCTGCCACCGCCCCAGCGGAGCGGATCGAAGAGATATATGATCCATGAGCGATGGAAATAAATTCATGGCATGACCTCAGACATCAAACTTCGACACTCGAAGAAACTCATCACGATGGAGCTCATTAACAAGAAGCTCGACTCGACTTGACTCTCAAAGCTGCTGCCACTTGGCTGTGCTTTGTGGTTTATTTTATGAATAATCCCTCAAGTTTATTAATCAACGAAAAATTGTCTGGTGTTTTGTGTGAGTTTGTTTGATTGCAAATAGACGATGATGCTATTATAATGATCGCACTATTAGGGATTACTAGATGAGAACAACAGCTGGACGGAACGGCGCAGAACCGAATGAAACGAAACGAAACGGAACCAAAACCTTGGGAGGCAGACCCAGACCCAGACCCACAGCGTTGTTTCCTGTACTCCTTTTTTTTGCCCCTCTAGACTACTAAATGACGATGACAGCCTAATTTCAGGGCAATTAAGAGCCAAGGGAGAGCCAAGGGGATGGCTGATCATCGGTAGCCTAATGACTGTATCAATAAACCGAAAGGAATCCATCTACAACTAACAATTTACGATTATCTTCATGTTTGACCCTTCAAAATGAGCATGAAATTGCCGTATCTATCCCTCTGACCAACCATATGTTTCATGTTTTCTCTTGCAGCAGAAATTTCCCAAACCTAAATGGAGAACTTCCTTTAATCGCTGGGACACAGGAAGTTTCCGCAGGCCCCGTGTAACTCTGGTAAATTTGTTTGACATGTGACACGACTTAGGGTTAAGGATATGCAGACAGCGACAGCAGAGCATGAAAAGAGAGAGATAATAATGCATATTTAAATAAGCCTTTTGTTGGCTTTTTCCAGCACACTCGCCGCACACTCGTATTTTCCAAATCCAACGACTTTGCTAAGTACACACGCACAGGGGCTTAAGGATAAACTCAATCTCTCTCTCTTTCCCCATGAATGTGTACGTACTCGTGGTATGTGTGGTGTGGTGTGGTTCCAGGTCCATTTCCCTATTCCTAATTACATGCGTGAGCGCTCTAAATGTGCAAAATGTTTAAGGGCAAATATTATTGCTTATTTAGGGCCCGATCCCTCTGGACAATTGTTGTTATTTTCTATGATTTTTCGTATTATTTTTTCAACAATTTCTCTATGCGTTTGGTTTTTTAATCTGCGACACACGCTCTTGCCATCATACGAGTTCGACAGAGTCCTGGTACCGCTTTGCGGCTTAGTCAGGTTTTTGTCTCTTCTTTCGTTCTTTTTCTTCCATTCCATTTTGTGGGCCACACCCTTCAATCGTTCAATCGTTCAATAAATTTTAATACTCCAGTGTTGACGGCTGAGGGCGCTGCAACATCTGGAGTTCGGCGACGAGGCCCCTGGCTATGTGTGCGGTCAGGACAGCTAATTGAGTGATCAAGCGTGAGGGTCAACAGTTAGAACAGATCAGGACTCCAGCGTGGACTCCGAAAGGGAAGCACACACACACAGGCCAGAAACGGCAGCAGTTAAAATGTATCTTAATTACAGGTTTACGTTTCGGGAAAAACTAACAAATTTTGACAGCAACAAGATTTAGTTGGTTACCAAATATGGAGTTGGCATGGCATATGGCGAATGGTATTTAAAGAATTTTATGGTAAAAGGTAGGGGAATGCTCTGTTGAGGATGAAGATGATCAAGATAAGGCAGCAAATTCTCAACCTGTTCTCGAATTATTATTTTTGTAATGAGAAAAATGTTGAGGAACCTTTTGAAGAGCTGTACTGTAGACCATGCGTAAAAAAAGGATGCGTAGAAATAAAATAATAAAATATCTCGCCCTCAACCCCTTAAAAAATCCAAATTTCTGAGTCAGCCCCAATTTCGGTTTTTCTAGAAACGTAAGGAATTATTATCTCTAATACCAAACGATAGAAATTAGATCATTCGTACCGCAAAAGGCAAACAGCCAATTTACCATGAGTTATTTCATTGCCTAACGCACGCCCTCAACCTCTGTCACAGAGTAGCTTAGCGGCAAAAGGTGAATTGGTATTTCGTAATATTTTTTGTGAAATTCAGTTACAAAAATTATGAAAATTAAACCCTAATATGCACGTGCTCAAATATATTTAATGACATTCAACAATTAGCCGCACAGGCGTTCGATTGAGCGTTTATTTTGCAATTATTATTGATATAATATACCCATATTGATGGTGATTTTTCATTTTATTTTGTATTTTGGTATTTTTCCATCTATTAGACAAGCAATCGACACACCCAAAGTGCATCAATCGCCATCTTTTCAGCTCAAACGGAGACAACAACCGACGACGGTGACGGAGACGACGACGTGGACTGTCATTAACAACGTTTAGCGTTTAATTTTTTTTCTTTTTTAGCACAATTTGCATTAACAATGCACACAGCGAGAGAGAGAAAGAGAGGGACAGACTCGAATTGGTATTCGTACTCGATAAACAATATCAAAATGGAAAGCCTTCAAAATGTGCGGAGTTTTGTGCCCCATACAAAAATGGAGCTGCTGATTGCCACACACACCCAAACACACACAAACACACTGGGGCATTGGATGAGCTGCATCACGATCTGTGGCAGCTATGGCTATGGCTACGGTGGCAGTGTGTACGAGTTATTCTAGAAGAAAAAATCTTATTAAAATTTTATTGCAACAAAATGGAAAACAGAAAAGCAGCAACAACAACAACAGCAAACTGATGCCTCGAACGGACTCTGAGCTGAGGCTTCAGCTAAAAGCGGAATTCGTGCGCATCAAACAGCTTCAGTTGAGGTTTTGTATATCTTTTGTCTGTCCGTCTATCTGTCTGTCTGTTAGCGGAGGAACACCTGCTTCGATATGAAGTTGAAGCTCAGTCCGGGCTGCGACTGCAACTCTGATGACGTCCAGCAGCAGCCGCACAGCTGTGTGTGATGCATCTCAGAGTTTTGGAACCAGCTACGACTTCAACGACCTTCTTACCGCCCCGTCCAAACAGAAACCGCCCCATTCGGCTATGGCTATGGCAACGGGTGTGTTGCATCCACAAAACTTGGCTCGACCTTAGTCATTTGTCAGCTCCATCTAGCAAGTGGCAGGCAAGCAGCCAGCAACCAGCAGCAGCAGCATCAGCAGCAGCATCAGCAGCAGCAAACCTGGGAAACTGCCTTTGACTTTGGCACTTTCTTAACCGACATTGTCTTTAGTTTTGTGTCGTCTCGTAACTAAATATCATTGGGTCAAGTTCAGCCTCTAAGCCGCACAGCCTCACCGCCTCACAGCCTCTTGGCCAAAAGGAGAAACAATCTATCTATTAAATTGGATTCCAGCTGAAGGAAAATTGAAAACATATTTTATACGTTGCGCGGGGCCCGTGTGCATTTGATTTATACATTTTCATAATTTTATTGTCGGCACGCAGTGGAGCCGCCTTTTCCAGCACCCGGGGAAGAGCCACTACTGCCTGAAGTTCATCTGTGGGTCTTTGTGTCATGGTTCCAGAGAGAGAGACTCCTAAATGATTCATTTCAAAATTTGATTTGCTATGGCAGTAAAAGAATGTGAGGGAGTGCAGGTGCACTCCATCGCCCCACTTTGAAGTTCCAGGGTCCTACTTCTGGGTACCTGGACTGTGCTTTTTTTATAGCCCAGGCGGAACGGCTGCTACTTTCTCACATAACCGTGTTGGGGGGGAAAATATGGGGAAAAGGAAAACCCATCCATCAACGATTAGAAGATGCTCTAAAGAGAAATGCTTAGAGATTCCTAGGGGAGATTTTGGCGGTACCAGAGATGGGTTACTGTTCTCAGATCCTTAGATCCATCGTTCCATCCCCAATGCCCAGTGTTTCTCCATGCAACTCTCAAACTTCAAACATTCTTTAGGCCTCACATATAAGAAAGAAAGAAAGAAAAAAAACATTTCTCACAATCAGCTGTGAAAAACCTTTTACCTTAGCCCGCCATTTATGACCCACTAAAATATGCCAAGAGAGCAGCCGACGAAAAACTGAACTTCTTTCACAGCGCATCTTCAGATGAGAGGAGCACCAGCACCAGCCCATACCCAATGCCCATTCCCAGCCGCGTGATGTTATGGATTTAATGTATGTCCATTATGCATAAATTCACGAAATTCCAAAAAAATAACGAACGAACGAACGAGTGAACCGAAAGCTTTGTTTTTTCTGGAACACCGTTTTCTTTTCTTTTCGTTTCGTTTGGTTTGGCTTTTTTTCGGTCAAAAACCTTTTGCACCCAAAATACAATCTTTACACTCTAAACAATTTCGTAGTCCATTTGGTGCGAGCTTAGAGGTGTTAATAACCCACAGACAAAGACGTTACAATTACACATTGAAATCGGTTCGGTTTTTGGGGTCTTCTCTCTCCGTCTGGGTTTTTGGGGATGTGTGATGTCAACTTTGAGCAGGTTCCCACCGATCCGCACTGGACTGGGCTAGTGTGCCCCAACAATTGTTAAATATGGCATTTTTAGAGCTCATTTTATGGCAGTAAGAGCGAGAGAAAGAGAGAAAATCTATGCCATCAAAACGAAATTATAACAAACGGAGGCTTTTGTCCACTCGAAAAAGGGAACACACAGAGGGGAAATGGTAAACGGAAGCTGCTCTGGGGACGGGACAGCAGTTTTTGGGTTGAAAATATTTATATTTAGATCTGTTTTGGGCCATAAAGAGTGGTCTTAGCCGCACAGCCCATACAGCGCTTTATGGAGCAATTTGTTTGGACGGCATTCAAAGGCCTGATTGATATGACTTTGGTCTGTCATTTGATCTGTCAATTTATCACTGTCCCCCATGCATAAAAGTCTCTGCTATACTCCCGTGAACGTGGCTGAGTCTTCCAAAATTGATCACATCACAAGAGTTTCGGTTCGGTTTCCATTGACAATCCAATAATTAATTTGATTAAATTCAAATTCGCGCATAAGAAACCAAAAACTGAACATAAAATAACATTTTTCATATGCACGACAAATAAAAATTAACATTTCTGTTTTCGTTTTTTTGGCTTGTGGCATGACCCCCCCTAAGGGTCAAATATGATTTCCCTCAAACAAAATCGTTACCAAAAACAGATCAATGATCTCATTTGCATGCCATCGAATCGAACTGAATATCGACAACAAATCTGTGGCAGCAGCACACAAACAGCACCAACCGAGAGCATCAAACAGAAATGTTGCCCGCAAGGTGGAAATTAATTTCTGTTGCTATTTTCGGTTTCGTTTCGTTTTTCGTTGGCTTTTTTTTAGCTGGCTTTCAATCAAAATCAAATTTTTGAGTTTTGAGAAATGGTTAAGGAAGAGAGAGACTAAAACAAAGTTTAACGAAGTTCAAATGCTCTCAAAACTTATTTTTAGCAGACATTTTTAGGCCCAGAAATAGTGGCAGTCTTTTGCTTACTTTTCCCGGTTCCTAAAGCTTAAAGTTTAAACCACAAAAATGTCACATAATCAACATAGTTTTCCCTAATATATTCTCATTATTAAATCCCCCACCAATCCCCTCTTGTAACCCAAATATCTCTCACCATTCCAGAGTATTTCTGTCGTATCTCAGAACTTCAAAAATCGAACGCATAAATTACACCGAAATGTGCGCGAAAACGTGTTTTAAATTGTTGTTTTCATTTCACGCAAACGCCTCAAAGAATGAGACGCGAAAACGATCGATCCACTCTGCTGAAATCCAAAGCGAACGCACGAACCGAACACTCATGTCAGTATTTTGTCAAAGAAATCTCCACCGTCTGGTTGTTGTTGTTGCTGCTGCTGTTTTGTGGCATTGATTAATGCATTTATAATTAATTTATTGTATGGATGGTCTTTCTGATATTCAGATCTGATGGCATGACATAAGTAAAAACTGAATACGCATGCGAATCCACATCCCAGATCGAAAACTGGAGCTGGAACTGGAGTTGGTCTTCTGCCGCCTTTAACCTAATTTCAGCAGAAAATATTTATATTTGTGCCCGAAAGAAAGGGGCCTTTTGCAGCGGTGATTGATGATGGTTGATTGTCGCAGGACATTCTGCAAGTCACTTGAGTTCTTGGCGGCGGCAAACGTTGGAAATCCTGCCAAAAGTCACATACATTAGAACGCATTAAACTGTAACCAGAAAGGGGCGAGGCCCGGCATCGGAGAAAGAAAAGAAAGGCAACGGGAACGGAGCAACGGAGCAACGGAGCAAGAGGAAACCCCTCGAGCATCATCGGGCAGCGGCACATTTTCGTGAAAAGCGTACGGAGGACATGGTTTTCCTTAAGTCCTGCGCTCTCTGTAGCACCCATAACAAACAAATCAAAAGACAAACAATTGACAGGGATAATCTGTTGCTCACCAAGGATTAGCCCAGAACTCGCTCTCCCCTCTCTCTCTAGCTCTGTGTTTGCTGTCTCTTTCTCACACATATGCAAATTTGAGTGCAAAGGAAAAAGAAATTAAAGCATGAAAATTTGTCAAAAGTATAAGAAGAACCGCAAAAGGCAACTCGCCGCCGTTGCCGCCGCAGAACCAAAGAAAAACTTCTGTCTGGTAAGGACCCTTGTAATGGGTTTAAAACACCCCGAAACATCCTTCGAAACAAGAAGAGAAGGAGGAGGAGTAGGCGTGGCGGCACACACAAAGGGTTAGAGGTCACAGGGTGAGCAGAGAGAGACAAACCAAGAGATGATAACGAGGTTGCGGTTGCTTGCGGGTTTCTCTTCCCGTATGCCAGTCATAAAACGCACAAATTGGATTAACTTCTGTGACATTTTCCCCGTTTTGGCAGAAAGTCAAAATGGGTTAAGGGAAAGCAACAGCAGCCGCCAGCGAAAGCAGCGGGGAAAAGTGGGAAAATTAGTATAGAAATTGTATTGAGCCACGATCTAAGCCCCCCTGCACCATACGCCCATTTTCAAATAAAATAGAAATAGAAACACAAGAGACATCTGCAAACAGACACACACATATTTCATTAAGAAACCTTTACGAATGGCATCGAAAAAGGGGTGATGTTTTGGCAAGGGTACTGGCAGACAGAATGGAATGGAAACAATACTGAGAATGACAGATACACCCATTAGAGGGATATGTTTTTGAGGTATTTCTAGTGTCTAATCAAAGAGGCAATCAATGAGGGAAAATATGTTTATCTGCGAATCGATTAGAAGACTTTGAATGCGCCAAAACTACACATACAGAAAGGGGAAAATATAGAAAAATAAACAAACAATAAATGAAATTATATACCATTTATAATTACATGTGAATATTATGTATTAGAATACGATTAAGTGGCATTAACTTCTTTTGCTATCATCTGGTACATAATTTTCATATATTTCTATCTACTAGATAGAACACACACAAAGGGTTAGATCAGTAGATCGCAATAAAGTTTTCAAAATATTGCCCCCCCCCCTGCAAAATCCAAACCCTCGTGTGATATGAAATCTAGACCTGCAATACAATCCTCAATCTTAAGGCCATATTCCACTTTAGCTGCCAATATACAATGATTATTTATGGATCGTTTCTATGGCCAGTTTCATAGTTCAAGTACAGCACAACTTCCCTCCGATCGGGGGCAATCAATGGAATGGATCGATGGCCAACAGCAACTATTCAATTTTGTAGATCTTAGTGCATAAAGATGGCTAATTATAATTTATATTTAGTACCAGAAACTAAAGCTATTTATGATACATTAATCTGAAGATGTCTCTCCGGCTATCGCCGACTCTAATGCGTGCGTCTCCGTCTCCTCTCTTGCGCTCTCTCGGGGGCGCCATGGGGGCCTAACAATGTTAGTAATATCATAAAATGTCTTATGGCTATCAACAGATAACGCTTTTAATGATCCCCAACTATGACAGCTTGACAACATGGGGCACGGGCGGAAGGGGGCTACCACACTAGTGGTACATGCTAAAACGCCGTTAGGAAAACCTCTATCCATCTCCCTCTCACTCACACCCGTTCCACAGTCAAGAGCAATTAGAGCTTGCTTTTGTTAGCGGGAAGGATGGGTTCGGGGGGACGGGGACCCATCGATAGACCACGCCCATTGCTAATATGATTTCCATGTGTGTGTTTGTGTTTGTGTGTGTGTGTGCGTGCGCATATTCGATCGCGATCGCTCTGCTCTGCTCTGCTGCTCTCATTTGTATGGCTCGCTCGCTCGCTCTCACCCATTGAGCGCTCTGCTGCTCTGCATTGGTCAATGAAACGGTAACATATATATCTCTATATATATATGGTAGGGGAGCCTGTACATAAGCGACATGGCAATATAGTCCGGTCTCGTTTTGGCCAACGGGCAAACGGGATCGCTCGTTTATTTATAGCGCACACGAAGCAACGAAGCGACAACGAAGGCGAGTAAGAGTGTGTGTGTGTGTGTGAGAGCGAGAGGGCGGGCAACGACTCTCACTCACTGAAGTCTCTCAAAAGTCTCTCTTGCTGCTGTGTGTGTGTGAGACTCTTCTCTCTCTTGTTGCCATGAGTGTGAGTGTCATACTGGTTATAACGGTGCTCCGATTGTGTTAATCGAGCCAATCAAATGTCGTAATGAAGTCTTTTTCATTCACATGAGAGTGTGTGTGTTTTGAGCAGAGAGAGCGCCATACAAAATGGTGAGAGTCGAAGCAAAGTTAACAAAAATTTTATTCAAATATGATACCGAAGGGCTGTTAAACTAAAATTCACTTTAACAGCAAAAAATATTCTCTCGAAATTCATTAAAAATACTTGCTCAGAGGGACACCGGCACTACATGGCTGATAGAACCCTCTGTTAAGTGTTAACATCACTCAACGACAGAGTTTTAGATTTCACTCAAGTCTCACAGACACGCTCTCTCTCCAATCTGCTGCCGCTCTTGAGGTAAAGATGAGGCGCATATCAACCGTTAGAGAGCAATCCGGCAATCGTCTTCTTCCACACAGGCACAAAGACACACAGCTCGAGCACGAGCTCTCTCTCTCTCTACAGCGTTTGTCGTTTTGCAAGTCTTTTGTTTTTGCTTTGGTGAGAGACCAGTTTCCTTATCTTTTTTTTATTTTTGTCTTGTTGTTTTTTGTTTTGTTTATAGCTGTATCATCTCCCCGACGCTGCTGCTGCTGTTGCCTGCTGCTGTTGTTGCTGTTGTTTTCTGGTAGCCGAAGCCTCTGCTCAGTCGCTACCGAGCGGCGACGAGCAGCCACACGAATGATGCCTCTGTGCCTCCGACTCTGACTTCTGCCTCTGCATAGCATCTGAGCTCCGGAGTCGACCGGAGACGTAGTCTAAGCCCGAGTTTGCAGAACTGCTGCTTAACATCAGTCTTTTCCGTCGCACGCTCGATCGCACGTCGCACGTCGTCGTCGCCGCTGCTGCTGCTGCTCTTTGCCGCTCGCTGCCGTCGCTGTCTCTGTCGCGCAGTTGCGTCGCTTACGTATTATTGCCTGTGCCTGTCTGTGCTAACGTCTCATCTCGTCTCGTCTCGTAGGACGGGATATTCGATCGATTTCTGTTACGGTTGCAACAAAAATTTAAATAGAGCAAAAAACCGAAAATAGAGCACTCGATAAGTGTCAGCCCAGGGGTGTGGCTATCGGTCCGGCAGCCACACTAAAAGTAAAGCAAACATCGGAGGGAAGTGCAGTGCCACACACGCACACACAAAGGCGTGGCCACACACTCACACAAAAAAGAAAAGCCCGCAAAGAAAGGAAAACAAAAATCTAGAAACTATCAATCCAAAAATCAAGTCATATCTAACCGGAAAACGGAAATTTTGCCGACATGTGATATAGAGTATAGAGTACTTAAAACAAAAGCACACACACGCATACAGTTGTGGTGTGTATCTGTGTAGGATGTACAAATCTGAAACATGCTTCACGCTTGCCCCCAAAGTTCTAAAAGTCAAGTGCAATACAACAACAAAAACAAAAACGAATACGACATCTAACAACTCTATACGGCGGCTCAAGTGACGTTTTATTGGCGCAAGGTGAACACAAATAATAGCTCAAAAATCCACACACAAAATACAGAAAAAATACAGAACAAATAACAAAATAAATAGCAAAAAAAAGTACACACAAAAAACAAATAATAAAAGCTGAAAACGTAGGGAGAGTTCAAAATAATTTTCTAAATGATTTCCCTACTGATTGTGCTGGGAAAAGTTTCACTTTAAATTTGGATTAACATCTGAGTAAAAGTTCCAGCAGTCGCTCAAGAAGGTAAGTTCAAAGATTGGCAATCCCAGATCTTAGTCATTCAATTTTTAAGTTTTGCTTGGGTAAACGTTTAAAAATGGTACCAACATTTCGGGTTTTGAGCACATTGTTTGAGACACATTCATCATTCAGCGAATCATAAAAACAATAAAGATTGAGATAGGGAAATATAGATGGAAAATGTGTAGATGGATGTCGGGGGAATAAAAGCGGAATGTAAATTTCATCAATGAAAAAAATTCATAAAACAAAAATATGGGAGAAACGTTTGTCGAAGCTTGAGATACCCTTTAGATTTAGATTCAAATTTATAAAATATACTGAAATAAAGGTTATCTTTTTCATAGAAGCACCCATAGACCCATTGATTCTTTTCGCTATTTTCTTAAACGTTTTCTTTAGATATAAACAAATTTAATTAGATATTGGGTTATTGACTAATTAGATAGAGCTAAAGATAATAAAGCTTCATTAAAATGAATTTACTGGGAAACTTAAGGAGGAAATACTTTAAGGCCATTTCGCTGCTGCATGCCCTGATATTTTATGTTAAATTTCTCGCAATACTTTACCCATCCTAAGCTTCTGAACAATCCCATAATACCTCATCTTTAAGGGTATTCCGAACAAAAAAATGCGCAAGGAAGATGGCGTTGGGTAGATAACACTTGCAAAAAAAACAAAAACACTGAAAAAACTGACGGAACTCTAAGCGACTGTTGCGGTTTTGTATGATTTAATTATACAAAACCATATAGCACATACACACACCCAAACACACACACACGTGTGAATAGCACAAACTGTATATGACATAGTATTGGAAGGCGAAGCACCAGCCAGCAATAGTTGCTGTGAGAAAGTTTTCTCTCTCACCAAGTTTTTTGTTGACCAGTGTGCACTTTTTAGTGTGGCCATAAAACATGGGTCTAAAACAACAGAGTAACAACAACAGCGACAAGGGCAGGGCAAATAAACCGACTTTACGACTATATAACAGAATCAATGTAAGGCATGTGTGAGCGAGATGGCCGCATAGAAATATACACGGATCTGTCGGTCGAAGTTTGCTTTATAATGCAAATATCATGTTAAGCTTTGTATTTGCCAGAATATTTGTTACACAAATTCAGTCTATGGTTGGATGGGGAGGGAGGGGGAGGGAAAAACACTGTTCGAAATGTCAGAGCAGGGAAAAAAAACTAAATCAAATACTTATGACAGTGAAATTTCCTTTGAGGCACAGTTTAGTTGGATGTTTATAAGAGGGATTTGATTAAAAGCCCGGAGGACCTTCTTTATGTTGCCTCCCAAGACCTTAGGAAATGAACTTTAATGGAATATAAATTGATATAAACATTGGGTTTCCAATTAAAACCCCTCAGCACTTCAGATCTTGCTACAGCACTAATTAAAAACAATCAAATAACACCAAAAGAAATCCACCAAAAAATATTTATACAAATTGTTCAAAGCCTCCTCCACTTCCATTCCCTTTTGGCTGCAGGTTTGACAGTTTTCTGCAAGTGCATTTAGCCTTGACTTGGCCCCAAGTCAAATGAAGAATCTAACTTGGATTTGCATTTGCAAGTGTCGCAAATATTGACAGATCCCATCGTACACGTACACGTACACGTACTCCCCGTGTACAATTTGTGTACTACTTATGACGAGTGCCTTGTACACAGTTGTGTTCTACAACTGGAAAGAGTGTGCACTTATTCTAGTTAGCTGCAGGCCACTCCAAAGAATGTTTTTTGCTCGAGTTTGTTGCCTCAGTCTTTCGTCCGAGATGTCCCTGACAGTGGCAATGGGACTGGCCCAGTCTTCGCACCATTTCCTTCAGCACTGTCTTCTCCAGCTGCAGACCCATTCCCCGTTCCATTGCCTGTTCCACACCCTCTGGCCATGTCCCTTGATGACTGTCAAGAGTTGGTCCACAGAAATTAACACATCAAGGTCGTGTGGCTGACTTGTTGTACATCCTTAAGGGGCAAACACACCACCGGAAGAACACAATCTGTTGAAAGCAGAGCAGGGGACCGCACTGGACCGACACCGACCAATGTGTGAAAGTATTTAGTATGAGCGCGCAAAACACGCTTCAAAATATCAAATGCAAATGTGGCAAGCAGACAGCAAACAGCAAACACCTGTTGCCAGTTAACATGCCACACACCATATACGAGTACGACGGGGGAGAGCACAAAGCACGAGCTCTGGACGCTGTTGAGGGTGAGGTGGCCCAGGACGGGGTCTGTCTCGGTCGGTTCGGGTCTGGCTCTGGGTCTGTGGGGGCTCCATAAGTGAGTCACAGTCGGGGCAAAGTCGTTGTTCTTCTCCTTCTCGTTCTACTTGGGTTTTTGTAGGTGCAGCAAAAGCAAGCTCCTAGGCCAAGCTCTGTGTTTGCATTGTAATAAATATCGAAATTATTATTATTAAAACGAGTATTAGCCTGGCAGCCAAATGTCAGAACAGACCTAAGCGACTTTGAAGGCGAATCTTTTGGTCTTGTTTGAGGCCACAAATGGGAACATAATCGATTGTTGATGGGGTGCTCTCAAGAGCACAACTCTTTATGGTAATGGGAGTCGTTAAATCGATTCAAGTAAGTAAATTCTCTGAATGCTGTTCCCATTTATGGCTAAACATATCGATATTCAATCGATACTTTTGATTTTATTGGCACACCAATCGTACATTAGTGGAATAAACAAACAAATTACATGAATTCCTTGCAAAGGCAATATATTTGTTGAGATTTAACAGAAATTGGCGAAGTATTTCATTTCAATAAATAGTAGGAAATGGATTGTAAAGATATATAAAACATGAAGAGCAGAATGAGAAATCAATAAATTTGTTTATGTTAATAAGTAAATAAAAACTTACCTATTAATAAATAATATGGTCAGAAATGTGGAAAAACGTACCTAAAAATAGAAATAATTGTTTAATAATTAATATACAAAAACAAAAATAAATATAAATAATTGTTTAATATTTAATTTTAACATTCTTCCGTTACATATCAATTTGTATCGATATCATTCGATATCCTTCACAAATATGTCAAAATATAAATATAGTTAAGTGTGAAGAAAACCCCCAAACAATTCTAAAGCTACAAAGTCATCAAAAGGCTAAATAATGATGCGCTTGATACATTTTCCATTAAAAGCTATCAAATATACATATGTATGTACATATATTCCCCGACTTATTCATATTTACACATATAAATATTCTTGATCTTTCATCTCTAATAAAATACACCTTACACCTCTTCCAGCCTTCAAACGCAGACAACCCCACGATTAGCATAATGATGAATCAGGATAATCCATATGCGGTAAGCTCTCACTCCCATTCCCCACGGATTTTATGCCATTTTTATAACAACAAAATAATAAATATTTTACGAGCTAAATATTGAGCAAACCCCCTACCAGTCATAAAAATCCACCAATTTTTATGAGAATAATAATTTTATGTGGCGACAAAGAGCAGGAAAATAATAATTATGTTTATGCTCGAAAATCGTTTGCATTTTTGAAGCATTTGATAACATGACTTGGGAGTGGAAAAGGTGGAAGGAGGGTGGGTCTGGGGACTCTTTGCAAATCAAAGCGCTTCCGCATTTTCAAACTGAATTTATGAATTATGGGGTTTAAGATTCGTGGGGCCTGGCGTCTGGGGTATGTGGGGATGGCCTAAACCAGTTTAAAAACACATGAAATGCTGGCGAAACAACGGCGAAAATATTTAAATGATGTCATAATTTTAATAGTCAAAAAAGAGAGAGAGAGAGAGAAAAACGATCATCGTCAAGTAGAAGTCACCTGCCGCCTCGTCTTAGCATTTTTTTTGTCTTTTTGAAATTAGATGCAGATCAATTAGTAAATCCATAGAGTAGTGCGCGTTGTCTTTTAGCCTCCAGAGCAATCCACATGCATAATTTAAGGGGTATTTGAAAAGAAATATAAACCAAAGAAAGAGCTGGAGGTAGAGTCAGACAGAGAGGAGCTTTGGAGAGCGAGAAAAACACGTAAGTTGCCTGCTAACATGGCACTAAATGTCAATATTTGAATATTAAATTTTATTTAAGTGCGTTTTTTATGATTTTAAGCTGATTTTCGTTTAGTCTATCAGTATGTTGTGTGTATATGTCGGCAAAAAGAGCAGCCGAAACCAAAATTCAGCCTTTAGATATCTCGAATACAATCCATCGGCTGTGGCAAAGAGGCGGTCCCCCATTCGTAGTGTTAATTAGTTGAAATGTGAGACGATAAACTAAATGTTTGATTAAAATGAAGGCAACAACAAACGACAGCAGCGGCAAAGCGGCACGAATTTGGGCCACTTGGTAGCATTAGCTAATAAATTTATGAATTTTTTTTGTTTCGAATATGAATATGAAACGAGTTCGAAGACATCGAAGTGTAAGGAATTTTTTGGAATAGTGTATCAGGTTGGAGGCATAGCTTGATGTCATTCTTCTGTCTTTTTCTCCGTATAGCTTTGTAGAAGTTATACATTGGAAAAAGCTTTTTGAATGGCTCCTAAATGAATATCATATTTCTTTTAATTGAATATGAAATGAAGGATCTATGGAATATGATATTAATTTATGAATTTTATTGACTGTTGTTGATATTGTTTTGTTTTTAAACAAAACAATGCGATTTCTTTTGTGGAATCTGCAAGAAATGTCAAGCGAAAGCTAAGCCACACTGAAAGAGAGAGTGGTGGTGCGCTGCTAAGCTACACTGGGAAAGAAAATAACTTAAATAACAACTAAAAACTATTCCTTGCAGATATTCCAAAACAAAGTCGTAGAAAAATCCATCAACTACCAAAATAAAATCTCGCAAATGAAAACACCCTGCAAAAAAAACCCCACTAATGAGAGAAGTTCCACAAAAGCAAAAGATACACAAATCTGCATTAGTCGGAGCCATAAATGTACGGGCGAAGAGATTTACGAGTAATGTTCTTGCAACATCTCCATATTGCCACGACCTTCGCTTCGGATACGATCACGCCTCCAAACAGAACAAAAACAACACAAAACTGCCGTTGATGGCAGCAGCACCAGCAGCAGCAGGAAAGAAAAACTAATTTCCCAGCATTTCCAATGGCAGAGGCTGTGCAGTGGACAGGGGACAGGTTGGGGGCTGGGCGGAATCCAAAGCGAAAAATGCATTACAATGTTGTGATGTATGTGAGAGAGCTCCGCTTCGATCTGAAGACCTGGGGGCTGGCGGCTGGTGGCTGGGATCCTCCGTTTGCCTCGTTTTGGGGCACACACGCACATAGCTTTTCTATTTGCATTGGCAGCATCAGCAGCAGCAGCAGGCAGCAACTGGCAACAGACAGTGGCCTTTCAGTTGCTGACCATTTTGGTCATAAACATTTGCGTAATGGATTTTTCTTCATATTTTGTTGTTGCTGTTTTGTTTACTGTGTGTGTCTGCCGACTCCTTGGCGGCTGCCACAACACACAAAGTAAATTAATTACGAGCCTTATGCCAGTGGCAAATATTTTCACGTTGCAAGCGTTTCGGGAAATTCTCACTCAAAAAGCAGAAGCTGCAACGCAAGAAACAAACAAAAACTGAAAAAATTAGTCAAAAAAAAAAACACAAGAAGAAAAAACAGAAGCAGCAGGCAAATTAGCAGAAGCAACAGCCGAGGCCCCAAAAAGTTGCACACACACACACACACCGAAATGTAATTACTGCCACAGCAGCAGCAGCAGCAAGAGCAGCAACTTGTGGCTCTTTTGTTGCAATTTTTGTGGTGCAGAACCCGACGGAACGTAGGCCATTTTTCACATGTGCGTAGCGCGTAGCCGTTGCCGTGTAGCCTGTTTCTTGGATCTCCTCTCGAGACGATGAGAGCAGATGAGAAGCTGTAAAAGTTGTCCGCTGTCGTTCGGGCATCTCCTTCTCATGCCTCCTCCTGTGTTGCCTGGTGTCTCCGTCTACCACTTGGGGTTTCCTTCTCCTCTTTTTGGTGGCTGTGTATGTACATGTTGCGGTTGATAACTCAATTAGAATGTTAAATTTATGTTCGCAACAAGAAATTAACTTGCAATTAGAAAATGCCTGAATGCCACAGAGCAAAGCGAAACGAAAGACTCAGGACACGAACTTGGAGGCCAAAAATCGGAGCAGCAGCAGCGGGGAATGTGGAATACTCTTTCGAGGAAAAGGGTTTGGAGATTATAAAGAATATAATGGATTAATTACCATATTTCTGAGCAAAGGTAATAGTTTTGATTGCTGAAAAAATTATAACTTCACTAATAAATAAGTTTCCCGCGGCGTTGCACTTAATTTTCCATATTTCCAACGGCTATCTTTGCTCAGAAAATATCTACAAAAATGCATTCGAATTCCTAGCACCCTAAAAGCAGATTCCTCTGCATCTTCCATCTGTTGGCTGCTAACAAACACCATCTACAAATGGCTATAGCCCTGTTCAAAGTTCTTCTAGTAATTATCTTAGGCACAGAAATAAATTTGAAACAATTTAGCAAAAGAAACTAAAGACAGACACACTCGTACAGGTAATTGCCAGAGCAAGTTGTAGGGCAAAGAGATAGAGAGAGAGACGCCGTTCTAGAGACAAGTCTATTGCCCATGGTTTTGTGTTTTTTTTTTTTCGTTGGCCCGAAAACTAATGATGATGATGCACTGCACGCATTTGCACTATTTATAATTCGTGAGCAGACAAGAGAGCCCAGAGAGAGAGCGAGATAGAGATGCTGATGCAGGGGATTGAGTGCCAAAAGATCAATGATCAATCCTCTCGAGGAGATCCTTGATGACTCTACTAGGAATGGAGGCGAAGACTTAGAATTGCACCAGACAACTTCATTTGTTTGCAGATACATTTCAGAGACTGCCAGCCAGAATGTTGTTGGTTGTTGGTTGTGTTGCTGTGTTGTGTTGTGTTGCCTTTTGGGGCAGACAGATCTTTCGATTTCGAGGGGGCCGTACATGTGTAATCAGTTTTCGGGAAGCAGCAGAGCAGCTCCATCTCCAGAGCTGCAGCTCCCTCTACTCTCATGATTAATGAGCGAAATTAGCCAGAGAGGCTGCCACGGCTGATGCTGCTGCTGCTGCAGGCCATATGAGAATGCAATAACAGCAAAAGATCGTTTCGTTCTAGAGTTCGTTAGGCGGCGGCGGCGACCAGCCGCCTCTTGCCAAATGACTTGGGCAGCGAACTTGAACGAACTACACACAATTACACTGCCGCTTAAAAGTAAACTTCCTCCCCAAACTAACAAAAAAAACAGTACAGCGCACAGACTTTGGGCTTCCACTTCCCTCCATCCAACGATGAGAGTATCTCTATGCATCATGTCATTATATCCGCCATCCAAACAGCCAACAACTGGATAACCTTGACAAAAATCCTACAGCTGAATGCATTAGTAGTTCAAAGCAGCAGCAGCAGCAGCAACAGCAGCAGAGGCAGAGGCAAAGGCAGCAGCAGCGGCAATGGCAGGCGGCAGCTACAACTTGCAACAAGTTCGAGTCTCGAGTCGGCTCGGACCACAGCTAGACAAAACGCTATTAAACTTCTATTATTTAAGTACTACATTGTGCACTGATACTGAAAACGAAAACGAAGCGAATCTCAATCTAAGAGCGGAGACCGCAGACTGGCGGAACGCTCCGTCGGTTGGTCGGTCAAACGATAATGAGACCCCGTAAAGACCTCAAAAAGAGAACCCCGAAAGACTCAAGACTCTGTACTTTGTAGAGACCAGTGGCCAGACCTCTCCGCGCGCTCCTCGTGTAGCTAACAGAGCAGAAATCCCAAAACGTCGACGGCGCGTACTTTTTTTTCTCTGTGCAAAATTATGCAATATTATGTAATTATACAGACAAACAACAAGTGGGAGGAACAGGGCGGTGGCAGGCACAGGGACAGGGAACTTTTATTGCTTACTCCACAGAGCAGCTCCTTCCTCTGCACTCCATTCCTCTCCCCTCTGTGGGAGGAGGCAGAGATCTCAGAAATCTAAAAATGATTGGGGAGCATTATTTTCAAATTAGCGCGTGGCTTAAAGATAAGGTCTTTGGGGGTGCCAATTTGTAGCACTCTATGCCCTAACTTTGGCTGAGGGTATTCCAGATATAAAGCTTTATTTTAATATACATTTTTTAGCATTTAATGCCTACGGAAATCGATCTGCCAAGCAGCATGTGGAGATTTTACAGCAGAAACCGAGTTCAATGAGGTTACAGACATTATTTCAACACTTCGACAGTGCCTAAACGGGTCATAGAAAGCAGCAACATTAGACATTCCTTTATTTTTAGCGTATTTAAGATTCTATTAAAAATTATGGTAATTTTTATAGTATTTAGAGCAAAGATTAAATCTCACCCATTTGCCTGCATTTTTCTACATTTTCCACACCGTTAAAATGCATGGCGTTGGCAGGTAGCTTTTCCACTGGTTTACAGATCAATTAAGATGCATACTCCCCGTCGATTGAAAGAGCATTCCCACTGCGACTTGGCCCCTCTTTTCTGGTAGCCCCCATTCCTTCATTCCTCCAATCCGCTTTGTCTTTTGCTTTCGATTTCAAGTTCAACACTTTGCCGCTGCTGCTGCCACACACATAACTGTTCCAACTGGTTGCCCCTCTGCCACTTTATTACGCCAATGGAATGAAGTTGGCGCCTAATAATAATGCTTGGGGTACGCGGGGGGCCTGCAGTGCCCTTTCCTCAAAGAAGCGTAACAAAATTGTTATAATTTTCATAAGAAAAAAAATAATAATGGTAGACCTGTAGTTGAAGTTCGTTTCGTGGTTTTTGTATCTTTCATTTGGCTTAAGGTCAAGGTTGTGGCTGGTGCTGGTGGATGGATCGTTTATTGGAGTCAAGTTGGCGTGGTAGTCGCGAGTCGCAAGTCGCATAATGAGCTGCCAAATTGTTAGAATTGTTTTCAAGTCAAGGTATTACACATTAAAACCAAACCCCCCAAGACTCTCCGACTTAATCATGAAAATTAACAGAGAAGCAAAGGCCCCAGTGCCGCCCCCCCCTCCAACGACCTCTGCACGATTGTGAGGTAAAAACTAAACAATTTAGCTTTGCAAATTGAATTAAATTTATATAAATTGCATATACTATAACCCAGCACAGTATAGATGCGATAGATACACATACCATATATATATTGTGTATCGAAGATCATTGCATGTGCCCGAGCATCATGTCCGCTTACATTAGACGAGACGAGACGATGGAGAGGCGACCGCGCACCGAGATTCCACCTCAGATACAGCTTAAGCCTCAGTTTCAGTTTCAGTTTCAGATACAGATACAGCCGCTGCCTCTGCTTCAGCTTTAGTTTGCGCTTTGGGGCACAAATTGTGGCCATTGTTATATTAGCTGTTTATTTTTAAAGCGCACTCGCCGTCGTCGTCGTCAACGGGGGCTGGCTACTAATAACACAAATGCCTTTTGCTATTGTTATTTCTATTTCGATTCCACACAACACAACACACACGTGATGGGGATTCCACCTCTGCCACTCTGATCTGCTCCTCCTTCTTCAATGATTCTCCCTCCCCTCCCTAACCCAAAAGATGAGCTTTGGCATTGATCGAAGATCGAGCAAAACTCGCAAAAAAAAAAAAAAAAAACATTGGATATTTTTTATTTTATTTGTCTTTTATGTGTGTCTCCTCTTTAAACAGTAATTCCCACCAGTAGACCTCCACTTCAGTTCTCAAGTTAATTCCCATTTAATTCATACATTTTTTACAGGTGTTTTTAATGAAAAGTGAAACTGTTACTGCGAGAAAGACATTGACTTAATAGAAAGGGAAATTACTACTAGTTTTCGATAGAGTTTGAGAGAGTCAAGAAAAGGATGGAAATTAATAGATTTTACATCAAATTTTGATGCATTCTTTTCCCAAAAAAATCCCTCATGATTTTAACATTGTAACTACTTCTTATGCAAATAAAATGCACACAATTTTGATGTTTTTGTATCCCGCTATTAGGTCTGAGCTCCCTCAAAGCAAACTCCCTCACAAAATACTTGTGCAACCTTTTCTCTTGACTTTCTTTGGCCTGCCTCCAATCACTCTCCCTAGAACACGCCAGCAAAAAAAAACAAACGACTTGAGGGGCAGGCCGCCTGCGAGAAAAACTTGGCCATAAATCACCTCAGTAATTTTGCCACCACAAACTTTTCCACAACGAACGGGGTGAAATGGTTCCCATAGTGCTCTGATCTTCGGTTAGCACCCAAAACCCATGGAGGAAAAACAGTCACAAATTGCTCGTTTCGCAAAAGAAAACAAAACAAAAAAGCCAAAAAACACAGGAAAAATACCAGCAGCAGCAGCAGAAGCTAAAGCAGCAGCAGCAGCAACAAGTAGTACAAGCATTTCACTGTGCACTGCTCTTATTTAATTGACTTTTGACTCCCCCGAAAATCCGAAATTCGAAAACACAACAAGGAAAATCAGTGAAGAAGAAGGAGGAGTAGGAGGAGTGGGTGGCTGGGGAGGAATATAAAAAGCTGCAGCCAAAAGCTTACTCCGCGATAACAACAACGAGACAACAAAACAAATAAATCCGCAATACAAAGAAATAGAAGCTCCAAACAACAACAAAAGCAACAACAAAATTGAAGAAGAAAAAGGTACAAAAAAAAGAATTGTCTGCGAGGCGCAAGTGCAAATAAAACGAGGAGACACACACACAGCGGACACATTTACTTTTCCGTGGAGTGAAAGAGAGGGGGCGAGGGAGACACATTTACTTATCGCGCCTCTTTTCAACAAGAAACGGTGGCAACTCTGCCAACACACAAACACACACTCAAAACACAAACCCAAGACCCAGCAACAAAACACATGCAAAATTGCACGGCGTGGGGCTGCCAGGGCCGTGGCAGAGGCAGAGATCGAACGAAACAAACTTCTTTCTTATGCTACACTGAGAGAAAAGAAGTGCACAAAGATGGAAACGAAAAACTGCAGCTTAACTTGATTAATTTGCATACTTAATTTCCCATAAGTTCGGAACTAAAATTAATGCAAAAATTATTTAAATATTGCTAAAAAATCTTCTCTCTTTCTGTCTGTTTTCCCCTACCCCTCTCTCTCTCTCTCTCTCTTTCACTTTTATGGCAACTCCTTTTGTCATTTATTTCTCTCAGTGCTGTGTTTGACCAACTTCTGCTCACTTCAGCGATTGCCTTCGCCTTTTTGCCGGCTTCTAATGATCCAATTCCCACGAGCCGCAACGCCGATGACACTGGCTGCTGCAAGGTAAAGGAGCTGCTGCAAACTGAGGCTGTGGCTGGGGCAGGCAGCTGGTGCAGACAACAACCACGACGGCGACGACGACGACGACGACGACAACGAGGAGCTTCCAATGCAAAAAAAAAAAACTACGAAATAGAAGGTGGAGGTTCGCCTCTTGGCTCTTCGCCTGTTTAAACAACTTTCAAAGTTAATAGTCTGCCCGGCGTCGAGACGTTTTGGCCGAAAAACCGCACACTGCCAGAGTCAGAGCAGAGCTACAACCAGAGCCATGGCCATAGCCATAGTCATAGCCATTGCCATAGCCTATCCAAGCGACCAGCAGGAGTCCCGCGAGTCTCTTTCATGAATCATTTTTCTTGGGGGCAAAGAAAGCGGGCTGCCTGCCTTGCCTGCCTGCCTGCCACCGCCTAAAACTGCCTCCACACACTATCTATCTCGCTCTCTCTCTCTACCTCTCCCTCTCCCTCTCCCTCTCTCTGTCTCCTGTCTGTGGCTCCTCTGGCGACTGTTGGTGGGCTGTTGGTTGGTGGTGTAAATGTTTTGCAAGTTGGCTGTTATAATTTTGTTCGGCTTTTATGGCCTTCCCCCTCACCAAACCCCAGCCCACCACACCACACCACACACACACACACACAGGAGGAGAGTGGTTGCAAGGGTGGCCCCTGTCTCGTCAGATGCGGCGTATACGTAATGTGAAAACTGTTTGCTAATTAAAATGGAATTTGAATTTTTTCTCTTTTTTTTTTTGGTTAAAGAAGCGTGGGAAGAATTTTCAGAAAAGTGACAGGAATACACACAAGAGACAGGAGCATGTGTGGGCTGGGGATATGTGAGGGATTGGATTTCTAGTGCAAGTGCTGAGATAGGTAACCCACAGAAATCCTTATGGTGCGAGAATTGCTTAAAAATAAATTGAATTTTAATTACAGCATTTAAACTTAAGGAATGGCTCTAAAATTTCTGCTAAAACTTTTAATTGGTGATCGACCAAACAGTGACCAGCATGCCCAAATGTTCTGAAAGTGTCTAACAATTTATATTCTAGATTCGATATTCGACAACCGTTTGACCATTTTTAGTCATTCGAAGCAATCACTTATTCATTCACTCATTCATTCATTCACTGCTCTTCCACTGAGCCATCGATCCATTCCGTTTTGTCGCTCATCCTCAGCGATTTGTCTGAATTGTCGCTAGTTTTAGATTTATTTCCAATGCTGCCTGCCGTCGAGTATCTGCCTGATTCGCATATGTCAAGAGTAGTCATGCCACATGTGGCACATCTAACTAAAAAAAAACGCATCTAAAACCAACTTAAAATGCAATTTTCCAAGCACTCAACTCCTCGCCGCCACACTAATTTGTTGGCCAAGTTGTTTGCCTTTTTGTGTGGGATTTGTGGGTTTGCTGGTGATTAATTTCGTTTGGACATTTCACCTGCGGCTCCAGTCTGTGGCTGTGGCCTGTGGCCTGTCAATCGCATTGAATGATATGGAATACACTGCAACAAAAACGTCCAAAAACGAGTCTGTATATGTATAAGTATATCTGCATCTGTGTGTCTCTAGCTACGAGCCAATTCCGTAAAGACGCGCACGCCGAAATGTCAAGTCAAACACTTGTAACAGCCAGGCACCAACAATTGGCACAAGTTTGTTACTTTTTGTTGTTGTCTGTTGCGGGTTGCGGGTTGCCTGTTGCCTTGCATTTGCTTTGGTTTTGCTTTGCTTTGCTTTGCTTTTGCTAACATTTAAAATTGTAACAAATGCCACAGCGATCGGTGAACGTGTGGCTGGCAGCCAAACAACATTGAGCATTGCATTAGTGTCTAGAGGACGGAAAACCTCGCACATTTTGCACGCATTTGCATAACGAGAAAACGGGGAAAACGATGGAAAACAGCAGATAGAGTGACCTGTGAATACTCTTCATTAATGCGGGGAAAATGGCCATTTAAACTGGTAATACTCTTACACATACATCCCCTGCACAAATTCGTCATTTAAACATTTGCATAGCCATTTGGCTTCCCTTTGAAAGTTCTGAGGAAAGCTGCCACCCCGCCACTGTTGCCCTTTCTCTTAACCTTCTCTCTGCACTGTTGACGTTTTTCTGTCAATTTTTCAAACATAATTTGTACCATTTTCCATTTGTTTTTCAACGGAAATTGCACAAACACTTGTCACTTGGATGCTGGAAAGCAGCAGCAGCAGCAACAGAGACAGGCAACAGTCGTAGAGGAGCAACAGAATACATTTGAAAATTTCACATGAGCTCATAAAAATAGTTACAAATTAATTATAATGACAAAACAGACGAGAGAGATGACGAGTGGCTTGGCTACAGGGGGGGGGCTTGAGTCGCATTATAAATCCAAACATTTCCTGCTTGACAGCTTGAAGAGGAGCTTCGGCTACGGAGAGACGGTTGGACGGCTGTGGAGCTGCGATGATGCTTCAGACATTGCAAGCGCTCTGTTAAGCGCTTTTCATCATCATCATCATCATTGCAGCTCATAATTATAGTGTTTGAAGACTCTGGCTTTGGGTTTTTGATGTACTTTTAGACAGCAAACCAGCAACAGAGACGACAGACAGCGACAACAATTAGCTAAGTAGAAAAATCAAAAGCGAAAGACTTGAGCGAACGAACGCGTTGAATGATGATGGATTGAGGGGCGGTTAAAGAAAGGAAAATAGCAAAACAGGGGGAGGAAAACACAGAGAAAGACACAAACACACCCAGTGTGAACCCCTCGAAATGAGGGCGGTTTTCATGGACAATTTCATGGCAAATTGTCAAACAAAACATAAATCAATCAACAGAACATAACTGAAAGTAATCAAAATTCTTTGCAAAATGTATGAAAAATATTCCTAAAGCTCTCAGTTGGGAAATTCTGTTGCAAAAATGGGAACTGCAAAAAGTTCTCACTGCACAAACTATAACAAAATATGAGCACGAATGCCACAGAAAGAACTGAAAGATTTGCTCCATGATTGATCACTCCCCAGAGGCGCCTCAAATGCGAAGGGCCATGCCCATGACCCACGTGTAAAATTTTCTGCTTTTTTGTCATTTTTGACAAATTGCCTGCGCATCAAAGGCCGCGTGACTAAGCAAGAGAGACAGAGGCAACAGTGGAAGAGTCATAGAAAGAGGCGAAGAGGCTGGAAGGAGAGGTGTGTGTGTGCTCATGCCAGGGGAAAGCAAAAGAAATGCGTGTGCAGCTGTAAATACGTGAATGCCTCAAGTATTTCTGACAGCCAAAGTCATATTCCACACATGCGATTCAACAATTTTGACAAATTCTGTTCCGCGTAGATAGATGTGCACATCCACACCGGGGGAATAAACGAGTTTGTTTGCATTTTTGCCATTGACTCCATGACTCATCGCAACCGATTGGCCATATCTGGCTGGCTGGCTGGCTGGCTGGCTGGCTATGTTGCAGCTGCCTTTTTGGAAGTAGATCGGACTAATTGTGAGATTTTTATGAGAGGAAAGTCGGCTTGGTTGAGTCAGGGATTGAGTCATGATGCGAAGAAAGGTGTTAAAAGAAGAGAGAGTCTTTAGATCATAGATTATGAGCAAAGATCTAGCCAAAATCTCATGTTCCATTGCTGTTAAATGTACCCACTATGTAAGCCACTCTGTTAACAGCTGTACAGATGCACCTCTGCAGCAGACAGCCTCTGTGCAAACTCTGTTACGGGCACTCGTACAGCTGCAGCTTTTGAATGAAGATCAACTGATGATGCCACAAGGCAACACCAACACACAACACACAGAGGAGGGAGGCCAGGCCACAAACCATCCAACTAGCGACTCAAGTCATGAATTCGTATTATAAAAAATAAAACGAAAAACGAGCAAAGAAAAACTAATAAAAAAAAAAAAAAAACTAGAACAATTTGTGGCCTGAACAAAAGCGAGGCAATTGCTTTTGTGTGCTTTTGTGCATGATTTCATTTTAATTAAATTATGTTTTTGCCTGGTGGCCCCTGCGTTTTATTTTATAATTGCAAGCGGGCAGAGGGGGAGTGCACACAAAAGGGGGGGGCTAAGGGGATTGAATAGATGTGCAAATTTGTATTCGCGAGTACGTAGCGCCAAGGTCGTTGAGCAGGCAATTATCATAATTTTTTTCACGTTACCAAAAAAAAAAATAACACAAAAAAGAAGACCACGTTTTGAACCTGGTCTTAATGGCACTTTGGGCTCTTAACTGCTGTGGCCGCAGAGCTGCCGAAACTGGAGTAAACGTGCCTCTAAATGAATTTTAATTTTAATAATAAGCCATCGCCATATCATTGCATCATCGCGGAATGAAAAATTATAAATTCTACTTGCTATTTTTGTTAGTTAAGGTTAACAACCAAACAACAAACAGAACAGAGCATCAGAACATCAGAGAACATGGCCATAATTAATCACCGACCAAAAAATCAACATCCACACAGCATCCACACACCATCTACTTATTGTGGAAGATGACTGGTGGTTCGTTTATATTTTTATTCTGATATTTATCTACGTATTTACTTATATATTTTGTTTGGTTCCCCAAAAAACACTTGTTGCATTTTTCCATCGAAATGGGGGAACTTTATTTACGAGTTTAAATCTACCAACTAATTAAAATAAATTGAGCGCACAAACAAAAAACCAAAAAAAAAGACTCATCAATATTCGGCTGCTGGCTGCTTCCTCCATCAATAACTTGCGCACAAATTGCTTGACAAAGAGAACAATTATTTAATATTATTAATACCGGAATATTTAATGAACATTTTCGTTTAGTTTATTTTTGTTCGTTTTTTGTAGACGTGCTCTCGTATCTAATTTATAACACTTTCACTTAATCGTTTGGCTAATTGTCAGCTCAAGATGTATGGTCGTCAGGCCTCAGCTCTACAGCTTCCTCTCTGGCCCTCTTGAGAGGTTTATTTTGCTCAAATTATGCAAAATCTTCAAAAAACAAACAAAAAAGGTTGCAGATATATTCATCAGTGAATAAAGAAATTAAAACGAGTCTGTAGCGGCTGAGAGGTTTACTTGCAGAGTCGGGGGAATGTGGAGAAAGAGAAATCTTAGAAGATTATTTTTATTATTTAACAAAAATAATAAATTATTCTACAGTGCTTTTCAAATATTAAAATAGTTAAAATAAATCCATGAACTGTAAAGATCTGTAAAGGGTTCTCCAACACTGACAAGACTCAAATTGTTATCCACAACAAATCAAGCAACCCTCTTTGAAACAACCAAATTAAGGCACGTGATTTATATTTTGTTATATTTTAACTCTTTAGCTAAATTAAACGATCCCACAAATCAGCCTGAGACAGTGGAAATAAATTTTAACGCAGACACACAACAGGTTCCATCGGGAGACTACCCTAAAAGCAGAGCATGAAGCATTCCGCTGTTAAATAACAAAATGCGGTTGGAAAGGATGACCCACATCGGGTGAACAAGAAGGGATCACTGTTAGTGTACAGAGCAGGGGCACATGACTCAGGAGTCAGAGCAGAGAAGAGCAGATAGAGATCTTTAGTCGTAGAGCTCTAACAACATTCTATTCTATCATATTTTCCCCGCTGATTTCCCTCACAAATCATCTTACACCTGATGATCAGCACCCAGTCCGGAATGTGTTGAATAAATGTTTATAGCTTTTTAATATTGCACATTGTCTGCATAAATTTCATAGTGCAGTCCCTCTGCCGCTGCGTCTCTCTCTCCCTCAACCTAAACCTCTTCCTCTCCCTCTCTTTCTGTGATTTAAAATCAAACCAAATCTGCTGACAATCCACCAGGCTGTTGAAACTTGAAACTCATAATTTTTAATTTATTTTATGTGATTTTTATTTGTCGATTAATCCGAGGGGGCAGGCAGGCAGGCAGGCAGCAGTCGAAGCGAACCACAGCGACCGAGAGCCAGTGCCAGTGCTTTATGAAAACCTAAACGTAGACACAATTTATTTCGTACCCAGAGAGGTCCAGACAAACTCCCAGTCAAGGCACCGAAAGCGACCCCAACTCTCAACACATAACACGAAATCAGATTAGCATGTTTTACAGTCAAACAAGGCATCCAAAAAAACAGAAAAAGGAACAGCAGACAAACCCTGGCATTGGGCATTCTTTTGGGGACCACCTTCTACTCTGTCAGGGATTTGCTTATTGGAAATTGCTTGTGCGATTCGTTTCCAGAGAAAAGTGAATGTGTTAAATGGTGTGTTGTGTGCTTGCTGTGCTTTCTCCCCACTTTGTAATGTGCCAAAGTTATGGCCCAGAACTGGCCCGAGGCCAGCGGCGGCGGGGCAGCAATTGGAGCCATAAAACATTCATCCCAGTGCAGCAAGGTGTCTGGAGAGGGAGCTACTTGTAGGAGATTGTTCCTCCACTGTGTTTTCAGTGGTTCACTGGGATTGATATATGGGAACATCCATATTAATGAATCAATTGAAATTTTTGTTTCATTAAAAATTAGACTTTCAATTCAATTACGAAGCTACCTTTGAGGCAAGGCAGTTACAAAACTGGAATAACCTCAAACCTGTAAAGAAATCATGCCAAAAACCTCCGAAAAACCTTTCCCCCAGGAGTCTCCCACGATCACCACCTGCCTTGCCCTCTTCCTGCCTCCTATTGCATGTGCGCGTGTCATCAAATTTTTTTTTTTGGTGCTGTGCTCCAGTTACCCGGCTACAAGTGGCAATAAGGAAAACGCAACGACCATTCCCTAGCCAAAACGAGTGGAAAAACGGCAGGCTGAAGGCCCAAGCTCTCCACAAAACAACAATTGATGGCAATTTGTTGATAAACATTTCGCTCGCAATAAATAAACAAATATTCCCTGGGCCACAAGAGAGGTGGGAGAGGCAGGGGGGGAGCAGACCATAGCCATATAAATGCAAATGTTGCTTGTTTGCTCAACGTCTCTTTCTCTCTCCCTCTCTCCCTCCCTCCCTCTATCCCTCTTTGTCGCTCTCTCTGTGGACTATGTGTGTGTGCTCTGGGGCAATTTTTCATTTGATTCCATCTTCATATTTTATTATGGGGCCCCAAGAGTGGAGTCGTCTATGTCTTTTGCTGTGGAGTTCATGGCCAGGCCGAGAGCTGGGCCCGGGTTGGGTCCACGGGGTCCATAGGCTGGGTCCTCCTTTTGGGGGCCTCCGTCGTTTTCCCATTTCCATTTGTCGTCGTTCGTTTTTCGTTTGATACCAATTCCCCGATATGACAAACTATGTTTGCATTTTAATTTTTAATGCGTGTGAATTTCGCTGGCGGCTGGACTGCAACCAAGGATCTGGGGTATTGGCGGGGCGCATTGCAGTTCCAGCTCTAGATGCTCGTGTCATGATTTGCTGTTGCTTTTAATTGAAATTTTATGAATTTATTGCCTTAGTTTTTCCATTGGATTGAAGGTGGATTCTTGTAGGTGCGAGTGGAAAAGTTACGAATGATCTGGGAATTGGGTATCCTTCCGCCTCAATGATATTTATTTATTCGCTAGTATTTGTTAGCCCCATTCTCATGTTTTTTGTGTTCTCGTTGTTCTCATTGCAGATGAATCAGACGTGCAAGGTGTGCGGAGAGCCGGCAGCTGGATTCCACTTTGGTGCATTCACCTGCGAGGGTTGCAAGGTGAGTTTTTATCGGTAATCGATAAGCCAAAACGAAAAGAATTGATGTGGGAACATGGAGGTGGTAATGGAAGAGGAATGGAGCATTGTAGTATATCTATTTAACTTTAATTTAATAATTTTAGAATTGTGGGATATCAATAACTCAAAGAAATTTTACGTTTCGATAGACAAGTCCAAATTGGGTAAATTTTAATCGATAATTAATCAATAAATTGTCACAATTTGAAGCTTATTCCTCTGCCTTGCTGGTCCAAAACTCTTTCGCATATCAATCGTTGCCATTTGTGACTCAAATAAATCGAATTTGCCTTCGTGATGCAAAAAAACTAAATCCAAAACCGCTTGGGCAACAAAGTTATGAGGCCATTCTGCCGCCTACTCCTACTACTCCCCTTGAAGCTGTAGGAATGTAGAGTCCATCAATGAGAGAGAGAGGGGCGAAGCAGGGGCATGGGAGTAACAAATGGATGGCCCCAGGCTAAGGTCAAAGTTAAACAAAGCGACCCACAAATAATTGATTTAAATACGAACGAAATACTCCTTTAATGGTGGGATGATCATTTTCTGATCTCCGTTTCGTTTCGTTTTCGAATCGCAGAGAGCAGAGGAGAGCAGAGGAGAGCAGAGCAGGGCAGAGCTGAGACTTGCGAGATCTGTGCCCACGCCAAGGAGAAAAGGTCAACTAACGTACAATTTGTAGGTCAGCATTATTTGATTTGTGTGTTAGGCCTCTACTCGTTCACCGATGCCAGCGTGGGGGCCTCCGCCGCTTGGCTAATTTAACGCCCACAAGAAAAAAAAGGCGACTCCCCACCCCACCCCACCAAGACAGAAGACGAACGGGGGTTAAAAGACAAAAAACGGAACCAAAGACAGCAAAAACAAACAAAAGTGAATCTGCCTTGGATGCACAGAAAATTACTTGTAAATAGTCGGTTCTGTCTGTCGGTCTTTCTGCCTTTTTGTTTTTTTAGCTGCTACTTTTTTGAAACGAAACTGAAAACTCCTCTACTCCGTTTCCATTTCCATTTCCGACCCAGTAATCTTGATGCCCAATTAACCTTAAAAGTGGATTTTCGCATTGTTTTTGTTGTTGTTGGCTGTTGTGTATCTGTATCTGTGTTTCTTCAGAGCAACAGAATGAGCAGACTGCGGCTCAGACTCAGCCTCTGCCTCAAATGTTTCCTCCATTCAAGAGAACAGAGCTCCACCTACGGACGACTGCAGAATGACAGACAGTCGGAGGAGTCAGAGAGTCACTCCGCCAGTCATTCATTTAGTCGTTTAGTCCGTCCGTCTGTCCGTCTGTCTGTCCCTTTTTTGTTTTGGTTGATTGCAAAGCCAGGGAGGGAGACAGGGAGGCAGACAGTGAGGCAGTGAAGCGTTCGTTTTGGTGATTTACTGCCAACATTGCAACTTGGCATAAGTGTTGCACAGCCATAACCTTTGCAACATGCTGCGCGCGAGACGAACAACAAGCAGCAGCAGCAGCAGCAACAGCAACATGTTTCGTCTGTTTTCATGGCTTCATGGCTCTCCTCCGCATTGAATTAAATTGTTTGTTTGCTTTGTTGCCAATTGATTGTCGTGGTAGTGGTGGTGGTGCCCCAGCCAAATGGTTAATGCTGGTGCTGCACTGATGCCCGCTTTACGTGTAGGTGGTTGCCGATTTTTGTTGTTCCTTTTGTTGATGGATCACGGGTCGGTCTCTCTCCATGTGAACCGTCAGCCGTAGCCATCGATGAATCATCACAAAAATTTAATGAGATATTATTGTTGGGGAGCATTCAATGACATCATTGGTTGTGGCAGGGGAAGGTTTCGAATGATAAGAGGGATGCTGCATCTTCGTAGATGGGCGGAAGAGACAATTGGCGGCTTAGGGATATTTTTTATGGAAATCAGAGGCTTAAACTTGCAGAAACCACATAGAAACCCCATCAATAACCTCCCATTTATCTTCTCTTTCCCTTGCAGTCCTTCTTTGGCCGCTCGTACAACAATCTGTCATCCATTTCGGACTGCAAGAACAATGGGGAGTGCATCATCAACAAGAAGAACCGCACCGCCTGCAAGGCCTGCCGCCTGAAGAAGTGCCTCATGGTAGGGATGTCCAAGAGCGGCTCCCGCTATGGCCGTCGCTCCAACTGGTTCAAGATCCACTGCCTGCTGCAGGAGCAGCAGCAGCAGGCGGTGGCCGCCATGGCAGCACATCACAACAGCCAACAGGCGGGCGGGGGTGGACAGAGTGGCGGTCCTGGTGGCATGGGCGGCATGCCGAACGGTGTGAAGGGCATGTCCAGTCAGGGTTCAGCGGCTGCGGCTGCTGCTCTGGGCATGCTCGGCCATCCCGGCGGATACCCGGGACTCTATGCAGCCGCCGCAGCCGGTGGTGGGGGTCCCCGCACGAAGGAGGAGCTCATGATGCTGGGACTGGAGGCCAGCGGGGATTACGGCATGCTGAAGCATCCCTCAGTGGTGGCCTCGCCGTCCGTCAGCTCTCCCGACTCCCACAACTCCGACAGCTCCGTGGAAGTGAGTGTTCGTGGCAATCCGCTGCTCCATTTGGGATCCAAACCGAATGCAGCGGGGAGGTGGAGGTTCCTCCTCCACTCCCGGTGGGGATGTCAGCCAATCGTCGAGCACGGCGCCGGGCAGGCCGCCACAGTTGCAGCGCAAGGATCTGCCACCGTTCCACCTGCCGCTGTCCTTTCCCGGTCTTGGCTCGATGTCTGTGATGCCGCCGCCCGCCTTTCTGCCGCCCTCGCATCTCCTCTTCCCCGGCTACCATCCCGCCCTCTATCAGCATCATCAGGGTCTGCTGAAGCCCACGCCCGAGCAGCAGCAACAGCATGCCGCCGTGGCAGCAGCCGCCGTTCAGCATCTCTTTAATTCGAGCAGCGCCGCGAGTCAGCGTGGATTTGCGCCGACAGCGTCGTCCTCACCGTTTGGCAATCATCATCCGCTGCACCACAAGGGGGAGGAGGAGGCGCCACTGGGACACCCGCACAACCACAGCAACAGCCAGAATCAGAGCCAGCACCAGCACCAGCACCACATCTTGGCCAATGGCGGTAAGGGAGTGTCGGCAGCGGCGGATGAGTTGACAAAACGCTTCTATCTGGATGCCGTTCTCAAGTCGCAGCAGCATGGAAGTCCCCCGCCCATGGCCACGAAGCTGGCGCCACTGCAGCACAGCAAACAGGACTATTCCATATCCGCTTTGGTCACTCCCAACTCGGAGAGCGGCGGCAGCCACTCGAGGGTCAAGAGCAGGCAAAGCAATGGGGGACAGGAGGAAGAGGAGGAGGATATAGCGAGGGAGGATGCTAGTGATAAAGAGGAGTTGGTCGATGAAACAGATGGGGAGGAGAACGGTGAAGATGAAGAGGATCTGGTGGTGTCCATGACGCCGCCGCATTCACCAGCGCAGCAACAGCAGCAGCAGGATGAGCCGCAGGAAGACAAGGAACTGGAACCACCGCCCTCTGTGGCTCAGGATAATCCCATTGATTTGAGTATGAAGACCACGGGCAGTTCCTTGAGCAGCAAATCCAGTTGCCAGGACATAGATGTAGAGCCCCCTGAGATGGCTTCCTCGAACGAAGTGGAGCCGCCAGAGTTACCCAGCGATCAATCGAAGAGAATTGAAGATGAGGAGGTGGATGCCGAAGAGGATGTGAAAGTGACAGCAGAAGAAGAGGAGGAGGAGGAGGAGATTGTTGATGCAAAAGAGGAGCAGCAAAAACAAACCCACAACAACAATAACAACAACAACAGTATCAGCAGTAACAACAACAACAGCAATAAAAACAACAATAATAATAACATAAGTATAAATAGTTTAAGTGATAATGAGGCCAGTGATACAATCAAACGGAAACTGGACGAACTCATCGAAGAGGCATCCGGCGGCAAGCGTTTGCGTCTATCGGAGGCGTCAACCGTCAAGGCTTTGGCTTTGGATCTAACCACAAAGGTGTAGGGGCAATCAATCAACCAATCAATCAATCGTTCAATCAAGGGCTTAAAGATTCTCTAAACAAAATGGCTAAACCTAATCTTTGCGCGCCTAAAAAATACAAGTTCGTGCCGTTTGAGAGACGTTTTCTTTTGAGATGTTATCACATCGTTTAAAACAACTAACCAAATTGCCAAAATATGCAAACGGCAGGCGGGACACACAGACAATCCGCACATGTATATATTTGCATACGTATAAACGGGCAAAAACAACAAAGAAAAGAATGTACAACACACGTTTGATAATTTTATTCAGAGTTTGAAATTATAAACAAATTTTTCGGTATAGAATAAATTTCAACCAAAACAGATTCAAAAATTGTAACTGTAGCAAAATATGCATATGCCGCCTGTATCTGTATCTGTATCTGTATATCTTTATGTATGCATAATATCTTAGTGGAATTTGTAGATATCATAAGTTTTTGCTATAAACCATATATAAAGTTGTAATATTTTAGATATTTAGATCTAGGGTTTCCCATAGATGCACAGCTATGTGCCCCCGAAGAGTATTTTAATAGTTTAAAAAACGCTGTAATCATTTGTTTTAAATGAATTTTAAAAGTGAATTTTACTCGCCTCTACTTTAGGTTCTCTTAGCATTCGCTTAAGGCTCCCTTTAAGGTTCGCTTAAGGCTCGTTAAAGTTTCGCTTTTTTAGTTTTTGTTTAATAGTCACAAATTAGCAAATTTTTAAACGTAATTAAATAATTAATTATACATTTGAAAATTGTATAGAAAATAGCATAAATTATATTGTATTGTCTCCCTACTTTTCTTGTGATTATTTCCGTATGCAAATGATCAAACAAAAATCCACAAATAAATACGAATAAATATTTAGATGAAACAAAAATCAATCCATCCGTGGACGGGGAGAGATTTTAGGGGCATAGAAAGTTGATTTCTCAGACTCCTGCGGCGATGATCAATAAAAATGTATCTAATGGTTAAATGTGTCACATAAAACAGACACAGAAGATCCACAACACAGCTGTAGGCAGCAGCTTAATTAGAGAGAGAGAAGGAGCTCCTCTTTCTTTCACACAAACAACAATTCCCACGAACCGAACGAGAACTCTCCTTTCCTACCTTCCTCCAATGTGGGATTGTGCATACCAGCCAGCCAGCAAGCAGCCAGCTAGCAGCAGCAGCCAATCAATCCGAAATCTATTTCAATCAATCTTTGCGTAATTGTAAATACTTTCAACATAGCTTCTCCTGAAAACGTTGCAACGTCTCCCAGCAGACAGACTGAAGGACAGACGGAAAGACAGCCCCAAAGCTCTACAGCAAATGGCGTGAAAATTATAGCAAAATGCTAGGAGATCTTTGGGACCTGAATTCGTTTTCGTTTCGTATTTATTTCACACTTGAATTGATGCACAGCACCAGATTGACATTTTGCAAATGCTCACAGCACTCCAACAGATCCACAGAGGAGTCACAGAGAGAGAGGAGGAGGAGGCAACGATCCAAAACGATCCACAACGGTGGAGGCAGCAGCCTCAGCAGCAGCCTCAGCAGCAGCAGCAATTGCCAATTGGCAAAATCACAGAAGCAAAAAAGCACAGAAGCTGTGAGCGCGATTCCAAGCGACAAAACGATGCCCCCCCTCGAACTGACTGCCCTGCCTGACGATCTTGACTGCTTCTGCCTCTGCCTTCTGGGCTATGGGCCTCATGAATGAGGTTTCGTTTCAATCAATCACTGAGAGAAATCAAACAAAGAAAATAATAAGAATATACAACTCATAATAAATAGCTGCCCCAAAAGCCAAATCATTATTAAATATATTCTGGAAAAATATTTCATACATAAAATATCTCAATTCTGCAAAAAGATTCCATAAACGAAGGAAATAAATTCTATAAATTCTATGACTTTCGCTCAGTGTACTCTTCAAGGCAGGCTTGGTCGCCGTCGTCGACGACTGTTGTTGGTGGATTGACGCTCACAGCTTGACGAGTTGACGGGTTAGAGATCGCTAGCCTCCGACTGTGACTTTTTGGCAAAGCGGCAGCAGGCGGCAGGCGGCAGGCAGGCAGCAGCAGGGTCTGGATTTGGGCTTTGGCTTAGTATTGATATGGTAAGAGGCGAGGGAAAGCAGAAGGTACGAGAGTACGAGTAGTAGTCCAAGTGCCAGAGGCAGTGTTCACTGCTCAGTGGCAGTGCCTGGCCTCTCCTCGGATTGTCAGCAGTGAATTGTAGTGCAAATAAATTTCAATTGCGAGACACATTCTCCCACTGACATTGTTTGACACTTTTTTTTGCTGCTGCGGCAAGCTGCACAATTTGCATGCCCCCAAAGAGACGGAAGAGCGACAGTGGAGAAAGAGAGAGAGAGAAAAAGAACCAGAAGATCTTTAAGTTTATTGTTTGATCTTTAAAGATTGGCCAACACCCAGCCAGCCGAGCAGTCACAGCATCAGCTAACAAGCTCCAACACAGAGACACACACCACAGGGAGACTGAGACACAGTTGATGATCATCATAGATGATGATGCTCTAGAGCAGACGCACCCAATCCTAGAGACATTGAAGCTCTCATTTATATGGGCTGTTTGTGTGTGCTCCAAATGCATTAAGTGTTTTTTTTTTTTGTGGCGCTTTTATTTGCTACCCACTCACTGCCGACGCGCTGGGAGAAAACGCAGGCAGGCAGTCAGTCAGTCGGTATACCCAACCCTAATCTGTATCTCTATCTGTATCTGTATCCAGTGGACCACTTTCCGCACCTACAAAAACACCTACAACACTCTGCTGGAACTCCCAGATGGATGTGTGTGGCATGAAAAGGAAGCAAAAAAGAGCCCATCGCCAGACCCCTCAATATTTAACACCTAAACGAAATGCGCAGACTAAACGCTTGAATTGGGGATTGCTGGGGGATTGCTGGAGCTAGCTGGGGCCTGGCGTTGAAAGCGTTGCAACAATCTAACAAGCATACACATAACACACGCCCACAATCTGTGGCAGTTGCCGCCTTGGGGGTCGATCGGACGTCAATTGGGTTAACAGTTCCCGCAAATGGAACGGAAATTGTTAGCTTATGGCCACAGCAAACAAAAAAGAGTTATCAAAAATTATTAATGCATTCAAATTGTAGACACTTTGATGGCAATTTAGGATTTACAATTTCATTAGGGACTTTGCTGCTGTTGTAGCTAGCTAGTTCCGAATGAAGATCTTATAGCCCTCTAATCAGTGAATGTATCCCAAAATAATTCAATAATATTCAATTTTTTAATAAAAAAGAAACCAATTTAAAATAATAGATTTAAATAAAGCGGATATATTTTTAATTTAATTATTTAGATATTTAGAACCCGAATACTTAATTTTATTTCGGTCTTATCTATTTTCCTATGAGCGGAGGATTTTGCATTATTTTCGAGGCCTTTTGGGTATTTTTCCCCCCACAAAATAAGTTTATTACAGAGACATTTCATTCATAGATCTATAAAGAACAAAAGAGTCTCTTCCTTCACAGGAAAATGCTTTCCATTCTCCATTGACAAGCCCTTCAATAGATGTGCGCCCCTCTTTAAGGGTATAATGACACCCCATCGAGTGGCAGCCAAACGGCCCAAAACGCTGATCAAGTAGCTACACCACTTGAGATTTACATATATTTATCGCCGAGTGATCTGATCCACACAGAAAAAGTAAAGCCCTGAAGCTCATGAAGATCGTTCCATTTCATATTCCCAGGAGGGAAAGAACGAGCGGCACAAAAGCCGCAGCCAGCGCCTAAACGCCGCTAAGTGCTCCAAGGGGCATGGGTTTTTGTGGTTTTTGTGGGTGCCCTCATGAATCGTGGAACAGAGTGGAGTAGCAGGGAGGGGGGGAAACTGACTGGCATGACTTTGCGCATACCATGTCCACACACACACACACACACAGACGCACACATGCACATTAACTACTCCACAAAGAAATCACTTAAGTACTTGGGATGTCACTCCTTTGTCAAAGTAAATCATAGGAAAAAGGCGAACAGAATCCATCTCCGATCTGCTGTGGCATACAAACATCTGTATGTAGATATGTATGTCTCTAGCTACATCTGTATGTAATGCGATGTAGAATAATGCTGCTCTTTCGGTTTTGAAAAGAATGAAAACGGGGGAGTTTTATTGACAGCCGCAATTACCACATAATCATGCAACAAATATGATGGGGTTCCTCCAATGCTTTGGTCCCGAGGATGGCTGAAAGGATGGATGCTGGATGGATGGCTGAATGATTGGAACGGCACGGGACGAGGCTGTGGCAGTGGCAGGGGCAGGGGGCAGGGGCGGTAGGCTGTTCGTGTTATTATTGTGTGGCTGATGACGTCTGAAAGGCAGGCCAGGCAGGCGTCTGTGGGGCTCTGGCAATGTGCTGATCCATTACGGCAGCCAGAGCACTCCCTTCCCCTCCCAACCCTCCCTCCTGCTTCTCCACCTCCAATGGACAGCGACAATCACTGGGGTACCCCTGTACAGGTACCACAGCTTTCGTCTAGACTTATTGAGTGATCGTCGTCGTGGTAGTGGCAGGAGCTCCTCCGCAGAAGGCTAGTGGAAGGCGCAGCCGTTTTTTTAATGGGGTGGCAATCACTTTGAACGACGACGAGTCGTCGAACGTTGCCTGGCTGCTGCTGCTGCTGCTGCTGCTGCTATGAGGCACAGGCCCCACAAAATTATGATGGTCAAGAGAGAGATAGAGACGGAGAGAGGAACCTCGTTTTGTGCCATGAACTGGGTTGGCAGATACTTAAGAAATATGTTATTAAATAATAATGGAGTGCGTGGTTAATAGATACAACGTCAGCAGCATCAGCAACATCAGCCGCAGCAGCAGCAGCACAGACTCTGCTTCTGCCCCTTGCTGCAGTGTGAAAGAAGTGTGGCATCCACTTGGGGGCTTCGCTTGGGGCCTCTCATCGGCGGGCAATCATTGTTAACAATCAATTAAGGAAATAAGTTGTTTATAAAATGTTGCTATTACCCGCCGCAGATCGGCCATGCCACCATAAATATCCATAAGATATGGGTTGTTTTCCCTCCCCCAACACAACACCCACCCCCTAAGCCTAGGCAAAACCAATCATCACACTGTGCTGCCTAGGGAACAATATTTTGGGTTAGGGAACGCAAATTGTGAAAGAAATTTACTCACAAGAAATACAAGAAATTATAGAAAATAAGAATTTATCAAGTTAAACAATTGGCAATGGAAAATTCAAATTAATTGCTGAAATGAAGATCCTTTAAAATGAAACACGAAACGAAAATAAACAACATGTCAACGGAATTTTATAGAGAATAGCAATAAATATTAAATAAAATAAAATAAAACATAAATTTTGTAGGAAATCAATTTCATTTAAAGGTGAAATATATGTAATAAACTTATTTTCATTTTTTCAGTTCTGTTTTCTGTGGCTGGTCCAATAATTCCACCCAAAGAACAACCCCAGAAGATATAATAACCTTTTCTTCCTTCACAGCTTCATTGACTGCACCTGTGTCCTATGCCTGATTAAACACTGATTAATTCCTTTAAATTCTACCCAAAAAATCTCTTGCAGACCACTGTAAAACGTAACACCCCAACTCCAGCCGAACAATCACTTTGGTGGCCCACTGTTGGCTGCTGCTGGCACTGCCTGCAAAATGTTTTAATTAATGTGGCAGACAGTTAATGAAACTGTTATAGTTATGCGCTCGCTCTGTCCGAATGCGAATGCGAGAGAGTATGACTATACAATATTATAGACCCCGCCATATATGCATGTAAGTATGTGGCCACACTCCCCATCGATTTGGTCTGGGGAGTTTATTAACCCGAAATCAATCGATCGACAGACAGTCCAAAAAGGGCCTTTTATACCCAAAGAAGATCATTAATCAAAACACCACAGCAGCAGCAGCAGCCGCACCAGCAGCAGCAGCAGCAGCAGGCGGCCAAAAAGACTACCGAACTGTACTACCACTTGACCAAGAGATACTAGAGATGCCAGATACCAGATCCCCATACCTCTACCTTATGTATGATTAGTGGCATTTGTGGGGCCACTTTAATGAGCGTTAACTGCTTTCCTGCCTCAAAGTTCATTAAATGCAGGCAGGCAGGGGACTGCTCCCCCTGCGGAAAATTCGGTTCTGCCAAAAAATTCAAAAATCTAAATCGTTGCTCAAATTAAAACATAAATCAAAATTCTTGCTCTCCATCTCCTGCGTCATCTGTTTCTGAATCTTCTTTAAATAAATGCGGAAACTTGGAATCATCTCCAAACTCTTCTAGAGAGTGAGAAAGGGAGAGGAGGAGATCTCTAGGCGCACAAAAATCGCACAGATTTTCGTCTGCGGACTTCGATCAACGTTTCAGCCGTTCAGCGGTTCAGCGCATGTGGAGTTAATTTTGATTAATGGGCCACAACATTTTAATTGTTTTCAAATCGGCGGGCGAGTCGTTCTACAAATAATTATAAGCAGTTTTTAATGATAAAAATGGTTGAAGAATAGCTCCAAACAAAAGCTCCTAGCAGCAGCAGCAGCCAGCAGCAGCGGCGGCAGGCAGAAGCACTAATTGTTACAGATCCACCAAAAAGAGGCGCGCACCAGAGCTTTTTGCTACCAGTTCTGACCCTGCGGCCAAGAGAAGAGGTCTACTGCCGTTTTTCCCCCTTTTTTGGTTGTTGTTAGTTCATGAAAGCAAGTGCCGCTAAATGGCCAAAGGGGTTGGGCACCGGCGGACAGGTGGACAATGGCCAAGCACGTGCTGGAAGCCCCCAAACAACCAACAAAGAGAGCCGAAAAATAAAAACAATTAGAAAAAGTTCAAAGCGTTTGGTTACCGTGAAGGAGGAGAGGAGTGGGAGTTGGTCATTGAAAATTGTGGATATATTTTTAGAAATTTGAGCACTTTGGTTACCAATTAGAGATTCCATATATTTATTTTTATTTTATTTGATTTTTCTGAATATTTTAAGAATATTTTTTTTTCGAAGGAATTTAAGTTATAAAGCTATGAGAACACGGAAAAGCTCAGAAATTATTCAGAATTTTTACCGTAAGGACCTAATATTTAGTCACCACTACCACTTCACAATAACTTCATTTTCAGAAACAAAATGTGTTTGTTCAAAAATCATTGACAAATAAATGCCGCAAGAGGATGTACATACGTCTAAGATAGGTGAAAAAAGCCGCAGAGGTGAATATTCTATAAAAATGAATGCTTCGGTACAACAAAAACGCCAGCAATTAAACATATTTGATGCTGAAATATTCGTTTTCGATTCTTTAGTCATAATAAAACTTATTGCCACTGCCTCAATATACAAACATTTTTCCAACCAAAGATACATTCCATAAGGAACTTCTCATTACCCTCCTTCTGCATCTGCACCTGCTTCTCCACCAACTTCTTTCTGTGGGGCATACTTGAAATAACTGTAAGACAAGTCTAAGCCTTTCTTCCATAGTTCCATCGCCTGCTCCGCCTCTCTCCAGTCTCCTGTCTGCCTTCAAATCCATCAAAAGTCGCTGATTGTTCTTAATTGCCCTGAAATTGCATGACCACCTACTAATCTTTGGAGCGGAGACCCAGTCCCAGTCCAGGTTGGAGTCAAAGTCGAAGACCTAAAGCCTCTGTGGGGAAACCTTGCGGTAGATCCCTTTAACCTTTTGCGCACCACCAACAAAAATTCTTGGCTTCTTGTTGCTCCACTCTGCTCGGCTCGCTGCTCTGCTCAGGTGGTTGTGTGTGGCAGGGGGGGAAATGCTGCAAATTCCATAAATCTGTCAAGCAAGGAACGGTCGCTCGCACATCGCTTGCACTTGTTCTTCTCAGAGTCTCTCTCTCTCCCTCTCTCTGTTTCTCTCTTTGCAAATCTTCTTGACATGTGAAATACGCAGATTTGCCAGAGTTTTATGGGCCGCACTCTGTGGAGGAGACGAAGACCACAGAGAACGCGCGCTTGGTGCATGGTGCATGGTGCATGCTGCCATGTGGCATGCATTCCGTGCATTCGCCCAGTGCCATAAACTTTGGCTAAAAGCGCACCAAAAGCGGCGGCCGCGGCGGCAGCAGCCAAAGTACAAAGCGACCGCTGCCACAGCACACACACACACGGACACACACCCAACACACACGTGTAACAACCAGGTGAGGCGGGCTGGGGCAACATGATGACCCGGGCACTTGAACTGGGCTCTGGAAGAAGCTCTGCTACATTGGGGAATGGTTTGCTGGATGGATGGATGGATTGATGGATCGCCGCTGTTGTTTTTGTTGTTGTCCAGTGCAAATGAAGACCTGCTCACGGCTTTTGGCCATTCCGCCACTTGTTGCGGTGTATCCAAAAAACAAAACAGGAAAAACGAAGACTAAAATAATACCCTGCTAATTGGTAGCTTTAGGGAGTTCAAATAAAAGAAAAAAAAATATGTATTCAACAATCTTGAAATCAGTGGCTGATCTTCTATTCAAATTCAATTTTCCAATTAATTTTGAATTTTTTCTTACTTTAACTAAAACATAAAATTTGTGCCTAATTCCACAAGGAATTAAAAAATGGATTTACGGGGAATATAAATTTAGGTATCTTTCAGTTTTCCATTAGAATCAACTCTACAAAAGTATATTTTAATCATCTAAATTGATGTACACCCGCTGCTGTCTAAGACCTACAGGGTATTCCAACAGAAAAGCATTGAAAAGCTAATTTAAAGCAATTTAGTTTGAAACGCGCGCACACACACACATTTCCATGAGCGCAAAATACAGGCGAGAGATGCATCTGCACGAAATGAGGTTGAATGCAACAACAGAAACACAATTTTTGAATGTAACGAACGAACAGACGAATGGACGGACGGACGGACAGACGGCTGGACACTTATTTATTACATCCCAACGAATGGTAGCAGCAGCAGCAGCAGCAACAACAGCCACTGCTGCTTCAACGAATTCTGATGGCCATGAGTTGATAGTCCAAAAGGCACATTGACACAAAGCCAAAAAGTAACTGCTGCTGCTGCTGCTGCTGCCACTGCCACTGCCACATTCTCTTCTTGCCACTCGCCTTGTTGCAATTATTCGATTAGAGATTCCGTTAGCCCAGAGAGAGACCTTCTTTCATATTTTGCTTTTTCCTTTTAGGTTTTTGTTGTGCCTCACTTTTATGATATATGAGGAGTTGAACTTTCGGGGGCTACCAGGTTTACAGCTCCACTGAACTCGAAACTCCCCAACACAAAAAAAAGTTACGGATTCCCCAATACATCACTGACGTTGGGATGCATGCCTGGTGGATGGAGGAGGAGCACCGGACGCCCTCACAAAAGGAGAGAAATGTCCAAGAGAAGCTCAGAAAAATGAATGTGGGAGTGAAGAAAAGACAGATCGAAGAGGGAATGCCCTTTACTTAAAGAAAATAAACATTTGATGAATCTCTCTCCCCCTCTTCTAATCCCTTAGATTCCTACGATTTCCTGAAGGATATTTTGATGGATTTGTTCAGTAGCTTTGTTTCGTGGACCCTAAACCTGCCACCAGGTCGTATACATAATTTATTCCACAGCCAGAGAAAAAATATTCCTGAAATACACTTGGACTTGAACTGATCTGAAAAATATTTTATATATTTCAAAGAGGTAAACTTAAATTTAAACTAAAAAAAATATATTTGTGTTTCCTATTTAAATAACAAATTTTAATATATTTTTTAATCGATTTTAAAGGACTTTTTTTTAATCTATTTAATTTAACTAATTTCTTAGTGGACATTGAATTTATTTATTTTTAAATTTTTATTTTACTGGCCCATTTTTTTTCTTTTAGTGTAGCGACAGCCGCTGGTCAGGTCGGAAACTCGTAACTGTTATCATTATTGGTGCCTCGTAAAGGGAAATAAAAATAGCAAAGGAAATGCACGAGGGGGAAACCCCCAGCTGAAGGATCGTTCTCTTTTGCTGTGCAAATTCGAGTGTGTGAAAGCCCCCGAGAGCGTTGCTAAGTGAAAATTGCTGGCCATAAAAATCCGTAATTAAAGTCTCTTGGTCTCTCTCCTTCTTTGAATAGATGATAGACCACAAAAAAAAAAAAAGGTAAAACGTATTTTGGACTACTTAAAACGAGGGGCTGGGAAAATCGAATTTAAACCAAATCTAATTGGTTTTTTGTTATTTTTTCTTGTTGCTACCTCAGTTTGGTTGAGAGTCGAGAGGCGACTGCCTGACTGCAGGGGTAATGAACCAATTACTAGTTGAGGCCATAAAAAACAGCACAACAAACACACAAAAATAGCAACAGTTTAAGTGCTTTGCTGGGAGTTGGAGTTGGGAGCTAAAGCTGGCCTAGAATTCCCACCGTCACCAAAAAACAAAAAAAGAACAAAATAGCGACTGGAATAACTATATGCAACACGGATAACTAAAGAGAGAACCCAAAAAGTCATGGCTGACCTCAAAATGTTGCCTCAAAACGAAATCGAAAAGGCAGGAGGAGAGACCTCAACTAGATCCGACATCAAACAGAGAGCCCCCCAAAAAAATAAGACAGCCCCAAGGTGGAAACAACCCACACTCTGCCACAACGATCTACCGATCCAAAAGAGTTCGTGAACGAAAAAAAACACCAACAAAAATACAGAAAAAGGAACCAAACCAGCTAGATATTGGCGACTGTCATAAAACAATATTATTGGCATTATTACATTTAAGTGTTGACAGCATAATAAAATAATTGTCGACAGACAATTTACAACCAGGAGAAGGAGTAGGAAAGAAGGAAAAAATAAACCTCATGGAGCGATATTCGATATCGTTTACAGATAGATATTTTCTGCAATGCAATTCCGTCTCTCCATCTGTCTTTGCTGTCTCTAGTGTCTGTCTGTCTGGTGTGTTCCGTTGGCTGCTTTGTTGGATATCATGTCGATTCCCATGTAAAACACTTTTAAAAATCACACTCACAACTCAAACCGAATGCAAAGTGCAACAAGTCATCAAAGGCAGGCAACTGCAAACAGCAGACATCAGACAGCAGACTGCAAACAGCAACAGAAATGGCAACAGAGGGAAAATGGAAAGATTTTTCATAACCAAAGAGGAGATCAAAAGAATTGTGCGGCGCTTAACGCAGATGAGAGAGAGAGGTGAGCTCTTTGGGGGCTCTTTTCGTAGGAGATTTTTCGGTTTGGATTGGAGTTCCCTCAACGACGACGACGGCTACGACTACGACGACGCTCATTCATATAATTCACCCTCATTTCATAATAAATTGCTCTCAATTGATCACGACAATCGACAGCGATGAAAAGTCATGCCAAAGTTGACTCTGAAACGAACTCGCAAAAAGCAAAAAGCCACAAAACCAACCGGGGGAGAAAAGGTACTACACTCAGGAGGAGTACGCGAGTAAATTGGCAAAAGGTGCGACGACAGGCATCGATAGCGTTCTCCCCTCCCCTCCCCACCCCATCCCTCTCACGATAGTTGGCGGCGTTAAGTTGTAGGTGCAGACTGGACAGCAGTTCTCCCGCACCATCATCACCGGTGCATTGGGGATCGGATCCGATCTCCTCCTCCTTCCAGGGCCACGCCAAGCAAATAAGTCATATGCCAAAACAGAGCTAAAGGTTTTCCCTCGCTCCCTCCTCCTCATCTTCCCCTTCCTCTATAGGAAATTGCTCTAATATTTCTGTTTTTTCTTCGTCTGATTGGAAATATCGCAGGCAGCCAGGCAGGCGGGCAGGCGGGCAGGCAGGCAGCATCGACACCAGCAGCACCCACCACCACCCGCACGTTTTATGCCCGCAGGAGTCTGAGTTGCCTGTTGCCTGAGCGAGCCGCTGACTGTGTGGATTGATGATGAATTATGTAGAGCACGAAATACGAAGCGAAGTGCAGCATTGTTGAAGAGGCATCGGCATCCATGGAGGCCGCCTGATGGCGGCGGCAATCGATGCCGGGCTGATTCCACTGGCGGAGCCTTGGTGTGGGAGTTTTGCACTGATTTGGCAACAGCTCACGAAATCGAGGAATTTTAATGAAAGAAAAAATCAAGTCAGCAATATTGTGTAATATTTTTTTCGAAGCGAGACTTTAGAATTGGAAAAATTTCAATTGGAGCAAACAATACACGAAATATTAACATTATTTTTTAACTTTCGCTATTTCCGTCATGTGTTTCATTCGAAAAATCATTATAGCGAATATACTTTGCTTCCTTCTTGAGAGCAAGCCACCATAAAGCACAGATTACATTTTAATAAAGTAAGTTCCCTGACCATGCTTTTGACGTCACCATAAAGTATCCTAACCCATATTAAATTTATAAGAATACACTTGCCAATGAGAGGGAGAGAAAAAGTACCAAAAATGTTACGAAAGCATAAAATAAAAGCAAAGAAACATGCAAAAATTTGAAAAATGAATTGAAACAGATGCAAGCTCTTTCAAAACCGTAAAGTATCTGCTTAGGGAAAGCCTTAGAGGGATAAAGATGAATTTGCATTCAAAAAGCAAAAAAATTAATTGGGAAACTAAACCATAAAAAATAGCAAGTAATTGTAAATTCAATGTGGTAGAAGGAAGCTAATCAAAATGCCTGAAAGCTCTTGTTCCATACGAAGATAATCTGTAAGGATGAACAAATTTACATCATTCTGTCGCTCTGTTTTTATCTTGTATTTTCCGATACTGATTATCGAGAACTTCCCTTGAGAGCTTACACTCCTTAATGCTAATCTAGTGGTTGTTTTTGTGGAGTGCCTTCTGTTTCAGAACCTTTGCTCTCAATTCCAATACATATTTACGTTTAAATTAGTATGGGCTAACAAAAAAAGTTGATTTAAATCAATAAATGCTTCAAAGAGCGTCACACAAAACAAATAAAAGCAATCAAACAATAATCAAACGATAAATCTATTAAATTTCACTGAGTATTTCAGTGGAAAAAGTTGTGTGTAAGCGACATTCTCGGCTTCCCGATAGTGAGACATACTAGATACGTGCACTCGTACATTGGTACGTAAGTGAGTCACATATTTCTCCCCCCTCCTACCACAACTTTGCATAGGAGTCCAATCAAACGAGCAGCCGAAACAGCGGGTAAAACGGGTATGACAAGATGGAACGCAATGCAGAAAGAGATTAGCCCCCAATCCCCCAATTCCACACACAGAGACACAGCAGTGCCGGGTGACCCGTTAGAGGTATGTCTGTACGTGTATTTGGTGCGTTGAGGCTTTTGTTATTAGTCAAGTAATAACCTCGGGGGGAGACACAGAAGCATGGAGAAAAGGAGGATCCATATGGTGCAGTCGCCAGAGCCAGAGAGGGAGGAGGCGATGCCACACGATGAACCTGAACCCACATGCACTTTGCGGTAAACGAACCACACAGTCTGAGCCGCCACCAAATTGTGTTATCAAAAAAAGCCTGGGAATTCGCCCTGCATACGGGTCTTCTCTATAGGAAAATTGTGCAAAATATGTACAGGTAGCAAGGCAGGCAGCAGGCAGACAGCACCACAAAGGAAAAGCCAAAACTCGTTAGAGTCAAGCGAGAGTCGCCTCTAAAGCTCTCCCCCCCTTGCCACTGCCTATGCCACCGCCTGCGTGTGTGAGAGAGTCGAAGAGTCGCGCTGAAGACGGACGAAAACCGAACGCAAAAGCCCCAAACCGAACCGAACCGAACCGAACCGGTGTCCAAGCAGCAACAACATTGCATTATTTCACCAAATCATTTCATGCCACATTAATCCACTTTACCACCACCACACCACACACCATACCATCATCATCATCATCATCAAGCATCAGGCAAAAGGCATCTTGGGAACCTCTCTCCTTCTCTCTCTCACTCACTCTTTGGTGGACATCATGACGATGATGATGATGATGCTGTCGACGACGTGTGCCTAGAGGGTGTCAATTGTTGCATATGAAAAATATGCAATTTGTGGCTCCAGATCCCATGGGAGTTGTTCGCAGTGCAGTGCAGTTGTACGAGTATCTATCCCCCAAATGATTCGAATAGAGCCTCAATTTACTATTAGCGTGACTTTTGGGTTAGTTTTTCTATACGTCATGCAAGGCGGCAAGGCGGCAGAGGCGGCAAAGGCAGAGGCATATTTCCCATACTTGAGGGGGAAAATCTCAAGCGTTTTATTGCCACTCGAAGAAGAAACAAAAACAGAGCAAAAAGAAAACCAGAGAGGAATGGGAATGGACTCGTAAATGTTGATGTTAAGGATATGTGCTGTAATGGCTTTGGTACAAGTATATGGGAGATCTTAAAGGATCATAAAGTGGGGGCTGCACAGAAGAAAGAAAAAAGGAAAGTTGCATTGAAATTACTGAAATAAAGGTGCACCCTTGGCAGTGCCTCTCACACGATTGAACACTGAAAATAGGATCACCCCATTCAATCAGCGACTCTGATCGATTCCTATGCGTTCTAAAACGATTCTCCCACCGCTGATCGGGAGATCCCTGAACGATCATCGTAGCAACAACATTAAAAATTACTTGATTGATCGCTTAAAAGGTTTTTATTAAGTCATAGGCCGGTATCCAGCCATCCATCCATTCGTTGCCTCTTTTTTTTATGGGCCCAATGCCTCTGTTGATCATATGTAATTTATTTGTCATATCACGTGTTAAACATTTAACAACTCCATGGGGCTAGTCGCAGGCAGGTCCTCCTCCTAGACTCCACTTCAACACATCCATCCCCCCACAGTGTTCCCTCCCCCCACCACATCCACACTTCACTCAAGCGGCAATAACCGGAGGCCACATCACAAGTGCACAAGGATGGGGGGAAAACGACGCGAGGCCCAAGAGTCGTTGCCACAAATCGAATAAAAAAAAAAATAAGGTACATTTTGCACAGAGATCAATCTTGTTGTTGTTGCTATTGCTGTTGCTGTTGTTGCTGCAGGAAAGAAAAGGCCCAGGCAATAAGTCAAAACAATGGCCTGTCGCCAATGTCGTTGGAGTTCGAGTCGAAGGAGCTCTCCCTCTCCCATCGATTGTTGTGGCAGTCACTCAACAATCGCCCCCCTCTCCGCCAGCACTCTCTAGAGTAGAGAAGATTAGCCTTGACTCTGACTCTGACTGTGGATGCTAAACGAGAGTTGAATGAGTCGGGAATGAGACAGTAATGGGCTTCTTTAGTGGTAGAGATAGTGCCCCAAAAGACCCACGAGAAGGCCCAGCCACCAGGCACACGAGCAATGGGCACCCGAAACGTGGGTGGAAATCGTCGACTGTGGTAACAGGAGACGACACTGATTGTGGTAGAGTCCTCTCCAGCAGATGGAGATGGAGTGTCCAAGATACCACAGAGAGAGAGTGCTGCTGAAAAGTGGAGACAGCAGGTCAACCTGGGAGGGAAAATTGGAGACCCAGAAGACAGTCCCAAGTCCTTCTACGGTCATGATCATGAGAGTTTGCTATTAATATTGCAACTTTTGAGCTTAAATAATGATTGGGCTTTATATTCTTCAGGGTATTTCGAGAAGGACATTTGAGGATTTCCCAATAGGAAAACTAATCCAAAAGCTATTTGAAAATTTGGTTAGCCTTTCCTCTGACACTTTTCTGCTCTTGCAATCTCACTTTCATATCGTCTCGCATAGCCATCAGATTTGTCCATCGATAATCTAGAGATAAATATCGGGCGGTTTTCCAGAGCCACCTGTGAGATTTAGGCGATCCGAAAAATCAAAGAAATGCCAGCTAAAGAAAAAACATATAAGCGATTGAGGCCATCGAATGTTGGGATGACAGGCAGACGCCACAAAGATTACAACAGGCAACAACAAAAAAGAAGCCACCAGCAGCAAGTGGCAGATTGAGGCTCCTAGTGGCTCCCCTGGTTCAGGCTTTAGGCCTCATCTTGGATGCTGCTGGCTGCTGGCTGCCTGTTGCCTTCTCCTGCTCGGCTTTGGTCATTCACACGTCTTGTTAGCGCGTCTTAATAAATTGCACGCAATCAACTTGCGCGCTTAGCTCCATTTAAGTGAGACTGAGCGAGTAAATCTCTGGCCAGAGAGCTTCAGTCCAGAGCTCCACAGCACAGCAGCACAGCATGTGGCAGGCTGGTCAGCGGGGCAGGCAGGCAGGCTGGCCGGCAGGCACCTCTTACTCTCTGTGGCTGCGGCTGGATCGATCGGATGGTAAATAATTGATTGCGCTTCAATTGCAATTACCCCCGAGAGTCGTCTCGAGATGAGAGAAGAAAAAAAACTAAGCAAAAAATACTGAAAAAAACTTGTGTAATTGTGTCGTAATAATGCGATTTCCGATCCCGACACTGTATATATTTCTGGCACTAGATAGATCTGCGCCAGCAGTGTGTGTGGCGCCACCAATGTATGCAACGAAGTTAAGCTTATCTTTCCTGCCTGCAGCACCAGCAGCAGCAGCAACACCACCAGCAACTCTTCTGCTGTGCTGTTCCCACGCAACACCTCTTCGTCGCTTAGCTTAAATTAAACTTCTTTATTTCAATTAAATGTCCGTCTATCCGGTTGTCTCTGTCTGTGGCATGACTCCTCTTGCTGACGCTCAGTTTGTCATCGCCGTGCCCACAAAACGTGAAACGGGAACAACGCGAGCAACAATCAAAAGCCAGCAAAATGTCTAACTCTTTGGGCCCGTCTGGGGCTTGGGACTTGGGACTTGGGGCTTGGGCCTTTGTCTGTCTTTCTGTCTGTCTGTCTGCCTGTGTGTGTTTTGCTTGTAACCTCACCTTTAACATCCCACATGCGTCGACCAGAGAGAGAGACTTGTTAGATTGCCTCACATCACATCACATATGCTATCCAGAAACTCATTTGGAGTTCCTTGATTTTATGAAATGATTTGGCAGTTGTATCCCGCAAACCAGAAAAAAAAAAAAATCCTGTCAAAATCATTCAAAGCTTATGAATTTCTATAAATTTGTTCTGTAGACTTTAGAATTAGCCCAACGAACAATTCTTCATTGAAATGTAATCAAAGATCCTGCAAGAACAGAACAAAATCTGAAGTTTTTGAATTGTTTTATCTTACACATATTTAAGTGATTTATTTATCGTTTCTATGACGAATCAAAACCATCTCAAACTGCAGAAAAAAAATACCCAAAAACTAGTAGAAATATGCCTTAAAAATCATAAAATTGTTATAGAATAAAAAGAACATTGATAAACGCAATGGCAAGCTAGCAAATTCCTACAAAATCCATTAAAAAGTGTTCCATAAAGCCTTCTTACAGAGCATTCCCTCTTCCATGTGTCAGTCGAATCCTCCAAAAAGCGACGTGGCCACGTCATCTCGGAGACGCCAAGACAATTTCATTTGTTCAATCAAATGCAAATATTGGCCAAACAAAACAGACACCAAATATATATACATTTATATCTCTGTTTCGATCAGATCAAAGTTCAATGATTATTATTATTATTATTACTCCGCGGAGCAACAGCAGCAGTGCAGAGCGTGGGCCCCCAGAGCCAAAGGAGCTACTGTGCTGCCAAATTGGCAAATGGCTTAATGGCGGTAGGCAGGGTGTGTACTTCAGGGCGTTTAATTAGCAGCCAAAGCAGAGCTAAAGCTGAAGCTGCTGCTGCTGCTGCCACTGCCAAACCTTGAGCTCATTGGAAAATGTGTGGAAAACACGGGGGAAAAAATAAGTAAATACTTTGGGTGGCCGGCCGGCCACAAAACAGGAAGTTTGCCTGCCACACGCAATCAGCATTCAAGTCAAGAGATTCGTTGAGATGGAGGATCCACGTCCACGTCGAGAGTGCCACAGTGCGAGTGCCACTCGCGGGTCTTGGCCCGCGTTGCGCATTCCACACTCGAACTAGACAAATATTGATGGCCGCTCATCAATAGCCGCAGCCAGTCACAGCTCTGCAACGCTGCAGCGCGGCAGCAACAAAATCAAACGCAGCCAACTAAATGAAAGAAGAGAAACCCAAAACGAAGAACTTTCCAATGAATATGGACGAAAGGATACCCACATTAGTCAAGAGAATATCTAAAGACTTTCTCGGAATGAAAATGTATACTAGTTTTCCAATAAATATTAAGCAAAAAGCGAAATGTTAATGGAAAATTACTTTATGGGAATATTCGATTATTTATTATATTGTAGTGAAATTGTGCAAAGCCCGAAATCAGATACTTAACTTTGATGCAAATTATAGAAATTATAATTACATTTCCTTGCCATCTGTTAACTGCCCTAAACCAACATACCCCTCAGCCACCACAATTACAGGGCATTTGTGAAAAAAAAAAAAAAAAAACGCGAAAATTTTGCATTGCGATTGATTTATTTACCACGGCTTAGATTTACCGCCTTGAGAGTGGCATTTTGGCATTGTGCTGATGATGCCCCACAGTCTGCCCCTCTGGCATGCAGCGGCATCATCATCAGCAGCGGCGGCGGCGGCGGCACTTGCGGGCACTCTGCGTGCAACTAGGGGGCAAAGTCAAAAAAAAAATGTTGCATTTGATTTTGTTAGGCCACAACTTGTTCCATGCCCATCGGACCATCCATCTATCCATCGCTTGGCATCGCATCCGCAGTGAGAGAGAGAGAGAGATACATATCTGGCATTGCGTCTCTGTCTTTCTCTTGTCTCGCATCGTTTGCATCGTTACACAAAACCACAAACAATTTATATTCCCATCAAACATTTTGACCGCAACGCTGATTCATCTTAATCAATTATAATCTTTTCGGATCGGATCGGGTCTCGTCTTCGTTTTCGTCTTTGCTCTTTCTGGTTTCTGGTTTTGTAATGAGCGAAAAAAAGCACACACTTTGTGCAACGACTGCAGCAGAAAGGAGCAGCCAGAGAGCAGGGAGTGATGGTTAGAGGCCTCCCGAAGCAGTGGGGGCAAAGAGGTCGTGTGCTCTAGGGGGCTGCGTGTAGATATTTGCCTCCACAGATAACAGTGAAATACCCAGAGCCCAGAATGGGTGTCCAAGCAGAAAGATCAGCTGCAACTTTGTGGCGATTTCATGACAAACAATGGACATGGACATGGAATGAAGAGACAGAGAGGCAATCAGGGGAAATCTACTTACCAGCAGAAGATAAAGTATCCCCAAACGATGGATCCAAGTTTTAACGGGTAGGATCTGCGGAAGAGTAGATCAAAAACTATAATAAATATGGGATCATGATTCTTGCGTATATATTAAACTGAATACTTTCTTAATATTACAATTTTCCATTACAAAATGCTGCCAGAATTATGGCAAAAGGAAGCCTGAATCTCTCTCTCTCTCACGCTTGCTCTCTCTTTCCCATTGTGTTTGTGATTCACCTGTGATTTTGCTCAATCTCTCAATCTAATCAAGATCTTAAGAGCCATCAATCAATCATATTTTTGGAATATTCAAAAATTCATTATCTAAATGTGATATTACTTCCTGTTGTTGTTTAGGTTTTCAGTCGAAACATTTAGCTGCAGTAATCGCTACCCCTGAAACAGAGTCCAATGCCAATGCTCGAATCAGAATACCCCCGCCATACCATACCATACCCCGCCCGCCATACAAACGAATCACGATATTATCAATCAACGCGTGTTGCTTGATCGCTCCTCTCCGAACTTCCCTTCCCTCCCTCCCTCACTCCCTCCGGCAATCATTTGGAACCACAAAAGCTGTCAAAGCTCACACCGTTTCTTCATGCTCAATTTTCAATTACAAATTACAAAAGTCTCGCGCCTCTCGGGCGCTCGCAATTGTTTAATTTACAAATCATGTGAACCAATTAAAGAGCCACACAGCCAACAATGCCACGAACAAGGCTTAAATAGATTTTACTTGTTAACAAACCAAAGGGGGACAGGGGTGGACACGGGAAGGGAATCAAATGATAAATGACAACACCAAAACACAACTAGAGACGAGGCAGAGTGAAAGACTGGAATGGGTTAGCTGCCCCAACAAACATATCCAATCCAATCCCAACATATCCAATCCGCAGACTCTCGCAGCAATCTTCAATATGTCGATCCATTAAGACCGAAAGCCCTCGCGCACCACACACCACTTGACGGATGAGTTTGAACTCTTATGTCTGACCCACACACAGGCAGACAGGGGGAGAGAGAGGAGAAGTTCTGCGCGAGTGCGAGTGGAGGGCGCCCAACTGAAACTCACACCACTATGGGGGCCACAGCCACAGCCCCAGAGAGTGGGACCCTAGACCTAGCCCTAGGTTCAGGTTCAGGTTCAGGTTCACTTCCAGTCCAGTTTCAGCTCTCTGTTTTGCTCTCCTCTGCTCTGGTCTGCTCTGCTGCAATGATTTGATAAATGGCACACACAACACACGAGGTTTCGAGGTTGATTATTTTGTGTTCGTTCTGTCTCTCTCTCGATCTATGGTTAGTGTTCATTGTGGGATTTTCTATTTTTATGATTTTTATAACACTCTACTCCAGCAGGATACATTCGTTTAGGGATGGATGAAAGTATAGATGGTTAAGACAATTCTAAGACACAGAACACTCAAAGTTTTAATCATTTAAAAATTATATTTTGTGCACAACCCAAGAACCACACACGATTCACAACAAATCAGAGATCTACTCGTACCCCAAATGTAGCTACAATTTCAAACATATTTTTCTACGCTTTGTTTTAAACATAACGGGGCCTCCCTCCAGTTGCCCAAACAATTTGCGAATTGAATTAATCGTTTCCATTTTGTTGAATTTTGTTTGGTAATTAAACACCTTCTCGCGCTTTGATTTCTTGTCTGGAGAAAATGAATCATTTACAAACATTTTTGTTTTCTGTGTGGTTTTTTGTTGTATTTTTTAATGTTGAATCGTTGTAAGCCATCAATTTACGGTTACGCTTTTGGCCAGGCCATTTTATGCGTCTGTGTGTGAGGCGGGGGCATGGGAATATCAGTTTTTTTCCGCCTGTTGTGAAATTTTGTGGGGCACAGAAATATAGCGAAATCGAATCGGTTAATGAAGTTTCTACACACAGAGATTGATGGGAATAGACATTCAGATCGAACCCAAAAACCAAAAAGAGAAAATATACATATTTGGTATAAAAAAAGAAATATTTGATGCTTGGATTTATGGACGATTGAAGAGGGATGCCTCTCCATCTCTCTCTCTCACACAGCTCGATGTTTCATGAATCAGAATCTATAATTTTAACTCTGATTTTCCCTTTATTATATTTTACCCTAAAAAATATCCCTTAAATCCTATCCTCGAATAAGAGCATTCCTATAGCCTAGTTATCCATTTTTTGCCCTCTTTCAAATTTACATTTCAAGCTAAATGTTAGCAGCAGGTGTCCCCGGATCCATCCAGCAGCATCCACACACCAAAGAGCATATCCTAGTCAAAAAAACTAACAAAATATAAACAAAAATAAAGCAATTTAATGTACACCATTGGTGGTGGCGTTGTAGCGTTTTTTTTGGCTGGTGGAAAGTTTATAGATAGATGCTTTTTGGTTGAAATATTCTCCAATGTCAAAATGAGAAAAATTTGCATTAACAGGCCTCGCTGGCTGTGCGGCGGACACTACTCTACACGTACACTGGCGGGGCCTGGGCCTGGCCTCGGTCGCCCTCGGGCATTCAATTACAATCGATTCTGGTGTGAAAAAGTTCAATTTCTTCTGCGCTCGGCCACAAAGCCTACTCGCCAGAAGAAGACAACGATGGAGACGACTCCGACGACGATGACTGCGACCCGTTTTTACTATTTTCTTCTCTCTTATATATATTTTTTTTCTTCCCATTTTTTGCCGTTTTCTGCGGCTAGTAATGAGGAAATGGCAAAACGCAGTTGTCCGAGGAGATGGAGGGGCTGCAAGCAGGCAGAAGGAAGAGAGCCATGTGGCAGGGGGGAGGAGGTGTGCAGCATTTTGTGGCCATATGGAAAATGCAATTCATGCACTTCCTAGATTGGACAACTGGTTGAAAAAAAAACTACTGCTGCTGCTGCTGCTGCTGCTGCTGCTGCTGAGTGTGTGCATATCTACATATGTGATTGCCATATTGTGTAGATAATTGTGGAGCCCTGCTGGCCCCACCCCACCATAGCCCCGCTCTCCCCATTCCCCCAATAAGCACCTGAAGTGCTTAATGCTTTGTGACTATTCATGGGCACTCAAAAGCAGCCTCAGACTCGGACTCAGACTTCGAGTCTCCCGGACTGGGACTCCAGGTTCGGACTTGCGATTGCTGCCGCTGCCGCTGCTGCTGCTGCTGCGGTTGCTGCTTCTGTTGGGGCAAACTATGGGGCCACATATGCAAATCACATCCACAGGTGAAGTTCGACAGCCAGGAAGGCAGTGGAAGGCAGCAGACGAGGCAGGGACGAATCAGGCCAGGCAAAAGTGCAGCACTTGAATATGGGCAAACAAACACAGAGTCAGAGGCAAATACACTGAAAGAACTAGTGGGGAAAGAGCTTTAAAAGGAACCAGAGATCGTGAAAAATTTGATCGAATGTGACTAGGAATTAACTTTGGATGACAAGCCTTAGGGAAACAAACCTGAAAATATGGAGAAAATCTAAGAAATAAAGATGAAATATTGAATGAAACATTGTTTGAGCTAAAGAAGATAAAGAGCTATCATGGAAACGACATAAAATGCTCGATTATAGAGAAGAAATAAAGTAGACTCCTGAAAATCGAACTAATGATGAGGGCTATAATCAATAATTATTGATTTTTATCACTTTCTTAAAATTCCCAAACCAAATTTCTTGCAGTGCACATCATATGCGTTGGGTAGTGATGGGTGGAGGAGGTTTACCCACTCCTCGAGCCATTGACAGTTGAGTGGTCAGCGTTTTCTATCCTGCATCATCAAGCAGGGGCAACCAGCAGCACCAGCAGCACCGCTAAAACAGCACAGCAAGAGAGCGACAGAGAGAGGAAGTCAGAGAGAGAGTCAACAACAATAATTACCCACTTGCCTGCACTTGATATTAAAATCAGTGAAAAAGCCAAAAGAGCCTTCATTCCTGGCCTCTGATGCGCCCCCCATGTCACACTCCTCAATCAAGGCAACCTGTCTCTCTTTGTCTCTCTGTTGTCTCTCTCTCTCTGCCTCTATGAACGTTTCAACAGGTCACAAAAGCAAAAGCAAAAGCACAAAACGTGCAAAAAAACGTGCAAAATTATCAAAAATCGTTCATCAAATTACCAAAAAGAAAAAGAAACAAAAAAAACAGAAAAAAGAAAAAAGAGCCACTTAACGACTCTATTACGAAATGGATAAAAATATATACACCAAGGAGAGTAGAGACACAGACACCCATACGAGAGGAGCAGGAGGGAGGCGGAGTGCTAAGAGCTGAGAGCTTCCAAAAGACATTGAGACATTGAGACTCCTCTCTTAGTGTCTCTTGCTCTGTCTCTCTCTCTCTTCATCTGCCTTCTGAAATTGCAAAAGCGTCAACACAAAAATTATTTTAAATTAGAACTCGAAAACTACCTCACGTTTTGCAATTTTCGCTTGCTTTGTTTTTGTTTTTTTCTTTTTGTGTGGAATGCCAATTGAAGTGTTTGAAAAATAAACAGAAAAGCAACAACAACAAAAAAGAGATAAGAAAAAAAACCAAGGCAACAAAAACAAAACTGAAGCATCATCATTGCCCATTGGGAATCATCAACGAAAGGCAAAGGAGTCGAGGCGGGTATGGGGGGGTGACCAGCATGGAGTCATCCTGGGCAGGGTGGCTGGAGGGGTGCTGTTCATCGAACCAACGGTAGCACTAAAAATAACAACAACAATAACACGACTCCCATTCGATGATGGGAAGACCCCAAGCACCCAAGAGACAGACAGAGACGTTTTAGTGATGGAAGCGTGACAGAAGAGATCAGGCAGATCAGCGGGCGAGGAATTGGATCAGCAATGCGCGAGAATTGGGATGGGAATTGAAATTGGTACGGGAGAATTATGCGATAGGTATCGGTTAGGCTTGGAAAACTATACTGTTCGTGCACACAACTCTAACCTAAATATGTTTTAAAAATTCATAACTTTTTTTAAAGCAATTGCATAAAAATCCTGTACATAAATAAATTTTTTTATAAATATGTTCTTACATTAAATTTTCAATATTTCCACTTTTCCGTAATTTTTTACGCCTAAGCTATCGCCATTAATCGTATTGTAACAACCATCTCTATGACTTTTTGCGACTTGCAGTCGGACTGGTCGGGTCTGTCCATCTGTCCCGCTTTTTGGCTATGTGCTTTGGTGGCGTTGACAATCAACGCAAATAGCTCAAACGCCTCAAGTGTTTGGCTGCTGCTGCTGCTGCTGCTGCTGAAGATGTCACCCACACTTCAGGTTCTCTCTGGCGGCTTCATCTGCATCTCCGCCAAACTCCAAGTTCGTTTCTCGAGTCTTTTGTTTAGACAACGTCAAACGATGGTGGCAGAAGTCGATGATGGCTAGATGGCTCGCTGGCTCGCTGCTGGCTGTTCCCTTAGTTTGACTTTTGCAATTTGGCGCAGAGGCACTAACAACAGCAGCAACCCAAGAAGCAGTAAGCAGCGCACAAGAAGGAAGCACAAATATTGGCAATATTTTCAATGACTGCTGAATATCGCTTACAGTTAAATGGAAATTGATGCACTTAACGCTGACTCACTCAGAGCTCTTCACTGCTTGGATTCTGTCATGGAAATGCAAAGAAAAGAGAATTCCTCATTTTCCAGGGCTCTGACTTCTCAGCAACTTGCCAGCAACGTGACTTTGAATAAATTAAAAAGAGTGCCACCACATATGTACAGAAGATATCTGGCCTTCGGAGGCATAAAAACAGAGTAAAGAAATGGAGCAAAATGATGAGCGAAAACCCATAAAATAAATCATACTTTTCCCTGCAAATTTCAGTGCATCATTAATATGGATCAGCCAGTCATCTATGTAGGCTTTATGTCTGTCGTAAAACCACAAGCGATTGTAATTATTTTTCATAAATTTCCATTTGAATAAATTGCAATTAATTTAATTTAATTAACAGCTCTACAAACACACGTTACAGAGCAATTCGCGCCGATCGCCTGCCTCCTGCATGCTGAATCCTGTTGCAACAACCACTTGTCGCATTTTATTATCAGCAACGGCAACTGTCAAAAACTCATGCTAAATGCCATAAGATATAAGATTTTATATCCAGCAGCACATCGGGCTACAAATGGCACAACAAATTCGTGCAGAGCTACCAATCCACATCGAACCACCAGAGCCACCAGGGCAACCACCACACCTGAACGACAATGAGGGGCACAAGATCATGATTGAGGCAGGCTGCTGCTGCTGCTGCTGCTGCTGGGGCTGCTGCGTTGGTGATGATGATGATGGTCTAGCTATCGCTATCAAGTGGGATTTTTAATGGAGTTTTTCCTTATGATTTCTTAAAATCTATTAAAGCGGACAACTAACAAATTATTTGGAGTTTTATCGCAGAAGAATTGAGGAGGCAGAAGTGAAAATATTGTAGTCCATATGATGAAAGGAACAAGATGTTTTCTTTTGACCCAATATGACAACGTCACAATGGATACTGGATAAATCCAATCTATAACTACGGAAAAAATCAAACATAATCGATTTTGTATCACTAAATCGTATTTTCTTGGTTTATTTTCTTTGCTAATTACAAAATAAATGTACTTAATTGAAAATCCATTAAAAATGCAACTCACAAAAGACAGGAAGACACTGAGACTGAGAGAGACGGCGAGAGAGTTGTTTTTCAAACAGTAAAAACTGCCTCAAGTAGGCTCAAATATGCGAAATTAACAAGACACAATTACAAGCCAACAAACGCACACGCCTAACCATCAACTGCGTCAACCACCCCCCGCTCCACCCTTGCAGCACCCACCATTCTGTTATCGTTTAGTCTATGGTTTTATTTTTATTACGCCGCCGCACCGCCTTGAGACGCAGCGCAACGGATCCACGTCACAAGACCCAGAGAGCGACTCTCCAACGAAACTCTTGGGCGAAATGTTCGCACAGAAATTTGCGAGATTGTTATCACAGGAGGAGCTGGAAAGAGAGTTTCGGGCGGGGGTATCGTAGCTGGAGCTGGAGACTGGCATGGAGGCGTAGAGAGCAGCCTAGTCAAACATCGGTTGTTGCCGAGGTGAAAACTCGAACTCGCGCGAACGGTGCTGCGGTCGGGGCATGCAAAATGGAATTTATTGTATAATTAGGATTTGTCTTATTGGTAATAAGACGAGTTAAACACACACAACGAGAAACGAAACTCGAACGGCAATGAAATTGCTTGTTTTTTCCTCTGTTTTTTCTTTATTTTTTCGTTGTCTGCAGACAACTGCTTTCTACATAAACAATATTTTGTTGCGGACGGGACGCGCCCACCTGAGGCCACAGACAGAGCCGCAAGAGCCTCCGGCCAGAGAAAGATGCGTCCCACTAGAGATGCTGCATCATATTTATTCCTCTATTTCTTTGGGGTCAATCGATATGGGATATACCCTCAAAGGAGCTGCACAGTCACTCAGTTTTCATAAAAGGATGAACGAAGAAGGAGCGAAGAAGTGGCAGCCATTTGTATATCTTAAACTATTCTCGGATGCTCACAATTACAATTTCAGCCAATTTTTCCAATAGAAAAATAGATATTAGAACAAAGACTTAAAGTTAATTGCTATTCAGAACATTTCAGAAGTAAATGGCATCAAAAAAGTGATAATATGCTCTTTTATCACAGGGATGATAGCTCGAAAAGCATCCTCTTTTGCTGAGAACATCTATTCCCTTCATTTTTTATGGGATTATTTAATGAAAGCAATTGTATCCTCTGCAAAAGTGCCTTTAATCCTCCTTATTTTGTTTTTACTCTCTAGGAAATATTATATTACAAAACAAGACAGAAAGAAAGAGTATCTTTACGTTTATGTATTTCTAGTTTTTTGCTGATTTTATTTCTCTCTCTGTTGCGGCTCTATGCCGAGCGAGTGGTGTGTGTACAAGCTCATTACGACTCTTGCTCAGCGGTTGTTGTTCCTCTGGTTGTTGTTGCTGTTGCTGTTTTGCTATGGTTGTTCGGTTGTTGTCGCCGGGGTGTCGAAATGTACAGCCAATTACATGCGACAACAACCAAACAAACCACAGCGTGGCAATGCGCTGCGAGTGTTGAGTGTTAGGGAAGAGGCGATACCAGGAGGATTGGTATCGCATCGCCCAGGGGGAGGTTGGAGTCCGGTAATTCGATAGCCCCCGAGCCACAGAGAGAGAGCAGCCCGCAGCGCAGCGCAAAGGAATTCAAGGCTAAAAAGTCTGAGAATCAGAGATGCAAGCGCATTGAATTTCATGAGGAAGCAGCAGCAGCCACCACGCGGGTTGCGACCTCCGAAAGATTGGAGGGGACTCTCATTCTCCCAGGGAGCTCCTCAATGCACACAGAGATACACACAGAGACACACACACTATTCGTAGTAGAACAATTATTTTGCGTGTAATTATATGAGCATGTTATGCGACGCAAAGGAGCTGCTGCAATGTTTCGGATCTCTTGTTGTGTTTTTTTTTTGGGTGCAAGATTGTTAATGGTGTATCCATGGGAGTGTATGAAATATCATTGAAATATCTACTGAGAGAGGAGTAAGTATGTCATTTATAAGGAACCCTAATGAATGAAGTATGCAATCAACAGATGATGGATTCAGATGAAAATTCCTATATTAATCTAGGGAAACATTAATCGAAATTATATATTGATTAACGTATAAAGATGGAATAACTGAAATCTACTCCACACTTTCTAACATCAAATATGTATTTGAAGAGCCCATCCAGTAATCGAATAAATATTCAAAGCAATCAATTACTATTTATATGGGAAACAACAAAACATATCCATATATTAATTGTGGAAATTCCCCCCCAAAAATAGGAAACAAAAACCTATAAAAATAAATGATTATAAATATTCAAATTCTCCCTGCTACTAATTTGTCATGGGAAAATCGCTATACTAATCGCTATTTCCATTTCCATGCCCCCCACATGTACATATAATGGACTAAAAAGCGTAACATCATAAATCGGGGGAATGTATCGCTGGGAATTCATAGCTTTATTAACCCAACCAAACGATGGGTAGGTACATTTAACCTTAGCCCAAAAGAACGTGCGCATCATTTGGCGGGAGGAATGATTTAAACTGAATCCCAGACCCACAGTCAGTCCCAGACCCTATCCGATCCGATCCGATCCCAGACGAGCTGCTTTCGATTGCCCAGCAATAACTCAATAAACAACACACAGCTAAGCAAAATGTATATTTTTGTACGATTTTCCTCATCGAAAAACTTCCGACACACATTGAAAATTATGCATGCGATCCGAAACGATGCGAAACCCGACCCGACCCCAACCTGGCGACCCAAAAGACGGCGAACGGGAACGGTACCACCGACCTGACGACCAACATTGACTGTATAATCGTCCGCGACTGTCCACGGACGGTCGCTGCGGCAGATCAATCATAGAGGCCTCCTCCTCCTCATCCTCCCCTCCTCCGCCTTGGCCACGGCCTAGCCTTTTGGTTAATTTAATATGGCTAAAGATCAACTGCAGCCGCAAAATGTTCCCGCGAACTTTTGTGCACTTGCTGCTCTCGAGTCTAGATTTTTTGGGATACTCTTTAGGATGGAGGGAGTAGGATTAGGGTATGATAAATATATAAATTGAAATGTTAAAGTATAAACGAACATTTTGGCTTTTCCCAGCCTTATTTCTCTTTATGACCAATTCCACATCGCAAAAAGATCCAAAATGTTCAAGGTTTATTCTCTTCCCTACAAAAGACTGGCATAAAAAGAGTACCCTCAATTCGTTCATCTCTTCCACCCCATTGCCGTTCATTTTATGCATTGCCTTGGGGGCCTGGAGCATAATAAACAGAGGGGTATATAGCTCTTGGGAGAATATAGCGCTCTGGCTGTAGCTCTGGCCCTGGCCATGCTCTCTGGCCAATTGATTTGCAAGCCATATTGTGGCATCGTTCCAATGAGCGAACCGTGCGAATAGGTCTTCGATCATCTACTCCTCCTTGGGAGAGACGACGACGGGCGGATGATGTCGGGGTCATTGCTACAAATTTTGAACGTTCGGGTCATAGTCGTAGAAGTCACACGGGGCACCGTCCCAGGCATCAGCCATCAGGCATCAGGCACCAGGCACATCATCGTCGTCCGAGTATAGTTCGATCTTGTAATCAGGCGCAACGAATTTGTATATGAACATGCATGACGTGTGGCATGGCCTGATGATGCAGCCATAGCCATGCAGCAGAGGAAGCAGCAGTCGGAATCCATGGACTCCATGGAGTAGGAGGAGGTCGCTGGGGCTCCAACAGGGATCATCATTGGCACATACAGCACATACATCCCACATCGATCGCATCGCATCACAACACATCGCATCGCATCGCATCACGTAGGTGAAATGTTAAAGTTCCAACAAACAAAATCACGATTGACATGACGTATCAATCTCACAATCCGCTGCTGCCATATCCATTCGTCGCATGTGCTGGTTGTTCGTTGCTGCTTTGCTGTTTGCTGTTGCTATTGTTGTTCGCTGGCAAAGTAGGAAGAAAATTATAATTTCATAATTTTCAATTTCCATGGGCAATCAGCAGGTCAGCAAAATTAGCGTGGCCAAAAATGATTGCCCACCTACCTACCCAACAGCCAACCAGAATGAACTCGTGTTCAATGGGGGGAGATTCCCCACTCCCTGCCCCCTCGCTTTAGCGTACAGTGCAATCAATCGATGATAGATCCATCGAGCTTGGGCTTCAACTATTTGCATTTTCCACACCTCGTTGTCTTGGCTGTTCAGTCGTTTCCGTGAAACAATGAAATGTGAGAGGATCTCGTACAAAGAAAGTAAGTGAAATATTTGAGAGGATACGAGGGTTTTTGGGATCATCTCTCACGGTTCACTGCGCTCTCTCGAGGTGTGAAATAAACCTAAATGCATTTACTACTTATCCATCTATTGCAAGACCGACATAAATTATGATGTATGCCACCTCTTAAACACTTGAGATTCAAACGAGCTCTCCTCCCTCCCTCCACAAAAATGTTCCCCAATTAATTTAACTAATTTTGAACCACACCAAATCCCAGACTTTCGATCTCACATTCAAAGTCCGCCTCCAATTCCACCACACTATGGCTTCGGCTTTGGCTATTCATTTGAGGCCCCATTAAAATGCGTTCGGCCCCAAGCTCACACATCGTAAACCACACCGACAAACCTAAAGCCAGTCCCTAACGTTAATGCTGAACATAAATTTCCACAAATCAAATCGAGCACAAATTTCCACCCTGAAGAGTGGAAAAAGCTACTAATTAGCAACGCCCACGAGGAGAGAAAATCAAAAAATATGGAAAACGTTTTGGGGGAAAAATGATGATTATTATACACAAGACGAACCCGCGCAACAACGATTAAAGTCGAAAAGTTGAGAAAATGGGTGTTGCCTGGTCATAAACAAAAACAACAACAAAACCCCATCGAAGGAGAGAAGAAGGAGAAAAATGAAACGAAATCTCTGGGCAAGAGAAAAGTGTTACAAATCTCTAAAGCGAAGAGAAGAGGAGAGCAGGGCAGAGCAGAAATGAGATTTGTCTCGTTTTGGGAATCGATTCGTCACATCCAAAAAGGGCTTTGGCTTTGGCTCAATGTCGACAGGGGTCAGGGGTTCGGATCGATCTGTGATATGTTTTTCGGGGTCATCAGCGTGTAATTTGCATACATTAAACTACTGTCGAGAGCAGAGGCTCGCTCGCTCGCTCGCTCGCATCGAATTCGTTTCCAAAACTTAATCTAAATTTAATTATTGTTAGCCAACAAAATACCAGAAAACGAAACGGCAGCCGGCAGCTGGCAGCCAGCAGCCAGCAGCCGAATGACATAGAAATCTGTATAAAAATGGATTTATTTTTTTCCCCACAGATATCTTCTCTTTTTTAATAAATTAATAAACAACAAAAACGCGCTTTTCATATTTTTATGCGCTCAAAAAGAAAAAAAAGAGACACGGTCCGCTTTGAACTTGTGGACTTATACGAGTGTGTGCATTATGTACATATATTTTCATAATTTATAAACGATTCTACAAGCCAAGCTCTCGAGGGCTCCTATTTCATGCGATCGAAGATCGCAGATCGCAGATCGAATGAGATCTCTTTTGAATGATTGCCCAAAGCCCAACGAAAGCCAGTCTTTTGGCCTGTTGATATACTTTTTATGGGCGTTTGATAAATTTCTTTCCATTTTCCATGCCACAATTAGTTGCAATCAAAAGGCATATTGTTCACAGAGATAGAAATAAATACCAGCCCTATGGCCCGAAGGGGATTTCGGTTTCTTTTTTTTCCTACGGCTGGGTTAATCCGTAAAGCATTCGTTATGAATACAACAACCTGTTGCACGGTGCCCCTCAATTTGTAAATCGATCGATGTGGGGCAGAGATAACCGAGAGAAAAGAAACCCAAAACGATATCTAAACGGAATGGTAATTGGCGTTAAAGGAATGTATGAGAATTTATTTAATATTTACGATTAAAAGTGGATGAAGTTTGTGCCAAAATATCAGGGATTTGATTTTTGTGTACTCAATTACCAGTTTGATCTTTTAAGGGCACTCTTGAGCCATCAGACGACGGATATCTCAAACGGATTGCCACTCTGCTATGCCTTAACATCAATCAAAACCTTTTGACCGAGACTTTTAGAATTAGCAGGCAAACAGCAAGCAGCGAGATGTCGAGATGTGGCAAGTGACCAAAGATTTGCGCAGTTCGCAATCCGTAAAACCCGTCAACGTCTACCCCCTAACCCACCGCCTCCTCCTGCGCCGCCTCCTTCCACCTTCCACCTGTAGCTGCACTGCACTGCACTGCCCGGTAGTTGTAATTAAAAACGCGCAAGTCGTAAAAAACAGAAACAGAAAGATAGAAAATACAGCAAAACAAAAACTAAAACTACACTTGAGAACAGGTCGTTGAGTCGCCGTCTCTATGGCTGTCCATGTAACTGCCTGCTTATGAGGCAGTGTGTGTCTTGGAACGGGGCGTAACGCATCCAAAAAGAGTGAAAATTAATTTTCCATATGCTGCTGCTGCTGCTTTTTGAGGACTGGACTCCTCCTGTAATGCTGGCAGGCCGCTGCCGCCTTCAATCATCCGAAAATGTGCTAATTGCAATAGAAATACAATTTCTATCGTAAAAACTAAAACGGCAAGCAAAAAAGAGTGAGAGAACGGCACATAAATATATGGAAACTGCAAAGATTGTAAGACACTCTCTAATTGTGAGTTAAAACTCTTTGATTTGGACAAAAGCAGAGTTCTTTGGCTTTAAAATTGTGTGTTGCCACTGGCTTTTCTTTAATTATTTTCACTGTCATTATTATTGGATTGTGATTATTTTTGTTTGATATAATCCAGGTATCCATCCATATTTCAGCTAAAATCACGTTAAAAATTACAAATTTTCGTTTTCAAATTGTTTAGAATTTCTCATAACGTTTCATCGTTTATTTTTTGGGATGAAAACCCATTTATTCCTTCTGTTACATTGCCAGAGAATAAAATATACCCTTGAAACCTTTGCACGTTGTGTGCCAAAAACTTTTCCAACTAATGAAGCGCGCAAAAAAAAACCAAAATGAAAATCTGTGAGAGTTTTTTTTTGCAGGGGGGTATATGGGGGGCATGAACTGAACGATTGAGAGATTGGCAACAAAATTAGTTGTTGAAAATGAATTGCACTAATATCGAATTTCACACTGTTCCGCTAATGGCTGACAGCAGCAACAGCAACAACAACAACAACAACAACATCTGATGCAGCAACAGCAACAACAACAACAAGTGCCGCTGCAATTGACGCGGACGGCAACAACAAAGACAACAAAATGCAATCAACCTGTGTGTTGGTTGTAGTTTTTTTTTTCTCTATTTTTTTGTAGCTAATGTGCAAAGCGCTGATTGGACGAATGCCTGACCGCAAAAATGGAAATTATGATGAGGCCCCCATTTGAGTAAAGAGCACAGCAGCAGCAGCAGCAGCATCCACAAACAGCAACACACAGGCCGGCAGGCGGACAGGCAAAAAACTAACTTGAATTCAAAGCTGGTTTCACTTTTGGGCGAGGAGTTTTGCTTTTTTTGTAGTCTTTTTTGTATTTAGTGGCTTTTTGCAAATTCTCCAAAAGCCAGCCAATAACAAACTATAACTAACAACGTCAACCGATATGAAGCTGCATGTTTATTGGTCAATCGCCCATCCCCACAGAGAGGCCCAAAGAGCGACCGAGGGGCAGAGAAGTGTATTTGTGGTTTTTGGTTTTCGATTTTTAAATTTCAGCTGCCTGCCATTTATACATCGAATATTAAACGAATGCTTGGCGGGCATTTTACACACAAAAATGACATGGAAATGGTTTTAAAATACAACTTTTGGTCGTGAGAAAGTGGGAAGAGTTTTTCCATAAAACATACACTTCAAATTATTATTTCCTGGAGATCTACTTGCAGGAAGTGTATTTCAGGCGACATTCAGGCGTATTCTTCTTGTCCTCTTTCCTCTTATGTCTTTTTCTCTCTCTAGAAAATCAACGAACTAATTATAGCAATAATATTTATACATTTCTCTACAAGAGTTCTCCTCTAATCTCTAGCATCTCTGATTTCTTGGCACAATAGTCACCTGCTATGGGCCTTGTCAGCGGGTGTAAGATTTAGTCGCATTAATTAAATGTGCCAATTGGCAAGAAGGTCTCAAAATGCAGCCCACTCGGCTCGCCATAGGAGAGCTAAGGATGGAATGAATGGAAGCACAAGGACACAAGACACCAGATAGACTAGGATACAGAGAACTGACTGCGAGAGTGGTGAAGGTCCCGCCCCTAAGCGCAAAAAACTCGCTCTTCTCTCGCGGTGCCTTAGTTTATGTACCTGATTATGCTATGGAAACCTCCAAACAAATCAATTGAAAAACAAGTGAGGAAAAAGGCAAAAACAAATCAAAAAATGCAATCAAATGAGGCAATGAGTGCGAGAGCGAACGAGGGAGGCATTTAATTGGCTTCATTTGCTTGCGGTGTGTTGCCCCGATGTGTGGAGGGTGGAGCCAACAAAGTGAATTTCGCATATGTGAGGAGTGTGCGTGATGCAGTGTCGGAAACGACTGGCAGATTACCTGGAAATCTATTTAATATAATCATATTTATATTTAAGCCTTACTGAATGAGTTCCAATCTGCATTAATCATGTACCAATCCTTAAACAAAACGCCTCTTCTACTTAATTAAACATATAAAAGGGTATCATGGGATGACACACTCACACACGATGAATAACAGAAAAAGAGAGGGAGAGGAACGATAAACGATTCCCAAATCTGTTTGCCGCACCCATCCAGACGACGACCTGACCGAGGCGGAGGCTACAGGAGTCTACACACACACACACACACACACACACACACACACACACCAGAGACCCATGGCCAGGCAGACGCAGGCAGACCCACAGCAAAAATATCAGAGAGATGCAGGAGGAGGCCACAAACCAGAGACCAGAGAGTGGAGGAACATCCACAGCAAATACAAGTACGAGAAACTTTCCATTCCAACTGAAAAATGTTATCAAATCACAGGCCAACAAAACGAACGAGCCAACGAACGACCACAAAACTAAGCAAGCCAATTTTCAGCTCATATTAACCCGCAGCACAAAGGCCAAAAGCAGCGAGCAATGGACACGGCCTCTGGCCAGATCTCGCAAAGACACCTCGAGAGGAGACAGACCCGGGTCCCCTGGTACCGAGCGAGCGAGCGAGCCAGCAAGCGCGCGGGCTGGAGGCTGGAACCTATTTTCCAACTTTCTCACGCACTTCAAATTTCAATTGGCAATAAATGTAATGCAAAGCAACACTTTAAATCATTTGCCAGAGAGTCAGTCGGTCGGGGCCACAAAAACAACACGACAACACCAATAAGCCAACAAGACATCCCCAAAGGCAGAGAGAGAACGACGAACTTTTTGGCTGGAATTGGGATGGCAATTTCTCGACATTGGCATTGGCATTCTGCATTGGCCATTGGGGCATTGGCATTCCCCGTGCATTGCCATGGAAAATATGTCGAAAATAGCACAGAAAATACTTATGGCAGCTGCATCAGCCTTCTTTTCCACCTCTTGGTGGGGTTGTAATTAAACGTTCGCCTAATTTGCAATTTTCTTTATGGACACAAAAATTTGTCTAGTCATAAAAGTGAAAAAAATCAAGGTAAAAGCTCAAAAAGCAGGGGGCCTGGGGCAATGGCAGAGTAGCTAAAATATATATATTTATTAAATCGACTTTAAACCCCGCTAATGCATCCATAAATCCTACTCCGCTGCGCTACTTTGGGGGCTATATAGGGGATTGTGCATACATTTATATTTTCCGTTGGGTGTTGGATTTTATGGTCGCATTTAGATAACGAAATGGCCCAGAAGATGAAGTGTAATAAAGAATCGACTTTTATGTTTAAACAAAACCAAAAACAAAAACAAATACACACAAAGGCAAATGCAAATCTCTAGTTGGCTATAAAACATCATCCCAAGGAGAGCTCAGATTCATGCGGGTCTTTCGTCGTTCAGGAACATGCTAAACTATCTATTATATGAAAGCTATAAATCATTAGAGTCCGGTAAGCAGATATCCAGATGGACATACCTATACAGAGCACATTAGAAAGGGGAAAGGCCAAGAAGATTATAGAGCACTTACTGGGGGGAGACCGGAGAGCGGGAAACCAGAGACAGAAGCCTGTTGGCTAATTGTTTTCTTAACCATAACCTAACCCAACCACAAACTGAGCATCCGAGGCACCAAACCATCAAAAATCTTCGCCACGAAACGAAACACACAAAATGTACAACAAAAATTCGCATGCACTTGAACTAATTTACATAAAGACAGGCCAGAAGGCCAGGGTCCAAAACAGCTACCGACTGCAGGACGGGGTGGATGGAGGTTACAAACTGAAGCAGGGGTGGGCTGGAGGAGTAACTGCAACAGACTGAAGCGGGGTAGATGGTGGGATGGGACTGTGTGAATGACGTCGGTTCGTCTGGGACAAATGACTGACAGTCTGTGGCCTGTAGCGTTGCATACACATCATCGAGAGGGCTTCTTCAGTAGCCAGAGTGCGCCCAAAGGACTGATGGCAGAACCGCAACAAACCCCAAAAAATACAAGAAAAGTAATGCTTAAGAATACTTAAGTATTCCGACTATGTGATACCCTTAATAAATATTTATTTTGTTCTTAGTTGACTGGGAAAACCGATGAGAGATATTCGAAAATGGTTGATGCAAGAGAAATTGTAATTGTTTCAAACTAATACAACCTTCCTATACTTTCAAGTGCTGGGTATTTAAATAAAACAAAAGCTGTGCCTCCTCGTCTGTTGGAGTGTCTTCGATGCTAAATGCGCGTTAAATGATGCTTTCGTTGCGCATGCGCACAGCCCCCAGAACCCCCCTCACACACCCAACGCTCCCTATCCACCATCCACTGGCTGAGAATGGAACGACATTGCGCTCGTAAAAATCACGAATTGATGGAGTGTCCAGACGGGACCAAGAGCGAGGCGATCGGCAAATCATTTTTTCGCACAGGGCCGTCGTCGCCGCTCAGCACAAAATTGCCGAAACATATGCAAATGGAACCATCCCATCCCATTCCGTTCGATCGGTTGTGGAGTGGTTGGGAGTACTTCTTCTCAGACATTCAACCTCAAGAAGTAGCTGCAGAAGCTGCTGCAGAAGCAGGATCTGAAAATGGAAGCTGCGGGGAGACCCAGAGACAGACTCACGGACCCAACAGTCGGTTGGTCCCTCAGGTGCACTTTGCCCAGTTTTATTTTCTTTTCTTTTGGGTCTCTTTGTTTTGTTGTTCTTTTTTTCATCTCTCTCTCTTTCTTTATTTAGCTAAGGTCGCCTGGGCCGCTGTTTTGTGTGCCACTTCCCCAGTGGCACTTGTATGCAAAAAAGAATAATACGTGAGGATTTGAGTTATTTTTAGAGAGGAGAAGATGCACTGTGAATACTCTAACAAATTTAAAAATAATAATACAAAATAAAACAAAACAAAAAATAAAATCAACAATATAAAAATCTTAATATAATTAATTATAATAATAAAAAATAATTATAATTATATTTAATGCACACAGAGAAAATATGTCTGAAATATTAATATATTCTTGGATTTCAAAATGTATTCCCGTAGATTTGCTCGTAGATTTCATTCTTTTTTTTATTTTAAGCCAAATACTTTATTTAAATATGGATTTTCTTGCATGAGCTCAAAGTCCTTCTAAAATTCACTCATATCCTGCACCACAAGGAGAGTATAAGAACAGAAAATCAATTCACACTCGATGACCAAAGAGACCAAAGCCAAAGTTCTGGTCTTTTCTGGACTAAGGACTGGTCTCTAAAGACGTAGAATCGTCGGGGTTCTGTGACTGGGTCTGGGGTCTCGACCAAGTTCTTAGCCGCCCAAAAACCTTAAACTAAACCTTTTGTTATTTGCTTTTCCGACTGGGACTGGAACTGTGTGCCTGTCGAGTGCCGTGGCAATGGAATGCTGCCACAGTGCCACTGCCACTGCCACTACTGCCACTTGTCTGTCTTTTCTCATCTCTTCACAGCCGGAATGGGAGATGGCTGGCTGTTGAGCTCTGCTTCTGAGGCTGCTGTTGAATTTATGTTTCTAGGGTTAGAGGGCGCAATGCCTCGAATCAGCGTTTGAGTTAGTTCCAACAACAGAAAACAGGCAGGAGGAGTGTCCCTCCTCAGCACACAGTCCCAGGCTGTTGCAAGCGTGTGGTGGCATAGCGAAAATGATTTACATTTGCCGAAGAAGAGCCGTGTAACGACTTCGAGCGAACTGCTTTTCGGGGTCTGTTGGTCTGTAATTAATTTTCGACCCATTCTGTGGCAATTTTATGCTAAATCGATATGAAAGAGTGCTAGACCGATGCTCAATGGCGATGCTAATCGCGGGGATTTGGTAACCAAAAGACCAGTAGCCGCACACCAGCAACACCACACCAATAATAAAAGTCTTCGATTCCACAGATTCCCCCTCAAAGAACAAAAATATCGAAGATATCGAAGCGCGGTGGCATGTCGCCAAAAGCTGGAACATGTTGCACACACACACAAGTTGACCCTTTTCCGCGATTCCGCTGCACCTCGTTTTCGCCCCTCTTCTCTTTTGTCTTTTTTGTGCCTGTTTTTTCTGTCGTTGTGACTCGAAAAATATCGATTACATGCTAGACTCCCAGGTTCGCTCTTTCGCTCTTTGGAAATTCTCAATTTTTCCAGCGAAAACAGTTAAATTCCGGTAAAAAGAAAAACGTTTCCACCATGCGAACCCAGCAGAGGACCAGCAGCAGACTGAACCATTGTGGGTCCATGGTGGTCCCAGCGATTATCATGAATTGATCTGTAAGATGTCAAAGCGCAGACGCAGACGACGGAGACGACGACGACGACCGAAGAGCCACAAAAGAATGGATGGCCAATGTGGGGAGGTCGCTTTTGGCTCTTGGCTTTTCGGTCCCACCTTCCATGCCCTCCTCCTCCCCCCCTCCATCTTTCTGCAGACACACACATGTTGCATCCAGCCACAGCCACTTTGTCTGGGCGGCAGTGGCTTGCCTCTCCACTCGCGAGGTTCCCAGACCCCCACCAGTATGTGTATGTGTGTACACGGAGAATGTGGAGTCAGTCCGGTGGTCGACGCTGGTCGGTTGCTAGAATTGCGAGTCTGCGAGCAGCTCACAACAGATAACAGCACAAAATGTTGGCAGCACTGTTGACATTATGAATGACAGCGGTTATTTATTATGTCTTGGGCTATTCGTTTTGGGAAAAGCAACAGCAGCCGCAGCAGCCGTAGCAGCAGAAAGCAGAAGCCAACGGATGTGGGTTACTCCCAGGCATCGGTTCAGGAGGATCTAAACTTTAAATGTGGATTACATATGGAATAAAATTAGCTGCTAAAAGAGCGACACAACCACCATGCGGATTCAACTCAATTGGAGTAAGTACGTAAAACTCTGAGAATATCTGTATTTATTATAATCCCAAAAAAGCGTAACTATTAATTGTACTTCTACTTTGTACAATCAGACAGAATTTTCATCGTCTTCCATTGAACGATCATATTTTTCAGTCTAGCAAAATGTTTATGATATCCCCCCGCCCGGTATGAGGCCCCGTAAAATGTGGCATGTGGCATGGATAATTGCGTAACTACAACTGCAACAACAAACAGCTTCAAACAACAGGCAACAAACAAGCAACAGACGGCGGCGGCTTCTTCTTCGTACCGTTAAGTGCCAGGCTCTCGACTTCATTAGATTGTAATAAACGCGTTTCGGTTACAGCCCCCCCTTCAAAAAAAAAAAAACTGACAGTAACATAAAAAGAAACAACAACAGCCAGTGAAAAAAGAGAATATCTAAGCCGGGACTGAGAGGCTGGGGCCTAGTGCTTATAAATGCAATTCGCGTTCGCACAAAACCTCAATGGACTTCATTAAAATATTCGAAACACAAGCAGTTTAAACACCGAAAACTTGTCAGAGGAAGAGAGAGAGCACGAGAGACGATGCTATAAACTGGAGACTCAAGAGGAGGATCTGTGGAAGACATGGACTCCGAGTTGAAGTAGTTTCTTTTTTTTCTGTTGTTTTTTGTGGGGGCCCAGCTGTGCGTGGCCACTGGCTGGCTGGCTAGCTGCTGCTGCTGCTGCATTCAAGTCCAACTCTCGCGGGTTCAGAGGTCTAATTGAAAATGCTGAAAAACCTTAAAAATATTGAGAGTGTTAAGAGACATAGAGAGAGAGAAGGATTTGAACGAGTAGGAATGAGTTCTTATTCCCATTAGAACTCAATTTGTGCAGCAAAAGTCTCGTATGTGCGGTGTGCATCGCCCACAAGCGGTTAATATTATCGCGCATATCGGTTTCCCCCCATCTACATCTCACCCAGCCACAGCTTCGATCTTCTGCTTTACGTGGGGAATGGGAATGCAAATTTATAATACGAAAGGCAAATTGGGGCCAACTTGTGACAATTTATGATATTAACACTAAATATTTGTGCCCCGTCGAGATTTACGGGCTGGCGTATAAGAAAAGCCTGTCGAGTGGCAACAGCCAAGCCGAAGAGAGAAATACACTAAAAACGTGCAGATAAGAAATTATTGAGGGAAAAGGAATGGAATTTAATATTTGCAGCAGAGTCAAGTTCCGTTGTTTATTTTGTGTGCTTTATGCAAGGGCGTAGTCAGGATTTCATACAGGGGATTTTGTCAGAGAACCCCCTGGGTACGCCCTTGTGTTTCTTGTGTTTTCGCTGATATGCATCGCCGGCAGAAGAGTGTCGTCTCAGTGGTTGTTGTTGCTGCTGAGAGAGAATGGAAGCGAAAGAGCAAAGCAAGACAACAACAGCAGCAACAAGGGAAATATTTCAGCAAGGGAAATTTAAAACAAATTGGGATATTTGCTCCTGTATACAAAGTGTACCAAAATTATTCCCCACAGCAAAAACAAATTCCATTAGAAAATCAATGTATCCCCACATCGAAAACTCTTCATGGCAGAGCATTTCGAAAATGTTTATAAGTCGCATTATTTTGAGGTTTATGCGTTTTTATTGTTTGCCTGCAATAATTTCAGTGCTTAAAGCAAAAGATGCCCCCAAGATTGGCGGTCAAACGAGAGGCAAGGAGGATGAGGAGTAGGGAGTGCCGAGGTGTGCAGTGGTGCGATGGACAGACACAGATAAAGTGGAGCAGTTCCATAAAATTTTATGATAATTGCACTGCTCGACTGCGACTGCGGGGCAGCCGAAAAGCGATATTCTCTCTTTCAGACAAATGAAGAGATTTTCGCTTATTTCTTTTCGGTGATTTTTGCACATTTTTGCAAACGATTTAATTATACAGTTCAAAGTCTGAAAAAGAGGGGCGATGGATGGATGGCAGGCAATATATGCTAATGATGGTTAAAGTAGCCGCCGCTCCCAAAAAATTTAAATCAAAAGTGGATTTCACCATTAGAAATCTGTTCAATAATTGGGGGATCGGATCGGATCTGTCTGCTGCTTGGGAACCAACCAATTTGTGGGCCAATGGTTTATGATGGTTTACAAACTAAAAATAAAAATAAAAACTGTAACCGAAGCGAAGCGTCATGCACAATTTGCATGAAACAACAGCCACATTGGTTGAAAATATTCCAAAAACATCTTTAATAAGCATCTCCCAGCCACCATCCAAAAGTTTGACGTTCGGGACTGACATAGAAATCTGCACCGTTGGCTATTAGCAATTAACTGGGTCTATTATGAGGCACCGATGAGGCGGCAGGCATCCGAAAACAAAAATCTATTTGACATGCTACAAGGCAGAAGAAGATCGAAACGAATCGATCGAATCCATCCCAAGAGACGCCCATCAGCAAAAGCCCCGAAAAAATATACATAATGCAAACGATCAAAGATTTTTTTGGGCAGATTGGGAGCGAGAGGGGGCGGGACAGGCGGCAGGGGCAACTGTGCGCATAAAAGCCAAATGCCATAATAGCCAAATTAATCAGTCACAGGTAACAACACGAGACTCTGAGACTTCAACTTGGCTCAGACTCCGAGATCTTCGAGCTTTTCGGAGCTCCGGATCCCAGAGAAGAAGGCGACGTCCCGCCGTGTGCGTTGATGACTTAACAAAAATGTCAAAAAAAAAAACTATGAAAAGATGAGAAGTTCGGGGGGAGGTTAAGTGGCATAAAGGGGAGGACAGAGCGTGCAGCAGGGAGGCTGTCAAATCCCAAGACGACCTTAATATGCTCTTGCATATCATTTTATGCTTCAAACTTCGATTTGGAATCGTATACATTTAAATACATTATTTACAAAATGCTAGAACAAAACGCAAGTCAAAGACATACATTAATCATTTTAAGGGGAACTCATAGTTAAAATTTAAGGGATTACTTATTTTCTCTTTACTCTTTATTCAAAGGCTTTCCTGACCCAGAAGGTTAGGTACCGAAATACGAAACTGTAGTAAAACCTTTTAAATTGTTTTTAATTTATATTAAACGATTATAATAATAATTAAAAATTCAATATTATAAGAATACACCCCCAGAGGTTTCCTCTTTTGGCCAAAGACTATCCGTAACCCTTGCTACCCAATCAACCATCAGAGTATGCAAAGTTTTGCCACATAAAAGGTTTTATCCTATCCGTGAGACAGACAGACAGCCAGCCACACATGTGACTGCCAAGTAGGGGACTTACATTGTCTAGGCTTCAGCTGCAGTTGGAGTTGGAGTTGGAGCTGAAGGTGGGTGGCTGCTGCTTTTCTTTTCTCTCTTTATTTGTAGCCTTAAGTGCCCGCCGGCTGTGTGCCCCCCTCATATGGGCAAACAGCGGTTCGATCGGCTACCGGGCTACCGTTTTCGAGAGATCTCTTTAGAGACAATGGCGCCAGCATCAAAAAAAAAGCTGACAAAATGTAATTGTTATATAGGCGCAAAAATGGTGTTCCATCAATAAAATAAAAAAAACCAGACCGTAGAGCGAACCGGATCGCAACGGAACGGATCGTATGGGAATGAGGGGAAAAATGTGCCTCGCATGAATGTTAATTGAAATATGCGTATGACTGATGGACAACAGAGAGAGAAAGAGATACATACATAGATGCAGGAGAACATCTTTGCCATCGATGGACAGTTGGACACTCTCTTAGCTCAGCTTTCACAATTATTGATTGATTTATTGATTGAAATCTTTGCAGACAGACAGACAGGAGAGTGCAGACAGTGCCAGGCAGCTTTTCCTCTTGGCGTACAAATTGCTCGGCACCAAGTTCGTTGCCTAAGTCATTGGTTGTGTCTGGCGCCCTGTCGCGCGTTCAGTCTCTGGATCTGTGGATCCGAGCCGAAACTGGTAGCAGTACAAACACTAACACACACTCACACAGGAGTACTTACACACGCACACACACCACATAGAGAGAGAGAGAGAGAGAGCCAAACAATAAATAATTAAAGCAATTAAAAACGCTAAAACAAACATTTAACAAGCAGCGCCAGTTTGGAACAGAAAAGATTCTGTTTTCCTTTTGAGCCGCTTCTCTTTTTTTTGTTTTTTGGCAAACATTAAGGTTGGGAAAGTCTAGAGATGGGAGTATGGCACAAGGTTGTACCCTAGGGAAATTTAATAGAGCAAAATGGGGAAATTTTTTGAAAATTAAATATCGAAAATCTCCGCCTTTTGATAGCTCCATTAATTTTTACTCTCAAAACCCAATCTCTAGACCGAACAAAATACGTTCCATTCCTATGACACGCAATGCTCCATCATACCCATGATACCCCACACGCAATTCGTATACAAAATCGCTCTTATCTTGGCCCCAAATCGCGTCTAAATGTTGCACATTTATCAAAAGAGGCCCAAGAGACAGACAATCACCCGAAAAAAAAGGTCAACGCACAGTTATAGCCAACTGTGCGACTGGGACTGGGGCTGTAGACTGGGATTGTTACTGGTGCTTCTTCATCATCATCTTGTTACAGTTGGTGTTGGTTTCTGGTCTGTTCTGTGTTTTCCTCTACGATTACAAACTACCGAGTATTTCCGCCTTGGCCCTCGTAATTCATGGCTCAAGAACAGAAATTTTTGCAAGCTAACATTTAAAGTTTTTTGCGCACACCTGAAATCTAATAGTATTTTTCTGTTAGCAATTAAAATGACTTTTTGTGGATCTTTTTCCGAAAAATGTATGCAAAAATAACATCAACAGAAACTGCGAAAAAACAGCTAAAAGGGAACAAGAAAAGGAAACTCATTCGTTTCTTTGGTTCCCCCCGGAATTCAGTCTGGAGTTATCTCTGCGTCTGGAAACCTTTTTTGCACGTGGCTCGCGATATGCAAATAAGTTGATATACAACATAATTAAATTTCATTACTTGGCCAAACGCGCGCGCTCTGTCTGACTCCTCCTTGGCTGCAAACCAACCAACCAGCCAAGCTCTGGGACATGTAACAAATTGCCAGCAATTAGTGCGCGGGCATCAGTGTGGAATCGGTTTTAGAGGAGTCGAGTCCAGTCTCCTCCTGAGAGTGGAATACGGATTGCAGACTCATTTGGGTCCAGATCCAAATGGAAATCGCATTAGGTGTCAGGATTGTGGGAATGCAGTCCCATTGCTGAATGAATCGACTATTTGTTCTCCTGGCTAATTGCTGGTTAACGGTTCTCAATGCAGGCAGAGATATGCTTAAAAAGCAATCGAATTGGCAGTAAGCGATTAAACGGGAATATTGAGATTTAAATTTTAATTAATAAACGCTCATTATTAGGTCTGTGATTTTGTATGTAGATTCACATGAAAAAGTATATAAAATATGTATGTACATACATATATTAAATAATATAATACAAATATAATAAAAATATAAAATAATAATAATAATATAATAATATAAATATTAATAATATAATAATATAAATATTAATATAATAATAATCAGTGTATCAATGCTGTTTATATATGTATACAATTCTCTGACTGCAAAAACAATTTGGCCTTAACTCCAGGAATTTCTCTCCCTCATACCACGGATTATACCTCATCACTTAGCTCTGTGTATCGCCCCACCCCATCCATAGCTTTCAGCATAGCTTTTGATAAGCAAATGTAATTTCATCTCCTTTCGATCACCTCCTGTCCGCCCTTACATTTTTTTCCAGTGTCTTCTTTCCTCTCTCCACAGACAGGGAACAGCAAACAACAAAGGGGGCCACCTTTTAGTTCCAATAATTTACCAATTAATCATATTACTCAACATCTCCTTTGGCCACTGAGATATCTCTTCTCACAGCGCAGGCGCACACGCAGACCGACCGAACACAAGAAGAGACCTCTCTCTGGGGCCTGACAATAGGTGCTGATTGCTCTGCCCCCCCCGAACAAAAATGGGAACAGGAGAGGGCGATATTATGCTATCTATAGGTGAATGGGAGAGATGGGGACAGGAGAGAAGGGGCTCTCTGCCTGCCTGCCTGCCTGCCGGCTTGCCTGCATGGTGACGTGATAAATGATTTCGATTAGTTTGTTCTTGTAATTCGACGCCTATAAATGGGTCTATGATTGAGCGCAGACGACTTCGTTTACGTCAGGCGGTGTCGTTGTCGTTGTGCTGGGGGCTGCACCCTATACCAAAGTGTCCCCAGATCCCCCTACTCTCGCGCCATCACAACACTCCCGTCAGAGTCTCTTCGTCGCTCCATCTCTCAGTCTCCTTTTCCAGTCATTTGACAAATTGTCTATAATTGAAAGATTAGCTTTCCTCACACACACGGGGCAACAAAACAGGCCACAGAGCAACAGAAACAGCAACAGCATCAGCACCAGAGAAACAGCTACAACCGACAACAAGTTGACGATGAGAACACGTCGCGCGGCGACTCGGTTGAAGTTCCAGAGTCTGGTTTTGGTGTCTGGAGTGTGGAGTGGAGCTGAGAGTGTGGCATGGGCATACCTCCTCTATAGAAGGTAAGCATCCTTATCAGCCGCCATCAGCTTGCATCTGTTGGGGCTGGTGCTGGCTTTTATTAATCAAATTCACAAAATGGTTTTAGGGGCTGCACCAAGTAGGTGGAGCATGTTTACATAGACAAGTGCTTCAATCTTCAGGCCGCTCTCTCCCTCCCTCATTGTAATTGGAATTGGTGTGAAATTCGCGTGCCAGAATGCCACGAGGATCCCCGCGGATCTCAGAAGGTGTGGTCTTTTGTCAGACGGAACGGAACGGAGCGGATGGCGGGTGAGGAGTGCGAGTGCCTTTTGTAATGCTTGAAACATGTCAGCGCAATGCGATACCTTATCGCTGTCAATTACTCAACTCTCCCGACAGAGAAAGAGACAGTAGGGAAGTAATGGACGCACTGGCAATGGAGTGAGAGAGTCCCCTGGGACAGACTTACAAATTACCCTCTTAAATATAACAAACCAAAAAGTAAATAATGAAAACAAAGTGGAAAATTTAGTCCGGAAAGTATGGTAGAGAAAGGGAAACAAATTAGTTTCCGGTAAATGCAAACTAAAGGAAAATGTATACCAGCAACATATATACTAACATTATTTTTGGGTGTAAAAGCACAAAAAGAAAAACGCAATGAGAAACATACATACATAAATATCCCCTTTTTTTAGCTTACCCTTTAGAAATACGTAGATTTGCGGTATTTACTGTTTTTTTTTGGGGATTAAGCGTTTACGACGAAATAGCATTACGGATTTTGGCGATTCGGAAAGATTTGTAACGAAGAAACACAACCGCAATGGGAATGGGAAACTTTCTTGGCACTCGCAAAACAAAAATATATGCACAAAATTGATTTCTTATACACAGCACATTTTATACAATTTCTTTGCTGATTTAGATTTGCCACTCGCGATATTCTCCCATTTCCCCGCTTTTACGTATCGAAAACACAAACGCACGCACACACACGCAAATCTTTCGTATATTCGATTCCAATACGAGCACAAATTTGGGATATTTTTCTTAAGGTGGGACATTAAAGGGAACAACTCTCCCAACACACGCACATATTGCGAGCTTCATGTGCACGAGAGAGAATCTCACAACTTCAGATTTGCAAAGCATCACCTTATTCTTTTCATACACTTGGAAAGAGAGCGCCTCTCCCGCTTATGCTCTTCTTTTGTGACAATTACACGCTGAAGGGGGAAAGGGACAACACATCTTCGCGCCTTCTTTGACCTATTTTCACACACACGCACACACTATTACCAGACATCACGTGATCAAACGAAAGAAAAAAAGTGAGACACCTCTTGGCATCATGGTAACGGGGGTGCTCCGCATATTTTGCACATGAAAAAAAATGACGCCTGGATTAAATATTGCTTTTATCTGCACATATAATATATTAAATACACTTTTTTCACTGCCCTCTTACATACACTGACACTGCACTCACTTTTCACTCACTTTTGCCGTAACCGCCTGGCACCCCTTGCCGTCATAATGACCATCCTGCACTTACACTTGCACTTAACACTGTTTTTAATGTTAACTCACTAGAACACTGCACTCACTTTCACTCACTTTTGCCGCAACTTCACTGCACTTTCACATATTTCCTCTAAATTTAATCTGGAATCTTCTGCTTCCGCCATTTCGCCTGCTGGTACGCCGTCGGATTGATCACTCACTTTTTGTTGCACTTGAGTCACAATTTTGGAACTTTTTTAATGTTTAATCACTGCAACACCACTAAATACATTTTTCGCGACATTTTCCCGGTTAGATTTTCACAATTTTCCCGATTTTCGCGAACCGAAACGCGGAGCTGACTTGAAACCGCGTGCCGAAAAAAATTATGTGAGAGGCAGAGCGTGACAGATGCGTACGGGACTTAGTTCCAATTCTATGCTCTCCTCCATGCTCTCTTTTTGCTGCACTTGAACGTGTGAGTGTGACAGAGAGAGGGAGTAAGAGTTTGCGGTGCATGTGGAGCCATAATGGAATTGGCGTGGTTTCTGCTCTCTTTCTGCTGTCTTTTCATGTGAACACACCAAACGAAAAAAAGTGTAATCTGCCATAGCGAAAGTGGATTGTTGGAATTGTCAATTTTTTAAGGAATATTAATTAATGAATATGTTTTTCATAAGTATTAGAATGCTTTTCCATATAATAGATATATTTTCCGAATGTTTAATTTACATTTGCCACCGCGGAACATTGGAATGGACATTTGCTTATTGGATATTTTAATTTTTTTTCAGCTGGTGTTCTTCTCCCTCTCCCTGCATACGCTCTTCGTACGTTGTGTTATTGCTGGGTATTTTCTGGCACCATTGGTAGTGATAGGTAAATTCCCTAAATTAGTCCCTCTTTCAAACAAATTCCCTGAACGAATTTAAAACTGAAACTTTAATCCAAACGAGTAAGACTTTAACCCACTGGCAACTCCCAAATGGAAATTCCTGCACAATATGTTTAATTGCATACAAAATATGAAAAAATAAAATGTATGATTGGAGATGCCTGAGTTCGATTCAATCAGCGGATGCCATACAATTTGGTCATAAATAATGCGGCTCGTTGCACTAAATCAAGCGCAAATGAAGGGAGGGAAGAACAGAGGAGGGGTGGGGTGGTTGCCGGATAAAATGGCAAAACTAATTAACGCTTTTATTGCCACTTCAATTATGCTAAAAATGCACAAATTGTTGGAAAATCACGCCCCTAATTGCCCGCTCGCCACAACAACAGCAGAAGCAGCAGCAACAATGAGGGAGATCTCCTCTGCTTCTCCTCCGCCATGATTGCCTTAGGTCATGGCTGTTGAGTTGTTTTTTCTAGAGATGTGGTGTGGCTTTTGTGGTTTATTTATAGGTAAAATTTCGCTTTTAATAAATTGTTCACACAATAAGAAATATAAAGGAAAAATCAGAGGCAGAGAGAAAGATTTCCCCTGCATTCTCACACACGGTTTTCCACACACACACACACCATGAGGCGACACCTGCTGTTCGGGGTATAATTTATCATGGACCTGCTTAAACGCACATCCATTATCAGGAGGAGGAGACCGTGGAGTGGACTCCAGTTAGTGGTTGGTCTGCTGGCCCCGTGGGCTCCCAAGACCCAAGACCCAGACGATGGGGCAGCCAAGGCTTTTGGCTTTCCTCTCCTCTTTTAAGCCTTTAATTGAACAATTTGTAACAATCATGTGCACAAAATAGCGCAACAATTTGGCTTAAATAGTTTTCAATGGAGTTGCAACTGCTGCAAAATGAATATCATCGATTAAAGAACAGAACAATGGGAGTGGCAGATTCGGGACGGTGGATGGTGCGGGAAAACTGTGTATTTTCTCAGCCTATTTCTGGTTGGATTGGGATTGCAGCTTAGCGAATGATATGATGGCAGGATCATTATGAATAGAGCCGAGAATGGGGCATAACCATTTCCCAGCCTCCGAACACTCGATACTCGTCGTACTTTCTCTCTATTTTATATAGTTTTCCCGTCACCTTCCCACAGCCCAGCAATTACAATCTCTCTGGATCATCAATAACTAAACTTTGTTGCCTCGTACTGGTGCTCCTGCAATAAGTAGCACAATCAGCTCATGAAATTTGAGCGCCAATCCGCAAGAATCCACCTCCTCATCATCAGCATCAACATCAACATCAACATCATTATGATCCCTGGCCGGGCTAGTAATCAGCACCCAAGAAGAATCCAACCTGAAGTTGGAGCTGCTGAAGATGCTTATCAGCAGCAGACAGGAGACTGAAGAATGAAGACTGAAGACCTGCACAAACTGGCGACTGTTGACTGCAGTTTGGCATGTCAACCCAAGAGGGACCTGTGCCTGTGCCTGCGCCTGCGCTTGCGCCTGCGCCTGCCTGCCTGTGCCTCTGCACCAATTTATGATCGACAGAAGACCAAAAACAAGCCAAAAAAAAAGGTGTGTCGATGTGGCAAGGAAGCCTAGATGCTCTTCAAAGTGGATGATTAGGTAGTGATTCAATAACTTCCCTGTGAAAATAGTTCTTTATATAAAAGCTCGATTTAGATGCGATTTAAGTTGTGGAAAGAAAGTGTGAGAGTTAAGGAAACAAATTATTCTTATAACCTGAAAATATCTGCCAAAATAAAATACATTTTCATACAAATAAAAAGCTCTTCTTAGAGCCACAGTTTATATCCTTAAATGTATCCACCCAAGAAACCTTTTACCACAGCAAAGTCCCCTCTAAAAAGTGTCAAACTCCGCTGGGAGTAAAGAGTATAACAGGTTAAGACTTGCAGCACGAAACGGAGGCAATGGGGTGTTGGCATACAAAAATGATAAATTCTCATCAAAAAAATATTTCACACTGCGGGATATCATCAGGGCCGAAGATCAAGATCAACAGAGCAGCAGTGCACTGCGCTGGCTCCAGGAGCAGCCAACACAAATATTTCGAAATTATTAAAGATCATGCAAAGACGACCAAAAAAGAAGAGATTTTTGTTGTTGTTTTGTTGAAAAACACGCGCCCATTTTGGCTTAATTAGTGAAACAAGCCCAGAAGAAGCAGCTACGACTTGGACACGATCTCGAGCCGCCGTCGTCCCCAACTAGATCTCGCATTCGATCTTGATCTCTCAAATATCGCTCGGGCTAATTAAAATTTATATATTTTAAAGGCGCATCGCATAGTTTCTCGTTTGAGAATTCTCTCTATCTCTATTTCTTTGTATTATGTGTGTGTGTTTTTCCCCAACGCCACGAACCCAAACCCAAACGCGAACCCGAACCGAACCGAACCCATAAATCTTATTGATAATATGATTTTATTAACTTTTAAATAGGCAAAACATTTGGCGCCTGTGTTTGACTCACTCGACCAACAACAAAAACAAAAGAAAACGAAACCGAAATCCATTTTTAAATGGAATTCATTTATAGTAAAAAACAAACAAAAAATGAAGTCGTTTTGACAACCAAATTAGAGTACATATTCGTACATATCGTAGTATTTATTTGTTTTTTCGTTTTTCTGTGCATATTTTGTGATCTTTTCTTTGGTTGTTGTCATTTCGTTTGGCTCTTTTCGCCTGCATATTTATCGGTTGGTTTTTTGTTGTTGTGCGAGTCGTGGTTTTTGGAATTAATTAAATATGCAAATATTGTTTTTAGTAGGTTTTTTGGCGTTTTGCGGTACTTGCCACGCACCACCGATCAAACGGAATCTGGGCCTCCCGTCTGAATTATACTAAATATACGGAAATTCCTTGTGGCGTTATTTTTATGAGGTGAGCTCATAATTTTCGTTGTATTGCCCCCAAAATTCATACCAATCTAAATTGGCCTTTTGCTGATCGTCGGGTCACAACCCGCCAAGTGATTAGCGGTTTATTTCTTGTTGGGCTTAAGCTGATTTCTAGCTTTAGATGCCGCGGGTTGCCATGAAATTAGTTTGCATCAATTTGGTATCGATTATCGTGTTGGAGTTGTTCCAAAATTAACATTTGTGTGCGAGTCTTGAGTTGAAGGGAAAACATGAATATTTGGCAGATAAAAATATATTTCCTATTAAACCTAAAAAACAATCAAAGAGAGCATCCTTTCAGCATATGACGATGACACACACAAAGTTGCATTCAGCAACTCGACTGTCATCAGTGTTTAGATCTCTATCGAGTGTGCGACCCAGAGGATCATCCCCAACTAGCAAACTGTTGACATGTGTCAATTATAAATGTCTCAACTTCCAAATAAAACCGCATGGGAGGAGGCAGAGGCCAGGCGCAAAGGCTAATGAAAAGCATGACAGCACAGGAGAATTAGCCATAAAATGAGCCTTGCAAAACAACAACAAAAATAATAAAAACATGTGAAATATGTACGGGCAGAGATACGATGCGATACGTTGCGATGCTATGCTATGCATCGTCCTATACCGATATTGAGATTTTATGGCCTATTAAAAAGCCTGAATCATTAAGCGTTCTTCTTTTTTTTTTTTGGTCTCCCCCAGTCAGGCTGCCCAGACACACTCCGCAAACCCAACCCAAACCGAACCGAACCGAACCGCTTCGTTCCGTTGTCCATCCGCATCCTAATTGATGTTAGTTCATAATTTTCCTTTGGGAAAATGTAGCAATTAATTGCATTGCCAATAAAACGCGTCGATGCCCCACTGTGCAAACGACGCACATTGCGCAATGTGCGCTGCATACCCGAACGTATCCTCACCGGGATCCACCGGATCCACCGATCCTCCATGGCAGTCATGGGCAAATAAAAGTCTACAAGACAAAGGCCCCACAAACCCACAAAAAAAACCAAACAAAAAAAAAAAAAAAAGAAAACAATTTACTTTGGCAAAGTTGGGAAAACGAACGAAAGGAATCCGGACCAGACCATGGGCTGAATTAACGTTTGATGCTCTTTAAAACGATTGCCCAAACGGGAAAATTAATCGAAAAGTGTAATTTCAGTTGCAAGTCAAGTGTTATTTGCAATCACAATAAAATTGGGAATTTTTTTAGGGGTGTATAAGTAGGAAGTAAAGTAAGAAAAGAAAGCGGCATTTTTCGCCATGCTGAAATGTTTCAGTTAAAAAAGGTTAAAAAAGTTTAAAAGAACAAAAACTTCAAAGAATTTGAATGCTGCCACAACCAGTTGTAGTACAATTATTTATTTGTACACTTATCTAATGGCCTTCCAAAAGTAATCCCTTAAAAATCTTCTTTTAGTCCATCTACCTCCCCATTCTGTAGAGTATTTCCGCTAGAATTATGCCTTTTGTGGGTGTACACCAGACATGTGTGTGTGTGTGTCTACGATTCTATACGTTGCCGATACCTTGGATAATTAGAACAACAACAAACAGAACAACAGCAGCATTGGGGGGTACAGACAGAGCACATGTCATATATTATAAACATTTTCCATGATTTGTGTGGGGAGGGAGATACGTACATACGAGTATAGGAGTATATTGTGGGGAGGAGTGTAAGCATAATGCTAATAGCACAGGTTCTCAGCCACTCTCCCACTCACCCCCGGCACCGCACTGTGGCTATCAACCTTACAAATATATTCTATGGACCGCCAACCGATCGGACCCACCGCTGCTTCTACTAGATCAGAGCGGTTCGTTCGTTCGTTCGAGGAGGTGATTTATTGAAAATTAAATTTTTCACCAACAGAGGTCGAACGACGACGATGCTAAAGAAAAACACAACAGAGCACAGAAAACCACTAAAAATTTAGCAGGCAGCAGCACGTTAATTATGACTGCGGTTGTGGCTCAAGGGTGGGGAGGATGGGAGGTTGGGGAGTGTAGGCCATAGGATAAGAGGATGGCTGTAATTCCACAGATACTATACTATGGTGATGGAGATGAAGAGTTCCACAAACAAGTGCGCTGGGTTATTTTGCTGTTAATTAGTCTTACGTGATGAAACCCCCATAGCTGGGTTAGGGGGGGGAGGTGTGGAGTGTGGAGTTGTCTGCCTTCACAAATGGCGTCTCTTCGACTAGCTTCCTCTCTCTCTCTCTCCCTCTTACTGCACATATGCAGTTATCTCTCTCGCCCTCTATTTGTGTGTCTCACATTTTGCGGTTTATTTAACCCCTTGGTGGCTTACAGGCAGTTATTGCCTCAAAACCAGATATATGAGTAAGAAAATAAACGAAAATACGGAAATATTTGGCACACTTGTAGAGAGTAAATGTGAGAAAATAGAAAAACCACAAAGGGAAGTAGTTCCCAGTTTGATTTAAATACGATTTTATAAGTATTTATTGGGAAAATAAGCCAATAATTGACGAAGGGGAGCTGCAGCGTAACGCGGGCTACCTAATATTAAAATGAAACTTATGAATTCAATGCCTTTAAAAATAAAAACAAATTCCGGCATGATAGTTCAAGAAAAATTAGTTGCTAAAAGAATTTTCTAGTTGCTTTTTTGATTCATTTAAATTTTTAAAATAGTTTTTATTTAATTTTTTTTTTTTTTTAATTAAATTAAATTTAAATTTAACTTGGATTTAAATTTGAGTTTATTTTTAATTTTAGGTGAAGTATGCCTCTAAAACCCCGTCAACATAGACTGACATTCAGTTTCTTCTAGGGTTAAGAAATAAAATAATTTTTCAGGCACTTAAAAACCCCTCAAATGTGCGAAACTGCAAAAGAAAAAGATGGACCCATAGACCTACACTTTCTCTCTCTCTCCCCCCTGATCCCTATAGATATACGCGTCTATATGTGAGCTAACAAATTGTGCACAATTTTCACCAATTTACAATTTTATGATTCGCAATTGCAGCATCACAATCCAAAGAAAATACAAAAAGAAACAAAAAATACAAACCAACAACCACAACAGAAATTACAGAAATGAGGGAAAAAAAAACTTCATTAAAGCAAATATTGCGAATAAAATTTATGTTGGCAATTTAAATACATGGAAACAACAACAGCAGTTGGCGAAAAATAGGAAAATAATAAAAGAAGGTGTAAAGACTAAAAGGCTGTAACTGAGAGCCAAGGCAGCAACAACAACAACTAATCGAACTGGTCATCAATTGACCAAAAGCCAGGTAATGGTCGGTCACAGCCCAGTCGGCGTACGGGAGATGGAGATGGAGATGGGTACGGGAGGCCACAGCCTGGGAGACCCAAAAGCATCGACGATCGATCGAAACGACAACGCGCGCCCCAAAGAGCTGAAGCTGGAGCTGGAGCTGGAAGCAGTCTGAAGGCAAAAGGCAGTGGACGATCGATCTTGGCAGCCGCCGCTGCGTTAGATGATGCAGCAGCAGCAGCAGCAGCAGCCAGCAGCAGCAGCAACCAAAGAGTCATCCGAAGATCCACCAAAGAAGCGCAGATCCATGGACAACAGCAAAGTGGGTGACGCAGGCGAGGCAGGAGTCAAAGGCGGGTGGCCAAAACACACACACACAAATGAGGACAGTGGGGCAAGGAAAATTAAACAACATAAAAATATACCACAGTAATAATCATGAAAACTTTCTTTTAGCCAAAGATAATCCAGGTTAAACACCCAAAATTTCCCTTTTCATATTTTAACATAAAATCTTGCTCCATTTGAATCATTCTCAGACCACTGTGGCATCGATTTGCCTCGCCCGCTGCCATCGACATCATTTGGCACATGTGAACACCAAAAAAAGATGCCAACCAGCCAGCAGGCACCAGCCCCAAGACCCAAGACCCAGTCGGAATGGTTTGGGGGAGATTCGTCTGCGGCCCATAACCGAAATCAAGTATGGAACGGAACGTCGCGTCGCGTCGCGTCGTGGCATACGGCTTGACCGTCTCTGTCTGTCCAATATCCTCGTATGGGGCGAGTCAACGGGCGGCCGATTCACCTGTCGCGTCGTCGTTTTGTTTGCTTTACGCAAAGGAGAAGAAATCTTGGCGGAGCAGCAGCGGCAGCAGGGCAAAGAGAAGCGGAGCGGAGCGGTGCGGAGCAGAAGATACGACCTGGTCTCTGGATTGGCTTTATGCGAAAATTCCATGAATTTGATCATTTTGGTGGAAGCGTATTAGATATTTGGCATTTTCTGGCTGGCTAGCTGGCTGTGGCTTTCCACTGCATGCGCCTGACTGACGTACAATGCAAAAAGGAAAACTCTCTGACCAAGAGGTCAGCGCACACACGTGACCCCATTGCTGGCAACGCGCTGCGCGCTGCCAAATGATCGATGGAATTGCCATGGCAAGAGTCTGCAAAAATTAAATGGATTATAATTATTATGCATTGGCCAAAAGGAGGAGGCAAGCAGACAGTCGGACACTTGGCTCACTTTTATTGTCAACCAATAAAATGGCAGACAAGGCTTACATGTTGGGCCTGGAATTGATTTGGCCCGCAGCAACCATTAACAGCAACAAAGCAGACACAGAGAGCCACAGAGCCACAGAGCCAGCAGACGGACGGTGGAAAGAAATAACCCTAAAGCTGCTTTGATGATCATCTTCTGCTGCTGCTGGCTGGCTGCTTGGCTGGCTGGCTGGCTGGCTGGCAGGTTCCATAGATGACATCAGGTGCAGATACTGCAACTCGTAAGGGAAATCTTCTGGCAGGAAAGAGGAAGGAGTAGCGGGGCAGATCATACGAGCATAATAGAGAAGCTCAACAGTTGTGGCACCAAATTCCATCGAACATTTTTGTCCGATCCAAAACGACACACAGCGGCAGCAGCAGCGGCAGCAGCAGCAGCAACAACGAGGCATGTAACAACATAAACTACAGAATACTATTTGGCCTTTTGCACCTTTTTGGCATGAACAACTTTTGGGGGCAGCGACAGCACCATCAAGCGGTAGGGAGCAGGGAGAAGCAGGGAGACCTGACTGTGGATTGTGGATGAGCTGTGTGCGCCGCCACAGAGATCTTTATTTCGGGTCGAGGCAGCCCAGGCCAGCAGCGATCGACCAGCAACGACAACGCCCCGAAAGGCACAATTAAAATTTCACGCTTTGTAGCGCAGGAGCTGCAGCAGGAGCGGCGGAGCGGAGCAGTCGGGCGGTGGAGCTGCACCAGGACCAGGACACCAAAATCGGACAACTAGGCAGAAGCCAAAAACACAAAAAAAAGGCACAACTTGACCATTTTTGGGTTTACATGTGCGGCGGCATTTTCGCTTTGAGGCGCACAAACCCAGGAGCAATGCCGCTGAGCGGTCCAGCGGTGGTTGCCACGCGTGCAATTTGCAGCCATCGGGGAATTGCAAGGGCACAACCACACCACACCACACCACACACACACACACACAGAAAGACAGACACACACACATGCGGAGAGGCCTCTCCAGAAAGTGTTAATTAGCAGCGCGCGTGCTAATTACCAATGCCAGTTGGTGGTTGGAGGGGAAGAGTACTCCACTCGTACAACCAGTGACAGTAGAAGCCACAGTAGCCCGCCAGTTGCCGCTGCCAGTGCAGTCCCACAACCAGCAGCAGAGAAACCCCCAAGCGGCGCGCAGGCAGGCCAGGAAAATGTCAACATGTCAGCGGCGCAGCGAGATGTAGGATGAAATATCAATTAAATTCAATGAGCATTAAATGCAAGATATTATACGCTGGGGGTATCTTCCTTTAAATTGAATTCACTTCCCCATTTTATATTGGGCTCTCACTTTTTTTATCTAAAAATCCAGGTGTGCATATTTTTTGTACCAAAACCTAAACGTTTAAAGCTTCGATGAAACTGGAATTAAAAATAATAAATGATGAAGAAATTCCGACGATTTTTCATCGTTTTTGAAGAATAAATACGTTTGGGATTTTAACTGATTTTCTTAAATTGTTAAAAATCAAAATTCCAAATTCGAAATTTAAAGTAAAGCCCTAAAAAGCGCCATCTATACGTGCTTAGGTGAACTATACAGAACTACATGATTGGTACATTCTACTTTACACGACATCTTACATACAATTAAATGTTGCCAGTCTGCTAAAAAAACATAAGCGATAACAAAAATACCACCATAAAATGAAATCGACTATTCAAAATGACATTCTGACAAAAGCTCGCCGTCAGTAAATACTACCGCTCACGTAAAGGAGCTGCCACATCGGAAGAAAATGACTAACTTTGGTTGTCTGGCAGACCCAACAGCTGTTTAACGTCCAGTTCAAAGTTTTTGTATTATTTGTATTAAGTATACGCAAAAACCAGAGGAGCAACGACAACGGTACGATACGTAGCAGAGATTTGCAGCTTCAGATAATAGATGGTGGTAGATCGTGACCGAAAATACAAGCCCAGCAAGAAATTACGCACTTACCAACATTTGTTTATCAAAACAAAAACAAGATCACATGCGAAAGAGAGAGAGAGATCTTTGCAGAGCGAGAGCGAAAAAGAGCGTTGGGGAATAGAGAAGATAAAGAGCGCCAGCCAAGCGATTCACAAAAACGTGACGTGCGCTCGCTCTTTTCGCATAAAGTTTTCAAAATTCGTTGGAGCCGGTTGTGTTTCTGCGCGAGCTCCCCAAAAAACCTCGTTGCGTTCGTTCAATAAACGAAATACATCATTAGACGGCAAGACGAAACAAAACAAAATACAGAGCAGAGCAGAGCAGGCCAAAGCCATAAAAAACAACGCCAAAAAAAAAAACAAACACCACACAAAAAAACATGGACAAACAAAAAGAAGGCAATTGAAGAAAAAATACATTAATACAATGACGTTTTATTTTTGGATCAGCTGGACTCTTTGCAAATAATAATTAAAAAGGTACGGGCATATAAAACCGAGTAAATCTGTACTTTGATTGTCTGTCTCTGTCCATACGTATTGTATGTGCGTAGGTACATATATAATCTGCGTAGGCCGGCGACCTAATTTCCCGATTCTATGGGAATTTTTCTTGTTTTTTAACCAATCTGCGCAATTTCTTTTTACATGGCGCGGTCGTGCAAACAAAAAGTGTGATATTTCTCATGGTTAATGGTGCGCATAACTCCACATACACCAAAGTTATTTCCTTATATGGTCTCGGATCTTAGACGGTAACCGCGTGCTGGGCGGCACATGCGCCTACACTGCAGCAGGAGCGAACACAAAAGCGCAAGCGTGTCACCCGGAAAGGGTGATGTAACCATCGAGGAGCACTACTTAGGAAAAAAAATACATACATACATAGGTCATATTACTGCCAACTGCATACCTGCCAATGCCCCCCCTCTCTCACCCTGTGTGTGTGTGTGTGTGTGTGTGTGTCTGTGTGGTGCACTCTTTTCTGCCTAATAAGGGAAAAATTGTGGCCCGATGATTGCATTCTGACGAGACATTTACGTAAAAGTTTACACATTTTGTCCGACTGCCCACAAAAAAGAAGAAAACAAAGCCAAAGAAAAAGAAATATTCGTACATGTCTGGTTTACTTTACTTAGTCCGCGTGTTGGGGAGCGTTGTGTGTGTGTGTGTGTGTGTGTCGGGTTTGGTGGTATCAAAAGAGTTATCAGGTAATCAGTTTTGGCATATGTTATGGCACTTATCGGTCGCCAAATCGAAAAGAAACGAAAAACAAATAGGCAACAATTTTGTGGGGGTACCATGTGGATACCCAACACTTTGATTTATATCAAATCAAGTAAGAGGAAAGTGAACAGTCAATTGATTTACTGGGAAATCCTATGGAAAGCAGCCGTATAAATGTGCAAACTCAAATTATGTTTTTCTGCTACTTAATTGTTGAATAGTTTTGTACTTATCAATGCCCAACGCGACATACCCGTAGATTCATGGGGAACATACTCATAGGCACAACAATAAGAATGGTGGGAAAGGCGTGTGTAGTTTGGAACCAGAATGTGCTCGACACTCAACGCGTTCACAACAAATAGAATATTAGAAGATTCGGAAGCGTCTGCAAGTGGAAGTGAAATAAAACAATTGTATGTATGCATGCCTGGAGCATGACTAATTTCGCGTCTTGGTGGCTTCTTTTCGCTTCAAATCTCAAAAAGTGCAGTGCACACACATACACAAATGATAAGATAAGGGGAGAACGAATCTCAGCCAGAATAAGTGCTAAAACGCAGTGAAAATTTGCATGCAGTTGCTATCGAGCAGTGGGCCCTGCTGGTTGTGTTTTTTGTGGTACCATTTGGAACATTGATGGCAACAGCTAGCGCTTAAATTTAAAACTAAAGCTAAACTAACCAACTAATTAATTTCTTCTTTATTCGTTTTATTTATTTTCAGAGTTTCAGTGTTTTTTAAACGAAAGCAACTATCGAAAAACAAACAATCAAAAAGTTATTGCAAACACACAAATCATCCAATATCCGATTTACTTAATAATTGTTCGCGTGTGAAATGGCCAAGTTATCCAATTTTATTATTTGTTGCTTCCTCATGTGCGGAATATCTGGATTATTAGGTGAGTGAATAATGCTCAAAATAGTCCATACAAAATGGATAATGAATAAAAAAAGCACATAAGCACAGGGAATTAATGAACGTGATTCATGCGGTTCAGTTCAAGTGGTTTTCAATACATTTCATTTTGTTTTACGCGGGCGCGTTTGGGGCGCGTTTGGGCGAGTCTCAGGCTTATCAATGTGAATGTTACTGAGATGATTTACAATCCATGGACAAGACCTCCTTGCTTCATTAGCTTGGATCCCCACTAGACTGTCGCTTAGTTTTATCCATAAGCTTGCCAGCACACTGGAATATGTAGATCCAATACATTAGAGAGGGATACAGACCCAACATGCTGCTAAGCATCTTCTTAGATGCATCAAACGCAGTGGTGGCGCCACCACATTGGGTCATGCCCATGTCCGTTTGCCATCCAGTGGATCCAGTGGGCCGATCTAGTACGTCACAGCAGCAGCATCATGTGGCTATATATAGACCATCCATTGAGTGAGGTGGGATCTTATGACGCGTCTAAAACTATTTCCATTTGGCTTTTCGCCATTTTATCTGGCTCCCCCGCTCTTCTCAGCATACCACACTCTTCGCTCGCCATCGAATCATGTTGCGTCATGCAACCGTTTATATATACAACCCGGGTATATACAACCAAATGAAGATCAGCTCTGGTGTGTCCCTGCCATCGATAATATGATTCTACTCTTAGAAAGAGTGTAAGATATAGGTTTATTTAGTAAATCAACTGAATGCTGATCGCTACCCAATTCGTTTTTTGTGCCAATTGTGGAGAGAGGAGCTCCATTCCATTTTAGATCGTTGAATCATAAACTAATCTGCATAGCGGGGGTATCTGATAGTCGAAATATCGTTTCTGGAGAGCTTTGTATTTCTTTTGCTTTGCTGTTTTGGTTCTTTCTGTTTTGGTTTTTGATTTTGTTTTGTTTTGTTTTGTTTTCGAAATTTCATTGATAATTCAAAAAGGCGCGTAGAACTTTGTATGCGTATTTTCGGTTGTATTTTTGGCTGTATTATTTATGTGCATATATTTTGTTTTCTTCTTTCTTTTTGTTCATTTCTTTTTGTTTATATTTTTCTAGTTGTTGCGCTGTTGTTTGGGTTTTCGTTTGTTTTTCTATGAACCGGAATGGCCTTGATCGACGCAGCGAAGGGCCCAAGGGGAAGGCTAAATGTTTGGATAACCTGTGCGTGGGAGCGGCCAGATTAAATGGGTCAAGAAAGGGAAAGTTTAAACAGTTTTTGTATACAGATAGAACTATAAAGAATTTGAAATACAAGATTAGGATACAAAAGAATGTCTCTTAAGGTTAGAAAATAAATTAAGAAAGTTTAAAGAGTGTAAAAAGGGAAGAAGCAGAAAGAATCCAACAAGGGCAAAGCTAAAAGGGAAAACCTTATAAGTACCTTTTCCATAGGAAAATCTTTATCGCTCACGAGTAGAAACAATTAAAAGTCCAACAACCAGCAGCAGTGCCTTGCCCAAGCAGTCTCGCTCCCAGATCCCCCTCGTATATCACTTGGAAAACCTTCACACATTTCCCCACACACCACAGAACTCCATCAATGATTTGTATCTGCAGGAGAACATGTGTTTTAATCTACCAGAAGAATCGAATGAACTTAACCTTGGAGTGCTGGAGTGGAGTCTTGATTTTTTATGGTAGAGGAAGGAACAGAAGTGCAAACACAAAACGAAGCGCACAACACACAACACTTTTATTTCGGAATTCCATCTTAATCTTGTGGAATTCTTATCAAAAGTGTTGCGAACGGGTGACACAACGACAGATACAGATACGGATACGGATACAGCCACACGGCCACAGATACAGCCGCAGATAGTTTGTCGTGCATACAACACAAACATTTCTATTACGTATCAAGTACAAACCAACTCGCTCTCTCCCTCTAGTACATCCAGTTGTTGTGGCCTGGCAGTGCCAGTGTTTGCCAAATAAATTCCATCCAGATGAATACCTGCGATAAAAGTGAACTTCGGCATGGCGACCAACACGATGGGGGCTGAAGCAGAGCTAAACGAGTATATAATATCCACTCTCTCTCTCTCTCTCTCTCACTTTGTGAGTGCTCCCCCAATAGGGTCTGCCCTGCGCCCTTTCTGGCTTTTTATGACCCCAAAAAAACAGTTTTCCATTACCGAAATGAAATCGAGAACTATTTCAGCCTGCATTCTCGAGGCAAAAGGCATGTGCTGCTGTCGGCCCCTTGTGACTAACCCACTAAGTGAGCTATTTCGCTGTTCCCGTCTTAGTTGTTGCTAGGTTGGGTTGTTCCCTTTCTGGCGTCCTGGTCTTATGTCACCACCTTTACTCCCTCTCCATGGTGACCTTTGTTGTGGCCTTTATGCTAATGGCATTGACCCACAAACAAACAAAAGGTAGGGATACCTCCCCACAAACATGGCCAAAAGCAATAGAAAACCCCTTTTGTATTTTTTTTTTGCACCTTCCTCAAATACTAATGACGAATTCGTTCGATAAGAAACTCGCCGCCATAATTCAATGAATCAAGTTTTTCGCATTGAACTTTATACTACGTTACGCAGAATTTATCTGAAGCAAACTCACGAAAGTATCTCAAAATCGCAGAGCATGACAAGCAGAAAGCGACGACGACGAAAGAAAGCTGCGGAATGGCATGTGCTCCGAGGGATCTTTTATGTTCTTTTATTTCTCGGCTAAATCTCTTTTCTTGTGGGCAGCAGCAGCAGCAGCAGCGGCGTCGCAGGCTCACGTCATTTCTTAATTTGATTGCCGAGGTTCGGGTCCGGCGGAACCCCATGCCTTAGCGCTTAATCTATTATTTTTGTGCACTCGCATTATCAAAACAACAACAAGTCCGAGACTGACTGCTTACAATAAATACGAAATGCGAAAAAGCTGAGAAAGAGTTGAAAGAGCCCAACACAGACGAGCAGATGCACTCTCCCTCTCTCTCGCTCTCGTCCAAATGGGGGCAAAGTCCACATACCGCTGCCATGAATCACTGGATTACGATTACACACAAACACACACACACACACGTGCAACATTTGAAAGTTATTGAGGTGAAATTTCAAGGGCATTGTAATATCTGAAGCCTGAAGACTGATAAAAGTTCCCCATAGATTTATTATTTATTTTCGCCTTTTCGACACGCCTTTGGATAATACACATACCAAAGCTATTAGTCACCCAAGCTACATATACAAAGCCCCTAAGTTAGTCATGGATTTTGCTTGGGATTTGCTCTTTATTGAACTTCTAGGATCGCCTCATTACCTCGGCATCCACACTGGCCCTAATCAGTGTGATATTCTTGCCCAAATTGAACACCAGTTTCGTGTTGAACTTCATGTCCGGCATGTAGGCTGGAAAGTGATCCGGATTGAGGGCAAAATGTGTGGACGTATAGTTGACATTCTGTGGAATTCGAAATTGGTATCGGAAAAACTCGTTAGCGTTAACTCATTGCGCAACTTCGACAGAAAACAAATTGAAAATAATATTTAGAAATCGATTTGGGTTGGCCTCAACTCTCCTCTCATCACCTCACTTCATTCCAGTTTGCAACTGCTCTATTTTCGGCGAATACGCATTTTGATGTGTTTCTATATGCGATCTTATTTATATCTGCTTTTTAATGATTGCCGTGTGTGAATTTTTGAACAATAATTTAGCTGCTACCGAGTATAGCCGCGTCGGCTTGTTTATTTTCCAGCATATTTCGGGAAAATTCTTGGCCTTTTTGGAGGATTTGTGTATATAAAAATTGTTTGGCTATGTCATGGTCGGAAGTTTCTGATTTTGAATATTTTTTGCACTAAAAACCAACAGAAATGCAGTGCAAGTTCAGGGATGAAATGAAAGCTTTCAAACTTACCGCCAACATTGGACAGGATTTGGGATAGTTGCCCGATTGCAGCAGCTTGCCGAGAACAGCATTCAGAATGCGATTCTTGCTGCGAAATTCAAACAGACGACAGCCATCCACGCGCACCCTGAGCAGGTTTACGACAGTTCGATCCTTGGAGCTGCCACTTAGCTGTCCCACGCTCAGCTCCACCCACATCTTGGACACGGGTCGATTGAGCAGGAGTCGAGTGTTCAAGAAGTTACCCTGCCGCTTGGGCAGCTCCACGATCAAGCAGTGAAAGGCGGCCGTTGTGGCCAGGTCAATGGCCGTGCAGTTGATGGCGCGCCAACGTATCTCAAAGTCTCGCTATAAGTAGGCGAAAGAACAGGCGTGATACACATAAGAACATATAAACATACAAACAGCACGAGTAGTAGGTATATATGCGAATCTATAAAGTGGGGACATCTGTTACATACTGTGGCCAGTAGGGGCTCGAAGAGAACGGCAACCACCGCCGAGAACACAAATAATCCCAGCAGAAAGGCGTCAGTCATGATACTGAATGCTTGTGGGGGGACACATTTGTGGGGCCCCCAAAACAGTAATTATTAAACCATAATTATTGCCATTATTATTATTTTGTATACAAAATAAAACAAATTGAATATCAGCGCGCACATCTGTTCCGCCGTTGCGTTGGGCAGGAGGGAGGATGGGGAGGAGTGGAGCCATTAATCAGACATTTTACGCTTTAGCGTATAACTTAATTGTAATTGTGCAATTTGTATAAAATAATACAAAATAATCAGCAGTGCCATACACCCCCCCGAAGTACCCCCCACACACGCTCTAACCCAATTAAAGTCAAGGCACGTACATTCGTACACACGTTAATTTCACACTTTTTGGGACTAGGTTATATTGGTTTTTATTGGGATATTCAAAGAACTCTTTTAGCTACCCTTTTTGGTAGCATTTTTGCAGCATAAAACCACAGCAATGACCCCCAGAAAGGGCAACCAAATTAAGTTGTTGGCAACAGTTGTGTGTGCCCCCCAATCATTAGTTGATTTCCAAGGCCTGCCTTTTTTTTGCACGCATCTGTTAGACTGCGAATTTGCACTTATAATTAATGATGTGCTGTTCTATTCTGTTACCCTAAGTATGTACGAACAGTGTGTGACGGCTACCCACTACTATAATTGATCTATAATTAAGATAAGGTTTACCATGCCTGTCGCCGCAGGCTTAAGCGAACAAAATGAAACAAAAAGAAAGCTCTCCTCGGGCATGCGCAAAATGTTTTGTTTACGCAATTCCAGCGAATTGGCAGAGCACTCATAAATTCTACGCCATAACAGAAAGCCAGAAACAATATTAACCAAAGGAAAAGAGCGTTAATGTTGCCCGCGCTAATGTTAATGTTAATGCTTAGCGTGAAGTGGTGGACAATCATCATTGTATTATGGTTGGAATCATGGAGCTATCATGGGTTCTATGTCTGCCCACTTAATTGACCGGCTATGCGGAAAGAGATCGAAGCGCCTTTTGGAGTGCGCGACAGTACATACAATACATACATAAATACATATCTGTACATATGTATGTATATATTTTAAATCGCATAAATCACGCTTACTTACGGCGACACATGAAGATTGATAGCCTTTTGTGTTTAGTTCAGTTGGTTAAACGATAGTATTTAGAATACATTTTGCGAAAACTATAAAAACTGATTACTGCTTCGGCTTTTGGGTCACATTTTTATGGGCATGTCATTGAAACTTAAATCACTCTAAATCACTGTCATAGTTCATTGATCAGTGGCTGTTTCAGTGGCACTGGCAGTGGCAGTGGCGTCACCTGTAATTATTTGCATGTAGAGTTAAGTCATTGCTCGGGATATGCTCTATGAAAGTAAATTGCAGTTTGGAAAACACGTTTTTGGCGTTTAAAAATTTGCAAATGAAATTAACTCGCAGCCTCAGAACCGCCAATTCTGGACAGCAAGAGAAAGAAGATGGAAATCCCTGACATTTCAAACATTAATTCCCATTCAGTCATTCAGTGATCACTAATTGCTGCCGCATTACTGTTGTTAAATCACAGTTTAGCAAGTAATTCCCTTCATGGTCACAGTTTTATGACCCGCCTAATGCCCATACCATGCTGAGTGTCTATCTGCTGCCCCATCAAATGTGATAAAATTGTACACAAATATGATAATTCGCCGCAAACAAAATGCGACAATTCCACAATGGTTCAGCGTGATTGCCAAATGGGAAACACACGAAATTTCAACAGAATCAAAAGTTGGACATTTGTCTCTAATTACTCCATCAACTGAAAGAAAAAAAAACAAAAAAAACCTTTAACGTCTGGGGATGTAATGGCTATTTTCAGACAGGTACGCCCCTGTCCCTCTCTCTCTCTCTCTCTCTCTCCGACAGAAAGGTCTGACGACCTTTAAGATATGAAATTGACATAAACGACGACCTCCTCCACTTGTTTTTGTTTTTTTTTTTTCGAGTACTGTCGTGTAATGTTTGTTTTGTGTGTGTTTTGTGATTTTTCCAAGCGCTGTGTTTAAGTAACTTTGCATGTCAACGGTGCCGGCGCTGACAGGCAGCGTGTCAAAAAAAATATTAACCGCCTGCTAATTGTACTGGAATTTATTTTTGCGCTTTTGAGATACGCCGCGATGGCGCGTCAGTCAGAGAGTATCTGGTTTATGTGTGTGGTGCTTCTCCTCGCTCCCTGAATTGCATTTTTGCATGCCAACCTTCGACTGTAGATCAATCAAAAAGAAATATGGATCGCCTGAGCGACTGTGTTGCTTCAAGATCTGTTGTATCTGGTTGTATCTGTGACTGTGAGGTGACGTAAGTGACTGGTCGCACTTCTGCTGGTCTCTGTCTGTGTCTCTGATCCCCTATAATCATCATAATCATCTGAGATCTCACTGCTAATGAGTGCCGACCCATTTATGAGGCGGATATATGCTTAGGTAATTTGCATTCAATTTGTATCTACACTGTAGTAACCTTTGGAACCGTTCGAGCCATGGAACTCTCCTCCTCCTCCTCCTCCTTCTCTCTTCATACATACATATACATACATATATATTTTTTTGTATTCTTTACTTTTTGCTGACTGACCCAAAAGGCGATAAAAAGAATTACTATACCATACAATACGCTTGGGTCAATAAACCCCCAAGAGGCAGTGCAAAAACCACGAAAAATATAATGAATATCTAGAGAAAAAAGAAAGCAATAATCATGCGCCACATCAAGTTTATTGTCTAGCGAAGCATTTAAATATAATTTTGGGAAAATTGTTCTACCCTCCCCAAAAGACTAGATTCAGAATGAAATTGTTTTCTCGTACATATTTTCGTGTTGTTTATTCGTAATTTTTCTGCAGCTAAAAGTTTATGCCAAGGGAAACATATTTGTTGCAAGCTTGGATTCCATGATATTCAGTGATCTTTTGAAATTTGTTCTGTCATAGAAAATTTACTATTTTCTATTATTTTTAGCAAATGCAAACTGTGTTTTCGTGGGACGAGTGTTGCGAATATTTTTACTTTTAATTTTCGTTCAGGTGTCGTTTGCAAGTGCTTGCATTATTTTATCATTATTATTTCTCACATGTCTGCTGATGGTAATTCCAAACAGAACTAGCGCTTTGATCATTTGTGGTGTGTGCCCTTCTATGCGCTTCTCCATCAGAAAAAAAAAAACGTGTGGCACGCACACATCGAAAATAATTGCCCCCACCCGAGCGCAGTTCGGCGCAGCGTCTGGTGCCTGTCATAAAGATCGCTTTAACCTGATACCCAAAGAATCGAAACAAACCAGCGACAACTACAACAACTTATATCTATTTTAAATTACGTTCAATTAAATGCTGCGCTGCGCTGCGCTTCACCTACAAAGTCTTTGACAGTGACGTCAATATCGAAAATATTCGTAGTACTCTCTCTCTCTCTCTCTCTCTGTGTAACCTTCGTGTTCATTGATCATTGATCGCACGAGGGGCGGGGCAAGGAAGGGGTAGTCTGTGGCTGTAACTTTTTGAATGGAAATTTTGTAATATGTACAAATTGAAGCTATCCCGAAAACAAATTGACTCAATCGATCCAGAAATGAAATCGTTCAGTTTTTCTTTTGTTTTGCTTTGCAATTGTTTTTCCGTCTTGCCCTAAAAACTTTTATCGCTTTTTTATCTGCTCTCCACTCCTCTCTCCCCTTACTAATTCAATGATAAAATGTCAAAAATCAATAACAATAAATAAATGATAAACGAGATTGTCACTCGCGCACTTTGTATTCCCTCAAAAATAAATTTCATTTCGTTTTTCTTTTCTTTTTTCGTATCACTTTGTTTTGTTTTGTTTTGATTTGATTTGCTTTGATTGTGTGTGTTTTCTGGCTTTCTTTGGCGAGCGAGAAACCCTCGCCTAATCAAATTGCAATTTTTATAAATTTACCTCCAGATTTATTGAATAATTCAGTGACCATCAAAGAATGTTTGCTGTGTGTGCCAGAGTCTGGAATTCGCGATGCTAATATTGAACTTGAAGGGCATTCGAATCAGTTGCGGAATTCTGTGGTCTGTGGTGAGGAAATGTATTTCCCAACACCAAGGAAACAATTTCAACAATTTAATATGAAAATCTGTTTATTATAATTATGCGATCGATGGCCATCAGATGCATTTTATATTCTCGTTTATTTCATTTTTGTACGCCATTTTTCTCTAAGTTAATAGTCGATGATCAGAAAATTAAATGACGAGCGAGCGATAGGAAAAAACCAAAATGTTCTGTAGAAAATTCTTGTTATATTTCTTCAAAAATTCCAAACTCCGCTAGATACCCATTAACAGTCCCCTAGAATGTATAATGAAAGCCACCAACTACGTGTTGCTGCATTGATTTCCTCCCCACAAACAAAATGAAATTTACTTTGGCAGCATTTCCCCTGCCAGCCCAGCCATCGTCGTTTGTTGTTAGCAAAACATTTCAGCATTGTCAAAATAACTACAAGCGAGCCAGATACGAGCCAGATATTAATAGACTAATCCAACAATATGTGCACACGGTATATTCACACCTTTCTCTCTTCGTTTTGCAGCCAAACCCATTCTGGACAATGATATTATACCGCAGACGAGCAAGTGCCAGAGCTGTCCGGAGAACAGACCGGAATGCGAGCCGGATCAGGTGCTCGTTGAGGTGATGCATGGCACCGGGGAGCCAGGCAGCTGTTGCTCCCACTACAAATGTGTCGGCGAAATGCCAGTCTGTGATCGCGCGATCGCACCCATTCGATACTATCCGAATGCGTGCATTGAGTGCACGACTTGCTCCATCTGCCAGTCCATTTGCCCGCTGATTGAGTCGGAGTCGGAGCAGTTGTTGAACTGCTTGACCTACAATGATGAGCTCAAGATGAAGGGTGATATCTGGATGGAGAACGACGGCTGCACCAGATGCGAGTGCGATCAGCAGAGTGAGCGATCCTGCAAGTCCATACAATGCCTGGAGCCGGACTGCGAGAATCCCGTTCAAAAAGAGGGCGTCTGCTGTCCAGTCTGTCCCTCCGAAGAGGAAGTGGTCGTACCCTCCATGGGGGGCACCACCAGCGGCCCACACCTGTGGCTGAATGTCAGCACCACGGAGACGATCGAAGATCCTACAATGGACATGATTGATCCCTCCACCCCAATGCCAGACGAAGCCAGTGATTCCAGCAGCACCACAACAGCCACTAGTTCAGTTTCCTCAACCGAAAACGAGCCAAGTGTTGTTCCATTAGGCTCCAGCACAACGATCAATAGTCCCTCCAGCACTACGACCTATGGCCCATCCAGCACTACGACCTATAGCCCAGCCAGCACTACGACCTATAGCCCAGCCAGCTCCACGGAGAACTACAGTTCCACAGCCAGCGAGGGCCCCGAAGTTCCACCCAACTTTGATGGGTATTCAACTTTGGATTCCACTTCCACAAAGCCCAGCATCGATCTCATTGAAAGCTCTACCACGCCCGATGGGGACGGACCCACAGACATCTTTGAAAGCTCATCGGATGCCTCCTCTACAGAGACATATCGCCACGAATATTCAATTCAATATTCAATTGAGTTCAATAAAGAGACCACCGCTGGGCAGATGACCGCTGAGATTAGCACAGAGGAGATCACATCCACTGAAGATGCGCTGCCAAAGGCTAGCGATAATCCCAGCACCTCGGACACACCCGCAGAGCTACCCCTGTCGACCAGCTCGGAAAATAGGCCGCCTCGCACAGTCTATAACGGCGACGAGGTTGTGTCCTTGAGGAAGGATGGTATTGGACGTTACATTTGGCCTGTTTCTGTTGTCATTTTTGTGTTTGTTTTGTTAATTTTTGCCACCATTTACTGTGTCAAGAAGCAAAGGAACGGCAAGGAGGTAAACCCGGCCTACCATGTGGTCTCGCAGAACAATCCACAGACTATCGTGACCACGGGGCAGCCACTGCTGCCTCCCATTGGGGGTGAGGCGATAAAAGAAGTGAAGAATTGAAGCATTAGCATTGCGGTTCCTTTATCATCCTCCCTGCAGACTGATTTTTGATCTTAACATCTGGATGTCCAAACCATCTAGAACAAATTAAACCAAAATAGTGGAAGAAGTCTGCATGGCTACAGAAGTGATACTACATAAACGAAAAGAAAAGCATTTTCCGTCGCAAGAAGCGATGGTGAAACCAGTCGGATAGACTGACAGAACCGAAATGAATTGAGCGGAGGTATACCAACACCAGCGGTTCCAGTATTTGTAGGAGAAAAATGCTCCGTCATTTGTATTACTATCAGAGCGTTGTTGGAAAAGTCTGCAAAGGTTATTAACTTTCATATATATTTAGAAACAAACTTATGCATATACGATCTAAGCTCAAATTCAACAATTTAGAATTTAGTTTAAGGTTCCATTAAGACAGTTGACGTTATCTTGTAATAACTCTTAGATAGCTCAAAGACAACATAGAAAAAAACTGCAAGAAAACGAAAAGGAAATCGAAGATTGGATTAAGTATTAAACAAACAAAAAGGCACCTACATACATACGTATATGTACGCCTTTTGGACACAGTTACTCTCACTCATAAATTATATATATATACATTTAAAACATACATAAATACATACAAAAAGTGAGCCTCGGATATGCAAAGCCATACCCCACTGGGCACATGGGGATTGATCCTTCCAAAAGGCTCAGTGCGACTCGGTTTGCTAATCGAACAGTTTCGCAATCCTGACTCGCAAACGACATTGACTGGCATTCCCTTTTATCATTTCATTTTATTCTTACACAAATTTAGTCATTAAAACGCGAAAAAGAAAATAATGAAAAAAATAAAAACCAAAGTAAATGAAAAACTTACCAACAATCTAAGCACTATTTAATCTATGGACCACCGGCTGCTGTTAGTGCATCCAAATGCTGAACTAATCCCCTCAGCACTTGGGCCGTTGTCGAATCGGGCAGCTCGTCCAGCACAGAGGCTGTCGAGCCTGCCAGCACGCCCACGCGTGGATCTATCGGCAGGGTGCCGAGGTGTGGAATCTGGGCATGATTTGCCAGCTCAACGCCGCCGTTCGACGAGAAGATATTGGTGCAGTTGGTGCAATTGGGGCACACAAAGCTGTGCAAAGCAAACGAGAGGGTTAAAGAAATGGCAGCAAAGGTGACGCCGGCCAAACACTCACCCACTCATGTTCTCGACTATGCCCAGCAGCCGTATGCCCGTCTTCTTGCAAAAGGTAATCTCTTTGCGTACATCATCCAGGGCCACGCCCTGTGGCGTTGTTACAATAATGGCGCCATTGCAGGGCACTTCACGCATGCACTCCATGACGGTGATGTGCTCGTCGGAGGTGCCGGGCGGCGTGTCAATAATCAAATAGTCCAGTTCCTCCCACTTGACATCGGTGAGGAATTGGCGTATCATCATGGTTTTCTTCGGACCACGCCAAATAACGGGATCCGTGCGACTCTTCAACAGAAATCCAATTGACATTACGGCCAGAGTTTTGCTCTCATCCGTGTAAATGGGCACCCAGCCTTCGTCGCACTGATAGATATCGCTGCCCTCGAGGCCCAGCAAAAAGGGAACACTGGGTCCGCACAGATCTATGTCCAGCAGGCCCACCTATAAAGAAAATTTAACAATTACGCATGCATGCTATGTTTTGTGGTGAAATAGTTGGCCTGGCACTTGCCTTGTGTCGCGCGTGGCGCAGTGCCAGCGCCAGTTGTGTGCTAACAGTAGACTTGCCCACGCCACCCTTTCCAGAGAGCACTATTATCACGTTTTTAACTTTTTCCAACATGATTCTGTCTTATTTCAAGCGTTAAAATTGAAAACAAATTGTAGAAATTGCAGAAATGGTGATTCGTCAACAAGTGCCTGTGCCATCAGCTGTTTGCCGAATATCGGCAGTCTGGCAACACTGGCTTATCACTTACACGTACGGCAGTACGGCAGCTCCTCCGCCGGCATTCGATTATCGATAAACCCGCGGTCCGCGCCTCGCGCATGTTAATTAAAAAAACAAAAGGCATTGCTGGCAAAAGATTAAATAAAATCACTTTAAATCAACGGGAATCGGGCATCTATGCGTGAGGCATTGCTGATAGCAGAAACAGGACACGGACCAGGGCGATTTTGGCAGCGGCAAAGCCGTAGAAGTCAATCCGACAAACGAATGTTGCGCAACCCGCTGCTCTCCCCGCATGTATTTGAGCCACCACCACCACCACTACCACCAGCAATCAGACCGCCTAACAACGCCGCCACCACCAGCGCAACCACCATCACGCCATCCGCTTACATCTGATAATCGAATTTAAAGTGACTTTGAAGGCGCCATGAAGAAGCGCTCCAACTCACGTGGTACGCCGTCGGCCGATGGCGATCATCAGCATGCGTACAAGTCGGGAGCAGCCAGTGCTCCTGCCACACCATCGAAGGAGCGTAGTGGCAGCGACAATGGCAGCAACAGTGCTGGTGCGCAACGCATACGCAAGGAGGAAATCGCCCAGACCTTTGTCATCGTCAACGAACGTCCTGTGGATGACATATCCCTTGACTTCTTCTACAAGCCGCACACCATCACCCTGCTGGCCGTCTCCGTTCTGGCCGTGATGTACACCGCCTTTGTCAGGTAAGGAGCAACCACCTATTGATCTTTCGTTTCGTTTCGTTTCGTTTCGTGATTTGTGGTTGGTTGGTTGGACCTTGCCTGTAACCGAAAGTGTTTGAGGCAAACGGGTAAATGTCAGGCACACGCACTGCCAAATGTGTCATTTCAGTCGGCTCAAGGTCCACAAAACTAAAATAATATAGACAGACGCATGTACATATAGTACACACATAGAGAAAGAGTGCCACAACAAAGCAACGACACACTACGCCAATGAACAACATCGATACGATTCATTGAACCCCAAAACCAAAACGTGCGACGATGCTGATAAGAAATACGAATGGTCTGGCAGACCAGGCAGCAGCAGCATCACTCACCAGCATAACCAGAGCCCAATTGATTTACCCCATGGGTATGCCCATGCTTTATCCTTTCAGAAACGAGACGAATGTGGACGATAATCTGTGGGCCGGCCTGCTCTGCATTGTGTTCTTCTTTCTGATCATCTCGGTGCTAGCACTGCCCAATGGACCATTTACGCGGCCGCATCCGGCCTTCTGGCGTATACTCTTTGGCTGTTCGGTGTTGTATCTGCTGACGCTGCAGTTTCTGATGTTCCAAAACTATCCAACCATACGGAGTATATTCTATTGGATCGATCCCAAACTTAAGAACTTTCACATTGACATGGAGAAGGTAATAAATAATCCCTTATTCAAAAATGCCACTGCTATGGCTTCTCGTACTTATCTGTCTCTTTGCCTCTGTCCTTCAGGAATACGGCGTCAACTGTACGGACATCAGCTGGGACCGTGTCAAGGGACATTTGGATGTATTTGCCTGGGGCCACTTCTTGGGCTGGGCCTTCAAGGCCATCCTCATCCGTCACATGGGCATTCTGTGGGCCATCTCCGTGATGTGGGAAATCACCGAGATCACCTTTGCCCATCTGCTGCCGAACTTTATTGAATGCTGGTGGGATGCCCTCATCCTGGATGTCATTATCTGCAATGGCTTGGGCATTTATGTCGGCCTGTGGATATGTAAAATGCTCGAAATGCGCGAATACAAGTGGGCCAGCATTAAGGATATATCGACGACAACGGGCAAGATCAAGCGTGCCATGCTGCAGTTTACTCCGGAGAGCTGGACGGCCATTCGCTGGCTGGATCCAAAGTCAACGGCAATGAGATTTGCGGCCGTCATACAGCTAGTAATTTTCTGGCAGGTCACAGAATTGAATACGTTCTTTTTGAAGCATATCTTCGAAATGCCACCGGATCACTTTATTGTCATTGGACGTTTGATATTTATTGGCCTCTTTGTGGCGCCATCGGTTAGGTGAGTCCGTAGAATTACAACCCCAAAGACCCTTCTCAAGTTTTTACTTTTTTTGCAGGCAATATTATGTATATGTCACTGATACGCGCTGCAAGAGAGTCGGCACCCAGTGTTGGGTTTACGGCGCCATCATGGTCTCCGAGGCCATTCTTTGCATAAAGAATGGCAAGGAGTTGTTTGAGCGCACGCAAGCCATCAACATTGTCCTGTGGCTGTCGATTCAAGTGATCATCTCGGTGGGATTTGTGGCCCTTGCTGTTTCTTGGCAGGTTTGTGGTCCCGAATCTATGACTTTTTGTTTCCTTTTGCTAATTGATTTGTTTCTTTTGCTGCAGCAACGCCAGCTGAAAAAGGAAACCTCTTCGCCCACAAAGAGAAAAGACCAACAAAGTCCTGCCAAATCGCCATCGCCATCGAAAGGTATGTCCACGTTCGCGGCTAAGCCAACAGACAACATTGGTTAGAAACAAATGAAAATGGGGAATAAATGTACTCTTAAACTAGGCAATCAATTCAGTTTTTAATCTTTTACATATGAACCAATTTTCATTGTTAACTTTTCCAATGTTGCCACTGGACTTATGACTAACATTTTATCTAGTCTGCACTTTTTGACTTTGTGTTAATTTTGGCTCTCTTTCAATTGTTTTAATCGCAAACTCTCCGTCTAAACTCATGATTCTCCCTTTTGAATTCTCCCTGCCATCTCTTTCTCTCTCTCTGTCTATTTTGTCTCTCTATTTGTCTTCTTGGATTGCATTGCCACCAAACAAAATAAACAGCACAAGTGTCGAGAAGTAAATCCATTGATGCCCCAAGCACTGCGCACTACGACATTAAAATTAAAATAGTCTAACTAATTTTTTGTTACTTTTCTAACGAACTAAAACACCGTTTCGTTTCCAATCTTTTAGGTAACTTGACGCCGCAGAAAGCGAAGAAGGTGAAATAGATTAAAACTGAAACTGAAATCTACAAAAGGAATAAAGAGTCAATGTGGAAGAGACAGAAGCAAATCAAAGAACCGAAACACTCGTTGTACATACACTCAATGAAAACTGTACTGATTAAATTAAATATAAAAAACATATGTATGTATGTAAATATATGTATATATAATTTATATATATATTTATTTGAAAGAGGAGAACCAAAGGCAATACTTGTTAATGGGCAAACAGTAAAGTAAAAGTAAAATTAAAACTCAATATCTTCTACGTGCTAATGCTAGATTTGAATACAGTTGTTCAATTGATTTCTGTTAATTAAATTAAGAGACGTATTTTGAATTTTCTCGAGTTATGTACAAATACCAAAACGCAGTGAGAACGTTTCTTTCTACACCTCGAAACATGCCGAGACCGTACTCCTGACCGCGTCCCGTGCATAGGGTATGTAAGAGAGGGAGTACCAGGTCATGGCCAGCGATTGTATGATTATGAATATAAGCGTGAGTCCAGCCTTTTTCAACTAAAAATAAGGGATAAACGAAAAACAAAAACAATACAAATCAAAACGTAAATCATAATTGTAAATGGGATAGAATGGGATCATGCTGTACCACTATGGCGGAAATGAATGTCATAACAATGGCCACGATCACAATGCTGGTGGCTATAAGGCGCGTATCGGCAAACATTTTCTTGATCTGCTTGAATGGGCCCATCAGGAAGCATGTACTGAGGAGAAGACAAACTCATTAGCTGGTTCATGTGAAAACCCAAGATGTCAAACAGAACCCCCTCACCTGGCCATCGAGATGATGTTTCCCAATGTGTAGAAAACCGCAAAGACCACAATGCCGCGATGCAGAAAGAGAGCAATGGAGCCCAACAGAGATAGGAAGATGCCCAAGACAAAGCAAATGCAGAATGCCTTGATTCGTGTGGACCAGCTCAGCGTGGACATGTCGTTCATCTGAAATGTGTAAATAATGGCAGGGTCAATAATTAATACGGCTGATAAGCGTTGAGTCACAGCGGCTGAGGCAGAGTTCATGTGATCGTGGGGGCGTACGGCATGGTAGCGTGCCCAAATCGAGCCAGCCTCCATCCTCAGCTGAAAGTGGTGTTTATGGGGCAGCCATAAACAATGGGTTTCACCTGTGTTATTATGCTGCTCTCCTCCTCCGGTGTGGGCTCATCTCCACTTAGAACACGGCGTAACTTGTCCATGGTGTCCAGCTTGTCCAACAAAACGAAACTCTTTAACCAAAAGGTCTTTCGCGATAGCTACCACTCCAATTTCACAATATATAAACCGTATTTCGGCGTAAAAACAATAAAGAAAATAAAGAAAAAGCAAAGATCAATCAGATCGAGTGTGACAAGCCGATGTATGTATATCGATGTATATCGAGTAGCTGCTCTAGTTGTATGCATTTTCCAGCACTGAGACAAAATCGGATATGCGATATATCGATATGTAATCATGTTTGGCTCGGCAATACGTAACATTATTATAAAAAATGCACAAAATGCAGCGAAATTCAAAGCAATTGGCGCTCAATGCCGGCATTTACGGGCCAACCGAAGTACACAAAGTGAGGCGGATACACTCAAACCCATAGCCGTGACCACAAAACCGAATGACAAGGAGCTGGAGCCCACGCCTCAAGATTCCAGTGCAGTCGCCTTGGATTTTGGGAACCGGGAGGCCCACGTGCCTTCCTTTAATCTGGCCGCCTATGTCAACAACTCGAGCACACTGCAGCAGCTGGTTAGCCTGGGCGTGGATCTGCACAAAATAGAGAGACGCAAGGGTCTGGGCGAGTTTGTGCTTCGCTTGGACTTTGAGAAGAACATCAAACCGTGTTTGTCCTTTCTTGCGGACCAGGGCATTGCACCCGATGACTTTGGAAGGATGATCACAAAGAATCCGCTGCTGTTCAAGGAGGATATAGATGACTTGCAGACGCGCGTGGAGTACCTGAAGAGCAAAAGATTCTCGGACGAGGCCATACAGCGCATCTTCACACAGAATCCGTTTTGGCTGATGTTCTCCACGAAGCGAGTGGACCGCCGCCTCGGCTACTTCCAAAAGGAGTTTCACTTGAGTGGGCACGACCTGCGGCTGATGGCCACCAGAGAGCCTAATTTGATCACCTATAAAATGGAACACCTGCGTAAATCTGTGTTTACCCTCCGAGAGGAAATGGGATTCAACGCCAAAGAGCTGCAATCTCTGATTGTGCGAAAGCCCCGGCTGATGATGATTCGTAAGTTGATGGAAAACCTCACACTGTTTCACACTTATGAACTAACAATTGTGTCTCCTTGCAGCTCCCGATGATCTGGTGGAACGATTCAGCTATATTCACAAGGATATGGGCCTGCCGCATTCCCAAATAGTCCAGTGCGCTGAGCTGCTGGCCTCGCGCGAATTTCGGCTACGCGAACGTCACGAGTTCCTCAAACTGCTGGGACGTGCACAGTACGATCCGCAGAAGGACTTGTACATCTCGCCCAGGACCATAGTGCAGGGAAACAATTTTTATTTTGTGCGAAATGTGGCAAAAAGTGATTTGGAAACATTCGATTTGTTTTTAAAAACGCGATAACAATAAAAACGCCGAGTGCAAAAAGGTCTCATCGATATATCGCCTAAACTCGCCCCAGCCTGGTCACACCAGCAAAAACATTGTACTACGCATTAAGCTTGGCGGGTGCGTAGAATTATTTTCGTGTTTAATTTAGTCAAAAAAGAGAGCGCTTCGGCTAAACATTGGACAAAGTTGCAATATAAAAAAGTGCAAGTTGTTAGCTGGGCTATAACGAAAAACAATAACATCGATCAATCAGTGCACAGACGGAGAATCAGCGCCAAACATAAAGTAAAACGCATTTTCTCACGCATACATTAACACAAAAAGCGAATACACACACATAAGCAGGCAAAGCAGTGCGAATAATAATAAAGGGCCCACAGAAGTCTGGCAAAACAAGGAGAATAAATTAAAGTTGAATTTAATCTGACTAAATACCAGCGGAGAACGAGTTTGTATCTTTCGGTGTACAAGTGTTGAACACTCGGAACACAGAAAGCCCTATCGTATAGCCACACACAAACACAAATACCTAAACAAAATGTCTACGACACCAAAATCGACTGAAGATTTGCTGGGCGGTAAGTTGTTTTGGCTTCTGCATTGCTATTTTCTGTGTATTGTGAAATTTCATTATCTTCGTTAAACAATAACAAGGCGTATTTAATAGTCTGGAATTACCTTCTACTTCATATACATTTTTCTAACCCGTTATGGTGCTCTGCGTGCTATTTGCTGCAGTGGTAGTTGTGGTGGGACGCGTTATAAATAGATGTTTGTGTTTGTGTTTTGTTTGTATCCGCATATTCGTCTTTCCCCAGTGCTCCACTTGCATCCGCCCCGCCCCCCATCTTCTATTTCAAGGCTTTGCTTTTTTGCGCCTCTTTGCAGCAGTATGGCAACAAAGAGCCACAACTTCGCCGCAAAATAAAAGTGTGAAAACAAAGGAGCTGTACCCCTTTGGCATGGCCATTCACTCTCCTGCCATGTCTCTTTACTTTGCTCTTTACAGTTTGACGTCAAACAGCCTACGTTCCGGCACCCCTCTCGTTGTTTGCGAAAATAATTTTTAAATAAATATTTTAAGAAGCAATTGTAGGAGGGCATTTCCCTATGCTCCCATGATTGTTGTTGATTTCGCACATATTCCAGAAATTGCGACTTTGGCTTTAGCCTCAAGTATTTTTTTCGGCTCTACCTACTTATCATCATCATCCTCCACACACACACAGCCACTAATGGAGGAGTCATCCAATAAAAGGCGGTTCAATGGGCCGAGGCTCAGGGCCGCATCAGCAGCTGCGCATCAAGAGATGCAAACAACAAAAGACAGAGAGAGAGAGAGAGAGACACACATACTGTTGCAGTCGGCCTACGTGCCGTGAGTCAGCAAGCCATGTTTTTGCCACCCCTAAACACGTTGTCTTAGCGTTTCCCTTAGTACCTGTACAGTGGGTATTCCCGATAACTGTTGTGTTCACCTGTACTCCCTAATCGTGGGCTACCTGTATTAGGGTTTGCCAAGATTATTATGAACAAATCTTTGAGACACTGTCTAGACGTGTCATTTAGTATTCGTTTGTCAGCATGATTGGTCTGCCACGTGAGTGAACCTGCACTTTGCTTCTCCCCCTTTTTGTTGCTCTCTAATTGATTCGGTCTGTGAAATTTTACTAAATTAGTTGCCATTATTGTTGTACGCTCCTTATCAGCCAGCCAAGCATCTCTCGCGTGGAATTTGCACACGATTCTCCCAACAGACATACTGCATCGTTTTGGAAATACATACATTTTCTCGTTATGTTGATAAGCATTGGAATAAACAGAAACGTGTCGGTGTTTGTGTGTGTGTGTGTTCGCTCTCGCACTCCAATAAAAATAAACGGAAATTGTGTGGGGAAGGTAGGGTAATGTAGTGTTTGCCTTATCAATGGGGCACGAGCACACGTACACGTACCGCACACGCACACACAGACATTAAGGCGCGCGCGCACGGGGAAATGATTTTATTTACGTTTAAGCAAACAAAAACAAAGGCTGGCAAAGGGGTGACGACGTTGTATTTTTGGAGCCACAGCAAAGTTGAACGGCTTTTTAAATGTGAATGTCAAACTGTGGCGTGTTTATTCTCAACAATATTCCAAGTGAATTTCAAACCTATCTTTTACACGAATCTCTTACCAGTTGAATATTGTTCCAAAAGGCTATGCTCCCTGAAAGGTTAATATTACTGACGAAATGTTAATTAAGGCCCATTTCTGATCAGTTCAGGCAAATAGAGTATTTTCGGTGCATGAACAACTCGATACTTAGGCAGAGTACTTTCCATAGTAAATGAACAATTGAGCTCGAAACAGTTTAGGCAAACAAACGAAAACTATATTTGACCAGCAACCAGTGCAAACAACTCAATGTGCAGATAGTTTCACACCATTTGGGTATAGCTTTCAGTCGCTTCCGCTTTATTTGTCCTACTCTTTGTTGCTTCATCATAATAACGCAATTCTATGTGATTTACTGTTGCAGAATCTTGGATTGAACTGAGCACAACTGCTGCCATGGCCGGTATCAAGAGCCCCGACAGAATCACACCGTTGCCGTTCAACAATGGGGAGGAGTATCTGCGCTTGTTGCGCGAGGCACAGCGCGAATCGAACCAGTCGAGCCGTGTGGTCTCGCTGGCCAGCTCTCGTCGTGATACGCCCCGAGACAGCCCCAAGAGCCCACCGAACAGTCCACAAACGGAACTCTGTCCCGACGATGAGCTGAGAAACGTCTACATTAACTATTGGACAAAGGTGAGTCAGAGATAAAACGAGGGTTCAACCTTGGAGGAGAACTTGATACTATACTCGTGTACATTTCCTTTGTTGGCAGGCTGGCGAAAAACAGAACACAGACAATGGAGATTGGCTGCAGAACTGGAATCGTGGCACAGATGAACAGCCTCCCAAGTACGAACAAGAATTAATGTTTGTAGAACAATATTTATTAAAGATATATTTTTGTATTGCAGAAACTGGAAGTTCGAGTCTGTCCATAAGTCTGACAATGGCGACGAGGAGGAGAAAAAGAAGACTACTGGTGGCTACTCCATACGCTTGAAGCGCTTGGGTGCCCAGTCTCTGTTCTCCCGCGAAATCCTCTACTCGCTGTTGTTCACCAATGTCCTGTCCTTGCTGCTTGGTGCCGGCTTTGGGTAAGTGCAGCTGCTGCAGTCCGCAATCTCTGCGAATTAATTGATAATTATTTATTCGTTTATTTATAGATTGTGGCTGAGCAAGCGCGGCATACTCCTCACCCGCGTGGTCATTGACTGAAAGACGCCATAAACAAAAACAAAAAACAGATACAGCAACACACAGATTTATAAACGATTTCAATCTATCATTATGCACATCAATCGAAGAACAGAAACAGAAACAGAACATGAAGCGTTCCATTTACAAACAATCGCCAAACGTATTCCAGCTCATTTGTATTTTTCGACAGAGACCAATCTGTGTAACACTTTCTCGTAACATAACATTGTAATTTGTAAGCCATCATGTTAAGGCAAACGTCGAGGAGCGGGTATAACAGTTTAACAGATTTTTTATTACATTACATATTTTATAGTTTTATATATATTAAACACGTTATATGTATCTAGGCGGCAAATTGATTACAGAGAACCGCATATAGCCTATAAATTTGCTTTTCTGTAATTTGTTTGCTCTTAGCATTCACCCATACTCTTTACATATATGTAATCCTCCAATCCAATCCATTCAAAGTATTTCATTTACATCAGATACATCCCCATACGGTATATCTATAGACATATTGTAGTTGAATCCACATTGTATATCCAAATCATTATTTTCTGTTGTGCATTCGTGAAATGTTTTTTTGATTTTCTAGCATATAGAAAAAACGATAAAAGAGATGAAAATATAAATCCAGATATGGCAAACATACATATATAGTAAAGGATATATGTATATAAATATATTAATATGTGAGGGAGGGGTTATTAACCCCCAAAAAAAAATAAATCACACAATAGCTGTAAAAATTTTTATATTAAAATATTTTTCAATATCTATTTAAACAGACTTGGTTTGAAATCTGTGTTTAAGCTTAAGGTTCTTTTTAAAAGGGACTATAAGGGGCTTAATGAATGTGTTTCTGTTGAATTTGTGCATTACACCAAGCGAGTCTTATCTCTGAGGATTAAGATGTCTTAAATAGGTTGGTTTGAGTTCATGGCTAAGGTCTTTCACTCCTTAAGATAGATTAAGATTGAAGGTTCTCTCAGTTATTGTCTTAACAATGCAAAGATAATCCAGTGGTTCCACTGAATTCTGGGCCCAAGATAAACTTGTAGGTAAAGATCAGGAAATTTAAAAAGGAAATGAGTGACGATTAGGATATGGAAACAAATTTATTTAAGGCAATGCAAGCTTAATCATGAAATCTTTTCTTCCTAGACTTTGATTGACATTGACTAGAATGTGCTGAGAATGCAATAATCTTCCCATGAATGACGACGTTAGAGGGTGCTTGCAACGTCAAATAGATGTTTGTCAACAAGTCTTTCCATTTCATCGAAAATATTTGTTATTTCTATAGTGATTAATGAGTCAGTGTGAATTTCCCAGCAGGTGCGCCATCGGATTTTGTTGATTTCAGTAGTAGTATGCTAAAAATATATAAATGGTTATCAATCAACCATTCGATAAAAGTCTTTACCCTCTGAACAAAAGAAAAACTCTGAAATACTCGCCGTTTGTGTGCACTTTTGCTTTAGCATTTTTATTTAAATTTTCATTAAGTAATAATTTCTAAATACTTAGGTGATTAACACAGTTTCAGAACTAATACATAATAATGCATGTGTGTGGCTTGGGGATCGATTTTCCCCAAACAATATTCAATCAATAATTTGTAATTCAATGGAACGATCGCTGGGTGAGCGACCGTCGATGGTTGGTTTGATTTTATGCTATTTAGACAGCCATAAAAAGTTGAATCGAGGCAAACTGGGATGCCAATTTAAGTACAACAGTAAGTGTGTGGGGTGTGCTATCAAGATCCATGTATTATATAGTGTATAACTAGGTGGTTAACTAGAGCTAACGTTGAGCCTTTATCAACGACAACATCGAGATGCAGAGAGGGGAAAAGAATTGCCTGACTAATTGTGGGCCCAGGCCTGGGCTATTCCCGGCCACTTTTATTACATGGACTTTGTGCGGTGGGCGGTGGCGAATTGGGGGGCGTGGGTGTACGCAGGGCCCGCTCAAAGTCGGCCACCAGTTCGTCATCATAGCCATCCGTCTCTGTCATCTTCCAGTTATCCAGTGCAGCATCCACATCGTACTCCGGAGAGGTCAGAGCCTGCTCCGTGACGTCCACCAGACGAGTGCGCAATCTTTGAGAGATTTGCTCTAGCTCCGTGTACTTTCGCTTAATGGCCTGCCCCAGATGGAGGTGGGTTAACTCCATGGACTGCTCGAACTGATCTATCACGGTATCCATACTGGTGCCTCCGGGTGGTGGCGGTGGCTCCACATGTGCCTCGAGGCCCCCAGTTACGCGCCCATTAAAATCCACAATATTGTGCCAGCCACTGGGAAAGGATGGCTCGCCTCCTGGCTTCTTGTGACTGAGATTCAAGGCAGCAAACCCTATGATGGCATCCTCCAACGGAGTGGGTTCGGTGCTGCCGCTTTCATTGCTGGCCGCCTTCTTCCACAGCTTCAGAATGAAGAGCTTCTGGGGCTGCAAAGCGATAGAAGAGAGAGTTAGAAACTGATTTCCGATTCGTAGATGGTTTGGACGCACATTGCTAAGGTAATCCGTGCCCACTTCCACTCGGAACTTGGTCCGCCACTGCGGTGTGGTGGACTTCTCCACAACAGGCGTGGCATAGACCAGACCCTCGTGCGACTTGTAGGTTGGACTGTTGCTGTTCAGGGCCTGGAAGGTCACATAGGTGTTGGGCGATTCGTTGGGTGGGAATCGTTGCTTGGCCGCCGCCTGGCGCTTGGCCTGCTTCTTGCCCGATTTGCCATAGCCCGGATTCAGAGGCAATCCAGCTGCTCCCACAATATGCAAGTCGAAACTAAATTTGCTGGCTGCAGAGGGAGCTGCGCGAGGAGTATTCGGGCCTGACCCAAAGTCAGTAGCTTTCGCGGGTGGTGGAGGCGCAGTCAGTGCATTCTGAAGCATGTCCAGCAAATCTGTGGTGCGACTGGTCGTGGGCACTTGATTGTTGTCCTGGTCAAAGCCACGCTGCTGCTTCAATTGGGCAATCTGAGACTCGCTGCCGATGGCAAGAAGCACCTTGAGCTCGCCCAGCTTCGCCTGCGTCTGCGGATGCACAATGGGAGCCCAGCCATCGATGGAGATGACGGGTAGCTGCAAATAAACGACATTTTTAGACAAATCTGATGATTACTATGATGCGCTCTCTTACCTTTCCCTTGCACAGATGATTGGTTATGCTGGCATCCCTGTAGGCAATGTAGAACTGATGTAGCGGCAGCCTCACCAGTCCTCCCAGTGGACGCAGCTCCAACACCAGCTGCTGACGATCAACGCTCAGCAGAAACTTCTCATCGTTGATGACGGCGAACTGCTCCTGCAGCTGGAACGATCCCACATCGTTGAGCTTTGCCACCAGAGGCTGTGGCTGCCAGAACGGCTGCAGCGAGAGCTCCTGGCAGGCGATCAAGTCTGTTGGGGATAATTGCTGTAGCTCTCCCGCGTAGATGTAGCCACGCAGCAGCCGGACCTTGGTTGTCTCTGCCATGAAATTCACGCTGGCCAGTGAGGCTTTCGTGTTGTTGTTTGCTTGAGGAGGAGGCGGCGGCGGTGGCGGTGGTTGAGGCGGGGTCGGGGCTTCCTTTGAATTGTAGTTAACTGTAAGAGAGCGGCAGAAGACCAGGATGCGATTAGCCACCTACAGATTAGTCATAGTTCAACGGACCTTGATCCCCCAACCCCAACCCGATTGTAGCTTAAAGATCTGAATCAGCTTCGATCGCGCCTTATCGCCTCGACGACAGTCGGTCAGGGCTTCGAAGCAAGCAAGCAAGCGGGTAGAACCGGGTCAAATCGGTTAGGGCACGTGCCCAACTGGAAATCGGAAGGCAGAAAGCGGACATCGGACACTGGGCAACGGAAAACTATTAACAAGAACTGAATTTCTGTGTGGCACAGTGGAATATATTGAGGAATTTCTATAAATCCTCCTCTATAAGTGCAAGCATTTCCATTTTTTCCTCTCAGCTACTTGTGATCTGTGTCTACGTGTACCTGACTAAACCAACAAAAAGCTCTGGAAAACGAAATAAATACAATATGTGAAAAAAATAAACATAAAACACATAAGAAAATTGTTTGTTTGTTGTTGTTTGATTTGTTTTGTTTTCTTTTTTTAGTTTTGTATCTTTTTCGCAGGTAAAATGAAAATTGTTTATAAATAATTGAAACAGAATGTTGGGCAGCACTTGTACAGTGGCGGCGGCAAATAAAGGTGTGGAGGATTTGCAGGAGGCGGAGGAGTGGTGTCGCTGTGGCAGCTGTGTGGTGGTGGTCGTGGTGGTGGTGCGTGTGATAATCGATTGGTTCTGGTTTTATTGGCTGTTGTTTTTGTTGTTTGGGGATCTGCTCTTGTTGTTGTGGGTGGCAGCCACACGACATTAGTCATATATATTCACCTGGGGCGGTTGCTGCTTGATTGGTGCTGCCACTGTTGGTGCCACTTTCGTTCTGGTTCTGATTCAGATTGGGAATCTGTTTTGGGTTTTGGTTCGGCTTCTGGCCAGCCGTATTCGAGATATTTTTGTTGGCCAGACTCCTGGCCGCCAGCTGCTCGTCAAAGCGCAGGCTGATCTTCACATAGATGCTGCCCAGGTGGACGTCGCGCCGCTTTACGGCCACGCACTTGCACTGCTCCAGCAGCGAGGCCTCGTACAGCTCCCTGAGATGCAGCCGGCCCATGCCCAGCATTTCGTTGAGACAGGTGCCCGGCTCACGCCACCAAATGGTCAGATCCACATAGCCCATGTCCTCATTGTCCTTCCAGGCGAGCTGCACCTCGCGCGTCTGCGTCTGACCGAAACGGGTGCACTGCGTCAGGCTCTGGAACTTCTCCGACTCGAACTGCATGACGTGGAACATGGGGTAGCGGGCCACCGACTTGATCAGATTCTCCGACAACTGGCACTCCACGGTGAAAATGGGACGCACTTCGCTCTGCAGCAACTCCATGCGATGGGTGCCCTCCGGCTGCAGAGTCACCGCCTCCAGGTGCAGCTGCAGCGCATTGCACCGCTGGAAGATCTCCGGCGTGATGACCAGCTCCGTCTCAGCAGTGGACTGCTGCAGCTGGAGTTCCGGCTCCGGCCACAGGGCCTGCTGCTTCTTCAGTTGCTCCAAGGGCTCAGCGGCGGCGGTGGCAAAGAGAGCCACCAGTCCCGCGTCCAGCTTCTTCATGGCCTCCATTAGCTCAAGGTTGTTGGTGGTGCCTGAAAGATTAGAGATTTAAATCGTGAGTTTTCTTCCTTTCTCTCGGATCACATGTGCTCTGTGGATTTACAGTACTTTGCAGCGGAAACAAAACCGATCTCCACGACGTGGGCTTTCAAAATGTGGATTGTGTGACAGTCCCGGTCTCGAAACCAAAGCAAAGCTGATGGTGGTGGCGGTGGCGACGGCGGCAGAGTGTGGAAGGGAGACAGACGCCGAAAATGCCGGCAGAGACCCCGTAATCGAGTTCTATGCTTTGCTCGGCATTTCTCTCTATTCCGCTCTCACGTGTTCATACGGTTGGCTCCCGCTCTCGCGCATTAGTTCTGCACAGAGCGGCTACCACGCATTTTGAATACCCTTTGAGATCTTATTTTTCCCAATTTTATATTAATTTTGATCTGATAGTAATTTTTTAATACTTTTTGTTAATTTTTCCATGAACTCTTTTGCGAAGACAACTTCGATTTATCAAGCATAGGTACATAAATGGTTGACCACTTGTGTAGAGCATTCATACATAAACTGACAAAGTATTTCACAAAAGTTCCCTCTCTTTTCGCATAGCCAAAAGCAAAACCAGACCCAAATACATTTTGTGCATAAATTGTTTGGCATTGCCAAAGTTCAGTGACAAAGGAAGTAAAATTTGCCACAAATTCAAGGGCAAAATCCACTAAAACTCATACGCCGTAGTGCCGCCATGCACCACAAACTGTAATCCGCACTAAAAAGGTCAAAAGGCTATCAGGGCTCCCCGATTTCCCCGCTTGGTAACGCGCGAAAATTCGATTGGCTCCAAGATAATTGATGAGAGTCGCTTGCTCTGGCATCAGGTTCAATGACATAATTGGATCAGATTGGTAGAGGGCAGACTAGAGAGAGGGAGAGAGAGAGTAAAAGGCGCACCGTACGAATTCTGCAACCGTTTTATTCCACTCAGCTTTCGCTGACATCAGGGAACATTTACAGCGCTAATTAAAACCCATAGAAATTCGCATTAGCTGGGGAATGAAAAAGTGTGAAAGAAAGTGAGATGGGGAACAGTTTCTCCCCCCTTGCCTATCAAGGCAAGGCTTATCGATATCCCCATCCCACCACCACCGTGCTTCAGCCGGTGCTCGTGTAACAACAAAGTATCAGCAATGCAGTAAATGAGAAATCGAAAACTGTTATTCTCTCTCTCATGCTTCTCCTCCTCTATTCCTCTTTGAATCATGGAATTGTTTCGCATATTTATGTTTGCCTGTAGGCTTCTACACAGATGTAGATTCGTGTGTACAATATGTTTGTCTGGTTGATAAGCAAGTCCCGTCCCATTCCGCAGAATTGAAGGCCAATGGCAGAAAAACCCCAGACGTAGCCGGCAACAACGCTGCTCTGCTAAACTTTTGCCACAAAGCAGAACGCGAAAGAGAAACAACAACAAAGTGCAGAGAATTAAGCTTGAAAACATAAAGTGTGATAAAAGTTATGTTTCCTCTCTGCTCTCTGGATTTCGACTGGCAGGAGCGGAGTTAAGGCAGCTATAAATGCCATAGCTGGAACGGAACATCCGTGAGGGGAACTATTTGCATACAAAGTTAATTAACAATTAAAAACTGCTAAATTTATTATTACTTGAAGCTGGAAAGATGCCACAGCTACACCCTCTGATTGTCTAGTGCGCCCCTGGATTACCATTAAATAATATTCATACGTCGCCTGAGAGTCTCTCTTCTCACACTCACACTATCGTTCTCTCTTGCTGGTTTGTACATGTGTATGTGCCGCACGTGTTTTGTATATCACACTATTTCGTGATTTTTATGGCGCTCTTTCTCTCTTTGCTTGTACATACAAATGTAAATGTGTACAAATATATGTACATACATAGTATGTGTTCATTGGGTTCTTTGCTTTGCTCTTCCCAATGGAAAGTTTTTGGGGCCCTGTCAAACAGAAAATAGAAGATACAAATCGAAAAAGAAAAAGTTTATGTATTTTTATGCCAAGTGATTGGATAGATCTGAGACTATTTCGGGAAACAGCAGCAATTGTTAATAAATTAAATTTTGCAAATGTTGTGTTCCGAAGAGGAGCAAAACAAACCCGCGACTCGCTCTTACGTAAGAGTCAACAAACTGTCGTGAATTTTGTGTTTTGAAATAGCGAATTTATAGCAGTATTTATAAATAAATAAAATGAAAATGTCGGGAAAGGAAAAACAACAAAAAAATGCAAAATAAACAGAAGCGGTCGTCGACTGAGAGGCAGAAGATCGACCGATTGGCTGATTTGGTGACGACAGCACTAAATGTTAACCCACTGAAACCCATCGGAAACAATCCTTAGATCTAAACATTATCTTTGTTTAATTCTAGATGGAAATGGGGACTTCTACACAAAATTAAATCACATACTGCATCTTGGAGAAATGAGCTTTCTTCCCCTTTGACTCCTGGCCCGAGGGCATGAAGATTGCCGCCAGAATGGCGATGAGCACACAGAAGGCTCCGAACATAAAGGGAGCTGCCACAGTATGCTCCTGAAATGTATCTTTATTCGTGGGAAGACCATCACTTAGATCCATATCGGAGAGATAAAAGATAATACCGAACACGACTGGTCCAAGGCCATTGCATAGGCTGGATAACCCATTGATCATGTCCTGAACCGATGCCTGGCTCTGCGAGTCATAATAGAGCGATGCATAAGCGCACAACGCCGGGAAACTAATGGATCCCAGGGCGGCGACAAGGCCCGCCATCCACATAATCCATTTCTCCGTGACAAAGGAAAACAGGAGCAGCTGCAGCATATTCAAGTCCTAAGCCCACGAGGATCGCTCCTTGGCTCCAACGGCTCGTATTAGGGATCCCAGGATCATGTTCATGACGATGCTGAGGGAGGCAACAAAGGCAATCAGCACCGAGAGTTCCATAAAGTCAAAGCCCATCCTGAGCTTTAGATAAGCGGGCACACAGGAGAACTCGCCAGCTGCGGGCAGCAGCAACAGAAAGACGATGAGGCACAGAGTCGGGATGTGTCGAGTCCAAGCGCCGCATCATCCGAAAGGGATTCACTTGCTTCCAGCTGATGCCGGTGCGCACCTTCTTGGGCAGACTCTCGGGGACAACCAGCCAAACAAACAGCACATCCATCACTGAGATTATTGTGGCGAAGAGCACCACAGCATTGATGCCAAACACATTCATCAGGAGGTTACCCAAAGCCGGAGACATGACCAGACTCGCCGCAAATGTCGCCGAGACCATACCGAGCGACCTCGAGCGCTCCTCTGGCGTTGTCACATCAGCCACATATGCAAGCACCACCGAGAAGGTCACCCCAGAGACACCGCTGAGTGAAGCGATCACGAAGAACACCCAGTTGTGGACGAACATCAACGGAATGGGCAGGCAGGTGAATGTCACCGTCGCCAGCAGCAGCAGCTTGCGTCCCCAGATATCGGATAGGGCTCCGATCAGCGGTGCCGAGAGGAACGAGAGTATACCCTTGATGCCCATGCCCAGACCGTTCATAAGAATCGGCTCATCCGGAAAGGTTTCCTTCAGCGTGGCTATCATGGGCATCGTCAGCAGGCCCCAGGCAGAGTATTCCAAGAATATCACAATTAGGGCGTGTTTAACACTCGCCGCTCCGACACCATAGCTAACTTTCCATCCGATTCTTGGCATCTCAGGAGCAGGCCAGATCTCGACTAACTGGCATCCGAGGGTCTAGTCAAGATCAATTTGCATGCTCTCCATACCGTATCTTACATGATTAACAGGGTGAGCAAATATTCACATTCAAACTGCAATTTTATTTATTTTTCCTTAACAGATTGTGGAGTTTCCTCCCGTCAATGGTTTCATTTCGTCAGCTATTCCATTGGACTTGTATACCTCTTGCTTGTCTACATTTTCCACTATTAATTTGGCCAATACAAGGGCCAGTAGCACACTTATGGCACCAACTACAAATGGTAGCCCAATTTGGCTCTTGTGAGGCCCATTCGTATCCTGGTTGCAGACATAAAAGAGTATTCCAAAGATGGCTGGTCCCAGGCCCTCGGAGAGGTCCATCATGCCCGAGATCAGACCCTGAACGGCTCCCTGATTTTGGGGATGGGTGCGCATGGATGAAAACACGCAGCAGGCGGATTCCGTGATGGTGCCCGTGGCCGCCATTAAACCAGCCATCCACATCATCCATTTGTGTCTACCAAATCCGTACAGCAGAAGTTGGCATATTTCCAGGACCAGGCCGGTGATGATGGCCCCCCTAGCTCCCAGGACGTTCATTACGAGTCCCAGCGTCACATTCGCCGTGATGCCAAGCACTGCAACAAGACCAACCAACACGGACACTTCCACATTTCCAAAGCCCATATTGAGCGTTAGGTAGAGTGGGACAGAGGACTCTTCGCCCGCCTCGGGCCAGGTGGAAAGAAGAACAATCAGGCAGATGAGAAGCAACGTCTTGTCCTTGCGCAACTCTCGCAGAACCACGAATGGATGTGCTCCAGCGCAAGCCGTGTCCGTGGCATGATCAAGTTCCAGACTTTCCGGCACTGCGGCCCATATAAACAGGATGTTAATCAGACCAATGGCTGCAGCAAGAAATACGACCACGGGGAGTCCATATTTGTCCATTAGGAGGCTGCCCAATGCAGGCGAGAGGACCATGGCCGCTGCACATGTGGCCGAGACCAGACCAAAGGCCTTCGAACGCTCCTCCTGAGCGGTAACATCGGCCACATAGGCCAGCACCGTCGAGTAGACTGTGCCGCAGACACCACTGATCGTGATTGTGATAAAGAACCACCAATCCTTGATGATTAGCATTGGAATGGGCGAGTAGGTGGCCACCACGGCCATCAGCATCAGCGGCTTGCGTCCCCAAATGTCGGAGACGGCGCCCATCAATGGCGCCACGATGAACGCCAGCGTTCCCCTGATCCCATAGATCAAACCGTCCATGAGGAAGGCTCGTTCTGCAAATGTTTCGCTCAGCTTCACCATAGACGGCACGGTCAGGAGGCCCCAGGAAAAGTAATGCACGAATGTCACAATAAGGGCATGGCTAACAGACGGCTGCCCGAAACCCGATTGCGGTATCACACCGAGCAGGCGTTTCTTCCAATTGGATCGAAACATTACGAGCCACCTGCAGTTTCCGACTAACGAGAAAAATGTCAAGGGAAATGCTATGAACCCCTTAGTCATAAATGCAATTTTAACGCTCTAAAATTTGCTTGTGTGTTAGCCCATAAATAAGTATGTCAGTGATGACGATTTAGCCAGACCAATAATTACGGTTTATGCGGGGATAATCAACTCAGTCAGAGAGTAAGAGAGAGAGCAGCTTAACTCAAGTTCGTTCCAGAGAAATCTTTCGATTTTAAGAGTACCGTACGTCCCGGTCCCCTCCCGCGTTTGTTATTCATAATAAAATAACAATTCAGCTATAAATGGCAAAATGAAATTAGAATCTTGAAAAGGCAGGAAAAGGCTGAAGCGCACACTAGAGAGGAAAGTGCATTCTTTGACCAAACATCCAAACGGAGGGCTATACAGACCGGATGTGATTGGGGGACAAAGTTCTGACTCTGCTGCATCATAGGCAGAGCAAGATCTGATGACACACTCGAGTCACGTAGGGATAGTCGACATAAAATGCTTGCAATGCAGAAATTCGCGGCTTTAATCACAAATTTAATAGCAACGCAAAGGGTATGCAGAGAGAACTCTCATGCTGTCCCGTTTCCTCACTTCCTGAAACACTAAAGGAGAAAAGGGAACGGCTACTACCAACAAAAATCTGTCCGTCAGTGTCAACTTCCGTTATTTTGCTCTCTTCTAAAAAATACACCCAGAGAGGCGCACTTCTGCATGCATTACTCACCTGCAATAAGCTCTCCCGGCTGATCCTGTGTCGGCGCTGGCGGCGGCTCAGCAGCAGCAGCAGCAACAGCAGAAATGACGCTGGGTGCAGCGCTGGGTGGCGCCGCCTCGGCAAACAGCATCTTGAAACGCAATTGACTCCCACCGACTCTCAGCTGCTGTTGCTGTTGCACTTGTTCGAACGGGGCACCGATCTCGAGGTGACGATATAAAGCATAAATTTTGGTTTTATGCTCGAAATTGCAACCGTTGACGTAGTTGGCGGCGTATTTACGCAACAGTGACGCCGGCACGAGCAGACGTGTCTGGCCAAGTGGTGCTCCTCCTGCTGCTGTAGATTCCGCTGCTGCTGCTGCTGTACCTCTGCCGAGAGGATGATCGTAGGCGTGGTCGCTGACGTCACTGACGGCAGCGACAATTTGAATAGAGGGACACTCGCGCAGATGGTCTAAAAATAATGCAAGGCTCTTGCTCCGTACGCTGTACCGTAATTTATAGGTGGTGAATGTATGAGTATTGGTATGCTGCTGTTGGGGATGCTGACTTGACCTTTGCTTCTGATTTCTGTGTTTGCCTGCGCAGAGCTTTTTGTCGCCGTTCCTGCCTCTGCCACGGATGTGGGCGTCACAGCTGATGATGCCGACGCCGCTGCCTGCTGTTTCGGGCTTCTCTCCCCACCACACAATTTTCGCTGTTATGCCCGATGGGTGGGAGTAGGACCAGCCCTTCGCTCTGATCGATTTGTCGGTTATGAAACGGATGCAGCTCTCTTCGATTCCTAGATGCGCCAGGGGCGATCGGAGGGACTGCTGCTTCTTAGCTGCTGTACACTTATTCGGTTCTTCCTGCTTTTTCACAAACACATTCGACGGCGTCAGTGCATAATCCGTTAGCATAATTATGCACTTGCCATTTTCGTGCCCGGCACACACACACAAACACGCTTTGCACTCTCTCAATCACAAACACAAGCAAAAATGAAGCCGCGCCGCACGGGTTTACACAGAACAATTTCCTGGCAACTATGTTTGCTTTGCACAGCACACAATTGGACCAATCGAATTTTCCGTACTATAGCTCTCCGGCCATAAATCTGCACGGGCTTAAGGTTGAGGAAAAACTGCTGCAAAAAGCTCACCGTCAGAAGGAAAAACCCATTTATTTTTCTCTCAGGAACCTGCCAGTATTGCCGCCCCACCGCGAAAACTTTGTTTTGATTTTGTGCATCAAAAGTTTATGTCAAATGTTGCAGAGAAGGTTGCCAATTTGAAATTACCATACAAAATTGTTCGCTAATGTTGCGGCAGAGTGTTGCCGAGTGTTTTTAATCTCCGATTACTGTCACATGTTCGCTCTCGTCACTATTTTCGAAAGAGTGGCATCGCCGTGGCGAGTACACGAAAGCGCCAAGAACTTTTAATTCAAACTGAACTTTTATCGGACTTTAATTGTAGACTTCCTTTTATTGACGCATCGCCTTAAACAAGTTTTTACTAAGAATTTCCAATCAACACTCAAGCCAACATCGATTAGGCAAACAAGCGCAGCTCCTCGCGTGCCTCAATGGTCTTTGGTGGCTCCGGTGTCTCGAATTCACCCAACTCGGCATCGTAGTAGAGGGCAGCGCGGTACGGACGCAGCTCCCAGGGCACCTGCTGCTCCATGGTGGTCAGCTGAACACCCAGATCCTCCAGGGTGGGCACACCGGGCAGAACCTTGTCGGTGATGCCCTCGCGCTCAATGCGCTCCGGGTGCAGACCGCCAATGGGAGCACCGGGGCAGATAAAGCTGGTGAGCTTGGCCTTCATCAGGAAGGTGGGGTCCCAGCGCATGTCGTAACGCTGATAGCCCCAGCGTTTCTGATCCTTGCGCATCAGACGATGGAACCAATCGACCAGCTCGCTCAGCTGATACCGCTTGGGACTGCAAAGGACACACAGATTACAGCGAAACTTCCACTGGAGTGCTTTTGGATACCTACCCAACAGCTTGGTAGATGCGTCCAGCGGTATCCGGGTCCTTGGCTGCGTTGATGATGGCCTGGGCCACATCCGTCACGTACACGGGCTGCTTCACGGTGCGCTCTCCCTTGTACCAGAGCGGCATCGAGCGGAACTGGCGACGCCAGATGTGTGCATAGTAGCGCAAGAAGCGATCCTCCGAGCCGTATATGTCGGCCGGTCGAATAATTGTGGCATTGGGGAAGGCATCACGCACGCGGAGCTCTCCCTCGTATTTGCTCCTCAGCCACTCACTGCCGCCCTTGACGTAAAGGGTCTTGGGATTCGCCTCCACATTCAGGGAGGAGAGGTGAATCAATCTCTCGACGCCAGCCTCGCGGCAGATCCTTCAAGAGAGAAACATTCAGCATTGGAGGTAGTTATACGTCACCTTGTGACACCTACCTGGCAATCCTCTCAGCGCCAGTGACATTGACATCCTTGAACTTGAAGTTCTTGGTCTCGAAGTCGCGGCCAACCAAGTTGATGACCACGTTCGAGTGCTTCACAGCGTTGCGAATGGAAGCGGAATCCTCCAGATTGTAAAAGTGGAACAGCACCTGACCCAGATCGCCGGTGACTTTCAGACGGATAACCTCAGAGTCCTCACCGCGATAGGGCAGGATCATCTGGGAGCCGGACTTGCCCAGCTTGTTGCACACATAGCGACCCACAAAGCCGGTGGCTCCGAAAACGGTTGCCACGATTCCGTTGAAGCTGCTGCGTCCGCCCGTGCCGCGCTTCATGGCAGCCGGATTGGTGGTCTTCAGGGGGCGTGGCGCATCCTCAGCGGCAGCGGCGTAGCCCCGCAGGCAGAGCACGCCCACGACACCACTGCCATGGTGTTCTACAGTCGGGAATCAACAACAAAAACAACGTTAGCAAAGGAAACTAAATTCCATCATTACATAATTTCCGCCAGGCACTTTTTGTGCGGCCCGGCGCATCACTTACTGGCCAGCTGCATGTTCCGGGTTAGTACTAAGGCGGCCATATTGCACCGCACTATACCGAACTAGAGCAAGTATTCCCAATTTCCTAGTTTAAAGGCAGAATTTGTTGGTTCAATCGTTGTTTTCCATCAAAAACTTTTCCTAGGGATGTTCAATACATCGATATATGAATATATCACATACATATTTGTGGGTGATTATTTTCTCATTATTTACGATATATTTCGAACATGAGAAGGTTATTTTTGGTATATTTCTGAGGCTCATGCGCCGTCACACTCTGACCGTTTGGACGCAGGATGGAATTTCCCTGACTGTTTAGGCACAGGAGAGAATATCTCTGACCATCAAAGGAGTATTTATAATAAGCCAAATTGATTTTACAATCGGATTAAATTATTGGTTCAGTGTTAAAGGTCTTTGCAAGCTAGTAATATCAAATGGAACATCAAAATCGAGGAATATGATTTTAGACCACGGTATATTTACGGTATATTTTTAGGACGATAAGGTATATTTTGGTATATTTTTGAGGGTCCGACGGTGTATCTTATTAATAAATCCGCGGTCACACTGCTCGAAACGTATAAACATTCTCAGGTGTAAAAGTAAATAATATTTATTGCAAAAACTGGTTATTACATTGGTTAGGACAGAAAACGAAATATACACAGCGAGAGAGCGCACTAAAATGGCTTCATTCTTCAACGTTGGCGCCCTGGGAAATGTTTTCTCCACTCCAATTGGACAGCGCATAGGTGAGTTGAAATGGAAAACGTAAAAAGCTGCTGCGCCACCGCCACTCTGCCCCCCCACCTACTCCCTCCGCTGCACTGCCGGATGTGGGGGTGTGTATATGATTAAATCGTAACATTTTCCACACAAAAATCTACATATGTGGGTACATTTGCGCACTTGCCAGCGCTACCCAGAGACCCAATCATCAAAAACATATCAAGTGAGCAGTGTCAGAGGCGTAGCAGTGCCATTGAGGCACTGGAAAATTGAATTTTCACAACTTTCTTTTGGCCTCTTGCTGCGCTGCGTCACTTTCTTGCGGCTCGCACGAACAGGCAATGAAAACGGATTTGTTGTTGCCACACCATTACTATGGTGAAGTCAGTTATCACGCCACACAACCATACCACAGTCCAAAACACAGTGGCATTGGCAAAAAATTGCCTGATAAGATTAGACAGTGATTAGAGTACAGATGGGATGGGTTTGTCATCGTCAAGCAGGGAAGGGCCATTGACAGGTGCGACAGATAGCAGTAAGGCAATTTGTTGCTTACACAAAAATGATTATTGGCATAGGCAACTGAACGCATTTCCCTGTATTGTTATTGATGCTTCGTACCCCCCGCTGTCACTGCTGCTCCATAAGTAATGGCAATTAGTCATCGAAGATTCAACCTTTTTTTGGGTTTTTGCGTTTTGCCTTTGGCGGCTTCCATAGTTACATAAAATAGATGTGTTAATTGGTTTCATTTTTCCTTTGCTTCGCATTTTCGCAGTCATTTCCATACACACAAACAAATGTACGAGCAAACAGCATGACTGCGCAATGGTTTGTGCGCTTTTATTGCTTCATATTGTTTCATTATTCATTTTTTTTTGCGGTTGCTATATGGAAATGCACCCACCTGTATTTGCGTATGCGTTGCGTTGCGTTGCTCTGAAATGAAGTCATTGCACTCCTTTATTAGTAATGATAATAAAACTGCTATTCAACCCACAGAGGCTGCCACCGATGCAAACCTTGCCTCGGAGAATTGGGCTGCCAATATGGAAATCTGCGACATGATCAACGAATCCTCGGACACGGCCCGTGATGCCATGCGCGCTATACGGAAGCGCCTCTCACAGAATGCCGGCAAGAACAATCAGGTGGTGATGTTCACGCTGACTGTGCTGGAGACATGCGTGAAGAACTGCGGCAAGGCATTCCATGTGCTGGTGGCCCAGAAGGACTTTATCAACGAATTGGTCAAGCTGATTGGGTCAAAGAACGATCCGCCGGCTGCCATGCAGGAGAAGGTGCTCAGCCTCATACAGATATGGGCGGATGCCTTTAAGAACCAGCCAGACCTCAATGGGGTCACACAGATGTACATGGAGCTGAAGAACAAGGGCATTGAGTTTCCTGTCGCTGATTTGGATGCCATGGCGCCCATCTATACGCCACAGAGGGTGAGTTTTGCTGCACTGGCACTCGAAACTACTTTTTCTTATGCTCCAGTCCCTCTCGCTTCCCTTTTAGAGTGTGCCGGAGGTGCATCCACATCCACAGTTGATGGCTGCCCATACAGTGTCGCCGCAGCATGTGGCAGCTGTGGCTGCTGCTGCCGCCGCTGCTCCACCCAGCAGCGGTCCATTGCATTTGACGCCAGAGCAGGGAGCCAAGCTGCGATCAGAGCTGGAGATAGTCAGCAACAACATGTCCATTCTGAGCGAAATGCTGAGCGTGCTGAAGCCCGGCCAGGAGTCCACCGACGACTATGCGCTGCTCAACGAGCTCACCTCCACCTGCAAGGAGATGCAGTCGCGCATTGTGGATCTGATTGGACGTGTGCAGGATGACGAGCTGACAGCCGAGTTTCTGCGCATCAACGACGAGCTCAATAATTTGTTCTTGCGCCATCAGCGCTACGAGAAGACGCGCTCTCAGGGCTTGGGTGGCGCTGCGGTTGTCACCTCGCCCTCTGCAGTGCTGGGCGCTGCCATGGGTCTGCCTGGCGTGGCTCCAGGTACGGGTGCAGTTGTGGCCTCGCTTCCTCCGCCACCCTCGGCCACAGGTGCTGCTGCCGTCAGCAATACGCCGCAAAGCGATCAGCTGCTGATCGATTTGATTGAGAGCAGCGAAGAACAGCAGCAGCAGCTACCCCAGAGCTTTGGCCAGCTCAGCTTATCGGCCGGAACTGGCGCTGGAGCTGGAGCTGCAGCTGCAGCAGCACCCAGAGGAGCTGCCGACGAGTTCGATATGCTGGCGCAATCTCGCACCGATGGCAACCAGTAAGTGGAATTAGGTTTGCGTTTGCTTTTTTTATTAACTAAAAGCGTTTTCTCTTGCTTAGCAAAACGGACTTGCTGCGCGATATTCCCTCCGTGGATGCGGCTGCCGGCAGTGTCGGGGCCGTGGCCGTGGCCTCACCCTACAAACAAGCACAGAAGCAGCAGGCACCACTAAGGGCAACCGGCGATCCGCCGGTGGTAAGTAAAGTGAGTAATAATGCCGCCGGCAAGTGATCTAACTAATGGTGTTCGATCCTTTTTTCCTTACTTTAATATTTAATCCTCGTTTTGGCCATTCATTTATTGATTATAAATTTCGAACATTTGTTTTTGTTTCTATGCAAATTTCGTTTGGTTCCGTTCTTCGTTCGTTTCCTCCCTACCCCACTTTTTGGGTTCTTCTTCTGTGTTTTTGCGCCCCAAAACAGTCGACGAAAGAGAATGAGATCGATGAAATGGAGGCGTGGTTGGGCAGCTCAGTAAGTAGCAAAACAAAAAAAAATCACTTTGCATTTAGACTTTTTTCTAAGCTCATTCACAACACGCACATTTTCGTCCTCGGTTCTTCGATTTACATGACTTACTTTTGCTTTTTCTGCTTCTTTCACAACCTTAAATCCCATTTGTGTGGATCATGACTAATGAGCGGCTTTATTTTGTCCACAGAAGGAAGTGGATGGCATTGAGGAGCTGACCAGCTCAGAGTTTGACAAATTCCTTGAGGAACGTGCCGCTGCCGCTGAAAATCTTCCAACGATCAATGCTTCGAACTCTGCCGCCAGCACGAATACACAGACAGGACCTGGAGGCGATAGCTTACGAAAGACACCAAAGAAACCGGGCGCCGAGGAGGATCTGCTTGCACTCTGAGTGATCAAACGGCCGGATCCTAAAATCCACTTCACCATCAGCTCGTAATTGTTTACTCTTTCAAATGTTATCCACACCCTAAAAACTAAACATAACGTCTTATATACATAACGTCTATATGATAGCGCATATACATATTAACACACACACACACACACACCCTAACACACACTTACCTTATGTACCAGGCTTTTCCTTACTCTTTTTCTTCATTTCAAATGGTAATTTCTTTTGTGTTTCTTTATTTTCTGTGGAGATTTCAATAACTGCAACGATAACTACGTATACATCTGCATACATACATATATAATATATGTATATATATATTATATACTATATATTGTAACTTATTCCAAAAACGATCTTCTGTTGGTCTAATTGTAAGCCACAAACACCACACACATTTACACGTCTATTGCTGGTAATTTAATGTATTATGTTTAAAGTCTATTTGTTGTTTATTTATACATATATACATACATTATAAAGCTAATTTATTTTACAAAATCAAAACAATCGAAATGAAAAACAAAAACTAAACCAAAACAAAGCAAACGAAAAAGAGAAATACATTTCGAGCCACACCGACACGAACTCAATGAAAGATCTGTGGCTGCGTGGGTGTTACCAGTGGCATTGTGGCATGCTACGTGTTCTTTTCCATATCCATAGCCTGCGTGGCGGCACCAAACTCCTCCTCATCCCCGTCGTCGTCGGTGTCTTCATTGCCAGAGTTTTTCCTCTGCTTGGAATGCTTATCGTGTCGCTCTTCCAGCTGTCTCTTCAGATCTCTTATGTGTGCCTTTTTGCTATTTATGAGCAGAATGAACTTTTTCAGCATTTGCGCTTCCTTTTCCTTGGATGACGTCACATATTTCTCGTACTCTTCGATCGTGTGTTTGCCTAACCGCTCAAGGTCTGTGGAAGGAGCCGCCGTTGCCGGCTGCTGGCCCAGATCTATAGCTGCATCCAGCAGCTGATAGCAGTTGGACACTTTCTTTAGCGGAATGTCTAGGTATAGCGCCTCATAGCCGTCGCATTTGTGCAGTTTAAAGACCTGTTGCTGCTCGTCCTCTTGGGCTATCTCGTAGTCGAATCCGGTCAGTCCCATGTGCGTGGTGAGCGCATTCTTGCATTCGCTGAGAAATAACTCGTACTCCACGTCGAGATCACTGGCAGCACTTCGTATTTCCGTATACTTCAGGCTGCCCCTATAATTTTGGTTGTCGAATGTGGACAGGAATTGAAACTCGACCTCATCGTCCAGCCAGTTGCTCCGGGCATAGATGAAGGGCTTTTTATCCACCTGGCTGTGGGACAGTTGGGTGCGCTGAAGCAGCTTCACAACGAAATTTGTCATTTTCCGTTTTAATTATTTCAAAATGTTTTGTAAACAATTTGTTGCACAGCTGTTGCCAGAATGCATTTTCCAATACCATGACCCAAGCGCTGCACAACACTGGAAGTCGTCTTTCTGTTTTGCGTTGCCCAACTCTGTTAATTTAGTATAAATTAAAGAAGGGGAGAAATTAAATTTGAGCACTTAAAACGCGCTAATTTGTGTCTTTAAGTTTTATTGTTTGAATTGATCGAAATGAGCAACATGATTGTCGACAATGTTGTGGAGTTTGCCAGTTACTGGTGGTTCCGATACCTCATGGTGCGTATTCCAGAGGCAGGTCTGTGTTATTCGTGTCGTTAATTGGCTTCATGTTTTTCCATTTCCCCAGGTTACCGAGCTCTATATGGTGGAGAAGTGGGAACGTGTAACGATACGTAAGTATTGGGACAACTCATCTCTCTTGAGCCAAGGGTTTGTCCAATACAATTCGTCATACATTTAGTGCGAATTTTCAGGCTTATCACGAGCGACGCGACGCCTTCAATATTATTGCTCTTCTCTCATTTGCAGACGTGCTCTTTATGGTGCTCTTCTGCGTATTCTGGTACTTCAACTACTCGGTGCTGCTCTCTCTGGCCGGACTAATCTCACCCAACACACTTATTGCCGATATCTTACCCGGCGCGCATCAAGGACAAGGTGTCAAGGTCATATAACCGAACCGCAGCGTGTGTGTTTATACTTCCAATTTTCCAATAATTGAATATCTGCCTGCTGCTGCGTATCTGTTATTGTGCCTATAAACGCGCCAGCTTTATCTAATCCACACATATTCACATCCACCAAGTGTGTTTACACATCAATCACAGTCGAAAACGGTGTTGGAGTTCCTTTAGCGGATAAGCTAAGCAGCAAATGGCAGCCACTAATCGGCCGGCGCACTGTTTAAGCTAGCCTTAGTCTACACACGTACTCCCTGTTGGATGCTAAATAATAGTTAAGGTAATAAATGTGAATGCTAAAGAATGTGCCCGAAGGAATGCAATTGAATGTGCTTTTGAATTCTTTTCGTGTTTTTATTTGTATAATTTTGAAAGAGGTATTCCCTTGTTTATGCCGCGACTCTGGTTAACTTGTACAATCGAATTGAAGTGTTTTCCATTTTGTGAATTACGTTTAGGCGCTACAAAAATTTACTCCTGCTCTGCTTCTGTTCTATTCTAAACGTTACTTTGCAGTTCAATGCTCTAAATGTTACATTTCATTACAAAAATATATGTAGATAGCCTATGGGGGGTTGTAGGTTGTAGGTTTGGTTGGGGTTTGTTTATGCGTATTAAATATTGTAGGGTAAGGGGGGGCGTTGCGTGTGTAGAAAAAGTGTATGGTTGTGTGTGTGCGCAGTGTTTTGTTATTCGAGTGAAGACTGCACACGAATAGATCCACAACTGGGATGCCATAATGCATCCGGTTGCAGATGGTAGTAAAATTAGTACATATAGTGATAGTGATAGCTATTTTGTGGGGGGGTTTTACGGGCCTTAGGGCACTTAAATCTATGCTTACATATCTAGACGATCGACTGATCGATCGATCCTCCATTTATTCATCCATGTCCATGGCTTCACACACACCTACTACGTATCCAATTTAAGAAAAGAACTTACTTAGGGGTTGCGTTTGTAGAGGAGCAGCATGCGGACGGCGTCGCACGCTCCGCAGACTCTCCGCCTCATAGATTACAAGAATAAACTCCGCCATGCATAGACTAATGGCCCTGATCTATAACTAACTGTACACATGGGTTGGTTGGTTGGTTTGTTGCTTGCTTATCCGCCAGATAATATCTATTATCTGGCCAGATAATACACGCTCGCTCGCTCGCATGCGACTTGATAAAGTGCCCGGGAACTGGGGCCAGTCTTCTCACTCAGGCCACGGTTCTACTGAGGGACACATTGATGGTCACTGATAGTTAGGATGTGGTCGACGTACCATCCAGCAGCACCGATCCCATCTCCTCGTTCTGCTCCACGTACACCAGTCGCGGATCCTCGCCAAACTCCAAACGCCCGTAACGTGCCACCAGCGGCGTCTTGTTGTTGACCTGCGGAGATGACTTACTGTTGACCTGCGGTGCCCGGGGCCACTTGCGCTTGGGCTTCGTGTGCGTCAGCATGTGCGACTTGAGGTTCGTCGACTGTGCAAAGCACTTGGAGCAGCCATCGATGGGACAATGGTAGGGCCGATCGCCGGTGTGTATTCTGACGTGGGTGCGCAGATTGAAGTCGAGGGAGAAACGCTTGCCGCAGCCCTCGAAGGTGCACTCGAATGGCTTCTCGCCAGTGTGCACCAGCTGGTGGCGCTTCAGCTTGGAGCTCTCCACAAAACTCTTGCCGCAAACATTGCACACATGACCGCGCGGACCGTGCGTATGCATATGCTTCCGCATGGCCGAGTGATTCCTGAACTCCTTGTTGCAGCCGCGATGGGTGCACCGAAACTTTGGCTCCTCATCCTCCTCGGCAGCGGCTCCTGCAGCGGCACCGTCTACCGACTGACTGCTGGCGGCGACTTGGTTGGCCAGACTGGCTGCTGTTTTGGTCATCGTGGTGGCTCGCGGGCGTGCCAAAATTCTGGGTGTCACCAGCGGTGGTGGTTGCGGCGCCGCATTCAATCCTACCACAGGGGCAGAGGCGCTGCTTATTTGCCTTTTCGCGGCCTTGGCCTGCGACCCTGTGCTGCTTTTCAGTCGCACATTTGTGCTGCTGTTTTGTAGCACCAGCTTTGGTAGCGACAGCTGGGCTGCTGTTGGGCAGCGGCTTGTCTTCGTGCCGCCCGTCATCGCCTGAGGTGGTGGTGGTGCGGCAGCTGGGACTGGTATCAACTCCACGTTGTGCGGCATATTCTCGATGAGTTCAATTGAGCCGTATGCCTCATCCAGATGGTTATCCGCGTAGATGAACTGCTCGCTCAGCGGCTGGCTGTCCTCCTCGCCCTTCACATCGCCCATAAATGCATTGACCACCTCCTCCACATCCGTCACGGCCGATGCGCTGAAGGGATCCGGCAGGATGACGTATTCATTGCCGATGCCATCGCTGAGGACATCGTGGTGCATGTTGTTGCTGATTATGTGCTCATCGATGATGAGCTTTGGCATATTGGAGGAGGAGGCTTCAGTGCTGGTTGATGAGGACACCACGGGATGGACCACAGACACTTGCGGATCGTCCAGGTCCTCCTCCTCCTCTTCCTCGTCCTCCGAGTTGAGGGACGACCAGAGCGTTACATTGAACTCATCCTGGGTGATGCGAATGGGTACCTTGGTCTGCTTCCAGCGCTTTGTGGCGGCACTTGCCCGTCGCTCCACGCGACTACTGTTGCCGAAGAGCTTCAGGTCCTTGAAGTCCTGGGCATTGGAGCTGTTTGAGTCCTCCGCTGTTTTCATGTAAAAATCGCTCTCCAGCTGCTCCTCCTTGATGTTGGTGGCCTCGAGGGTGGTCAACACTTCGGAGGCTATTTCAAAGGCATTCGTCATGGCCGGCACCGCATCCGACTCCTCGTCCGCATCCTCCTCGTCGCCGTCGCAGGAGGACGACATACGCATCGCATCCTCATCTATATAGTCCTCATCCTCGCTGGTCTGCTGCATTATTATTGGCGGTGGCACGGCATCTGCCTCGGCCACGGCCCCTGAGGTAAACCTACCTAGACGATCCACCGCCGGGTAGTATTCGTAGACATCGCCCGATATGAAGAACTCTCCGGTGTCCACAACAATATTTGTCTCATCCTCGTAGTCGTCGATGATCTCCTCAATGAGGAAACTCTCGCTTCCGCCGCCCGCTGGCTGCAGCACGCTGGTGTACGGCTCGTGGTCCACGATTGCGGTTGGCGGCTGCTGCAAGACCTGCGTGAAATACAGCGACGATGCATTCGTGCCGTGGCCAGACGAGGAGGATGAGGAGGTCATGGGCAGGGGCACTGCCGCCGCAGCCAGTGATAGGTTCTTCACAATGGGTGCCCGGAGTTGGTGCTGATGCTGCAGTTGGAGTTGGGGCTGAAAGTTTCCGCCACCGACGCCGACGCTGTGGTGATGACTTGTCATCGCTGTTCCGTCTTTCTTGGGCCCTCTGCTCTGTGTGTGTGTATATATTGCACGGTGCGGTGCGCGAGTGTGAGTTGGCGCGCGTCTGTGTGTGCGCTGTTTGGTGGCCACTGCGAATTGGCAATTAGTACTTCGCAATTTTCCACTGTCTATACGCAGAATTTAAAAAACATACCCGTTCAATTGCGTACCGTCCAAGGCTGATGCTGGCTGGACTGGGCTTCTTTTTGTCGGTATTTGTGTTTTCCCTCCTCTACGACTTCCCTATTGTCATTAGTGCTGCGTGGGGCTGCGCGACGGCAGCAGCAGACGTCGCTTGGCTTTGTTGCTCGTTTCGACCTCCACGCTGTTGCCTGGCACTTGATTATTGCACAAATAGGATCCGGCTGGATCAATTGTTTGGCAACAATGTAAATGTTTTGAATTTTGCCGGTAAATATGGCGGAATTGTATTTTCCAAAAACTTTCTCTTGCGTACACTTTTTGTTGGTGTTGGTTAGACAGCGTCCGACACCCGCCTCGAATGCAACCCTGTGCGTATATGTATATGTGCTTTGTGCATATGTATGTCCGTGTGAAGATGTGCTGTGCGCACATATTCAAAAGTGTGATATTTATGCAAATAGTCGATGCACAATGATGCTGGTAGGTATATAATTTCGAATTTTTATTATTGAATCACGTATCCATGGAAAAATGTACTGTTTATTCATTTTTAATACTATATTCTCTGCATTCTGACTATCGATAACGATAAGTTCTTTTTCCAGGGTTGCCAATAAATGGGTTTTCACAAATCTCTTAAAAATAAATTAACAAAATGGTTTCATTTCATATCTTATTATTTAGACCCACTTTTCTCGCTCAAGTGAACTTTTTAAGAAGCAAAACTTCTGGCAAGTAAACCTTTTTCAGTTTGGAATCAACAAAGGGTTCATGCTGCTCCTTAATTGTCTCAGCAGAGTTTATAAAATCAGACTTATTGAACAGCACTGCCTTGGGGACATTGCCAACTCCGGGTATATACAGTAGCTTTGTTTCTTCGGGGTTCTTAAACACTGACCTACTACACAGCACCGGCTCACGCTCAAGTTCCTTGCTCACTTCCAGGCCGTAGTGGCGGCACTGCTGGGTCAAATGCTCCGGCGAACCGATTAACATCACACGCAACAAGTACGAACCCGGCACATTGAACTGCTTATTGTAGGCATGCGTAAACATTTGAAGAATCCGTCTAGAAGTAAAATAATAGGTCAGTATCTAAGGATAATCATTCATAGCTCATAGTACCTTCGTATTATCTGTAACTTTGTGGCGGCCAAGGCACAGAGTATGTGCGGCAGTTTGGGCAATGCTAAGAGGACGCGGTAGAGATTCCCCTGGTGGTAGGAAAGGCTCATCTGAAAGCTGAGCTTAAACGTTGGATCCTGGCGCACATGCTCTGGTAAGGTTAGGCCCCGCTCCAGTGATTCCGGGCAGCCCAAATTGAACACTTGATACACAGACTCGATGAAGCAGCGTCGTTGGAGATCACGAATTGTAGGACTCGAGGCCGTTTCATCTTCGTCAAAGGTCTTGTAGCAGCAGAGCACTCCAGTAAGGCACTCCTGCAGATGCTGGTTGCATATCTTTGCGTCAAACATATCAATTGGTTCGGCACACAGACGGTACCGGCTGTACGCCAGAAACATCACAATTGGCTCCAGAAGCTTTGCAGTCTGTTGCGCATCCAACATCTGAATGACAATCTCGCGGCGCACGGCACGCAAGCGATCGAAAATGAAATCGTAGGCCATGCGGTAGGGCATTCGGGTATCTATTACAATGCTGTAAGAGGCAAGTGGTCAACATACTTGTCCTTTTATGTAAATCCAAAATACCAACTCTTTTAGGAGATACTCAACGGTCCTGGTCAAACATTGCACAGTGCGCATATCCTCCTTCTTGGGCATTTTGACGTCAGCGGCAGAGCGAGTAAATTCCTTTACCAGAATACCGGGCACGTTCTTCTGGCCATTCTTGAGTTCAAAGAAGTGAAGCATTCTCTCGCGCACCCGCCTGTTAGCAAAGTGAATAGTTAATCTTAGTTCGTCGGAGCAAGGATGGAACTTACATTTTAATCTCGCCATCGGGACAGAATTCTTCACAGGTGCCTTGTATCTTGGCCATAATGCTCCGCATTATTTTCCGGCAAGGTCAAACCACCGAGTTTGGTTATTGTGAAGTTTCCTTAATTAAAAATTCAAAATCTTTTAAATAAAAGGAATTAATAATATAAACTACTCGAATGCCGATAACTTTACGAACAGCTGAGCTGTGTCCGAGCGGTTAGAGTTGTCAGAGACACAAATTCTAAAATGTAAATTAATATTCCTCTTAAAATTCACCCAATATGTACTCGCGCACTCTACGAAAATTAACACAATTCAATCAAGATGCTTGGAGACTCCTCAGCAGCTTTCGGCGGGTTGCTGCTACAGAATTGAGTCAGAGGCGGCATTGTTGGCGAAGCGTGGTAGCCCTGCCAGTATTTGTTGTTGCGCGCTCCGTTGCTTGCAAGGTGGCCATGATGAAGGAGGAGGAAAACCCAAAAAGAAAACGCACGCAAAGCAAGGCAAAGTACGTGACGAGCATTCAGGGGAAAGCGCCACACTACCTTAATTCACTCAAGGTGAGGTGGGAGCAGCTGCACGAGATTCCCGGCATCTTTGCCTACCAACTGCAGAAGACGCGCCCAAGTCGTGTGCTGCCGGGAGAGTGCAAGTTCTACGCGGAGGTAAATGGAAACCCACAAATAGAAAGCATTTAGTGACATTTCCTCCTAATTTCTCCATGCCTAGCTCAATCCGGATCGCACGGTGAAGCGCCGCATCCCACAAACCATTGAGAACCTCAATCCAACGTTCAAGCCAAAGCAATTCAACTTCAACAAAGTGGACGCCCTGGAAGTGATGTTGACAATCGATGACGTTGACAAAACCGATGTCCAGATGATTATCAACAGGAGCCCCCTCACCAGGTTTCACACGGTGGTCTGTCCCGACGTGAAGAACAATCTGGTGCAACGAATCACTGCGCACTCGCTGAAATTTTGCATAAACTTCATGCGAGGCCTAGACGACATGGACATTCGGATGGGCTATAATAGTCCTGGTGCCCTGGCCTCGGTGAATCACCTACACTTCCACCTGCTGCACCTGCCCCAAGACTTGTACATTAACCAAGTGGAGCTGGAGGAGCTGGCCGGTGGCTATGTGTATCGCTTAAGCAAGTCAATGCCCACCGAGGCAATCTGTGTGATCTTCGAGGCCAATGACGACGAGGCAGAGGTGCAAGAGAAGGTTAACAATCTGCAGAAGCTCGCCGATTGGATGTGTGGACAGAATATACCCCACAATCTCTTCATCACCCAGGACCGCCGACCTGGCAAGCGCGGCAATGTGCAGGTTTTCGTCTTTGCGCGATCCCACTACTGCGTGAACAAAGATTTGGCCGAATTTAATGTGGGATTCTGTGAATTGGCTGGATACATTCCCGTGGGAGGTAAGAGTTTTCAATGTTTCAATCCATCCAAACTATTTAAAAGAATTTTTACATCCACAGACTCGAACAAATTGGAGAATCTTACAGAGCCGATGGTTATAAAACGAATTCGTGAGATCACTGGCACAGCCCCGCAGGCGGTGTACACGCGGATGAAGCAGATAGTGAACGGAGAGGATCAGTCGATTTGGGAACAGCCTTTAACTATATGAAACGTTTGCAATAGAGACCAAGAGGCTATTTATTTATACTAAATCTACTCCTTATTTGAGTCACACAGCAGCTGCAGCAAATCCTTTGCCCATTGTTGCTTTGCTAATCACTTTACGGTTGGGTGCGATGCTATAGTCCACCTGGGAGTCGCCATTCTGCCGCCTAACCAGCTCCATCAGCTGCTGCAGGCCATCGCTGGCAATGCTCTGCCTTATAGCCTCAAAGAATTCCATGTAATGATGCAGATTGTGGCTGCAAAGGGACAGAGATTAATCATTGAGACAGAGATTGTAAGATTTCACTTACATCATTAGTAGAATAGGACCCAGCAGCTCGTTGGTCTTGTACAGATGATGTACGTAAGCACGCGTGTGTTTCTGGCAGCTCAGGCAGTCGCAATTTTTCAGCAGTGGCGTGAAATCCTCTTTGTTTGCATCATCCGTGATGTCTAGGAAGGGAACGTGCACGATGGCATCATCATTCTGGACAAAAGTAAACGTCAAGGCCTTAAAGTTGACTGCGGCGCAATAGGCATAGGAAGTGTCGAATAGATCCATGCCCAGGCCAATCAGCTCCAGCGTGGTCAATGGTGTATATGCACCCGGCACCATTCGCGGCTTGTCCTCCTCCAGCTGCCCCACACAATGCTGGACAATCGGCAACAGCTTGGACGCATCCAGTGTGGTGGCAGTCAAGCCATTCGTGTGGAATCCCTCAAAGACGTAGCCGCCATAGCTGCCTACGGGCTGTTCGCGGGCATGTTTTATGGACTGCGTCCGGGCAAAGGTGTTGTAGCCACCTACAATGGGCGCCAGCAGGCCAGACTCCACTTTGCTCTTGTTCTCGTAGATGTATTGCATGAACTTCTCGGTGCGGTCCACGGATTTCTGAACACGTTTCTTGGAGCTCTCTGCATTAGTGTCTGCGTCGCACAGCCCCTGGTAGATGTCTGGCTTAAGGCTAGCCACCATTTCCATGTACCGCTGGGGCGAAAGCGACTCTTTGCCTCGGCGCGTGAACAGCGGCTGTATGTCCCGGTCGTTTCCACCTGCTGGCGTCATCTCGCAAGGATCCCGCAGCAGTAGCACATTCATGTGTCCGGGAAATCCCACATAATCGCTCAGTCCCCGATCTCCACTGTTCCACTGGGCCAGCGCCTCCGTCATTTGGTCGATGGTCGACAGGGTAAGCTGAAGAACATGTGGCTTCCTCGTCACATGGCTCTCAAAGACGTCGGCGGACAGACACGGAATGCTGCCGCCTTTTGTTGTTTGCATTAGCAGCGGTGTCCGCTGCTCTGGTGCTCCATCCTTTATGTGCAGCTGGCCCAGACGCCCACCGTTCTTGGTGAGGCTTTCTAAAACGAATTTCATGCCGGTTTCCCTTGGTTTTATTAATTTTTGTTTTATTGGTCGCGGCACCAGTGTTGTCCCTTATAAATATACCGAAATAAGCCTTCTCGTTTTCAAAATACACCGTAAATATACCGCTGTGTCCATAATCGGAAATCATATTCCTTGATTTCGATGTTCGCTTTAATATTACTTGCTGGATAGGACTTTTAGCCCTCAAAATATAATTTTATCAGATTAATGCATGCATTTTCCACAAGCTTGGCTAGTAATCAGGACTTTCTTTTATTAAATTGCTTTCAAAATAAAGAGGTAAGAGAAGAACAAAGCAAAAAACTAAGTTCCCTTTCCGCAGCATGTTTCTGGTCCATACAAATTTATGTTGAACACTGTATGCGTGCTCGCTTTTGCTAGCTTTTGGGGCCTGTGCTCCATCTGGGCGCTTTGAGTGGATAATTTTTTATGTTTTGATGCGCAGCGCACTTGGAATTGTTGTCATTGTTTTTGCTGTTTTTCAGTTATGAATATTCTCGCTCTCACTTGTGCCAATGAATACAATACATGCTAATGGATGTTGTCGTTTTCCTCAAATTCTGTGTTTCTGTTCCGTTCTGTTCGCGTCGTTCATTGATTTCCTAATTAAGTTTATAATTAAAATTAATTGAAAAATTACTCTCACACACACACATGCATATGCCCATGTACATGGGCATGTGCACACCAATCCATGTAAATTGCCCTGTTGCCGCCGTGTTGTGCTGTAACAACAAGTACATATTTCTGTGAGAATTTCTATTAATGAAGAAATGTTTGCAGCGTTTTTGAATTTGAAAGCGAAATTGTGCCAAAAAAACAAGTGTAGAGGTAATTATTACAACAATAATGCAGAGACAAGTTGTTTAATTGATGACTTCCTTGCGCTGGGCTGGCTATATTTATACAAATTAAAAGCAATGGCAATTATATCTACATTTATGCATATCTACATTTATACATATGTACAATGTATGTACGTGTATGTATGTACATATTTCATTTAAACAAAAACTATAGGCGATGCTCCCTTTTCTGTATCCATAATACAACTATAAAAATTCCTGGCACAAAACGCTAAAATAACCATAAATTGCGGCTTAAGTATTCCTTTGCCCACTGCTGGAAGGGGCGGAGGCGGCGGCGCGAAAACATACGGTTCTAAGGTGTCCAGTCAGCTAGGGTTGCCATCATCCTCGCTGGTTGTGGCCTTGAGATCGCAGGCAGAGTCATTGCTACCTGTTCAGTTTCGCCGTTAAATCTAAATGTGTTTAATGGCCAGAGTGTCGTAAAAAAATTGTTAACTTATTCCATGCATATGGGACATGGACAGACAATAAAATGCACATTTATACGCTCTCCAGGTGGTCCTGCAAACACCCGACGATGTGGCAACTCTAGGCAAATGAACTGTTTTTACCTGCACAAATAAAAGAGCGCGCGTCTATGCTTCTACGAGGGGGGTACGTCGGCGGGGCAACCAACGGATAATTTAGTGGAATTTTCAAAAATAGCAAAGCCAGCAGCAGCCCCAGCCCCAGCCATATCCATAATCCTACGCCGAGAGCCCAGAGGAGAGCAACAGCAAAACAAGCATAATAATCAAAGATTAAATCAGGTTTATATGGAAAGGGTTAGCAGAGCGACATCAGCAGAGCCTGTCGCAGGAAGAGAGAGAAGAGAAATACACGTTTCCTAGTCTCTGTTGGCAGCAGCAACAACTACACACCCACAACTGATTACACTCACACACACGTAACACAGGCAAGCCAGCGCGAGGGAGAGAGAGAGAGAGTGACTTAAGTGAGGGAGGGAGAGCAAAAATGCGAGAGCACTGAGAGCTAAAATGCACAGATTAACGTTGCTGTTCAGCCCATAAGGGAATTAATCAAGGTGGTCTCGTCCGCAAAAAGTTGTCAACTATGTGTCCATGCCGTTAATAACGGAGTGAATGGGTTCTTCGTAGTAAGTGTAAGTGAAACGACAATAGAGTGGGCTGCTTGCTTAGGGTCCTATATTTTAAACAAAATTCCAATTTTCTTGCTGCAAAAATTATAAAGTAATTTTTTCTGCGCATAAGGGAAGATTTGTGAAAATATTCGTCCTCTCAGGTAAACAGGCACTGAAAAATAATTGACCAAAGGCCGACGATTCGTCAAGCGACGAGACCAGACCACCTCGTTTAATTTACCATGGTTCAGCTAGCGTTGTACGTTTTTCGCTCTTCGCTCATTTTCTTTCGTTGTGTGCTTCGGCAATGTCGTGTTTCGGAACGGTGAAAACAGCAACAACAAGATAAGATTTTCCGATTTTCCGTATGGAAGCAGCGGCGGCATTTGTTTTGAAAGTAAAGCAAAAGCGAGCCAGAAAAACGAAATATAAAGAAGCGCCGACAGCGATGAAAGACCGCGCCTCGCCTCGCCTGAATCCAAACGGTGTTTAATGTGCGGCGTGCGAGTGTGTGTGAGTGCAGACGAATATAAGCCAAAAAGGAAGTGAAAATAGTGCAAAAAGAGCTCCCGCATAATAATAATAAAGAAAGCCGAGTAATAATAAAATAGGCAACAAGACAAGGCCCGGGAGAGCAGGCCACCAGACCCCCAAACCCCAAGCAACGACCAGTAATACCAAGGCCCCAAAAGACCAGACCAGTTTCAAAAAAGCCTATTTACAGGGCCTGCCTGCCGCCAGATAGTAGTGTACGTGCGTGTGTTTGTGTCTCGTTATTTGCGTGTGTGTGTGTGTGCTAGAAGAGACCACATACGAGGAGGGAAAGGCAGTTTCAAGGAGCGGAAAGGCAGCGGCAGCGAGCAGTGCGCGAGCAAGCAATAAGAATAATAAATTACACTTTGCTATAATAAGAAAAATTTATACATACCTATACACACACAGCCATACAGACGGGCCAGTGCCCCACACACATGTGCACAAGTAATGCTGGCGTGTGAGTGTGTGTGCACTGCGCTGCTTGTGGAAAATTGTAATAAAATATGAACCGCAGCTAGCCCGCAAAGGAAGCGGAGAGCGGTGCGGAAAGAGTAAAAGAGAGAGATAGAGAAGAAGAGGAAGAGAAGCGGCAGCAAAACGAGAAATCGACTGGAAAACCCACAAAAAAAAAACGAAGGAAAAGAATTGAGTGAAAATATCGAAACTGCATCAAAGAAAAGCAGCTACCACTACTATAATCGTATTCATGTGCCATTTAATTGTTTGGGAAAAGCTTTAAAGGGATATACACCACACTATATCTATAAGACGCAACAGTATTAGCAACACACACAAATATATACCCCCCGCGCGTGCAACATGTCCTGCATATCGAGCAATTTCAGCTCCTTCTTCCTCAATTCGCTCAACGATCCCTCGGAGTTTTCCAAGTACTTGAGCAATGGCGAACTGAAATGCACTCAATTCGAGGAATTTCAAGTGTTTGGCTGCGGCGCAGGCGCATCGTCGGGGCAACAGCCGTCGCTGCAGCAGCAGCAGTTGCAACAACAACAACAACATCTACAGTATTCCCACACACATCTATCCAATGGCTGCGGCACGGATTTCTCCTACGAGGCAGCAGCAGCGGCGGCGTCATCGTCGTTGTCTTCCCATATGCAACGGGAAACCTGCCTGAGTGGTGCGGCCGCCGCCGGCAGCTCAGGTAGCGGTAATCCGACGACGACGTCGAGCACTCACTCGCACACAGCCGCCGCCTTCGTCGCAGCAGAGGCGGGCGTCGCCGCAACGCCGACGTCAGCAGCAGCGTTAGCGGGAGCAGCAGGAGGATCTGTCGCAGGACCATCCCCCGGCAGCAATCGCTGGCCAACGGCGGTGGCCACCCCCAATGGGGGATCGGTATCGGTGCCCCAGCACTTTGATGGTTCCTTCGAGTTTATCAAATATCTGCGCCACTCCACGGACTTTACGCCGGGAACAGCCAGTACCACGCCTAGCGATAGCTCCACAGTAGCAGCTGCAGCAGCGTCAGAGAAGAGCGGCGCCAAGGGACCGGGAGTAGCACTTGCGGCAGTGGCAGGCGCTGGCACACCACCCCCGCCAGCCCAATCGCCCGTGGCCAGTGCGGGGCTCCTCGACCTGGACACGAGTACCTCCCAGAAGTCGCGATCCGCCTCCCGCAAGGTGGCCGCACTTCTCTCCTCCGTTTCGCGCGCTTCCAACAGCCTGGTGGACACAAGCACCTCCGCGCTGGACGTCTTCGATCACGATTCGAAGCAGACCATCTTCGACCTGCAGCACATGGCCTCCAACGGCTCCTCCAACTCAAATGAGTCCTCTCTGGAGCTACTTGCCTTCCCCAACTCCCATTTGAATGCTTCCAACTCAAATACCTCGTCGGAGGGCGCTGCTTGCGGGAGTGCCGGGGAGTTTGGTGGCATTCTGACTGGCGCCAGCTCTTCCTCGACCGCCTCCTCCTCGTCGCACGCACCCAAGCTGCTCGGCAGCTTTGTGATCAAGGAGAACTTCGAGGTGCATCCCTCCCACAAAGTGGAGGAGGGCATCTTCCAGCACATGAACAAACTCCCCTCCAAGAAGAAGGACACGCTCAAGCAGCTGGGCGTCCGATTCACGGGCCAAATGACGTTGACGGACAAATCGATTGTGGTCGAGAATTTCATCAAGTTTTGCGAGGTGAGTAAATGGAAAAGGGAAATGGAAATGGTAGGGGTGGGGTGGGGTGCACAAACTCCTGGCACGGCGGATGTGGGGCTGTGATTGGGCTTGGGGTTGGGCTGGGAACGAGTCAAATTTCGTCCAACTCTGCCATGCATATGCTGCTATTTTTGTAGGGTGTGTGTGTGAGCATGGGTGAGGGATTGTACGTGTATATAGGGAGTTTTCAGCGGGAGACCGCTGACCCCATTTTCATATGCAATTTAAATATTTGCATATGTATATGTATGTACGCATTTATTATGATGGCGAACCCATCGGTAAAACGGTTGCGAGACCATTACCATTTTCACACCCTAAACGAAACTATTTAAGCTTCAAATACTTTCGTATATTTCCACATAGAGCCATGCTACTTATTTCCGCTTGCTGAAAATCTAAGCAGACCTAGTATAGGGGTGCCCATTTTTTTATGGTGTACCCCACGTAACTTCACTTTAAAATTTAAATGTACAATTTGGGGTGATTAAGCTCCTAGATCAAACGGGAAATATCATAATTTTCAGGTTCCCGGATCTAAAGTTCATACTTATCTAATATGCCTCAAGGAACAATGTTGGCTAGCAGATGTTGTGTGATTTTTTGGGTAATATTTCACTGCTTGAAGAACTAAATATTCTGCTCCCCAACTAAACTGAAAATGTTACCCACACGTGTGGAACGTGTGGGGCTGCTAGTTCCCAGTTTGTAGCAACATTATCTGCGATTGTGGATAATGGAAATGTGGTATTAGTTGTAGCTCTGTTTATGTTCGGCATCCCTGTTGAAAGCCGCACTGTGTATTTCGGAAATTCAACCATTTGCAGGTACCCAAAATGCCGAAAATATACATTGGAAATGGTGGATATATTCATAATATAAACATGCACCCTATCCATATCCCCAATACACAGGCGCATTCTCGGCCCATTATGTGGCCCATCCACCCACTCGCACAGAGCCACCCACACCCAAAATGAGGACTCTCTCACACTCACACAAATGTCATTATAAATTGTAATAACAGGAGAAGCAGCAGCAGGGACGCTGGCGTCGCTGTCGACGCTGACTGCAGCCAACCACAAAGTCCGCATACAACTGTAATCATGTGTGCTCCACTGTATGTATGTATGTGTGGCTGGCTGGCTGTGTGGGGGGTGGGTGGCTTGTGTGCGTGTATGTGTAAACTCTTCTAAACACCTATACATGCTCTGGATGGTGGCCGTGGCCGCCCCCGTCCCCTTTCTCCTTTCTTCATACATTTGGCGCCCTTTTCAACACTATGCCAGAGTCAACCCCACAAACCCTCTGCCATGCCATGCTCATTACGCTCGGCTTTATCAGAGGAACGCACACACAAACACACAGACACAGAGAAAAAGCGCCCATCTAGATTTGTCGACCACCACCTCTGGGCACACACACCCACATCTACATAGAAACACTCGCCAAACTATGTACAAAATGGCATTGATGGCATAATACAACAACTACGAACAGAGAGAGAGTGAAAGAGAGAGAGAGAGAAGTAGAGGAAGCAAAGCTCTAACCTTATTTCAACATGGTGTGGGTGTGTGCGGGCAGGGGGAGGTGTGGGGTATATCCGCCTATTACAACATTTTAGTTCTAAGACGCTCTCGCTCTTCCACCTACTTTGCTGCTCCCTAACTCAAAATTTGTGACGCTCTCCCACGTAAGGATTCTCTTGCTCTCTGCCCGCCATCCTGCTCCTACTCTCTCTCTCTCTCTCTTTCCTTGGCTCTCAAGAACTTACTTGGGGAATCCTGCTTATGCCTGCCGCCCCTTCGATGCTCTTCAAACTACCAAGTCGCCTCTGGTGTGTGTAGTTGGTTCGTCGCTCTTTGTGTGTCCGTGGGGTGTGTGGGTATGATTGCGGGTGTGGGGGCAACCCCCAAAAAGCTCAAGGCAGCGAGCAGCCAGGCCAGGCGGTGGGTGGTGCTATTGAGTAATTGTATATTCCCCTCAATACCCCCGCAACTGTCCTTACTTACACACACACGCATACCATCATCAAGTTGCTTGAGGGGATTCCGTGGGGCTGGCTTCCGTTGGATTGTCCGTTGCCTGCTTGGGCATGTCCTTTTCTCACAAAGTCTCTCTGTCCTTGTGTGTGTGTGTGTGTGTGTGTGGATATTTTATCAACACATTTTATACATGTCTCTATCGAAGTGGGTGGGGAACGGAACGGCTGGTCGGTGTGTATGGTGTTTGAAGGCTACTAAGTGCGCATGCAGTCAGCTCTACACACACACAAGTGCATTCCCGTTTGCCTAACTTTGTGTGCTGCCAAGCGTATGTGTGGGTAAAGGACAGCTTACTGCGGGAGTGGCAGCGCCCATGGGGTGGGGTAGGCGGCAGAGCAGGTACAATGTCTCGGGTTCGCACAATTTACGCGCACACACATCCAAAACACACATGGATGGAGGGCATTGATTATAATTTTAAATTATACATACGAGAACATGCATATAGAACATGCATATGTATGTATGTATTGTACATATGGTAACATATTTAACTGTACATGTATCATACGTACTTATGTATTTCTAACATGTAATGTACAACCGTATAAAATATTTAGCTTTTGTGCAACATTTGGGGACATATTAAATTAGTGTTGGCTAACGGGGTTTGTTTGCACATCCTTATGTATATTTTAGAGTGTCCCTGCCGCCTTCCCTCCCTTGTTCCATGGAAATTAGTTGCCTAATTAAAGGGTTGAGGGAACAGTGGGAAATTGACACGCATTCAACGCCCCTTTTGTCACCTGCTCATTACACACTCGCACACACGAAAAAATAAACCTGTTAAGTGGCAGACACATCCACACACAGGAACAGAAAGAAAGAGTGAAAGTGTGAAAATTGCCCCGCCTCCCAAGAACTCCCTGTACGCCACACACAGTGCACAGGCACGCAGTCAGGAGGCAGTCGGGCAGGCAACCCTCGAACAAGAATCAAAAAATCATGGCAGCAACAGCCAAAACACGAACCGTTAAGTTGTTGTTGTTTTGGCCGCTCTCTGTTTTTGTCGCTCTTTGCTCCTGCCCCTGCCCCTGCCCCATTCTCGGTCACATCACGCACAAGCAGTGGGTGTTGCTACAACAGAGGCAACAACAACAATAACAGCAAAAAAGGGAAAACAATTCACACTTGTCTCAATACAAACATGCAACAAAAGCAACAACACACCACAGACAACAACCGCAATCCCGCCACACAAACACACACACACATGCAACCGCCCCACCCGCCCAAACATCACACCACACTCGCACGCTCAGTTCAGAGTGCGACGGCTACGTCACGCACAAACACAAAAACAATGTCTGCCAATAAGTTTGCAAAAAAAAGAACGAAAACGTTACGAAAACAGAAACAGAAAACAGAAGCGAAAGCAAGAACAAAATACCGCAACACATTGCCTTTCTTTTTACTTTTTTTTATTTTGCCGTTTTCCTGCTTCTGTGCTTCTTCTTTTCTGTTTGTTTGACTGCGAAACAGTTAAGCGGCGACCGGCCACACTTGACAGCAGCAGGAGTCGGTCGCCGCCGTCAGCAGAGCAGCAACAGTGCTTCACTTGTCAGCACACCGCACCCACCCCACTCCCCACAGTTGTGTGCTTGTTAATGAGACGTCTGCCCGCTGCTTCCCCCTGTCCACCAGGTGTCGTGCCGACTGTCATCACGGAAAGAGAGTGTTGAGTTGGTTCTGCTCTGTCTGTCTTACTTACTGTCCTTCTCTTTACGCTCTTCTGCCCGACAGCCTGGCCACTTGGAAGTTTAAAGTTTTCGCCTCACACTTTGGTCCTGGTCTTGGATTGGACGTCAGTCCTTTTTGCTCTATTGATTTTTAACATAATCAAAACCCAAAATGTATGCACACACACAAATGTAAAGAGCGGCGTTCATGTATGGACGTGCATACATCCATACATATACTTTGCTGTAGAGGAGAATTGAAGCTCAGTCAGCATTTCGACAGCGTTGCCATGTGTGTACTTAGGAGTGTGAGTTAGTGAGAGAGAGAGCGAGCGGGTTTAGTTTGGGGGTAGGTGGGTGGGTGGCGACGCTGCTGCTGCCATCGTGCTGATTATGAGGATGTTGATAAGTTTCAACGAGGACCGACCCGAGGACACCCGAAGACCTCTAACTGACACACACACACACACGCAAAACCATAGAAACAGAAACAGCCACAGACCTCCATTAAGCTGCTGCGCCTACTAAAGCTAGACAAACACAGACACAACATGCACACTGGCGTATGGTAACCCTTTTTAGAGGGGGGACTGGATTTGGGGGTCTTTTTCAAACATCCTCCGCCCCATTTTATGGGTGTGGGAGTGTGGGTGAGGGGTGTGTGTGGTGTGTGTGGTGGGAAATGGCTTCATTGAAAATGTTGTTTGCTTTTCTATTTGGGTTTGCTTTGCTGCCTTTTCCGCTTCCCTTTTCTGGCCCTATTCTATATTTTTACACTATAAAATATACATTGTAAAGGATGGATGGTTGTATGTTGTGTGTGTGTGTGTGTGGTGGGGCCTGGGCTTTTGCTTTCGCATGTTATTCATGCCCCACACTTGCTCATTCCACTCTTCCGCTCTCTTTCCATTTTCCTTTAGCAAGTTTTTGGCTTTTGTGTAAAATTTTCGTTTTAAACTTTTGCGTTGTACACGAATTATAAGTTTTGATTAGTAGTGGGTAAAGTTTTTCGGGCCCCATGTGTGTGTCTATAAGTTTTGTAGGGGTTGCAGAGAGGTATGGTACGAGTATGTGTGTCTATGTACATTATGTAACCCCAAATATACATACATACATACATACATATGTATGTATATTTATGTGCACCGCAGTCATGGGAATATGCATAGGAAAAGCCTAAAACTAAGGGAAATCAAGCTTGAAAAGGGGTGTGTTATGGGGTGGGGCACAGAGCAAAAAGGTGTTTTTTAGACTAATGGAACTGGTGGTTCGTGGTTGAATGGGGGTAGACATGTAAAACATACTTTCCAGCAGCATTTTAATGACTTACATGACTAAAATCCATACTTTGATCCTATTTTGCAGGAATATGAAATCAAGGATCATCGGCCCTGGCTATCCCTCAATCAGTGTGGCCTGAACAAGCCCGAACAGATCAAATTCGCACGATATTTGGGACAGGGTCTGCCCACGTTTACGCTCTTTTGCATTTATAGCAATTATAAGAATCTGTTTTGCACCAAACGCACAGAAATGTAAGTGTTGATCAACGATTGTGGAACAAGCCCAAAAGCATGCTGTAATTATACCAATTATCCCTGCGATTTTCAGCTACACGAAGGATGGCTACAATCTGCCTTATATACTCGACAAAACCAAGCGCTTCCTGGCCAACACAACAGCTGGTAAGTAAACTAATAGCTGTATATTATATGATACATAAAGTGTAGTGCAAATGCAGCAGAGGGCAGCCCACGAATAACACACACACACACACAGCAGAGAAAAGTGTGTGTTCTCAGGCAGAGTAAAATTAATAACAAAAAAAGAAAACAGAATGTGCTAAATTTTAAAAATACACTCAAAACTAAAAGTGCTTACATTCTTCTCTCTATTCTTTATGATTTCCCTCAATTCTACTTCTACTTTTCATTCACATTTGCATTTTCTGCGTTTCTGTTTCTGTTTCTATTTCTATTTGTCGTGCACTTTCCGTTTTCGGTTCGCTCACAAAATAAATGAACAACTGGGGGGAGAATATGTACCTTCAGAATTGGCTGCCTATTTTTGCGACAAAAATTTCAAAAACTAGAAAATAATCAATTTCTGTCTGTGCCACTGTGCCACAAAAATCGTACAAGAATCATTTTATAATTATTTTTGACTTCAATTTGTTTGTGTTTCCTCTTTCTTCTACTTTATCCACGCATACGCTTTGAATCACTAGGCGAAAATACCAACAACAATAACAACATCCAAAACAACAACAACAACAATAACAGTAACAAGCCCAACACAACAACAGCAACAGCAACATCCACACCGGTCAAACAAACAGAACAGGGACCACCAGGCGACCAACCGCTGGTGTCAGCACCTGCCTCGCCAGCGAAACCCACAGCCTCCACAGTCGCCGCCGCTCTGCCATCTACACCCACACCCACGCCGTTGGTTGGAGCAGTGGGAGTGGGAGGAGCAGCACCAGGAACACCAATACCACGCACAATGGCCGCAACATCAACACCAAGACCGGCGACTCCCACAGGGCCAATAGCGGCGCCGCCTCCAACGACACCGCAACATCTACAACAACAACAACAGCAGCAGCAACAACAACAACAACAACATATGCTGCACCAACACACGCATCCGCATGGCCAGCATCCACACGCGCATCCACATCCGCATCACCTGCAGCCGGGCACACCGACACGTAGCCCAGCGATGACGCCGCAGCATCCACATGCCCCACATCCTCACCACTATCCGCCGCCGCATCCGCATCCCCATGCCCATCCTCATGCCATGCAACATCCCCACTCGCATCACTTTGCCTATGCCCATCCTCAGCACCCGCAGCATCCACAACATCCCCAGCATCCGCAACACCCGCAGCAGCATCATCCGCACTTCTATCCGCACCCACACGCAACACATGTCCAGCATATGGCAGCCATGGGCTACAGCCCGGCGCCGCCACCACAGGCAGGAGGTGGTGCGGCAGGTGCAGGTGCTGCAGGAGGAGGCGGAGGAGCCGGACCGCCAGTGTCCATGTGAGATTGGGGTCGGCGTGGCGCCAAGGGCAGCGGAGGAGGCGCCACCTGTTGACAATCGTAGGCTGTTGCAAGACCACTCCTCTTTCCTCGATCCCTATCCCACCCTTTATCGATTAGAAATTTTAACCAGAAACCTTTTATAAGAACATCGCGTCATAATCTTTAACGCCTTTATGTTTGTTTCGTTTATTTTAGAATAATTTTACAAGCTTTTTGCCAAATTTTATTGAAACTATACAACAAATTTAGTATTATTGTTGTACAACGTTATTATTGTATTTGTTGGACAACGATCGATCATTATTACCCAAAACCCCCCCAAAAAACTATGCAATGTTATTCCTTGAAAAGAGATTATTACTTTTACACACAAACACACACACACACAATCAAACACACACTTAAACACAAACACAAGAACATATAGAAAATCAAGATAACGCTATTTAATATGATTATGATAACAGTATATACGAGTATATATATTTTAGTAAGCCAAGAACAATGATAATATATATGTATATGTATTGTATGTTAAACTAAAGCCAATCCTAACTATATACACCCCCTATAGAGTATATGTATGTATGTATAGTGTACCACATATACATATGTATATGGAAATTGTTTGCAAACACTCACACTCACACACACACAGAAAATATATATATATAGCGGAAAGCGATTGAGAACAAAATCGATTGGATAAAATTGTTGTTTCTTCTTGAGATTTATTGCCTGCCAGTGCGAACCTCTGCATTTGCGCTAAGCCATTAATAATGGGGCGAAAACGGAACGGAATGGGCTGTAAATTTCCCTTCCAAGACGGTGATCGAAGCAAGCCATTGCCTGCTGCCTAACTGTCGCCCCCCTCTCTCTTGTAGACCTCAAGAACATGGCCGCGGCCAATGATGGATCTCTGGAGTTTGCAGCAGCCAACAGTAGCAGCAGCAGCAGCACCAGTGCCAGCGCCAGCACCAGCACCAACCTCATCAACAGCAACAGTAACAGCAGCAGCAGCAGCGGCACCGTGAACCTGTCAGCAGCAGTGGCTGCTAATGCGAACAGCAATTATGTCACAGCGCCGCCACCACTGCCCCTCTGCCACCCACAATGGATCCCCGCTATGTGTGTGGCGCACCGCCGACGCCGGGCTTGCTGCCACCGCCGGCGCTGGGGCCGCCGCCGCGCTCCCTGGAACAGATGATCATCTATGAGAACTTTGAGGTGCACGAGACGCACCGCATCGAGGACGGTGTGTGCACGCACATCAGCCGGCTGCCACCCAAGAAACAGGAGCTATTGAAACAGTTCGGTATACAGAGTAGTGGGCAGCAATGTCTGAGCAATTATGAAAAGTACATACTCATCGAGAACTTCATCAAGTTTTGCAATGTGAGCAAAAGTGTATCGGCGCCAGGCCAGACTCCACAACCTACCACCAACAAAAAAAAAGAAAAGAAAACCCCAACCACCGGCAGGAGGAGGCGGCACTACTGTAGTTTAGCGGAGCTTTGTTCTTTCCCCGAATTGGCTATAACCCAGAGATTGGCATTACTTTTGTGTAGATCAAAATTGCATCATCATTATCTTAGAGAGCATTGAACAAAACTCTTGCCCCCAAATCTCAAAGCAGACGACTATCCTAACATGCATTATCCCTCTTTTGTTTCCGTTTCCGTTTCCCTTTTCCTTTTTCGATTTGCTTCTCATTCTCTACAGGAATATCAGATATCCGATCATCGACCCTTTTTGGACTTCCACGAGAGCGCTTTATCCAAATGTGAACAACTTAAATTTGTACGATATCTGGGCCAGGGGCTATCCAATCTGACGCTAAACAAGATCTATGTGGCATTCAAGGATCTGCTGGGCAACGGCAGACCCGACAAGTGAGTTGCCATTCAAATTGAATGCAATTCTTGTAATTATATTCCAAACTCTTTCAGAGCTGGCATGGAGAGCTATAATTTGGATGTCCTGTTAAAGAAGAAGCGCAAGAATCTCTACAATCGTATGCATGCGGCTGGTAAGCACCAAGGAATGGAATATTGAACGTTAGTTAATGGAATCTCATTGCACTTACAGCTCCCAGCATTGATCTAACCGTCTACGATTCGGTGCAACATCCCCAAGCACAGCCACATCCGCATTCGCATCATTCTGCCTTGAGCACACCACGCCCGCATCATGCTTTTGCCGCCCTAAATGTGGCGACACAGCGCAGTGAAGTATGCAACGAATTGACGCCCGCAGGCTTGCAGTACAGTTACGCCGGAAACGGAAATGGACCACGGTAAAGACGGGCCCAATAGGACCCCCAATAAGTCATCAATAACATATTCATACAAACATACATAAAAAACTTCTTCCTGGAACTGGACCAGTAACTGTTGTGTCTTCGAAACGAACAAGAAAAAAAAACTTAAACCAAAAAACCAAAAGAATTGTTAAGCGAAATCATTGAAAACTAAGTGCTAAATTAACCAAGGAAATTAGATATCAGAGACACTAGTAAAATTAGGCTAAATGTTAACAAAAGATTTAACTTAAATCGAATGAAATTCAATTAAGCCAAAACCCGACAGGCAAAATGGAAATTACTAAAGAAACTCAGATGTAAGCTTATTTATACTCAAGGTAAACCACTATACAACTATACTTACGAGAGTATACACACACATATTATATACAGTATAGGACATACATACATATATTTCTGTAGTTGCCATAGCGCTTCTGGGTGCAGCCAAATTCTGTCCAGAACAGAACAGAAGTGAACTATACCCGAATCGGTACAATATACACATAAATACATATTAGCTTCGGTTTCCAGCATCTCAACCCCATGAACCCTGCCCTCCCCAGCCTCCTGTCCAGCAGTAGTGGATGGTTTAAGCCTAGTCTCTAAGTGCAAACAAAAAACACCAAAAATATGATCAAAACTAAAACAAAGAACGACCTCCTCCCAAAATGAAAGTTCCCTAAATATGACGCAAGCTACGAGTAACAAGTAGATCAAACCTAGCTGGTAAGAAGAGACAAATTTTTAGAGTAGATTACGATCGAGTGGAAGCACAGATGATTAACTAAATATTCCTATATACATACAATATACATATACATACAGATATATACAACAAGCAGCATCAAAATTTCAAAAAGGAAAACGAAACGAAAAATCAAACGCAGAATAAAACCAACAAGGCATAGCAATTGTAAAAAAATATATATACGGAACGTAAAATACCAAACCAAATATATTCTATACGAGAAAAGGCAATTACAATTGTTGTTTACATTCATTTACGTTATGTTAGCAAAATTTCATTTTTATTAATGCGATTTATTTAAATTTTTCACTATATATTTAGCTTAACCCTGGAACGGGCTGTATGTACTGTACGATTACTAGCAGAGAAGAGAGATATATTTAGGATAGCTCAGGAGCGTTTATAAAAATTAAAGTACAGTCGAAGGCAGTTCAAGACCCTAACTACTATCCAGCTAAAGATGTAAGTGTAAGTGTAAGTGTTTTCCTTTGTTGCTTTCATTCATTCTTAATTGTTTAAACGTTTGTGTTTTTATTGAAATCGCAGCAATTTTGAATTGCATTTAACTGGCTGTTCTGTTCTATCCAAGAGAGATAAGCTATAGTACTTTTTTAAATGCTTTTAGTTGGACTCCTTTTTGCGTTGCGCCTGCTCGCGTTCCAGCGCCCGCTGCTTGGCCTTCTCGTAGATGGGCATCAGCTGGCCGGTCTCGCCCAGCATTTTCAGCAGCTCCACGATGAAGGGCAAGTAGTTGTGTTTGCGACGCACGTTCTCCACCTTGTAGCGCTTCTTCTTCTGGATCTCGTACTGGATGTAGGAGCGCAAGCTGCTGATTTCAGTCTGACGATCTTCCTCCGTGTCCATGGCATCGGCAGCTGGGTTGAGCAGCTTGTCTATCTGCTTCTCGTAGATGCGCTGACGGTCCGAGATCAGGGCCATCAGATTGAAGTGGATCTCACCGTCGCTGTAGCGCTGCATGCGCTTCTCAATGATTGGGCGCACCACATCGATCCAGTTTTGGTCCGGCTTAATCTCGCCGAGATCAATGGGTCCCTCGCGAAGGCCATCCAGCTCGTACAAACGTCCTTTGATGGGGACATAGCCCACAAAATGGTACAGATCCTCGTCCTTGCTCTGGTTCTTCATGTCCAGCTCAAAGAGGGTCTGCCGGGCAAACGAGTTGTGCACTGTGCGTATCTGCGAGGCATTGCTCAACGTCAGTCCCTTGTTGTAGGGATCGAAGCACTGGCAGAATTCCTTGAAGTTGGTCAGCGTCTCGCCCAGCTTGATGTCCTCGTGTTCCAGGTTCATCAGCAGACTGAGAATGGCCTGTGTGGCGCAGGCATTGTTGATCACTTGCTTGGCAAAGAATATATCATCCTTGTCCAGCACCACCTTGCCAGCGGGCTCGTCCTCCTGCACCCATTTGAATAGAAATATCAATCCGTGTATGGGCTCCAGGTTCTTGAACGATTCACTGTCCAGGCTCCAGATCTCCTCCACCTGAGCACCATCGCAACCTGGCAATTCGAGAATTTTGCAATTAATACTTGATTGGCGCTGCCGGCGCGTCGGTATGCATCCGCGGCGTCCCGAAAAGCGCGGCCAATTGAACAACTTACCAAATTCGCGTATCAGTTCCGTGAACACGCCCGGATCGCTCTCAATGAGACACCAGTTGCCAGCACCTTCGCCCATATTTATTTGGTTCTTATTTACTTGCCCTTATTTGCCAATTTAACCACAAAAACGCTTCTCCCTCTGTTTGCTAGCAATTTTTGTCAACTCACAGAATTCGGAGAAGGTTGCCAGAAACCAGGAAGTGTTTGGTAGAGGTGGGATGCTCACATTGACTATCGAATGCCGTTTCATTATGGAATGCGAATAAGTAGATCAGCCAAAATGTTGGCCCACAATCTTCTCATCATCGTTCCATACTCATCTAAGCATTTTGTATTGTTTAAACAATTTGCGAATTTTATAAAAACATCGACCACTTTCTCACCGCTAATCATCTGGCCTTTTTTCGACAGAGTGGCAGCCCCTTGCTTGTCCGCCATGACACAAAGCAAAAAGCGGTGGAAGAAGCAGCAGCGAAACGAAAAAATATGTGCAAGCAAATCTCACGAAAGAAAATGAAATTTACTGCACTTGCAGTTTGTGAAATGTAAACGAATAATGTGTATTCGAGAGACGAGACAATAATACGTATTTGAGTGCAATTTTTACTTGTCCCCCAACCAACTGAATGCGTGAAAAATGAAGCGAAAATACGATATCAATTGCGTGCTGCAGCAGAAGCAGCAACAAAATCTGTGTTTGTTGTAGCTATACATGTATATATATATGTACAAATATATACATAATAAAAAAGAGAGTCCGGCGGAAAATTGGCAATTGAGTTTATGCAAATGAGAAACTACAGAGCGCCCCGCAAATAAGTTCCGACCGCGTGCATAAATTAATTCAAAGTCAGATCCGCGCGCCACACACGAAAAGTGTGAAGGAGGTGAGAGAAAGAGGCGCGAAAAATTCGCAACAAAATGGTTGTCTCAAAAGACAACAAGCGTCGCCGCAAGGAGACGGATACTCCGCCACCAGCTGCCGCGGCAACGGCATCCGCGGCTGCTGCCGCTGCTGTGGAGTCATCACCCGAAATGCCCAAGAGGTGAGTGTCTCCGTCTGGTCCCTCTATCAGGTGCGGTGCTGCTGCCACAACACTCACTCAATCTATTGTTGTTGCAAATTGAGTTTGATCATAAATACATATGTATGTATTTACGTCAGTGTACGTGTACGTGTGTGCCTGTTCGTGTGTAATCCAATAGAGATGACGTCGCAGGGCCCCTGGAAGTAGTGTGAGATTGTGTGCGGGTGCGGGTGGGGGAGTGTGAGTATGAGGCGTAGATGGGGCACTGGACTCCGCAGTTGTATAAGCAAAAGCGTCAACATCGTGTCGTGGCGGTGTTGTTGCTGTTGTTGCCGTCTAGCTATTGCTGCTGAAGGGGTGTTTCGCATCGCTCTGGGTGGCAAGTGGGTGGGGAGCAGGCATTCAGTCTCGCCCAGGCAGGTGGAAGAGACAGTGGACAGTCGCTAAGTGGTACTTTAGAACACACAATTAAAATGTAGGCAATTTATCTGTATCTGCTTTTAGTGGAAAATTGATTAATTCAACCAGCTGTTTAGCCTTAATTTGGATGAATGCCCTGAATCCCGTTGTTCCCTCATTGCCTGTGTCCACTGTACCTGCATGTGTGTGTGTGTGTAATTCAATGCTTTGTTTCTTTGATTTTGGCCTGAAATTAATATTTACCTTCGTAATTGTATATCAAATTGCATTTGTGTCCAATTAAAATGTACTCATACTATTTCCATTCTCCCATTTCCCCTCTCTCTCTGTCTCTTTCTCTGTGTCTTGCAGAACCAAGGTGCAGGCCCAGCGGAAGTTCGCCCAGGGCCAGAGTGCGCCCAGCAGCTCGTCAAGTGGCATCATGGCCTACAGCAGCGTGGTGGCAGCAGCGGCTGGCGCTGGATCTGGAGCCGGAGGAGCAGGCACTGGGCCAAGCACTTCGGGTGCAGAGAGCACGCAGCCGCCCATCGAGATACTGCCCAACAAGTGTCCCAAGCCGCAGGATTTTCTCACGTTTCTATGCTTTCGCGGCACTCCCGCTCTGCCCGCTCATCTCGACTATCTCAATCAGGGCAAGTCCAAGGATCCCAAAGAATCCGATGCAACGACTACAACTCCGGCCCACAACAACAACAACAATAATAGCAACAGCAACAGCAGCAAGAAGGCACCGAACAGTCGAGCGGTCAACAACAAGAAGAAACGTGGCAGGCCGGCCAAGGGGGCGGCGGCAGCAACGAAGAAGGTAGAGCCAGAGGTTGAGCCGGAACCACAGCCACAAGCAACGACTGATAAGTCATCAGCAGCAGCAACCGCAGCAGCAGACAAAGCAGCAAGTGATAAACCCAATCTCATACCAGCAGCAGGGGCACCAACGACAGCGACAACGACGACGTCAACAACTCCGCTGCTTCCCGGAGCTGTGCGGAAGCGAGCCGAAGTTGTCACCGATGGCAATCGACGTGGCGCCAGGGGCAGGGCAGCACAGGAGAACAACAGCCTGGCTGCCGCCACAGGAGACACCACGAATAAGCGTCGTTCAAACCGTTCCAGCACCAAGGAGAGCAAGGCCATAATCGATGATCAGGCGGATTCGGATGAGCTGGAGGATGGCCATGACGAGGAGGAGGATGACGATGAATACTTTTCAGCCCATGATGCCACCTCCCGCAATGGGGATGAGGCCTCAAAGGAGGGCCCAACGAAAGCAGAGCCAGCCAAAAGGGGGAGACCCGCAGCAGGAGCCGCCAAGAAGCCATCATCGGAGCCTTCGTCCGTTGCCGTGGCGGAGATTGCGCTCCGGGAGAAGGGTCCCGTGAAGCGGGTGAGACAAAGGGAATCACCCATATTTATACCCTCGCCAGAGTCCTCTGGCCGTATGACGCGTCAGCGGGCTTTTTTCGAGCCTGTCAAAGTGCCGCCGCAGCAGGAGGAGCCCGAAAAGGCGAAAGAAGACTCCAAGAAGAAGAAGGAAATGGATTCAGAGGCGTCCAAGGAAGCGAAGGAAGAGTCAGAGCCAGAACAGGAGCCAGCCAAGCAGCTAAAGGAGACAAAGGAGAAGACAAATTCTAGTATTTATGCCAAAGAAGCCAAGCAGAAGCAGCAGCAACAGCAGCAGCAGCAGCTGGAGAATGGCGACAGTCAGCACAGCTCCGGCAACAAGGGCAAAAAGAGTTTGAACGTCTTCGACTTCAGTTCCGACGATGAACAGCCGCTGGCCAAGTCCATTAAGCTGAAGAAGGGCGCCAAGGGAGCCAGTCCCAAGAAGGGGAATGCCGCTGCGGCGCCTCCAGCAACGGCCAGGAGTCGCAAAGCGGCCACCAAGAAGCTGGACAAAGAGAAGGAAAAAGAGGAGGAAAAGGAAAAGGAGAAAGAGAAAGATGTTGTGATGGCAGCAACAAACGCAGCGACAGCCGAGCCCAGCAAACGCGGTGCGGGCAAGGCGGGCAAAAAGAAAGCCGAGGATCCACCAGCCGATGAACAGGATCTGGCGCCACCCTGCCCAAAGAAAGCCACGACAAATGCCCGCCCGGGACGTAAGTCAGCCAAGAGCAAAGCCGCAGTCGAAGAAGCAGCCGCTGTTGAGGTGAAACCGCAGCCACAGCGATCGCAGCGACCCTCAAGGAAGACCAAGGAGGCGGCGGCCATCTATATGGGCATCATTGGCCACAAGCTGCAGATGGCCGACGACGATGATGATGATCTGTCGCTGAGCAGCTTCCCGGACATACCCAATGTCAAGGAGATGGAAAAAATGGAGAAGGAGATCAAAAAGAATGCGGCGGGAAAGTTGAACGTGCCCGAGGCGACGACGGTGCCAACGGCAGGTAAACAATCGCGAAAGCCGTCGCCCAAGCCACCTCAAAAAGGGGAAGCAGCAGGGACAGCAGCTGGATCAGCAGCTGCTGTGTCTGAAGTGCCCCGTGCAGATCCACCTTCCCCTCCCGAGTCGGAGGAGGAAAAGCCACCGCCTCCGGCCAGACGTGGTCGACCCCCGAAGCAGGGAAGGGCAGCGGCTGCCGCACCCGCCAAACCCCCCATCGAGGGCATGCTCGTGAAGAAGGGTTCGCTGACAAAGATGAGCGAACAGGCGAAGCCCAAAGCCAAGTCCGAACAGTCAAAGGTCAACTCCGACGAGGAGGAAGACTTTCTAATCAACGAGGAGCTGAACGAAACGAAGCGCAATCTGGAGAAGAGTTTCAGCGACTCGGATGATGAGCCACTGGCCATCAAGGTGCCGTGTGTGCCCAAAGGCAGCAGCCAGGAGAAGGATAGTCCATTGCCGGTGGCCGCCAAGCTGTCAGCCACCACGCCCCACCGCCCAACAGCAAAGCTACCTGCAGTTCCAGCTGCCAGCACAGCGACAGCGACAACCTCAGCGGCGGTTCTGCCATCGGTGGTCGTGCAATCGATGCAGATCCAGGCGCCCATCATTCCCCCCTTGACCACACAGCAGCTGTCGATGCTGCCGCTGACCACGAAGGCAGCAACGCCAATGATAACGCCAACGCTGACAGCACTGCCCCTGCCAAGTGGCATCCAAGTGGCGGCAGCCAATTGCATCTCCATTCCCCCGTTGAACTATACCCCGCTGAAGGCCATGGAGAAGAAGTCGCCGGTGCCGACATCAAAGATTCTCAATGTTCCCGCCACGTATGCGCTGCCCGGTGGCAGTGCGGCCGCCGCTGTGGCTGTGGGCTTCCAAAAGACATCCTCGTATCTGCCGCAGGCATCGCCGCATTACCATTCCGGCTATGTGCGACCCCCACCGACGCCCTCGCATCCCTTTGGCTCCGGGGGAGGGCCGTCTGGCAGCAAGACTCCGGCACAGGGCTCGTCCACGTCATCGCCACTGAAGTACCAGACACCGCCAACCACCTATCCACCACCCATTGAGGCCTACCAGTGCCCCTAAGATCAATCCGAACTTTCTGACGCCGAAGTACGAGCGGAGTCCACTGCCACCCCGATCCTCGGCCTCCAGTAACTTTCCCACACCCTCGCCGGTGAAGTTTCTGCCCACGCCAACGTCCACAACGGTAGGAACAGGCACGGGCACGGCCTCCTCGTCGGCCACCAAAAGCCCCCTGGCACCGCCAACGCCTGCCACGCCGCCAGTCGTGACATCCGCCAGCCAGCCAGTGGTGTTGCAGACGTCCAGCCTCAGTTTGAGCACAGCCACAGCACCGACGCCCAGTCCGGCACCCGCGCCCGTGGCCTCAACGTCTGCGGCGGCCGCACAGCAAGCCAGCGGAGCAGCGGCAGGAGGAGGCGCACCAACGTCAACGCCAACGCCACCGCCTGCCCACAGCAACAGCAATGCGGGGGGCAGTGGCGATCCCCTGAAGGATGAGATTGGCAGCATTCTGGCGCAGGCCACGCTGATGCCCAGCAAGGAGGAGTCCGGCAAGATCTTTGGCATAGCCAGCGTGAGCCTGGCCCAGAGCTCGGGCCCCGACAACACCAAGTGCACGCTGGGCAAGTGCGGATCCATACACAAGCCCGTGCTGGGCCCAGTGGTGCCCACCGAGGGGTACTTTGGGGATCAGCTGACCAGCAAGGAGCGGCGCAAGGCCAAGGTGAATATGACGCACGAGCAGATACAGAAGTGGCTGATGGAGTGCTCCTCCAATCCGGACGAGATACTCCAAGACGATCTGGACGATGATTTTGATGACAATATGCGGGTGCAGCAGTCCACCACGCCGCCACCGACGCGGGATGAGAAGGAGCTGAGCGCCAGCTTCTCATCCTCGTCGAAGAACACGCGGGGCGGAGATCTGGGCAAGAGCGAGAGCGCCTGGTCGGCCAAGGGGCCCTCGTTGAAGGCCACGCCCGTTGTGGTGACGCCCTCCAGTCGCAAGGAGCAAGAGCAGGCCGACTGTGATGTCCTGGACTGCGAGAAATCATCGACGCCAGTGAATCTCACACAGAAATCGGATGCAGCGGCGGACAAGGCAGCAGCTCCGGACAAGAAATCGGTGATGGAGCGCAAGACCAAGGAATCTGTTCGATCCAGGGCTCCTCCTCTGCCTCGTAGTGCTGCCACCACGCCCTCAACGCCCACACCAACACCCACTCCTGTGACGCCCACCAAGAGCACGCCACCAACACCGCCGCCGCCTGCCAGCAGCCAGCAGAGAGGTAACAAGGGGAAAAAGAATGCCACAGCAGCAGCGGCCGCAGCAGCAGCAGCTGCAGTCTCTCCCGCACCGCTACCTCCACCCACGCCGCCCACGCCCAAGCGGACGCCAGTGTACAATCAGAAGGGCAACAAGGCCGCGGCACAACAGCAGGCGGAGACGAAGCAGCCGCCACCTGTGGCTGCACCCGTGACGGCAAAGCGCGGAAGCGAATCTATTTATGCATTTGGCAAGGAAGAGGAGATCCCAGCAGGCACCAAGCCAGGCAATCGACGTCGCGTAGAGCCCACTCCAACGCCACCGCCAGCGTCTCCGGCACCAGTGCCGAATGCATTGAGCGAGCGATCGCCGACAAAGAAGCGAGCGGCAGCTGCTGCAGCGGCCACCGCCGTTCAACTCACGCTCAGCCCCACCGAGAACTGCAAGATTGAGGGATCGAAACCCAAGACAGGAGCGGGCAGAGCAGCCAAGAAGCAGCAGCAGCAGCAGGTGGCTCCACCTCCGCCAGTTGCAGCAGTGGAACCGAGCGGCGACTCGGATCCCGAGGGAGCCACTTTCTACATACCCCTGCAGGGAGCGGGTGTCGGTGGCGGTGGCGACGGCGGCATCCAAGGTGTGGCCGTCAAGCTGGGACGCGAGGGACCCGACGGACCCAACCAGAAGGTGGTGATGCAGGCGACGCTGGTGACCAAGGCCCAAATGGACACCAATTCGAAGCCGCTGCCCGAGTCGATGAACACGAATGAGCTGGTGAAGACGCTGTTCCATGCGGCGTCCAACAATGATGCCGCCTCCACAACCAGCCTGAAGAGTCTGCCCAAGGCTAGCACCTCAGCGGCAGCTGGAGGTGGAGGTGGAGTCGCTGGCGGAGTGGGTGCCCCTCGAGTCTGGTGCGCGTTAATTCCAATTCGTCGCTCTTCTCGGGCTCTGCCAAGTCACGCACAGCGGCCCAGACGAGCTCCACGGCGGCGGCTGTGGCCAAGAAGTACAAGGATGACACGCCCATCAAGATGGCCAATAATACAGCCTTTCCCAGGCACGATGATCCCACCCAAATGGTGGAGGCACCCATATTCCGTCCGACGGAGAAGGAGTTTGCCGATCCCATTGAGTTCATTGAGCGGATTACACCGATTGCGGCCAGATTTGGGATCTGTAAGATCATTCCACCGGCCAGCTTCAAGCCAGAGTGTCGCATATCGGACGAGATGCGCTTCACGGCGTACAATCAGTACGTGCACAAGATGCTGCATCGATGGGGGCCCAGTGCCAAGGAGTTGAGTGCCATCAAGAAGTACCTGGCCACCCAGAGCATTACGATGAATCATCCGCCCTGGATTGGTGGCATGGAGGTGGATCTGCCGCGACTCTATCACACCGTGCAGGAACTGGGCGGCCTCAAGGAGGTCATCGAGAAGAAGAAGTGGTCGCGGGTGGCCGAGGAAATGTGCATACCGAAGCTGGCACAGGATCGGGTGACCAAGCTGGATGACATCTACTGCAAGTACCTGTTGCCCTACGACACCCTGTCGCCGGCGGAGCGCCAGAAGCTGTTCGACGAGGTCGAGGCTGACTGGGCCAAGCGGGAGGCCAGAGCCAGACGGAATGCGGATCGATTTGTCAACACAGAGAGCGTCTCGAACGAAGAGGATGATCTGAGCAGCGACGAGGATGAGGAGTCGGAGGAGGAGATCGATGGCGTGTCCATGGAGTGCATTGTCAAGGGCAGGAGCATGCCCCTCAGCCAGTTCTATCGCATTGCCCGGAACACCATGGCCCTGTGGTTCAAGAGCACCGATCCCACCGTCAACGAGGTGGAGGCCGAGTTCTGGCGCCACGTCGCCGTCCGCGACAGTCATGTGTGTGTCCATTCGGGCTCCATTGACAGCTCCGGCTGGGGCTATGGTTTCCCCAGTCCCGGTCCCAAGGGCAAGGGCTCCAACTACGCCCGTCATCCGTGGAATCTCAAGGTTCTCACCAACAATGCTGGCTCGGTGCTGCGTTCGCTGGGACCCGTGATGGGCGTCACCGTGCCCACCCTCCACGTGGGCATGCTCTTCTCGGCCTGCTGCTGGTATCGGGATCCGCACGGGCTGTCCTGGATTGAATATCTTCACACGGGTGCCTCCAAGCTGTGGTACGGCATACCCGACGATCAGAGTGCCAACTTCAGGTCAGCCCTCACTTCGCTGATCCCAACCCACTGCCAGAACAAGACCATTTGGCTGCCCTGCGATACGGTGATGGTGCCGCCGCATATGCTCACGGATCGCGGAGTGTCTCTGTGCCGCATCGAGCAGAAGCCGGGCGAGTTTATTGTGGTCTTTCCGCGGGCCTATACCTCCAGCCTGGCCACCGGCTATGTGGTCTCGGAGAGTGTCTATTTCGCCACCATGTCATGGCTGGATTTGGCCAAAGATGATTTCAGGGTAAGTCTCCCCTATGGCTTATCAATCACCAATCAATGCTAAACGATTTTATCTCATATTGCTTTGTCCAGGACATCCATGAGAGCTGTGAGCCAGCGATGTTCTCGCTGGAGCAGCTGCTGTTCGCTTTGGGCTATGATCAGCGCGTCAACTCCGATACCCTGCATCAAATGCTGCCCATGCTGAACGAGGTTTGTGAGAAGGAGTCTGCAGCGCGAGAGCAGCTTAGAGTGAGTATTCCCAGCAAAGTTTTCTCGAATTTCCTTCATTTAAAATTAAAATTGCAGGCTGCCGGCGTAACATCCACCGAAAAAGTGCAGGCGGAAAAGGGCCAAAAGGCAAAGAAGCAACAACAGCCGCCGCACAAGTCCATCGAAAGTGAATGCGATCTCTGTCGTGCCAATCTGTACATATCCATGGTACGGACCGAGGACGGTAACGTCTACTGTCTGCAGCATGCCCTAAAGAACCTCAACAATGGCAACATCCAAGCGAAGCAATGCAAGCTGATTTACGCATACAACGTGGATGACATACAGCAGTTGATACGCCAGCTGCAGGAGAAGATACACCACAAGGCGGCCGTAAAGAAAAAGTAGCATCGTCGGCGTCGTTACTAATCTGGCGGCGCTACACCCACAGATAGATACAGATATATCCCTGCGGCAAATAGAAGGAAAAAGACGCTGTGTTGTACATAGACTTTAAAATAAAACGAGAAACAAAATGATGTATACGCATGTGATTCGCCAGGCCCACAAATCGCCACAAAACGGATATACATATACGATTTATCTCCCAGTTAATCAGACACTAACTGACACAATTACTAACTGTAAAATAAGAGAGAGGAGAGGAGAGAATCATTTAGATTTCAATGTGTGGCAATGCTTTCAATTTATCTAGTTTATACATTATACGATTTAAGAAGTTTTGCAATGAGTTTTTTGTGTGTTTCCATTTTGAATTTGTAGTTTTTTTGTTACCCCTTATCCCTCCCGACCCTGAGAAATGTTATTAACACCGGCCCTACCCCCCACCTTTTGTGTTATTGTATATATAGTAGAGACAGCCCCTAGTGTATGTGTAGTTAGCTTTTGGATTAAGTCGGGGAGAATCAATCCTCAAAGAATGGATAATGCTAACATGTTGCAATTTATACTACCTTTTATACGATTAAGCTAACTTTAATTACCATAGCATCTCCAGACACAATCCCCCAGCGTAGTCCTAGAATCACAACTAACGAAAGCTAAAGTTACTATCACGAATCGAAGCAGAAAACATTTAACTAAAGACAAAAGCCTAGCCCTAGCCCCCACAATACAGACAGTACTACAATTACTTTTCATTCAACCAAAAAACAAGTGAAACGAAGCGGCAATTTCATGAATGAAATAAGAGAAGAGAAGAGATAAAAACACACTTCATTAGATGTTCAATGTATTTATATAGTAGTAAATAATACAATATTTAAGTAACAAGTGCAACAATAAATCTTAACGCGATATATCAGAGCTGCACTGCACTGTCTATAGTTATGGGCTACATTACACATTTAAGTTCACTTAAGAGGGGAGGAAGTGCTGGTCTAAGCTGACCTTATATCTTGGCTAGACCTTGGGTTTCTTGAGCGGAGGCAGGCAATCGGAGCTGGTCACTGCCTGCCGTTTGGCAGCGAGACTGGGCGTGTTGGCCACCACATCCTCCAGCTGACGCTTCAGCTCGGACACCTGTGTGGTCAGTTCTGTTATGCAGCCCGTCGCCTCATGCAAGCGCCGATCCTGTGCCTTGCGGGCAGCCTCCAGATTGCGTACCTTGGCCGCGAGCAGCCTTTGCTGCTGGTATTGCCGCTGCAGCAGCAGGTTGAGGCGACTGCGATTGGAAGTGGGCTGGTTGCCGGCAGTGAGAGGGGCCAGCTGCACTATGGCCTGCTGGACAATGGCATGATCCACGGGCTGGCATTCCCGTTTGACGCCACTAAAGCTGATATCCCCCAGTGGGCCGCAGACCAGGAGTCGCGTCCCCGTGGATTCGGCCAGCTGCTTCCTGTGTTCTTGCTTGAAATCTGTGGCAATCTTCTCATCAAAGTGCTCAATGGCCATGGACGAGATATCGCGTAGCTCCTGCAGCACTTCGTGCGGCCGCAATGGCTTTGATGTGGTCAGCAGCAGCCTCAAAATCTCACCAATCTCGTCCAGGACACGACCTGGTATAAAGCAGCACATATTGAGGTCAATAAACTTCGAATAGGTCATCGTCAGCATGGATATTCGCGTCTCAATGGACGTGAGTATGTCGGAGTGTCGCGACAAGGGGTGGTTCCTGCAAAAGTACAATGCATTCAGAAAAATCTAGATGCTGCTCCTTCCCTGACTCACCTTCGCTCCGATTCGCGACGCGGCAGCATGGACTTGATGCGCTTGAATATTTTTGCATGCTCTAAGATAATCTTTGTGAATCCCAGGTTCAACACTTGCTGGCCCGTATAATTGAAGTGAGTGCAAACCTGGCAGAAGAATGTTTTGGAACCATCCAGAGTAGAGTTAGTCACGGGTCGGATTCAATGCACTTCTCTTGTAATTGCTTACCTCCCGTTTTTTCGCCACTTCGTCATAAGGTAGATACTCGAATATGTCCATCAAAACTGTCTGTGGTAGGTCAAGTAGGTTCATCTTTTCAAATCTGTTTTAATTTCCAAAATATTGTTCTAAAATCTAAATCTCGTTGTTTGGCCCCAAAACAGTGTGACCGCGGATTTTTCAATCAAATATGCGGACTGACGGACGGACAGAAATATACCGAAACATACCTACCATTATCAAAATATACCGTAAATAATACCGTACCGTAAAACATTTTCCAAGACTATCGATATCGATACTTGCGTGCGATATGTATCAAACGAGACTATATTATTATTTAGTTGTTTACTCAATAAATATTTAATATTTATTCAGTAGGTAAAATTGCAGTGAGGGTATAATCCGTTTTCTTTCGGCCATTTCTCCAGGTCGATTTGGATTTGCTTTCATTTGACAGCAGATGGTCGCACCATCGAAGTGCCATCGCTAACATGAACTAGCTCAACAGGTCTGCACAGAAGCAACGGTAAAAATCAACTCAAGCAACACGAGGTTTAGTTTTATTCAGTTTTATTTACAAAGTGAAAAATGTGCAACAAAGTGAGATGAGAGTGAAATGTATGTTAGGCTTCGATCAGAAAGTGTCCAGCATCATGGTGCGGATGTTCGAGATCGGGCTTCTTTTTCGGAAAGTAAGGATTATGCTCCGGATCGGCATTCAAGCTGAAAGCGGGATCAAAGGTAGGTGAAAAAACATCTAACTTAATAAATGTAGCAAAACATACTGATATAGACTGAGGGCCTCCTCACACTTGACATTGTACCACCAATCGCAGGCAAACTCCTTCTGGTTAAAAATGGTGCCATTTGTGCACAGAAACTTGGCACCCTGGTGTCCTTCGCGTCCATCGTGGCACACGTGGTAGGCCTGGCAGCCAGTCTCCACATTTGCGTACATTCCCGGTACGGCGGGTACATTGTGGCAACTAAATTGAGTGTGCGGCACCTCGTGATAAATGGGATAATCCACGCCAGCTACTCCTGGTATCTTGTTCAGGTCTTGTTTCTCCTCGTGCCGCTGATGGTGTTCCGGTTGAGGGGGATTAAACAAATATCCGAATTTCTGTAAACATATCAAATGTGGAGATTGCATAAGAAAGCTCGTGCTCGAACCGGTTTCCCAGCCGTCCAGCCTCCCACCTCCCTCAATTGCATGTTATGTTACAATTTTTGGGTCAAAAGTGAACGGAGTACAGAGCACAGCACCAACATGGCCCAAAAGCTTTGTCAATTGGGTGGCACACGCTGCTCTTAATTGATTCCTCAGCATAATTACACTTGAGAGCGTCCCCCACAGTCACGCGGATGATCCTCACCTGCACTTCAATGGCCACAGCGGCACCCAGTACGAGCAGCATCAGCGAGAGTGAGAGCATCTTGGTAGCAATTGGTTCGCTTTTTAGTTGAATTTGGAGTAACAACCGCCCGACTTGGGTTTGAAAATCAAACTGAAATGCAATTTTCCGCCAGGCAACCGAACCACTTCAGAGTGGGTCTAAGAGCTTTCAAGGGTAGCGCACCGCTTACACGGAGCACTCGTACTGCTAACGGTCTTCTGTTCGTGGCAACTTTCGATTCAATTCGTTTCGTTTGGTTTCGGGGGAGAAGCTGTTTGCCCAAGCTTTTGTTTCCCTGCAAATTGGCAAATTGCTGTGTGCACTGTGCTCCGCTATCATTATGTCCAAAAGCAAACGGCGAAACGTTAGGTAGGAGCCAGCACAGCGCCACTGATGATGATATACTCGTACGAGCAATAAGTTTGACTGATGACTGGGAACAATATGGGGATACAATATGCAGCTCCGTCTAACTTTATTTTGCAAGAAACAAATTGTTTACGCTTAACTAGCGAACAACGATGAATTTTCATTTCCATTTCGTTTTTTGTTTGGGCTTACACTCTATAATACACTAAGCATAATGGACTGGGAGGGCTGGGGGGTGTGCTGGATAGCTTGCAATAATAGGAATGGGAAAGTATTAATCGGTGGATGGAAGGGAGTGTGGTGCATAGTATTTATATGGCCAATGTTTTGAAATGATATGGAGTTAGATAATGGGAATGTTGGGAAATTCTACTAGAGTTGGAAGCATCTTAAAATCCTAATAAATATTTTGCGCCGTCTGATGCAAATCCAATTTGTTCAACAGATCGTCAAACTCGCTGAAGAGCTAAAAATGGGAGAGAGAATTACATAATTTCGCCAGCGATTTCAAGTTCCATAACTCACATGAGTTGTTCCATAACTGTCCACATAGGTCTTGCTTCCTCGAGCGGTCTTTTTGAACGCGGGCAGCACTGGACTGTGACCATGCAGGAGATTTACATTCTGATAAGACTGCGCCTTGGCCGACCCGGCCGCTGGTGATGAGTAGTGGCTCTTGCCCACAGTGGGTGCCAGGTCAAGAAAATTGGGCACTGAAAAGCATCGAATCATAAGCCATGAAGGAAAAATATCCCTAATCTCGACTCACTTTTCTTGGGCTGCAATTTAACTTGATTCAACAGTGGATTATGCAGCTGAAGCTGCCTGTAGACGGGTAAAGCGTGCTTTGGGGGCACCAGCACGTGCTGGCGACCCACTGCCTGGGGGTATAGATAAGTGGTCTCCACGGTGGGCACATTTCGGTACTGATAGCGACCCTCACGGGGCGTATACCTTCCATCGGAGCTGAGGGCAATGTGGAAGACGGTGCGCGTGGGTTTGTTGTAGTATTGATAGACCTTCAAGGGAACAGAATATAACAGATTTATCGATGGATATCCTTTCTGCTAACATTTACCTGCGGACTACGCTGCTCGGGCACAATGCCGTCGGGAAGTGCTATGCCCTCCTTTTGGAGGCGATTCAGGAAGAGGCGATCGGTTTCGAAGGCAGTTTCGGGCACTTTGCCACCCGCATGTGGCAGAACTTGCTCGCGATAGATTTGGCGTTTCTTGAAATGAGGTTTGTGACAGAATTATTTATGATCAGGCAAGAGCAGGGGCTGGTGCATGCCAGAGAGTGGGGTTTCCATTTACACACCTTATGATTGCGTTCCGCAAACTGCTGCGAGTCTTGGGCAATGGTCGCTGGACTCAAGCAGAGACAGAGGAGCGTGATCAAAGAGATCACATATGGTGATGGCATTTTTCCGAAACGATACGGTGGCAGACACAATTTGAAAAGAATTTCAGAACTATCAAAGCACACAGAAAGGTCAAGTTGATCGACAACAGGCCACTCACGCGATGCGCAGACAGAAGACAAAACGTTAAGAGCTCGGTACACAAATCCAGATTGGAAGCATTTTTCGACAATAAATTGCACAACACAACAAAACACAAAACAAAACACAACAAATGAATGACGAGCCGAAAGAACGATCGACAGCGAACCGATCAGGTTGCGGCTGTTAAAGCAACAACTCCAAGGAATGTTTAGATCGGAAAAGCGATCTTCGAGCTCAGATCTCCGATGAGCAGTGAGCGATCTTCTGCGTTGTGCGGTGGCGTTGTGGACGCGTCGACGGTGCCAAACATAATGAATGCAAATGCACAAAACAGCGATCTCCATCAGGCGGGTGCCCATACCCAAACCCATAACGATGCCTGTGGCTGTGCCCTCTGCCAACAGCAGCAGCCGAAGCAGCAGCAATGGTGGTGATGGCTGCTGCTGCCAACATCTAGCACGATCATCATTATCATCATCCATTCCTCTCATTTCTGGGCATCATCCCAAACGATTTTGAACTCTCTGGGCAATCTGTGAATGATTTGCCATTGCTTTTACTTTAGTTTCGAACACACATTTGGTATTTGGATTAGTTTTATTTGCGGCTTTTAACTGGAAGTGGCAGCAAAATCATTTTGCCAAAATTACCTCAATTAATCTTGTTGGTGAACCTGACCTCTGCATCTATGTATTCCCCCGCCAACACCACCTGATCATGTAATCCCAATGGGATGATCAAATCCCCCCTGCCGATGGTTGGGCTACTTGACTTGAAAGTATTTCTGTTGCTACGTTTAGTTGTTGAAACTTTAACCTACACAACAGTTTGCTCAAAAACATCTTTGTTATACACAATTACAATGCTCCCCCTTGGACACTTGGCAATTTTTCATTGTTCCACAGATCGAAGTCAACCTTTTTCTTGTTTTTCAAAAGTGAATGGTTTTTGGATTCGATGGATGGCTGGTTGCCTGTCGAACCTTTTGTTTTTAGCTGCTCTGCTGATTGGTCGCCCTCAAGTCAACACTTTTCTTAAACGTTTCTCATATTATTATTGATTGTTTCCTCAGTTATTATTGTAAATATTTGTGTAATTTTTATTTCTCCCCACTTTTGCACTGCCACTTTGCTCTTGAATTGCTCTCAATTGGTTTTTCGCTGTTTTCTTTTGGGTGTTTCGAAGGGTTTTGTTGGCAGCGGGGCCTTGAAGGTGTTGTGAAAGTGAATGAGGACTAGGTAAAAGGGTAGGCCTTTCAGTGAGGATCACTATCCAATGTATTGGATAACCATTTGGGCCTGAAGCCGGTAACATTCCCACGCTTCTGTTTAAAATAAATTAGATATTCACCTTGCATATAAATTCCATAAAATTTGACAATTCCTATGGGGCGAGCGTGTCAAAAGTAGCCCCATAATAATTGCTTCATGCGAAAGTTGGAGAAAGTGTCCGAGTGCGATAGGGTGAACCGATAAGAACGGTCACGAGGAAGAGCCTATAAGAAACTTGTAATTTTAAGTGCCGAAAGATTGCACAATCGGCGCTGCAAACGGTTTTACATTACAAATTACAAGGGACCGTAATGGAAACCACAGCAACAAAAGACACAAAAATCAAAAGTAAACCAACTTCTGCAGTCGTGTAAAAATCAGTCAAAATAATTAGACCTTGGCTCAATCAAAATGCAACAACATCATCATCCCAGCCATTGAGTAGGCCAGACCAAGTGCAGAGCAGAGCAGAGCAAAGAGCAGAGCAGGGCATAGATTAATTATTTTAAATCATCGGCAGCCTTGGACGCGGCAAACAACTCCAGACAAGGCGTTGTAGACTCGCCAACTATTGTGTGTTTTGGCTTCCACTAATTGGCTCCGAGTCGAGCTTCCTGGAGGGGCTCGCTCGCTTTGCTCTCATCTCATCGAACCCATCACAAATGGTCCAATGCGATGTCAAGGATGCACAGCGTTCCCTCTCCGGCCGCAGACAGTGTCGTACCCCGCATTCCCACGTTGGCATGCCTTTCCATTTTGCATCTTGTCACAAAAGATGACAAGCCAATACCACGACCACGACCACGATCTCTGACAGAGTGCTCTGTCTGTGTCTGTTTCTGTGTTGGTCTCTGAAGAGTGATGCTTCGCATTGAGAGCCGGCCCAATGGAGCGTCGGAGGTTACCTAATTGGCCCAAACGGCCAGTCCAGTTCAGTTCAATTGCCTGTAATGCTCCGCTCTTTCTCTGTCTCCGCTTGAACCCGGCTCGGCTTGCCTTCGGACATGGTGTGTGGGATTAGGCATTCGAAGCAATTCCATTGCAATTCAATTTGTGGGCCAGCCAAATACAAATCAAATTCGTTTCGCCCCTCTACGAGCACAGTGTTCAGTCCACTCAATACCAATTAACAAATGACTTTTCAACCATTAGCAATTGAAGTTGATCGAGCATGTTTTTCGGGCATTGTATGAGCGGATATTCCAAAACGATACGCACAAGAGCCACGCGCTGAACCCGCAGGCAAGATCTGCGCTGCTCTCTCTTGCTGCCAGGGAAAATTTGAAGGTCATGCGAATATTTTATCAAAGGCAAATCAAAGGCTTTTCTTTCTGTTTACATTTAGTTTATATTTTAATTTTTTATGTGTGTATATTTTACGTTGTATATTCAATGTTTTTATCATTTAAACACTCTTCCAAAAGTAAACTTTCAGATTCACAATTTTTGTTGTTCCGAAGATGTTACATGGACAAGTCTCAACTCTAAATACTTTATATTTAATTGGGGCAGATTTATGCTTAGAACTGCTTGTACACATTGTACATAAACAATTGACAGACAGTCCACGTTAAACAATTAAATCTGCTTCGTTGCCTTTACAAAGATTTAAATGCGACACAAAATTCGACTTGTATAAAAAAGAATTTCAGCTTTTATTTTTACTCAATCGATGGATTTCGGCACTCGCTAACGTAAATGTTTTTTAAAGCTACAATTAAAATACAAAAAAGACTGTATGCAACAACAAGTACAGTGAATATCGTGGCAATTGAATATTATTTATGTATTTTTTATGTATGTTTCATATGTGTGCACACTGTTAGGCGCCAGGGCAGGCTTTGCTTTGCTTTGCTTTTGTATCAAAATAGATATTCTCTGAGTAGTTTAGCAGCGGATCGAACCGCTTGCAAAAGCATCTATCTTCTCGTTAACTAAAAGTATTTCTTACTTTTCTTACAAACTAAAACATGCTAAAATTAATGTAGGCAACACACTTCTTTTTTGCTAAAAAACAAAAGTTAAAGAAGCGGTGGAAAATAGGAAAAAAATTGGGGAGGGGCATGAAAGATGAATTCAAATTTTGGTTTCTTGCTTTCGTAATACTCTTTTTCTTCTTTTAGTACAGATAGAGAGAGAGAGAGAGAGGGAGTGAGGGCTGGTAAGGAGTAACGAGCCCTAATTGAAGAGATTGCAGGACCACCCAAGTCTTTTTTTGTTTTTTTTTTTTTTTTTTTTGCTTTTAGCTCTGTACTAAATCGTACGTAAAACAATTCGAAAATTTGTTTGCCCGCTCATCAAGTGCATTTAGTACAGTTTGCAGTTATCGGAAGGATTCTGCAAACATGTTGGGAACTTTAAGAGATCACTTGAAATCAATTCGACCTGCTCTCCGACCTGATGTGTACTAAATGCATGCTAAATGGCATCTTCCCTGCCTCCAGACCTATCGACTACCTTAGATTACGTGGCGGAGGTGGTTGTGTTTGTATACTCTCTACTCTCTACTTTATATTATGTAATTGCAAGTGTTCTAAACGTGCTTAACCGGCATAGTGGCATAGTTGGTGCTGTGTGTGTGTAGTTGCAGTAGTAGTAGGTAGGCACTTGTTCAGTGTATTGTAGATACGCTTCCACAGGTCCCGAAATAATCAACAGACGACACTAAGCAACAGACGAAAAATGTACAAAATGTGGGCGCTGGTTTTACATCTAACAATAATTAGATGATCTCTAGGAAGCGGATCCACTGCCGCTGCTCTGGCTCTCCCTTAAGCGTTCCTATACCCCATTGGTATAGCTCGGGGCAACTCAATCCTCCTCAAATCCTTCAACTCCTCTCACGGGTGGGGAACTTATTGAGGTGCCACTTCGGAGTAGACAGCAATAATGTCTCGGATGGCGGCCAGGGAGCCAAAGACAAGTGCTGCAACTCCGCAGATGCAGATGACAATGTTCTTCCACAGAATCCAATTGTATTTGCCGAATCCAGTGTCCCAATGAATGACCAGCTCAATGAGCACCTAAAACAATGAAATAAACGGAGCTCGATCAAGAGAACTTTTAGGTCATTTCCGTGGTAAACTTACGGGGAATATCAGTCCCAGAATCGAGAAGCAGAACGCTCCGATGAGGCCCATAAAGGGCGCGATTGTGGGCACGGAAATGGCCAGGACAACGGCAGCTGTCACCAGGACAGTGCGCAGCACATAGTTGACCAGCATCGGGCGCTTGGTGCACTTCTCCTTGATGCCATCCCAGACGATCTCCAGGCACACATAGAACTGCAGTCCGAATGTGCAGTAAACGGCCAAAGCAATCAGAACCTTCACCGCCTGGGCGGGCCACTCGTGGACAGGCAGATTCAAGGTGATGCTCTGCTGCGTGTCCTCACCGTAGCGCAGATAGCCAAGGAAACCCAACAGCATGTAGATGAGTGTCACGCCGGACATGCCCTGGCTGAGCACTCCGCAGAGGCCGAGGAAGTTCTGTGGCGTCTTCATGTTGTTCTCCAGCGGCATCACCACTCCGATGGCCTCCATTGCAAAGATGGTGATGGAGAAGAAGGACGGCAAGGTGCCCAGCACCAAGTAATTGCGCGACTCGACGGGTGGTAGATCCTGCGTCAGATAGTAGAAGGTGATGCCCAGACCCAGGCCCATGAACACATTGGCAACCATCGAGACGGGGGCCAAGTATTTGAGATTCGGCACCCAAGCAATCAGGATCAGTGGCACCAACAGGGCGCAGATGAGCAGACGCGAGGATACAGCGGATCCCGTCCAGTGCTCGATCAACTGCTCAAAGTTCTTGGCCACAATCACGGTGTACACCGAACAGGTGCCGAAGTACGTGAGGAACAGGCCAAACAATATCGAGAACTTGGCCACGGGAGCAAATCCCCGGCACCACTTGGGGCCCTTCTGGAATGCAGACTCGGCAATTTCAGCAAATGTCATCTTGGTGCGACGTGTCTTGTAGTACAGTTTGTGTCCGCATTTAACCTGAAAGAAAGATAAATTAGATTAGATTTAAGCTAAATGAAAGATGGTTGGCTGGTTGTTGGCCACTTACCAGCACGTAACTGCAGTGCGTGCACACAAAGGCGGTGAAGATGGTGGCGAAGATTCCCATTATAATTCCAGAGTACATGAAGGCTATGGGCATGCCCAGGATGCCAGTGCCCAGGGAGGCCTTAAGCAAATGCGTGAGCGTTTCATTATCGCTCGTGGGATGCTCATTGTCGCGATGTGTAAACGGATTGAACTCGGTGTTGCCCAGGCCCTGCTCGTTGTCCGATTTGCGTGGCTGTATATGGTATCTGTAATGAAAAGAGAACAACTTGGTTTAGGTTCTTGCACTTTCAACTTTTGTCTTTGAGGAGGGGAACCTCAGCTCCACATTCGTTGGTTCTTGATCGCTCATTCTCATGCTGTTACTGGCTGTTGTCTTCCACAACTGAAGCTCGCCCCGAAAGTGTCGCGTTTTCTTATATGTCTGCTGACAGTGAAATTCTCTTGCAACGGAATTGCTGCATCTGCAATTACAACTGCCGCCTCTCGCATGTCACGGGGGTAGGCCGGGGGTCTGGTCTGGGCTCATAATACTACACTTGTAATTTAATGTCGGGAAGGGGCGAGGAAGGGGCACAAAACTGCTACTGTTGTTGTCAGTCCGAATTTGGTGAGGCCACTTCTGATTGGCCTGTTCGGGCCAATTGATCGCATGAATCTATGGATCTCATTCCATTCCATTCCTATGCCTGACTCGCATTGCCGTTTCGGTTGCATCAGCCATAAAATAAGAAAACTGCCAACGAAAGCGTCTAGCAGCAAACTCACAGGTCGAAGCAGCAACTCGCTTAGCAGCTGTGCTCCTATAAGTTCTCTCTAAGAAATGACGTTGGGGATTTTCTTCGGCACAGAACAAAGAGGAGATCAGAATAAGGCTTCCACTAGGAGCCAAACATCCGCCTAAACGGCAATCGGAACGCATTCTTTTAACGGTAGGTGGCGCCACGTGCTTTACTGCATGTCAAGTTTGTGTGGTGTAGAATTCGCATGCATGTGGCGTCAGATGTCGCCACTGCGACATGTAGTTAGGGTATGTCAAATATTTGTTTAGCAGCAATAATTGAGTGCGCTGATTTTTTGCCTAATATATGTATATCCTGCCCGTTTTTTTACTGATCTAAAGGATCTTCTTGAATTATTTAAATTATCTTTTACTTAATATCATAAGAATAGTAGACAGAAATAGACTGTGAAATGAGGAAATTTGTCGCAAGCCGAAAGATGAACTGACTATGGATTGGCCATGAATTAGCATGAATGTCACACTCTTTTGAAAGATTAAACATTCCTAAGACCAGGAGCACATGATTTATAAATAGATCATAGCTTCGTTAGACATCATTTAACTAAAAAATAGATTAAGCTTGGAAGAATTTCAAGTTCATGGCTCTGTGAGCAGACACGCGGAATGCTCGGAATGATTCAATAGTTAATGCTAATATTACATTTATAAACATTTTCCATGACAGCTAGCGTACATTTCTATGGTAATCATATTTTAAGTGCCGGATGTAAGTAATTTGAATGACGGAACAGTTTTTTTGTCACACCATCCAACAGTTGCTAACTAAAACTGATATTTGTTTGTTTATTTGCGTAAAGTACACTATACTATCGTTAATTATAAATATATGATTATTGTTTTTCCATTTTAAAAATTCGTATCAGTTCAAGAGCTAACGTCTCAGGGGTTATCAGTTGTAGTTCATTGATTCAATCTGTCATCCAAACAACAAGTTCCTGCTAAAAAAAAAGGCAAACAAACACCGTAGACCGTATGTGTTTTTCAGATTTGTAGCTGCCCTGATCAAAGATCATCTTGAAGGGCATATTTCTGGACTTTTAAAGGGTATCTTAACGATCAAAACAAGCCAAATGAAAGTATATGCATATTTATCTCTCTGTTTATTTACATGAAAATCGCATTTGCATCTGGTAGGCAGATCAGCAAACAGTTTGCATTCATACAACGGCTGCTAAACCTTTGCCAGCTACAGATAATACCTGCCATAAAAGGTATACCTATATTTTTGAGAGACCCCTTGAACTTCACTATCACTCATATGCATTGATGTAAGGTGATTTATTTCTGTGTTTGCGCACTAACGTTGGAATTTCCATTATATTGACTTTAGTACTCGTTAGGGCTACGGTCGAGGCTGTTACGTGAGTTGTTGCACCAGACTATTTGATTATACAGTTAGTTATGATCCAACCTCGTTATCAAATATGTAACTAACACTAAGTCCGTGATCTAAGCCCCCGCTCTAAAGCGCTGCCTTTGCAGTCTGGCAGATAGTAATTGGAATCAATCGCCGGCGCTCGCTGGCTCGGTGCGTCTAAAGTTCCGGGCAGCTTCAAAAGTCAGCCGGGGCAAAGTCGGAGTGGAGCATGTCAGCAGCTTTTAGTCAATTGCCTATGGCGGCATTATGAACCAATTAGCACGACTATCCCTTAATTGGCACACACATGCCACATGAGCAATCGCTTAATACATTGCTTATTTTTAGCAAACGACAAAAACTCACTTGATTCCTCCTTCGCCCGGCAGGAACTGCTCCATTTCCTGGGCCGCAGGCTTGGCGCCGCCATCCTGTACAGCAGCAAAAATATACAATTCAAACGAATGAATGAGTGTTGGCAATTAATGAATAGAAAAAGATAGAAACTACTTACCACAATGTTCACCATTTTGGGTGTGGTGTGGTGTCTGTCTGTCTGCTCTTCAAGTCACTTTTTCCTCAGTGTACAATAGAGACTGCAATCAAAGGGAGAACAGAATACAATTTGTTGATTGATTTAATAATGAATTTTAATTGAGACAAGATATTGCCGCCAATCCTTAAACTAATAGAATTCCAAGCCAGACATTCTCACTTGATTCGATTTGATTGACTGCGATTCGTGTCGTTAAATTACTTACAATTCCACTCACAGTCGCACTCCCTACCCGCCCCCGTTTAATTGTTTTGTGCTGCTCAATTTCAATTTGAAGCAGTTTGAATCAATTGATGCAGATCAATTTGCATACAAATGAAAGAGCCATTCTTTCATTTTTCTTCTCTAGATTTCAGTTCATTTTCTGGTTTCAACCTGCTGCTCTAATGAGTCTCTATTTTTAGATCAAGCATATGGGTTCTTTCGTCAATGACACATTTTCGGTTAATTGTTTCAGGTTGTTGTGGGCCCCCTAGCATATATCTATTATTAATACGTCAAATCCCGGTCACATGTGCGAGTTTTCACAAAAACCAACACACAGTCCATATCCATGTGAGTGGGAGTGTCGTGTTGTCATGTAGTCTGTACTTTGCCCTCGCCCCAAAATCGACTATTGTTCAGCATGGTCTGGCCTTGTCATCAAATTGCTCCCAAGAATTCCAAAACATAAGAGAAGAAGAACCCCGCCGTTCAAGGGTTAAATTGCGACGCTGAAGTCGGTGTCGAGTGGGATCTGATAAATGATATATTTATGTGAATAAATTTGGGGCTTGCTCCCGTATTTGTTTCCCTTCTCTACACACGCTTCGTGGGCAGTATTTAGCCGTTTGTTGTGGTCATGTTCCACGTTCCATTCCGCATATTTGGCCATATTTCAGCACAAGGTTCAATGAACTGGGGTGACCTCTCACCCAGGGGTCGTCTGTCTGGGAAGCTGCACTCCCCGAAGCAGCCATTTACATTGTCTTGCAGTAAAATGTGACATTGAAATGGATTCACGTTTGATGTCTATGTATCTGTGTTTTATTTATTATCTAATACCGTCATCAAATCACGCACAGGGCACTCGTACAACTCGATAAGATATGAGAGCGAGTTTCCTTCCAATATTAAGCCTGCTCAATGAATGAATTAAAATTTTAGTGTTCCTCCCAGTAGAGAGAAACATCATATTTTGGCAACACACACACACACAATTTTGGGGGAAAAGAACCTTCACCTAGTGAGGCGGCACGGCACCCAACAGAAAAGTTGGCACACATTTTGTTTGGTTTTTTCAGTGCTCTTTTGTTTTTGGGTGTGTGTGATTTACTTTTCGGATATGTGATATTTTTAGTGATAGTCTGTCTGCCCTTATCGCATAGGTTTTCAACCAGTCTGAACTGGTTTTTCGCGCTATGCTGATTGATCGAAAGATACAAGTATTATATGTAGCATTATCATTCCTTTCGGTTGCGTGAGCGCAGAGGGAGTGCATGACGTTGCCAAAAACCAATCGATTCAAAGCACACATAAACGGCATGAAAGACCAGACCACTGACCACTGATCCGACATTCGAGGGCAATGACTAGATCGAAAATTGACAATCATTGCATCATTTCAATTGAAATTTCGCTGCGTGGGTGCGTGTCTACTTTTACTATTCGAACTATTTATAGGATAATTTAAATACATTGTACATGAAAGAAATCTTGAAAAATATATGTAAAATGTACATATGTTTATTTTATAAATATTCACACATTGTTATACAGAGAACAGAGAGAGAGAGAGAGACAGCTCTCTGTTTTTCCGTTTTCCTCATTATTTGTATTTACCTTACACTGATAAAATAAACACAAAGTGTTGTTTCTCTTTCTCTGCTAAAGCTCTCATTAGCATCATTAGGATTTCTACATTTTTTCTCGCTCTCTTTGTTTGTAGATCTATTTCAGAACTGCCTGAAGATCACTCAACTGATTATCACCTGTCTCGTTAAGACGTGACAGATCACAAAAATTCGAATTAAAACCTTGAAATTGACATTTTAGCAATGTGTAAAACATTCTATGTATGTATTTATGTACATTTGTACATCGTGCATACATATGTCGAGAACACCAATGTCTTATTATTATTAATAGGGTCTAACATTGACGAAGACAGCGAATTTTTGTAGCGTGAGAATCTTCGCCGTTGCATGCCATGAACATCTGGGCATAAATAATAGTCCTAAATATAGTGTGCTCTCTCTCTTGATGTAGTAAGTAGTCCTCCTGAGAAAAACCACACGGTCGATCTCTTCAGTACCAATGGAACCACGTGTTAAGCGGGTTTTTCTATGAATTTATTTTCATGGAAGCTGCACCCCTTAAATGTTTGTTAGACTCTATAAATTTTTAGATACCGTTGAATTTGACTCTTGTTAAAATTTGCTCTACAATCGGTGGTACCAAAGCCCTTTTCGCTCTGCGATAATATTGTTATTTCCGTTTCGGTACGCGAATTTTGCGTCAGCAATAACATGATACTTTCATTCTTAGAAAATACTCCTCGACATGTGTTTATATTTAGCATCAAGTTCACCGGCAGCCGGCGGCATAGAGAAAAGTTTGTCCAACATTTCATCATCCAATGGATTTCCCCCCTATTTTCTTATTCTAAGATAACAGACGGAATGCACTCTGCAAACAAAAGAGACTGGAGCCTCTGATGTTATCTGCTGACCAACAGATAGAAGTATTGTATTTCCTATCTCCCAGTTCTTGTTTATTTTAGGGGATTTTTAAAGGGAAACAAAACACGTCGAATCGCTGTCAGCACAGCGATGACAACTTGAAGTTCAGTTTGTGGTTTTTTATGGAGGAATTTCCCAGATAGCGAACTTGTAGTTGGTTCTTGGAAGGTGACATAGAACACGATTGCTTAAAAAGCAATTTCTGTTATCAAAAGCGATACATTTTGGCCGTTAACTAAGGATTGATGTTCCACAGCTCTCATCAACCTTTAGTGACCTTTACCTTTCCCAGATAGCGAACTTGTAGTTGGTTCTTGGAAGGTGACATAGAACACGATTGCTTAAAAAGCAATTTCTGTTATCAAAAGCGATACATTTTGGCCGTTAACTAAGGATTGATGTTCCACAGCTCTCATCAACCTTTAGTGACCTTTACCTTAGCTCAACAAAATATTTAAACAGCTGCTTTCTCTGGTGGGGCAGCTCAAAGATCCCCTAAACATCGTCAACTTTGACGTCATTAGAGAAAATTTATTAAACAAAAATGCTGTCCAAATAATGCACGACTGGAAGCACATTATTATTCCATTATTATCAATGGAGACACGTGGAAAGGCCTCTAGGAAGAACCCGTAGATAGTGCCACAAGTAGTCAGTGCTGTTATCTGATAAAGTCACAAAACCAAATGCAGTCTGTTCAAGTGTTGGCTTGTGGTCCTTGCATAACTTCTGGTTCTGATAACACTTCACATATGTATATGTATTCATATACTTATTTATATACAGTTGAATATGCAAAGGTCACTTTATCGTATTAGATAATTCTCATAAACAATCGTGCTTATGGCTTTCGCATATTTTTGGGCATTATTATTCGGTTTTATGGGAAAGAACTTTATCAACTGTACTTTTTGAACCGTATGTTCAATGGTTCAATCGATATCCGGTCATTTTTCAACCTTCTTTAAGGTGTGTGTTGCGGAAAAATATGTTATGCCTAGAATAAATCAATTTCCGACAGTTCTGGGTGGGTTCTTCTGTTGTAGCCACGACATTTACCGTTAAGAAGGCGGTCAAGTGTAGGGTTTGAATGTGTGTGGGTGTGGAACAAATTGCGCAAATTACAGACACGAGCGAAAGGAAGACACAGACAGGCGGACAACAAGAATAGAGGTAAACAACGAAAGGTGTTTTCAAACTGGATGATAGACGTGCACCGAGGGCTAAATGCCCTTACATCAAGCTTTGCTCTGCTTCGAATGAAAGTTCTTTCAAGCAGTAAATTTCCCTAGAAAGAGACTTTGCATCTCCGTCGCGCTTTTGCCTGCATTAATATGTCAAACTGTCAAGACGTTGCTCCCACGCAAGCAACAGTTGCAGTCTCGGCCTACGCACTCTGTTCTCCCACACACAACACACTTTCTCTCTCTCTGTCGCTCTTTTGGTTGGACTCCAGTCTCTGACGTTACAGTTTTACTGCGTATTTTGCTATGAGGCTTGTAAAATGTTCTGTTTTGTTAATTACCCGCAACAACAACAGAACAGCAAAACTAAAATCAATAACGGACTAACAAAATTCGCGCATTACGGGCGAGATAAGGACCACGCGCACACACACTCTCTCACACCTCGGTTAGAGGAGGTTGGTTTGCTCTGTAACCTTTTTTGTTTTACAGCTATTTTCGAGGTTGATTATGCATTTGGGTTTGTCCTTGGATGAGTCAGCTGCTCTAATGGCAGGGAGTGTGGATGTGTCGTGGGTGTGCATTGACGCAGTTAGGTAGACTGGCCCCGGCTTATACCATCATGGGTCGCAGTCAGCCTGGTTATCCGTTCCACACACATCGCGTGAACTTTCCCTTGGATTAAATGCTCAATTACTATTAAATTACGTATTGCCATGTACATACATAGAAGAAACGTGGAACATCAGCAAGTCAAATGGGGGAAACCTATTCCCAGCCATTGAACTATCGTACACTCAAACACTCGAAACAACAACAACAGCACCGCACATAAATTGAAGTAAGTAGAAAGCGCGCGCAATTACGAAAATGATTATATTCCATTCATGATTTCTAAGCGTTGGAAGTCCCCAAAAATTTGGAGCAGAGTGTCACGGGAGATATGTATGTAGGCGAAAAATTTAAAAAAAGATAAAGCAAATAACGGGACAGGTGCAACGTTGGCAAATTGTCGTCGCTGTCGACGTCAAGACTGCACGCGTGTCCCAGAAAAACTATTCTTTCAGTTTTCTGGTCTTCTTTTTGGTTCTGTCCGATGGTTTTTAATTATAATTGACACTGGGCCACTGCTGAAGCCCTTTTTATCTATAATTTTGCTTTGTTTTTTGTGCATAATTTTTTTTCACATTTTTAATGGATTACGCGGGTTCTCTTTTTTTCTGAATACTTTTGAATACGAATACATAACATGTGTGCGTGACTCTTCTGTTGCCGTTGCACTCTGCCGCTGCTATTTTGAGACCAAACCCCATTTTCTGCCATGTGCTTCCTTCGTTCCGAGTCTTTTCTTCCTAACTTATGTATAGATTTTCAGGTTTCATTCACACGCCGCCTTCATTTTTTGCTTACTTTTTCCGCGTGTACTGTACAGAGATATTAACACTTTTATTTTGTTGTTTGTTTCAATAAATATACAACATATTCCACAACTCGACACTCAGTTAATGCCAACAGTTCAAAAGTAGCACTGTAGCAGTGGCTGCTGGCACTCAGAAACGTGAAATTAACGTGCGAACGTCGAAAAGAAACTCAGCAGCGTCACCACTAATGCGGTTCTTTTATATACCCAGCGCCATGATGTAATTGTATAAGGTGCCTCCGTCGGCTGCCTAATCGCCTAAATAAAAAAGAAAACTTCATCTCTTTTTCTTGCAATACACTAAGCGTAAAAATCATCAACTTTTGGCATTAATACTACAAATAAAACCGGAATTCTACATATTTATTATAAAAAAAAATGTATTTAAAAGATTAAGCTTAATTAAAGATCCTTTAAAACATTTTTGAACTTTACAAAAATATATTTGATTAATTGGTTAAATGTAATTTGATTTGAATCGCTCCAACATGCGATTGCATTTAAATTAATGCCAACAATTTGTGCTTTTTACCCATGCCATTAAAGGGCTAACCAGCACACTGCATTGTCGTTTCACTCAGACTTACTACGCAGAATCTTTACACTCGCACTTATTGACAGCATTGTAGGGGGCGCCGTTTTGCCGACGGGACCACCCTATATAATTTCATCATGCCCAGCGCACAGTGGTTTCAGTTTAGCACTGGTTCCCCTGAACTGAAAGAGCGAGCCGAAAACGAGAGAGCAAGCAACCACCATAAAGAGACCGGCAATGTATGTACATACATACATACATACATATACAAATATTTGTACATGGCTGAGAGCAAAACTATAGGGAAAGGGATGGCAAGGAACGCATAGCTTACAAAAGCTCTCTTAAAGGGTCTGCTTCTACCGTCTCAGCTCTCTCAGAACTGCTGATGAAATAGAATTCTAACTTTCATAAGCCTGGCGCCAAAAATTCAATGGGGGAAACACGAAACTTTAAATTGAAGCTGCTCCTTTTGATTAGAAATGTGAAATGTACATTGCATCATCACCTCCCGCAAAGAATACATACATACGTTATCGTTCTACAACTTTCTATCGGTTATGGGCATTGATGAAATTCATTTCTGCAAGTCATGTATCAATTAATTTATTTATTTATACATAAATTATTCAGTGCTACGGACTTTGGAACATGCGAGAACACAATTTAGTCTCAACCTTTAATGAGCAGACTTTTAGATCCTTAAGAAAGGATTCTAGAATCTAGATTGATTCTATTACTATATGAACTCGGCACGAAATATGGCCAGAAAGTTCTTGAAGTAAAAATATTTACATTCCCAATTTGTTCATCGTATCTAAACAGGTTTTACAGGGCGTACGTTTGTAAATCTTTTGCAAACTCCAAAATAAATTATATATTATATTATATACTATATGTACATATGAGTTAGAGACAGAATGTGTTAGATAAAAAGTTTTGTTTGTATAGCTAAGACCATAACGGTCGACTCTGGCGGCTCGTGTCATCATAGAGAGTTGTAGATAAATCGAAATTACTTTGAATTTGGGCTTATCAACTGCCTGGCTAAAAATATATACAATATTCAATCAATTAGTATCTGGGAAGTTCATTCATAGAACTCGAAGGAAATGATTTGCTTATTAATAGCAATGGAGTAAGTATAGGGAGATAAGTAAATATTTTATTTATATTCAATTAAAATATGAATAAATCCGCCAAGATAGGGACACACTCGCGTGTCCAGCAGGGTCTATAAATACAAGATAATAATATAAAATAAAGGAAATTGTATGTAAATCAATTGACAAGTGTACCAATTGACACTATCTAAAGAATAAATTATACAACTGTAATTGTATTATTATTGATAAGTTTAGTCTCACCTTGAGAGCCACTTATTCCCGACAACATATTCCGGGATTGATTAATTTATTGTTAAAATGTAAAACTTTATTCCAAAAATCAGCAATATTTTTTGTTTTTAGATTACAATTGGATTTTGCATAAATTATATGAAACCGCATGAATTTGTTGCAATTTACAGCAAGAGACTAAAGTTGGTACACTTTTGAGATTTTGAATCTATCGACCGAAGATCGATCGATCAGTTGGAGTGGTAAATGTAGATACTAATAAAATTTGAGCTGAACTTCGGACAAGTTGAGGATTGCACGGGAGATTCTTACAGAATATCGTTGTATTTATGTATGTTTGCTGATCTGATCCGTGATCTGTGGCAGAGCTGTATGGTTAGCTATATAGATATTATGAGGGTCTCTGGTCTGACTGTGTCTGTAGTTTCTATGTGTGGCCACAGTTTGGAACTGCGTTTCAGTTACTATTGAGTTTGAGTTTAAGAGCTATTGTTAGGTTTTAGCTTTGGATTGAGTTGGCTTGAGTCCAGTTAAGTTCTGTTTGTTGATTGAGTGTAGTTTGTTTGATGATATATTAGTTGAGTTTCCAGCAGCCGTAACAGCATCAGAGTGTGTGCTTGTGTTCGTGTGTGATGCGGGGCTGTGTTAAAAAATCCTTGTCCTTGGACGTAAATGCTTAATGTTTAGCAAAGTACGAGGGTATATGGTAGTATACACAATACAGTGGGGTATATAAAAGTCGCAGTCGTATAACTCGTTTGTTCAGGTGGTCTACACATTTCCGATTTCTCCACGCGCACGCATCCGAATTTTATTAGAGATTCGTTTTACTTGAAGCCCCAGCGCTCTATGGCTTCAAATAAATGAACCGTCAGTGTTCCTCCGGGGGAGTACGGAACTCAGAGATCCAGTCGGTCACGCGCAGACGAAAGATGTCCGTCTTGGTCACAATCCAGTCCCGATACTGGTGCGGTATGTACTCCACCAGTTTTTCCGATATCTCCGGATTCTTGAACATAATCATGTAGATGAGGAGTATATTGATAACAACGAGCACCATGAAGGTAACCAGTGTGGAAAGGGCAACCTTTTGGATCATATTCAGCCAGGAGGTGCCATTGGTCGATTTCTTCTTTTGATTTGTCTTCTGGTTGGCAGACTTTGCTCCATTCCCTGCTCCCACTGCATTTACTGGCTTGATTGTCAGGTCGTTTTCCGCGGCTTCGGCCAATTTCTTCAATTTCGCTTTCTTGTTATTTGGTTTGGTCGACTTCTTGGCCCCTGGCTGGGCACCATTCGCCTGGGCACTGCTGGGGGCATCCCCTCCGCCAGACATGAGGTCAGCACTCTGTTCACGCTCTTGGGACGCCTGGGCCAGACGCTGACGCTCGGCCACGGACTCCATGCTGATGCAGACGTTGACCTGCAAAATGCGAGAAAAGTTGTACACAAGAGGCCACTCAGCCCACTCGAGTGGAGTGGCACTTTCCCACTTACACAGTTCTTTGCCGCCTCTTGGCAGCCCTTCAGAGTGGAGCAGGTACCCACAAATTTCGCCCAGGTAGGATTCAGCGGATTGCCCTTCAGATCCAAATAGCGAAGTCGACGCAGTTGGCCGATGCTCAAAGGCAAGTAAACCAAGCAATTGTCGAAGAGGTCCAGATGACGCAAATTTAGCAGCAATCCGAAATCTTCGGGCAGATTGCGTATTTGATTCTTACTTAGATCCAGCCTTACCAGCCGAGTGAGAATTGAGAAGTTCCGCTGCAGGATGAAAATATCCATAAACTATGTGCTATTATTATATGCTTTCCGCCTACTTACTCCCAGGCTAGTCAGACGATTGCTAGACAGATCCAAAACGGTGACTCGCTTGAACGAAGCCTGCAAAGGACAAAGGCGTACTGAAAAGGAGTAGCATTTGGGGAAGCAGGGTCACATCACCGAAAAGAAACCCCCGAAAACGACATACTTTAAAATCCCATTTCCCTTCTTTTTACTTTTTTGGCTGTTAGAGAGGGGTGGCAAGACCAAAAATCAACCCCCTCAAGCAGTTTTGGCTGCACTTTCCCACACACTCACACCATGACACTTGAGCAAGGCAGCAACCACTCATACACACACATCACTTCCTCTGCCTGAGCAACCAACGTCAGCGTTAATTGCAAGCCAGCCGGCAGGCAGCCAGAGCATTGAGAGTTGGAGCTCCTTCTCTCTCGCTGTGTGCGCAAGCGAGATAGGCAGTGACTAGACTTTTGCCAGACGATAGAAAATTCAACGAGCAGAAGGGGGACGGTGGATAATGCAGATGGAGACACCACACAGCCCAGCCACATAGCCGCTGGTGTGTTAATTAGCCAGTAATTCGCCCATTACTCACAATTTCTTTGACCGGTATCTCGCTCAGCTCCGAGAGACTCAGGTCGCAGACCTCATCCTGTACGCGATCCTTCACGTTCACTTTAACCTTTTCGCCGACTTTCGGCATTTTGTCACCTTTTCTTCACTGTCAATTTCCGTTTTTAATTTCCAAAATAAGCAAGTGCCGCAAAACGCGAATCAAAACACGGCCGCACGGCAGAGCTGACAGAACATCGATAGTACTATCGGAGGCACGACATGTGCTATCGATGTACAAAGGCGCACGAGACGTTATGGTGTTAATTTATTACTTTGGGTACTTTTTAAAATTTAAAGAATTGTTGAAAAATATTTGTGTTGCGTTGTCATTGTTTTGATATGTTGTTCTTAACAGCTGTAGCGTCGATATGTTGTTATATCAGCCATTCAACTAAATTTTAAATGGAAAGAGCCCATGTACCTCTCCCAAAGGGTACCGTTTCTTATAACAAAAGATTAAACCGTGTAATTTCTCTCTATTTCATCTTATTGAAGCCGCGTCAACTTCTGGCCACTTTAAATTTATTTTGTAAAACAATGTTCAACTTGTATAAAATTTTGCGCCATATGGTCGAATTGGCAGGCTACTATAGCTTAATCCTCATCCTCTTCGGGAGCGGCGGCACCACCACCCAGGTTCTTCTTCAGGTTCTTGCGCTTGACGCGACCAGGACGGCCGCCGCCGAAGGGCGACTTCAGAGAGAAGTCGATGTGCTTCTGGGAGTCCAGGCGCACTACGAACGATGGGATGTTGACCACTTGCTTGCGCACACTAGACGGAGGGAAACAAAAGATAATTTCGATTAGTTCTGGCGCACACAGGTCCAGCACGTGGTGGCTGCGAGGTTTTGGCAAGGCGTTCAGTGCAACTTACGCAATGCGGGATTTGCATTAAGATTGGAGTGAACAGAGTCATCTACGCAATCAAAAGACGTTGAGAGCCGGTGCAGGCATTTATGCCTGTTCGACTCCCAAGTGGTCTTACTGAACAACACATTTGTCTTGTGACTAATTTGCCTAGCGACGTTTGCCGTCGCTGTCCAAGCGATATTTACCGAATGTGACGCTGGCGGATCAGCACACGGGCATGATGGATGGACTTGGCCAATCCAAGTTTGAAGACCTGGGTCTGCAGACGACGCTCCAAGAAATCCTCAATCTTCAGACCGAGCACGTAATCGAGCTTCATGCGAGATTCGTCCAAGACACCAATGCGCACCAGACGACGCAGAAGGGCATTACCTGTAGAAAGAGGAATACCAAAAATTAATGCCAATTCGCGACTTGCACAGTAGCCACATGTTTGGGAGCATCTTCAGTGTGTATTGGTTAACGTCAATGATTTGTTCAGACAAGAAGTGTCAGAATTTATATTATTTAATACAGCTCATCATGTCACATGCCACAAGCGCCATGTTCCATCTCCACCACTTACCCTGGAAAAGACGCTTCTCGTCCTTCTCATCAAGGGTCAGCAGCTCACGAGCAGCCTTACGGATCTTGGCAAGGGCGTACTTGACGCGCCACACCTCACGCTTGTTGCGAAGACCATATTCGCCAATGATCTTCAACTCCTGATCCAGACGCGCCTTCTCATAGGGGCGACGGGGAGTCACATAGGTCTTCGAGAAGACCGACGGTATGCGGCCGTTTACCATGATTCCAACAATTCAACCGTCTGCAAAGCAAATGTGTGGTTAGATTTCAATCTCCTTCAATTTCAAACATCCCAATAGTTTTCGCCCCGATTTATCTATTGAGGTCCTCGTTGATGCTTTACACAGTCTTTGCTAACAATATTTTACATTTTTTTTATTTTTAAACTATATATTTTCTTAATCTTGCAGAAATGGAAATTTTTACGTACGTTGCGGTTGGCGAAAGAAGGGAAAGAGACGGAAGATTAGGGATGACAAGTATATGTTGATATATGAAATTATCGAAATACATATATGGTACAGGGAGACAGCGACATTATCGATATTTGCCAATTGCATGCTCTCTGGGTACATTGATTTGTGTTTGTTTACAAAATGAATCCCGTGAAAAATTCAAATTTTTTACGAAAGCCGGAGGAGTGTTTTATTTTAGTGTTGATATGGAGCTGTATGTGTTTTTATAAATTGATAAAAGGAGAACCGAGTATTAGATTAAAAAATTCGAATATATATATAATCATTTTTCGTTCGACTGCATTAATAAGTTTTAAATCGTCTTCGTTTAATGCTCTTTTGTAGCTCTCCTGCGCTTGTTTTGCTTGTTTCCTTCCTCGTGTCTTGATTCTGTTGACATAAGAAAGATTAATTCTTTCTTTTGCTGCTGTGTTTCTGGAATTCAATCGGCCGGATTTATGGTATGTTTTCTGCCCATCTGAGTACTCCCCGCAATATTCTGGCGCCAACAAAAACAGGGTTGCTTTCTTATCGTTTGTATGGGAAAATCATCTCTGATTCTGTCACAAGGAAATTTCGCGCATCTGTGTATTGGGCTTATTAATCGATGTTAAGTGCAGGAACACAACTGGCACAAAATAACCGATATTTTTTTGCGATAAGTAACACGACTTCGGCGGTTATGCCAACTAGTATCAATTAAAAGGTAAAATATTTGCCAACTTCTCAATGTATTTTTATTAAATATAGGAATCCACAGGGCTTCTGGTATAGTGCTGCCATTCAAATTTAGGCGGTTATTTTGAAATAATGTCATCATCTGTAAATTCAAAGAATTATTACAGATACAGTCTAAAGACTAGAGAGATAGTAACACGCACCTATTAAAACCCATTTTTGAATGAATTTTTATTAATAAAGAGACATGGATGAGAGGCAGAGTCCGGGTCACTGCGAATTAGCTGCCGCCTGGGCATGCTGTATGAGCGCGGCTTGGATACGAAGCGTCCCAAGCCCGGATTCTTACCAGTTGCAACAAAATATAGCAGCGAATCGAGAGCCCAAGCACTACCTTTAGCCAGATCCTCCATGGTTTCCCTCGACAGATTGACATTTAAGCACTTGAGAACCTTTTCATTGAATACAATCCAATTGACCAACTTCAACGCTTGGCTGCTACGGGGTACATAGTACTGAAGTTGCACCAGACGGCCGTACTTGTTCTTCAGGATCTTTGCCACTGGCAGCACGTCCGAGAACTCGCGCCGTGTACGGGCATCCAGCACAATTTTATTTTCAACAAGCCACTCATTCAGCACCTCACGCTCCTTCTCCCGCAGACAACGGATGCTCGACATTATACCGGAAGATTGACTAGTTTCCGTGACTAAATCCAAATTTTTCTTAGACAACATAATTTTACACAATTTTTTGTTAAACTTATTACTAAAATTTGGGATTAATTACTGAACACAAACATGTACTAAAATAATGAAATTCTGACAAGGCAATGAACACTTGATCACGGGCAAAATATAAGCAACAGGAAGTAGAAGAGATACACATTTTGTTTAATACCTCTCGGCTGCATATTGTACTTTTATGTCATTCACGCATCAAGAAAGGTTCCCCTCCAAAACCCAGAAAATGAGCAACTTGTTTAAAAAGGGAAATAAAATCACTCTTCCGATCAGGAATATGGTCCCAGATCGTTATCTGTGTAGATATAGAGATCAACGGTGTACGTTCCTTGTCTTCTTCGATTTAAATTGTATCGAAAAAAACAATTCACGGCTTTGATTCAGTTATAAACAATTTAATATAAAAGTAGCTACAAATACGAACAAATTTGAAAACAATTATAAACTTAACTATCTTTATATATACAATTTTATGCCTAGTCTATTCAAATACTATAAAATGGGGACTTAGGAATGACAATTGTAAATGAAATGGTGATAGTGAAAGCCTAGAGAGCTGTGTAATACGAGAGACCAATCTTTTTGGGGGAAACAAATATTGTTTGCCAGACGGCTGAAGATATCAAAGTGACCCTTACAACTACTTGTGCTGCATTGTGTGAAAACTTGTAAGTACATGCTTAAGTACATTCAAATGAGCTTCATGTGAGCTGTTCAAGTCGATTTCCCATTGAGCCTACTTAGTTCGGTTGGGCTGCACGCGTCACTGGCATCGCTTATTCCATGGCTAATTCGAGAGTCGACGAGAGGAGCTGCAATCTGCAGGTGCAGCTCGTAGTCGGGCGCTGCAAAAAGAAAATTCCAATTAAAGAGCTGAACCCAAATCAAAACAAGATGACTAAATGGAGTGCGTGCGAATGGAGTGTGGATGGTGGGTGTGTGGCAGGTGATTAAACAGATGTGCAAGCTGTAAATGAAAGGAAATGAGTCCCAAAGTCAGGGTGATGGAGGAGAAAGCAAAATGTGCAAGTGGGAGAACTCAAATGGTCCTCACTTTGTTCCAGAATGCATTCCAAGTCATCCGGACCATCTATCGTGGGGAAATCAATGCTGGTTGACTCCTTCAATATGACGCCGATATCTTTGTGAGCGCTCATCAAGAACAAGGGAACGTTCGCCTTAGCAAGCTCCTTGTGCAGCGAGCCCATGCCACGTGCGGCAGTGAAATCCAAATCTGCAAGAAAGAGCATAAGCTCCAGAAGAGTATAAAAGCCAATTGGTAGCCTAAAGCTTACCGTGCACATGAGTGCAGTCCAGGATCACCGGCGCAGTGCCATGCGTCGTCAAGGCCTTAGAGATGCCAGAGCGAACCCACTCGATCGCAGGAAAGTAGAGCGAACTGTGCTTGGGTCTAATCAGTATGTAGTTGACGCCGTTGATGGTTTGCAGCTTGGACACACTCAAAACGGGTCGTGCTGCCCGGTAGACCAGAAAGGCAACATCCGCACCAACGCCCAGCAACAGACCAATCTCCACACCCACAGCCAGGCTCATCACAAAGGTAATGGCACCTGGCAGCAACTCCCGACGACTGCAACGCCACAGAGGTCGGATGACCTCAAACTCGATCATAAATATCACAGCTGAGATGATGACCGCACTGAGGGCGGCCTTCGGTATGTACTGGAAGTACGGTGCCAGCAGTCCCAGAGCCAGAAGAACCAGCACGCTTGTGTAGCAGCCCCCAAGGGGTGTACGCACGCCACTGGCATGATTGACAGCACTGCGCGAGAAGGAGCCTGTGACCGGCATGGAGCTGCAAAAGGCACCGCAAATGTTGCTCATGGAGAGGGCAACCAGCTCCCGGGTGGGACTCAGCCCAGCCCCGCCAAAGGCTTTGGAGATGGCCACGTTGCCGAGCACAGCAATTATGGGCAAGATCAGCATCGAGGGCCCCAGCTCCGAGACCTAAAAAGACAGAGAGTAAGCAGTGACCTTGATTTTTCACGACTCTTACCATTTGCTCAAAGTTCTGCGTAAGCTCCGTGCCATTCTTGTCCAGAATGGTGGTCTCAAACTTGGGCAGCGTGATGTTAGGCAGGCCGCTCTTCACCTTTCCCGTGAGGATGTACGGGCAGGAGTCCATCTGCTCGCATGTGCTGTAGGCCAGCGCACTGGTCACGAGCACCACAAGAGCATTTCGACCAGTGGCTACCACCCAAATGGTGCCGCTAATCAGTTGCTGGGCCCTCAAGCTGCGCACTCGTCCAACAAACTTCACGTCTTTCAGTTTCTGTTCAGAAGAGTTTTCGTTATAGACAAAGTACGAGCATGCACGAGACTAACTCACCCGCAACAGCAGTAGAACCGAAATGGAAACCAGTCCCAGGGTAAAATCTCCGCGTCGCACCTGGCTCAGGTTCCCCAACACGGATCGCATGGTATTGATGAAATCCGATCCAGAGCCTCCACGTAATCCCAAAAGACCCTTGAGCTGGGATGTGCCAATTATGACAGCCGTCGCCGAAGTGAAACCCACTGTCACCGGCAGCGAAATGAGGTCCACCAGTGCGCCCAGCTTCAGCACAGCCATGCCCAGCTCCACCACACCGGAGATGAGGCACAAAAGGATGGCGTAGGCCGGTCCCGAGCCCAGTCCGAAGCCTGTGTGCCGGCTGGTCATCAAGGCGAGCAAAGCCGTCGGCCCAATGGTGACCTGTCGACAGCTGCCAAGCAGAGCGTAGACAATTCCGCCCACAAAAGCCGAGTACAGGCCGTACTGTGGCTCCAGGCCCGCCAGTGTGGCATAGGCCAGTCCCTGGGGCAGTACCGTCAGACCAACCGTCACACCAGCTATCATATCGGCCACCGCATCTTGGCCGGTATAGCCGTGCAGCCACTTAAGACCCGGAAACAATCGATATCCCCACTCATTCAGGGTCATTTTTGATTGGTCTGTAATTGGAAAAGGGAAAAGAGAAATGAATTTAATAAGACAAGCTCATCAGCAGAATTGAGATTCACGCCAGAGGATAGTGAACAAATCTGTTATTGTAATTTGCCTGCGGCTTTTCTAAAGATCTAACACTGAGGTTCAACGACTTGACCAGCACAACACGCACTTTGCATAGTCATAAATGTGGTCTACAATACCTGATACCTGAAATCTTATCGAAATGTTATTGACCATTAGCAAATTGAATGGAAATGCTGAAGAGTTGGGTGGGAAGAGAAGAAATATTCAACAAAGAGAGGGATTAGGTTAGATAAACTTTGCATAATCTGTGTGAAATAAAAATGGAATGTTGGCTTAAGGGTCCCAAGCTTAAATATCAATCAAGCTGTAGCATCTATTTTTAAACAAATATAACTTGATACGGGGAATCTACTGAAGGATTATTTTGAATAGAAACACATGTGAGTACACTTATTTCGGCCAGGGTAACACTTGGCTGCTGACAATAAGAATGCGTGATCCGGCCACTTTGAAGGCATTTCAAGCAATGCCAGGCCATGCCTTTAGTAGTTTCAACACTCCAATTTCTAAACCCCTCGTCGAACTCACGTAATTTATTTGCACAAATGTTTCGTTGTTGTTTAACCGCTGAGCACGTTCGATTGCGTTCTAAGTTGCAAGAAATTCTACGACTATTCGATCCCGAACCGAACGCTTTGGGCACTGTCTGGCCCAAGAATGAGCAGAGAGACGGTGCGAGCGTTGCTCGCGTGCTCCAAGAACTGTGATCAACAGAATCATTGATCACACGACCGGCCCCAATTAGCTCAACAAGTGCGAGAGTTGAGAGTATGGTTGGGTTCGCTTAAAACGTGATCAAATCGATCTAAACAATTAAGGCATATAGGGACACATGAGTTCCATTGTTTGGCACATGATTTTACAATTGAGATTCATGATAAATGAGATAAATATTGCCACAACAATTTTGATCAAATTAGTTGTGTAATAAATCACTTTAGAGAGTTATTCTAATATAAAATCTGTGTTTAACAGAGCGTTTACAAAGAACAAACAATTGCATGTTTGTTAAGCGTTGGCTTTTGCTGCCATAGACCAGTTGACCCATTGAATTATAGGCCAAGGACAAGCGATAACAACGGTCTAATGACATGTCTATGGCCATTCAATTCAAGGGTTTTTATCAGCATTCGAATTGATTCGGGAATGAAGGTCGCGTCTCACGTACAAGATAAGGGCCGGAAAAACTAACACACCGTTCACTACACGCAAAATGTGTAAGCTTTAAAATGAAATTGCGAGTTTGTTAGCCTTTTAGAGAAATTTGTGAAATCAGTTCTCTCCCCTAAATCCCCTCAGTTGGGAGGATGGAATGGAGAGACAACGCACTGTAATTGTCGGTTGATTGTTGGCAGCTGCGTGATGGAATCTGCACTCGTTGGTCAATAAACCAAACTAGTTTTCGTTGGCAGTCAATTGAAAAGTGCGTCGAAAACCCTCTCAAACAAGGGAACGAGATTGTTTACTTGGGTTTATTTATAAATTTAGCTAAATATTTATCTCTTCTGGGCTTTAGAGGCCAAGGCGGAAGAAAGTAGCACACACACACAAATACCCACACAAGTGCTGAAGAAACGCCGCAAACAAACACTGTCTGTCAATTCATTTAATTTATAAGAATTCACAACCGCACAAGCACTGCACCCCTCTGATATTATTTTTCTGTTAGAAATTAAGACAACACTACATTTATTTACCGGCGAAACACCCAGCAGAGCGCACTCGAGCCCAAAACTTTTTTCCGAGTTTTTTTAATTGTTTTGAAATCCCAACTGGAGTGCAAATGATGGACTTCAATTGTGGTATGTGATCTTTTGCAATTGTTGTCAAAACGGTATAGGATTTTAATTTTAATTGGGACTCATTTTTTCGTAGGCGATTTGTTTTGCTGCTGAGGGAACAGCTGCCGCCAATTCGCTTCTTCTTTTTGGTCGAGCACGCAGCCCTGGTCGACGACAAGAATACCGATTTTATGCTGTCATCTCTAACATATTAGGTAAGTATACAAATAAAGATAATAACATGCATAATATTGTGGCAATATACCTGCAGGTCTTTCGCGAAATGGCAGACCCCGTGAACAGTCGAAACAAGATCAACAAAAAAAGTGAAAAAGGCTGCATTGAAAGAGCCACCTGGCGTCTTAAAGTTAGACGCTTATCACCCCGTTTCATGGCTTCGAGTTTTTGTCAGATGGTAATAATATACTCAATATTTCTTCCTATCGATAGTTCAATTATTCGTTTTGCAGCCCTGGTTACCAAAACAACCAAAGCAGCCGCATATCACAAGTTTCATGGATAATAAGCGCGCAACGATAATTAAGACATGTCCGGGACCTTAAATCTGCACTGTTCCCTTTCACCGAAGAACTGCAGTGCATCTGAAGATTAGCTGCAAGTAATGCCAATTTGCAGATTGATTGCGCGATACGAAACACATGTGGATGTTCAGAGCTGAAATGGATTGCTTTCCATGGGGACAGGATTGGATGGTTACCTAGGCTATGAGCAAGGACTCGTATGCATATATGTATGTAGTATCAAGCGGTGCAATGAGAAGGTAAGTTGTGTATTGATTGTGGTAGTAGCTTTCTTTTTACATATGTATTCCCATTTGTTGTTTTTCAGAAAATAGAAAGCGCACGCGTCTCTTGCTGCTCTCAAATACACGGATGGCCGATGGGACTCGGCTCGCCAATCGATGTCCCAACAGTTCCAGTTGGAGAGTGAATGCCCCGTCAACACAACCTTGTTTCCGCAGAAACGCTGCTGAGTCGTTGATCCGTCCAAACTTGAGTGTACCTTCGATCTGGATAACAAGTTCTCCATCGAAGGGACCGGTTTCCACTCAGAATAATGCCAAGTCGGATTAGAGCGCAGGCTAAGATTAGAATACATATAATACACAACATAACAAAATGTGTAGATTTTGTACATATATCAATAAAAGGTGTATATCACGACGCTCGGATAATGATTATGGAACTTAAGCATTTTCTTTTGGGGGATCCTTTTATTCTAAAAAGTATGCCCAATTTCAGGAAAAACACACGTATCCTGCAGTCCTTGAGGTCCTCGATGAATTCAAAGGATACAGGAGACTCTTCCGCTCACGAGGAGGTGTGGCATGTCCTGATCGGCCCACAAATTGCGGATAAAACAACAAAATAAATCTGGCATGTTGCTGTAAAACAAAAGTTTTTATTCATTGGTGCACAGTAGCGCCCCCGCGATCACCGCGGTCAAATCTGGAACTGAAATAGCGTAGTTCAAGAATTTACCGCTTCGTTTTGGGGCGCCACGGTGTGAAAAAACTAGCACAGTGGCGCCCCCGCGATCACGACGGCCAAGTCTGGAATTAAAATAGATTAGTTTGAGAATTGGCCGCTCTGTGTTGGGGCGCCACTGTGAACTTTTGAAATTGCCTCGCTCAAATGGCCGAAAACTGGAAAATTTCCAGACCAAGTACCAGGCGAACAGAAGTCAGCAGAAGGTAGCTGGTTTTTATTTTTTCAATGGTGTCAAGAGCTGGCTGCTATGAAACTCGGCGGTTTTTTTTGAATCTCAAGTCATTAAAGGTATGCACCATATCGGAGTTCCACGGGACATTTTTTGTTGTTTTCTCCTTAATTTGGGGTCCGCTCAGGACATGCCACACCTCCTCGTGATCAGGCGAATGTCCTTTAACGTTTTCAATCCTTTCGGATGCAAGGACCTTAAGGATAATGGCATTTTAAAGATGTTTTTAAATGTAATCCCTATAATGGCATAGCTTGGCTGTGTCCTGTCGGATCAGGACATACCACGCCTAATCGTGATCGGGACGATGCCTCGGATTGTTTTCAGTCCTTTCGGATGCAAGGACATAAAGGATAATGTCCTTTTCCTGTTGTTTTTAAGTATTGTCCCTACAACGCCACAACTCGGCTGTTTCCTGTCGGATCAGGACATGGCATGACTCCTCGTGAGCGGAAGAGTCTCCTGTGACGTTTGAAACCATCAAGGACCTCAAGGACTTCAGGATACGGCTGTTTTACGCAATTTTGTAATTGGGATATGTTCACCTTGAAAGTATGCAATACTTTTTAGCATAAAAGCAGCCCCCAAAAGATACTTCATATATTTTAAAATGTTATCTGAGCAGCTTGAAAGTATGCTATACTTTTATTTGTAACAAAAACTTTATAATACATTTTGAAAATGTGGGATTTTATCTATGTACATCCTGCGACCAAATCTTCGGAAGGATGGTTGCAATGACGGAGCGTTCACGCTCCCGCTGGACCACCAAAAAGTTGAGCTCAATGTTGGGGTACGACACCGCTACCACATCGGCCAATTTGTGTTTGGAGAGCTGCAAGATCCTCATCCTTCAGCTCCATGATAACGAAATCGGATTTGATTTCCTGAAAACACACACAAAACAAGACCATGTAAAAAAGAGCAGCTGGCAAGCAATAGACTCACCCATTCCCGCTACTGCAGAATATTTGCGAGTGCCTTATTCTCTCATCTTTCGCGTTTCCGCTGGCGTTCACTGTCTGTCTTGACCGAGGCAAGCATGGTGCAGTAGAGGATCATGTAGCAGCAGTACGAACTGATTTTTTCAGCCCAGCTCGGCCGTAGCACCTCACCATGGTATTCTTGTGGAATATTCTTTGCTCAGGAGCAGCCAAGGGCTCGATATCCAAGGGATGTCTTCACATTGCTGATAGCTTCATCATTGGGCAAACTGTGGAGGAAGAAAACACATACAAGTCTGCCCATCAATTATATCGATGCGTACCGCTGGTATACTCACTTTCTCTGCGTGTCGCGAGGGATCAATGAGTGGTTGCTTATCCTCGTCTGGCACATCATCGTCCTATATCTCGCCATCTATAAATATATTTGTTGATCTGATCATCCAAACGATGCAACAGACGCCACATGGAGGGCTCTGTACCCGGATGTTTAGTACCTGCCGCCTTGTACTCGTACAGCATTTCACTTGTTGCGGCTTCAGCCATGGCTATTTACTAAGGTTTTAAATGCTTCAAATGCTTAATTTAACTATTTCTTTAATTAAATTTTGTACATGTGCCTTTGCTTCAGTGTGACCGCGGAATTATCGATCAAATATACCGACAGACCCTCGGAAATAAACCGAAATATACACTTGCATTTTCAAAATATACTGTAAATATACCGTACATCTTAAATTATTTTCTTCGATTTTGATGTTTTATTTTATATTACTAGCTAGGTAAGAGTCTTCGCACCAAAACTATAATTTTATCCGTTTTATCAATCAATTATCCACAAGATTGGCTAGATTAAAACTAAAAAGTTCAAAACGAATAATTAAACATCGATAATAAAAACACATATCGAGTATGTTTTTTATATCTGACAAAAGCCCGTTGCCATGAAAATTGACAATGTGTTTTAAGGAAATAGGCGCAAGGACCATTAGTCTTGAAAATCAGCCAATCTTGAGGAGAATTACATGATGAAGTAAAATTACAGTTTTAATGCTGAGAGTCCTATTCAGCTGGTAATATTAAACAGAAGATCCAAAGAGATTTTATATTAACGGTATATTTACAGTATATTTTGAAAATGAAAGGGTATATTCGGCATATTTCCGAGGGTCTGTCGGTATATTTTATCGGCAATTCCGCGGTCACACTGAACAAAACATACCGACAAAGTAAGCGTGGCGTCGCTTGGCGCTTGAAATTTGAAGCTAACGATCGAAAAAAAAACCAATTTGTGAAAAACACAGAGCGTCGGAGAATAATTGAGTGGAATATAATTACTTTAAAATGAAGGCAGTGTAAGTAGAATGTGAGAGCTGAAAAGTGTGCAGGATAATTCATGGGTAATCGACTTGCAGATCACGAACGCCGATGCGCGTCGCTAAGACACCGCGAGTGCATCAAACGACAGAGAAACAACGTCGGGACACTGCGGAAAAGGCAAAGGATCCGGTAAATGTGTTCTGCCGCGTCCGCCCACTCCAATCGGATGCGGACCTAACCTCTCTGCGGGTGAAGAACTCCACGACAATTGCACTGAATCCGCAGGATCAGCTGCTGCAGCACCACAAACAAAACGGCGCCCAGCGCGAGATACAGTACATATTCAAGCACGTCTTTCAGTCGGATGCCACGCAGCAGGATGTGTTCGCGTCCGTGGCACAGCCACTGGTCGAGAACCTAGTGCGTGGACGGAACAGTTTGCTGTTCACCTATGGCGTCACGGGCAGCGGCAAGACGTACACAATGACTGGCAACCTGAGGCATCGCGGCATAATGCCCCGCTGCCTGGATGTGCTATTTCGCACCATATCCGATTTTCAGGCCAAAAAATTTGTCTTCAAGCCGGACAAGCTGAATGGCTTCGAAATTCTGTCCGAAGAGGATGCACTGCTGGAGAGGCAGCAAGAGATGAATCTGCGCTTTGCCGGCTCCGGTCGCTTTGCCTACCGAAACAAGGACTCGGATCCGGAGATAGCCTCGCAAGCGTCGGTGGAGCCAACGCCACTACTGGGCCTCGACGAGGACAACATGTATTCGGTGTTTGTCACCTACATAGAAATATACAACAACAGTGTGTATGATCTCCTGGAGGACTCGGGCATACAGAAGTAAGTGGCTGGGATATCCTATCCTTGGAGTGTGCCAGTAAGTAATCATCTATTTGCAGGACTTTGCAAAGCAAAATCATTCGCGAGGATGCCCAACATCACATGTTCGTCCATGGCGTCACCGAGGTGGAGGTGAAAACGGTGGAGGATGCCTTAGACATCTTTCAAATGGGACAAAAGAAAAAGCGCATGGGCCACACGGTCCTGAATGCCGAGTCCAGTCGCAGCCACTCGGTGTTCAACATACGGCTCGTCCAAGCGCCCACCGACAGCCAGGGGGAGAATGTTGTCCAGGACAGGCATAACATCACAGTCAGCCAGCTGTCCCTGGTCGATCTGGCCGGCAGTGAGCGCTCCTCGCGCACCAAGAACACTGGGGTGCGGCTTCGCGAGGCTGGAAACATCAACAATTCACTGATGACGCTGCGCACATGCCTCGAGTATCTGCGCGAGAATCAGCAGGCAGCCAGCAATGGCTTTGCCCCAAAGAAGATACCCTACCGTGACTCGAAGATCACGCACATGTTTAAGAATTACTTTGACGGCGAGGGCCAGGTCTCCATGATCGTCTGCATCAATCCAAGAATGGAGGACTATGACGAGAATATGGTAGGAGCTGGCTACGGCTACTCTGTCTTCCCCTGTTGCTCAAAATTTCCCTATTTACATTGCAGCAAGTTATGAAGTTTGCAGAGATGACTCAGGAAGTGCAAATAGCACGGGCCACGCCCATGAAAATGGACCTGGGACTGACACCAGGCCGCCGCAAGGCCAACAAGCTGTTCAAGATTGCAGTCAACAATCTGAACGAGCTGGGCATTCCCGAGGCCAAGGACCTGGAAGTGGATGTGGGCTTGGTCTACAGTCTGGGACCCGATTTTCCCAGCTACCAAATGGACAGCCCTGAGGCAGAGGTCAAGATCCAGGAGCTCATGCGTTACCTGGAGCAGCGCATTGAGAAGCGAAAGAGGCTGCGCGGAAATTTGGATATCAAATGTTAGTCGTACAGCTTCCACTTCTATAAAAGGCATTCCTTCTAATTCATTTTGTTTACTTGTAGGCGACAATTTCCGTCAGATGCTGATGAACTTGGACCGAGAAAACTTGCAGCTGCGGACGGAGCTAGCTTCCCTGAAGGCCGTCTACAAGCAGGAGCGTGACCGCAGCTCCGCCTTGGAAAAGAAGGTGCGAATCCATGAGAGCTCCATCGATGTGCTGAACAATACGCTGAGTAAGCGGGACAGGCAGATCGAGGAGCTGACATTCAAGCTCAATGAGAAGGAGAACCTCCTTACCCAAAAGGAGCACGAGAAGGAGAAGCAGAAGAAAAAGTTCAGCTCCAAAATGGCAGTGGAGTCGGACAAGAACAAGCGGGAGCTGGAGATAAAGCTCCGCCAACAACGGGAGAAACTGCACGAACGTATGCGCATCAAGGACGAGAAACTGCGATTGGTTTCGAATATTCTACAGTCTGAGGATCTGCCGAGCATGCCGCGTTCGCAGAGCTCGGAGGATTTGCTCAACGACAAGGATCGCGGCCCATTCACAGCTCGAACCGAGTCATCTGTGCCTGCCACGCGAACAGACATCTATGCCACGCCTCGACATGTAAGCCAGTGCTTGTCCTTCTGCTCTGTCAGTTGTAATCTAATGTCTCTCCATCCATCCATCCAGGGCGTGGCAGCTGCCAACAACCGACATCGACGCTCGCGTTCTGCTGGCGACAAATGGCTGGAGCATCGTGCAGCCAATCCCGTGCCACTCGGCACTATTATGCAGCCCTTTCTGAAGAATCGCAAGTCGGTTACCAAGCTGACGGACATGAAGACGCTGACCGAACACGGCGCCAACAAATACTGCCTTGTCTCACAGGAGGCCGACACAGACGGTGATGTGGAGACGAAGCTGTACAAGGGCAATGTGATACCCACCTGTGGCGGCGGTGCACAGGTGGTGTTCAACGACGTGGAGTGCCTCAAGCAGAAGTCACCCGTCCATTCACCAACGCGAAAGCGTCCCAGCAATGGCACGATGTCGGCTATGGGCGTTATCAGCGCCCTGCCCAGCACGGTCACCTCCGTCCAGGATGTGGCCTCGCGTTGCAACCTCGGCATCGAGGGGCACAGTAGCAAGAAGACAAAGATCTAGAGCGCTGTTCTGAAGTTGATTTTCCATTTAGATTATTTTTCTAGTTAACGTAACATACAATTAAAGTTTACACGTCCTTAAAGTTGAATCGAGAATGAAGTGATTTGTTTTTTGAAATGATATCCAAGTAAATAATCTGTATAAATATTCCACACATCGATGAATTCGTAACCTCGCAACTGAGTAAAGCATCTCCAACATCTCGAGAGTGGCCTATGGCCATGGGAGGAGTGCGAACACAACGTCCATTTATAGGTTTATAATAATAAATAGTTTTACTGCAAAGTATTCAATATTTTTCTTGCATTAGTACATATCCGCCCCTGCCCCTTGATTATTATGTGAACTAATAAAGTAGCAATCAGAAGCAAATATGTACAATACACATACAGATGTCTATGATGGTATTAACTATTATTTTTTGTTTTTATTGTTATTCCTGCGTTTATTCAATGCTTAAACCGATAAATTTATTGAAATACATACGGTACCGTTTTACACATACATATTTGTAGATTAATTTCAATTACTAATAAATCAGTCTATAATTAAAATATATGTTTTTCGCTTGATGATTTCATGTATGTATGTATGTACGTATGCATGCATGTGGTGTGTATAAGTGTCAGCGTTTGTGTTGTGTGTATGTGTGTGTGTGTGGGTGTGAGCTGCTCTTCACGAGACTACTAACGGGATGACTTTTCTTCTTAACGCTATATATATATATACGGCAATTGTGGCAGGTTCCTGGCAATGAGGAATTTTAGTCAAAATCAAATGAAGGCGCACTCCCCGCACCCACATGGAATTTGGAATCAGCCCCAATGGGATGGTGGTGTGGTGTCGAATCGAATCGAGTCGAGTCGAATCAAACCCAATTAAATAATTACAACATGGATACATGGACACACGTGGTACTACGTGGGGTACAGTTAAAACAAAAAACGGGAACCACAACTAAATTTGTAACATAATCGGCATAAACGGCACGAAAACTCAATCTCAAATCAAGTGCAAATATTAACATATACATCGTTCATCATAATCATTAATCATCTTTAAATTCAAATTAAACAAATACCAATTTAATCAATATAAAGCTGTGTGTTTTTCATAAACGAAACCTTCGCCTTTCTCTCTCTTTCAGGGCCTCAACTCAAAAATATTTCTCTTCTGTAGCTGTAAACTGTTAACTGTAATTGTATGCTTAAAATTTCGTAATACGTAATATTATAATATTCTTTTCCAGACGCACTTCTTCAGACCGACAACTAACTAATATACTCGTATGTATGCTGTTTCTCGATCTCTATATAACTATAAGTATGTTTGTATGCTATGTATGTATATAATCGTAATAAAAACTAAGGAGCAAAAAATTATTCTACGGTGGAAAACGAATTTTGGCTATAAAGCAACGTTAATTAAAGAAACAAATTATTAACAAGACACACTCTCCTCTCCACTCTACTCCTCACAGCCACACCCCCTCCCCACCTCTGAAAAAACTACGCCCATCTGGCGCGTCTCTCGCTCTCTCACAATATTTTCGTGTATGTGTGTGGTGCATGAGTGTGGTGTGTGCATGTGTGGATATATGTTAGCAGCTGCATTTTTGTTGGCAAGGCAAGCGTTAACATTTACATTACGTTACATTAAGTTACGTTACGGATTCACCCATCCGCTGTATGTGTACCTCTGATGTTTGCATGATTGTTGTTTTTGGGGTTGTGTGTAAATTGTGGCTTCAACTGTTTTGTTGTTTGTTGCATGAGTGAAATCTCGATTGAAGACGCTGCTACCCATACCAATGCGGATCAGCAGACGTGTTCGCTGCAGCTGCAGCCGATTGAGTGGCTCCTATGAACACTTGACACAAGCGCCCTCCACATCAAAGTCCAGGACCATAAGCTTCGTTTCCTCTGTCCCATTGCGTGAGCCAACCGCACAAATCAGCTTTGTATCATTTGCCCTGAAATCATTACAGCATCAGAGCGTTAGATCCCACTCTTTCCTCTAAATAAAATTATTATAGCGCTTACCTAATCCTCCACACAACACCACCAGAGCCACCCGAATCCAAAGCCACGAGGTTGCGTATAAAATCGCCCGTCTTCACGTCCCACAATTTGACAGTGCCATCGTCCGAGCTGGTGACCACAAATCGTGAATTGAATTGCAGGCAGGTGACCGCAGACTGATGCTTGTTGGGACCTTTGGAATGCAAATTGAAAGCAGAATTAGCAGGGATTCTTAAGATGCTCAGCCATGTCCCATACCCGACAGCGTTTGCAGACATTGTCCAGTTGTGATGTCCCACACTTTGACAGTGGAGTCGGCATTGCCAGAGACGAGTATGTTCTGGCGCAGCTCCATGCCCGACGTCAGGCTCTGATGGCCCATCAGAGTGTGCTTGCAATTGCCCGTTTCCGCATCCCACACACGAATGGACGTGTCCAGTGAGCCCGACACCACATGGACACCATCGAACTAAAGGGGAAACCAGAGTATAATAAGATCATGCTCATCGATGGGTATCTCTATTTTAGTACCTGCAGTGAGTAAACGCGATTTGTGTGCCCCTGCAGCGTGTGCAGACACTCCTGCCGCTCTGGATGCCAGATCTTGACCATGTAATCGTACGCTCCGGACACAATAAGCTTTCCATCGTATTGTACACAACGCACAGCAGCCAGATGGCCAACAAGGACATGCAGACAGGAGCCCAACTCGATGTCCCAGACCCGCAAGGTGGCATCTCGAGAGCCACTGACCACCCTGGAGAGACGAAACGGTGATTAGTAACGAGCTCCAGAGCTTCGATTGCTGCTTCCACTTACTTATTGCCATGCAGATGCATGCATCGCACAGTGGACGTGTGCCCCTGGAGTGTGTGTACACAGGCACCGCTGTCCATATCCCAAACCTTCAACGTGCGATCCGTACTGCCCGAGATGATGATGTTACCAGACATTTGCGACGACCAAACACCACCAGTGTGGCCCACCAGTGTGCGTAGGCACTAAACAAAGAGATCACTTCAGACCAGAGCTCAGAGAGCATTCATAGATCCAGATTCACTTACCTTTCCATTGACTGCAGACCACACCTTGAGGGTGTTGTCATCGGAGCCGGACACAATACGATTGCCAGAGAACTGCAGGCATGTGATGACGTGATCGTCGTGGCCCTTCAGCACCTTCGGCTTGCGCACGGGTCGCGAGCGCCAGTTCATCTCGATAATGTGCTGCCGCATATAGGCGGCCTTCCATGGCGAAGAGATGGGCGGCATGTTGCCATCGCGTCCCCGTTTTGGTCGGTCGCTGCGCGATTCCGTCTGGATCTGGCTCTTGCGGCACTTTTCCTTCCACAGCAGATTGTCGTCGCAGAGGAAGCGCCAACTGCGACACGTCTGGGCAGCACGCAGCAGATCCTTCGGCTCCAGATAGGACAACACCAGCAGGGCTATCTCCCGGGGCAGCAGCGAAATAAAGTCCCGCTGGAACTGTGGCTCGATCACCTTCATCATGTGACGCACCTGCGACGGATCGCAATGGTCAATCAGACGATCGACAGCCAGCAGACGCTCCACATGGGACCAGCGCTGGAACTGCTGCAGCCAGTGCTGCAGCTCTGGCGGCGGATTGTCACGGGCGGACACACCGCGCGGTGTACGACGCCCAATCGGTGTCGTGGTGCTGGCGTTGGACACCAGCGATGGCGTAAGCGACAGCACCGCTGTGGGGCCCAAGTGCTGTGACGACGAGCGTGGAGTGGATGCAAAATCGTAGGCAATACGCTTGCGGCTATTATCGCCGACTCCAAAGCCAGCACCGCCAATACCGCCGCTGGCCGAGATGGCCATGGAATACTCACAGCCCTCGAGAATGCGCACTTCGTTGTATTTGCGCTTGCGCTGTTGAGAAATCAATGTTCCGGTATTGGTGAATGCGGTGGAGGAGCCGCCGTCGCCAATGGCCGAGGAGGATGTGGACAAGGAGATGGGCTCGTCGTACTCCACTGGTTCCATGTCGTAGGGCTCGCTGAGGCTGCCGTTGCTGCCGCTGCTGTAGCCACTGTTGCCATTCTGGCACGTACAAATCTCCTCCAAGTCCGAGTTGTTCTCCTCATCGCAGTTGAACCACGACTCGTCGCCATCTCCCGGTTCGATCAGACCACCATCCACGACATTGTTGTTGCTGCTGTTGGCTCCAGCTGCACCCGCGGCGCCCTCTTCGACCACAACCTCCAGGACTATGACATCGTTGGAGCCATTGCGTCTTTGACGTGTGACCAACGCATGAGCTGCAGCACCGCCCGATGTTTTTGCTACACCGGCCACGCCGCCGCAACCCGGTAGGCGCGCGAATAGACGTTCCTGTGTCTGGGCACTGGCGTTCACTTGGCGCGCCGCCTTTGCTGGGGCTGCGTACTCACGTCGCGTTGTGCTGCTCGATGTCGAGGAGGAGGATGCTGACGTGGACGTCGAGGCCTGGGCATCATCGGCAACGGCCGATCCGGAACACGCCGATCCGGATGATGATGTGGAGTGTAAAGCGTATGTGCGGCCGCCATCCTGAGAAGTCTGCGAGCCCACAGAGCTGAAGGAGATGGACTGGGCGGATGATGATGCACTAGGTTTCTCCTCCTGCTCCTGACAGCTCAAAGTGGATGTGGATGTGGATGGAGCATCATTCGAATTGGTATTGGTGAACACATCCGTTCGAGCAGCTCCCGTACAACTGGTGCCTGAGCCCGCACCCGCCGCTTCTGATGACTGCGACAGCGGCATGGTGCTGGATCTGGTGCTCTGGCTGCAGCTGCTGGACGCTGCTGCACCCACTGTTGAGGATGTGCCCAGGGTGGATCCTAGATTCAGTTTGGCAGTGGACTTGCTCAGCCGACTGTTGGTATACTTGCGGCTGCTCGTGGGGGTCGTCGATAGATCCTTGTACGTACACTGAACGGATGGGAAATGAATTTATTGAGTTATTATATTCGAAGGAATGCTCTTTGGAATGAATAATCTCTAGAGATCTCTCTCTATTTACAAGACTGACAGTTTTACGACTGCTTGTTTTCGGGGCTTTCCATGTTGATTGATAAATTACTCACCTTGCTGTCCGAAGAGACGGTTCGTCCGTTGCTGCCGCTGGGCCAATCATCGCTGCTGCTGCTGCTGATGACTCCGCCGCTTCCGCTGGCATTTGCTCCGGGTCCTGCTGCTGTCCCTCCGCCACCCATGGACTTGATCAGACTTAGATTCAATTTGTTCCGACTCAGCAGGGAGCTGGTGCGCAGAATGATGCCACCAGTGAGACGCTGCTCTGTCTCAAAGTCGCGCCGCTCTATCAGATCCATCGACTGGATGTCCGCCTTGGACAGGGGCTGGGTGTTGCAGTTGGAGTTGGAGCTGCAGCTGGATGTGGATGCAGAGGCCTCCTCTTGCGCCCCACCCGATGCGGCAGATGTGGCCGATGCGGCTGGCGAGGGATTCGACGTGGCGTTGGCGGTGAGACTCATCTGCTTCAGCCGCACTGACATCAGCCTGTCATGGAGTGATGTGGATGTGGCGGCATCGTCTGCCTCCGGCCGGCTGTCGTCGGAGTTGCCTGGCTCAGACTTGGTTCCTCTTCCATGTGGATGTGCTTCCTGGTGCTGGTCTTCCACCTGATCCTCATTAAGCATAAATTCGTCGCTCAGGCGCTTTGGTTTTCCGACCTGATCGCCGAACTCTGACGGTACATCGGTCCCATCGGGATGGGGATGCGGCAGAGCCTCCTCTACGACGGGTGTCTCGAGGAATATTTTGGAGCCATCGGCGGCCATGATGGTGCCGTCGGGCAGGGCCATTTGTGATGTGTTTGGACAGTCGATGCCAGCCACAATGTCCTCCACATCATCATAATCCTCGATCAGCTCCTCTTCATCTTCTTCGTCCAAATCCTCCACATCTGCCTCCACTTCCTCGACGTCCTCCTCCTCCTCTTCATCATCATCATCATCGTCGTTTATAAGGCAGACAATCGGCGGCTCCTCACTATCATTGAAGAAGCCCCCATGACTGTGCTCGGAGGAGGGATGGTCATCGTCGTTAATGGTGTCTGTGGATGAGCTATCATCCACGGCCACCACCACGCCAACGGTAGATGCTGGCCTCGTGCTGGTGGGCAGTGAGTTGGAAGAGCTAATCTCAAAGGTCTCCAGCACCCCGGAGGTGCTGGACTCATCATCCAGCACTACGGCAAAGCCATGCTGAGAGTTCGACGACACACACACGTCCTCCACATCCTCCCTCAGAGTTGACATAGATAAAAATGCTGATACAGCTGATTGTGCTGTTTTTGCTCCTGCTTCCTGGCTGGTAGTTGCCGTCGCCGTCGCTGCCGCCGCCTGACTCTTCAGTTCAATGAGCTGGCCGCTGACCGTACACTCCTCCTCTGCACTGGTCCAGGAATTCCCGCTAACAGCTGGAGGACATCCTTGTTCCATAATAATACTTGACGAGCATCCAAAACGAAACGGGGCAGCGCGCTTTACCAGTTCACCAGTTCGCTGCCTTTACCTCCTGCAAAGAGAACGATGATCATTAAGGAATGCATTCCATATCAGGGTATGAGGGGAACAGAGAAAAGGAGTAGTATGCTTCAGCCTAGATTTGCCATCCATTTTGATACCTTTTAGTTCCACTTCCTACTGAAATTTATAGACACTCTTATAATACACGTATATTTGATCAATTTCAATGCTCATCCTTTGTGCTCGGGGAGAACTCTGAAAATTCCCACGCAACACGAAAAAAAAAAAAAAAAAAAAAACGGAGAGAAATGAAAAGCAGTGGGAAAAATTGTTTAAGGCAGCCGCTGCCGCCGACGACGTTGTCGTTAAAACTCGAAAAAGGAAATCACAAAAGTGCATCGGATCGGGGATCGGCGGAAGAGGCTAAAACGGCGCGAAGTAGAATGGGAAAAAGAAGACGAAACGGGTATTACAACAAAAAGAAGACACTCACATACACACACACACGCTCGCACGCATACACATATACACAGTACAGTAAGAGGCAGGTAGGCAAGCGGCAGGGCAGGCGGCAGCAAAAAGGTATTGTGGAGAAGAGATGGCGAGAGAGCCAGAAGTAACGGACGTAAGAAGAAGAAGCAGCAGCAGCAGCAAAGATACACAGCAGAAGCAGCAGCGACAACAACAACAACATCACGTACACCTTGCAATTCAAGCCGCTATCTTTTCCCTCCGCCTGGGACTGGCTTGGGGAGAGCAAGCAGATCGTCGTTTCGTGTATCTCGTGCCTTGTCTGTCACACAGCATCATCACCAGGGAGCAGCTAGGGAACCAACCAAAGACCGATCGCACACAAACGAGGCACACATTCACATACACACTCACAAAAGCGTGTAGAAAAAGGGATCTCTGCTGCCAGTGGAGATGGGCAGGGCAGGGGCAGGGTGCGCAGACATTGCAAGGCAGCATCAGCATCCGCAGCGAACAAAAGGGGCGATCACAAAGGAATTTTCAGCAGCGCTCCTGCTGTTGCATCACTCGCCACAACAGACAACAGATCAGATGTGCAGAGGTATTCTCGGGAATATATTTTCCTTCTTTCTCTTCCCACCCTTCGGCGTTTGGCTGTTGACCTCCCCCCAAAAAAACGTTGCTTAGGGTCTTCGGGGTCTCTGCTTTCACGCCGTATTCATACAGTCTGCCTTACATTTACCTGTGCCGCAGGATAGCCAATACCGCAGCACGATGCGCCCAAAGAATTTTTTAGACACGGGAGGAGTCGTCACATTGCTCCCTAAAAACGCACATACACATGTATTTCATACATGCATGTAAATAAGTTAGAAGATAATAGACCAGTAGTTACGATATATGAAATGTTTAGTTAGCCCATTTAAGAGTTTCCGCTGCATTTCATTCTCAGTTCTTGGCCCTAACCCCACTTTTCTGCACCTGCACTGCAGCGATGGTGATGGAGGAGAGCGAGCCAGCCAGCCCCATAATTCGTGGAGCAAACAACAAAAGAAAAATGTGAACATTGTTGTACACACAGACACACAGACACATACGCATACAGAGCAAATGTCACGACATCCACGAGAAAAGTTTGCTGCGTTATCCCTTCTATAATTTGCTTTTAAAATGTTCTGCAAAGCGAATTGACTCTGTGCAACATACCCAAGGCAAACAGTTGCAATTTGGTTAAATTATTTAACTATTCCATCCGCTCAAAGTTTTTTGCGTTTAGCCCACTCACACACACGCACGCACGCACATACAGTTCCACGGGGCACACGTTTAATTGAATTTCCACATACTTCTTTGTGCCGTTGCTCCGGGGAGTACTGTAGACTCTGGAGTGGTACCGTTTAAACCTTACTTTGTTTATTTAATTTTTAGAAACATAAATTTTACTTGGACAGACGAAAAAAACTAATGACTCGAGCCTGCCTTTTATTAATTATCGATATACGAAACCATCATCTTGAAGACAGCACAGGTATCGCGTGAAATTACTATCGATGGAGTCGTTACGGCCGTATGACACTTTGCTAACTGCCTGGCTGCAGTTGTATTGGACTGCACTTAAATTGAAGAGTGGGACCAGCCATAAATAGCATGCAGTGTGAGTGAGATTGGGATAAGCACGGACTTCAGAACTAATTTATCGTTGTGTCACTCGTGCAATCTCTGAATTGTCAGCTAAGTCTAATGTCATACGCCCATTTGCAGTTAGACATTTAGCAAAGTCGAATGTGATACGACCTTAAACAGTGCAATGAATCGATACGCGGAAAAATTTAAGTATTTGGAAATCCGGAAAACAAAACTACAAAAATTCTTGGATGTGATGTAAGGATATGTTTTGGGAATCTGAATAAAGGCACTCCATGGATGATGAGTTAGCGAGGCATTCCCGTTCATCGATAGCCAGCCGGTCATCGAAAGTTTGCGTTTAAATAAATCACAGCGAAAATATTAAAATTCGTTTGACCGTCGAGATGGCTGGAGGTCTGTCCGAGGTGGTGTCCGAGTACCTGGACAAGGGATTAGTGCTCGTGATTGCCGACTTGCTCAGCTTAATCACAGTCTCATCATGCTTGGTGATCAAGGTGCCGCAAATAAATACGATAAGAGAGAACCAATCCTCGAAAGGTGAGCCAGCCGCCTTGTACATCCTGTCCGCCCACTCATATTTCACTTTACTTGCGAACACAGGTATAAGCGTTCTTGGGCTATGCCTGGAGCTGTTCAGCTACACAGTGATGATATCCTACAACTACACCAGTGACTACGATTTCCTCTCCTACATGGAGTATCCCGTGCTCCTTCTGCAAGAATACATCCTCATCTACTACGCCTTCAAGTATCAAAATCTACTCGGCAAGAAGACGCAAATATTTGCCGTCGCCTATGTGATCATAGCCACGCTCATATACCTGAAACTCTTTCCCATTATCATCCTTACATTCTTGGTGGTGAGTAATGCAATACATAGGGTCAATTGATATCGCGTATGTGCACATTCGTCATTGATTAGAGGGGCTTTTGACGTCCCGCAGCCCACAACAATTTTTGACTAGATAACGCGTTCAACGTAGTTCAAACTTGTTTCCCCGAACACCTCCGCAGCCGCTCCAATTAACTAATTATGTTGCTGTGATTTCGGTAAACGAGTTTTGTTTGTTTTAGATTTTTTTCGAGCCGTCTCCGATAAAGCTATCTGTCTGTCCGCTCTTTACTGGGAATCATCTTTGTCCAAGGTCAACATTTATTGTTGTATAATGTTTGAGCAGCTATTTATACTCTCGCCGGTGGTGGCCCCCTTGACCACCTGATATATTTATTTAAATAAATGCTTCCTCTTTGTCGTTCATTAGCCTTTTTGCACGCCCATTGGGGCAACCAGCAAGGTGCTCCAGCTGCTGGCCATACTGAGGACAAAGGATGCCAGCTCAGTCAGCCGCACAACCTGGGCGCTCTCTGCCTTCACCAACATGAGTAAGTAGACATGGAGTCAGATTTAAACTTTACTTTGAACACTCTCCCTTATCCCTTTTAGCTCGCATCTATACGGTGTATGTGCAGTCGCATGACTTGATGCTGCTCTCGAACTTCCTTATATCGACGTTCCTCAGTGCTTCCGTCTTTGCAGCCGCCTGCTTCTATAAGAAGAAGGTGAAGAAGGCCTAAGAGAACCATCCATGCTCAAGATTATCAGTCGTTGTTGTAGTTTATTCTTATCCGTTTAAATTGATATTATAGATTCATCTTTAAAGTGTTTCGTTGTTGTCATTTAACTGTCGGCATAGAAAGCCACAGCTATGGCTCCCAGAACAATCATTGCTGACGCCACATAAATGGCAGTTCGCTGCCAATTCATTTTGGTTTTGGGCGGACCAACGTCTATGGTTTTGCGTTCTTTGTGTTTGCGTTTTCCGAATTTCTGTTCGAACTTCTCCAGTTCAAGGCGATTGCGTTCCTCCTCATTGCGGCGCTTCTCTTCCAGAAGCTGCAGTTCCGCGGCCTGGGCACGGGTGCGTTCGGCCACACAGCTAGAGTCGCACTCCAGCGACGTTTGTCCAGCCCTATGCTTGTCGCATGCGATCTCCTGCTTAAGTCTCTTGCAGGCACAGAAAATGCGAACCTTCTTGCGGCACAGCTCCGGATTGGGGCACTTGCCAGAGTGGCATATCGACATGCACCGATGTGCGCAAGGATACTGAAAATAAGTCTCATTAATAAAGGGGATCTCTACTCAACCTTACGGCACTCACATTCTTTAAGCAGCGACTGCCACAGCTGCGGAATCTCTCCCGCCGCTCGATTATCTCCTGGACAGTGCCCGCCTCATCGAAATATTCGCTGCACTTGTACACCAGCTGCGTGAGACCGCAGTGGCACTTGCTCTTTATCACAAAGCCACATGGAGTGCAGGGCGGCGGATGGCAGCCCTTGGGACAGGCGTGTATACATCCAGTAGGACGGGGTATTATGCAACCCTCCTCGCATGTGGCACAGCCAGCCTGCTGCTGCATATCTTGCGGATTGGGCACGGAATGACAGACGCGTGAGCATTTGTGATTGCCACATTTGAGTTTCCGCGCACATTTGCGCTGGCAGGAAGTGGGCTTGGAGTTCCAGCAAGGCCAAGTGGCCACCTCGTGGCCTCCAATGCAAGTGACGCTGACGCCCTCCTCGCAGCGTGGATGTGGCAGTGATTTGTATTCATACTAAAGAGGAAATCGAATAAATATGAGGAGTTCTTGTATCATGGAAGCTTCTCCCACCTTTTTGGTTTGAGGGCGGGCCGATGCATCGGCAGGCCGGTTCACTCTGACAGCCTCGTGACAGCGCGCCTTGCAGATGTGTCCACAGCCGCTGGCAGTATTTGGCAGTCCACACACCTGGCCACAGGGCGGACACTCGCCTTTGTGGCATCGATGTTTAATGGCATGATGACATTTGGCAGTTATACTGAAATCATTCCATTGGTTTGTAGATTTGGGGGATTCCTCATTCCTTTCTAACTCACCGACAAAGTTCCAAGCAGACGATGCGCGCACTCTTCTCTCGACCGCAGGGCACGCTGCGCCGCGTCTTGCCGCAGCGGCAGTTAATCTGAGACTCCAGCTTGCAGGGATAACACGGCCCATTGTGGCACACGGACTGGCACTTGTGCTTGTTGCAGCTCAATTGCTTGCCACAGATCTTTTCGCAAGGCGGGCACTGGTCGCCGCAGCACTTTCTATTGCATGCATGCTTGCCACAGTCACGCATTTGCTTGCACTTGGTTTCGCAAGTGTGCTCCTTGGAGCAGGGCAGCTCCTTCTCATGCAAACCGCAGCGGCATTTCTTCTTTGTCCTCACAGGGCACTGGAATGGTAATTGTAATTACGGGGTCCTTGCTATTTATGTGTCGGAAAAATGTCTTACCGAAATGCAGTTGCCGCGATGACAACGCTGTGTGCACGAATGCTGACCACAGGATAAGAGCTTCTGGCAAGTGTCGCCACAGGTTTCCACAGCCTCACTGCATGGCCGCATTTGGCTCTGTGGAAATTGAACTTATAAGGCATGAGGGCTGCTTTGTTGAGTTGTTCTGATACGTGAGTAATACATACACTTTTGCCACAGGGGCACGTTCTCACTTCCAAGGGACACTCTCCACCGCCGCAGGGTCCTGCATGGCACACCTTTTCACATGTGTGCAAGCCACAGGCAAATGTCGCTCCACAAACCTGAAACATTTTGGCAATCTTTTAGCGAATTCCTTGCTTTGGGTTCACATCCACTTACATTTTGGCACTTCCATTTGCGATCCGAGCAGCTAACCACCTTCGACTCTCGCTTGCACTCGCATGGCTGGTTGCTCTTGCTGCTGCAGGGCGGACACTGACCTGGTCGATGGCATACTTGGATGCACCTGTGCTTCCCGCACGCCAAGAGCTCTTTGCACTTTAAAGAAGAAGTCATAAGTGGATTAAGGATTGAATTCATTAAATTGTCTCACCGTTTGCTGGCACTTCCATTGCTTGTCTATGCAGCGCATGGACCGCGGAGCTGATTTCCCACACAGGCAGGAGACTTGCGCCTGCTGAGCACAGGGCGGACACGGCCCGGGATGACAAAGCAGCTTACAATCGTGCCCGCACTTGGGCTGAAGTAGTTTCTCACAAATCTCGCCACACGAATGCGGCACTAGGAACGGCTGCGACTGCGGATTTTCTTCCTTGCCGCAGAAACAGTTGTATTGCGTTGGTTTCTCTGCCGGCTGGTACTCCCTGCGGCACTGGGGACAGCACCAGTGGAGCGATTTCTGACGCTTGGGCGGCACAAAGTCCCCCAAATGATTGTAGTGGCCCTGGTTGCCATTCTGCTGCTCCGCCTTCACTTTCATCTGCATCATGCTGTCATTGGCCCACCGCTGAATGCAGTTGAGGTGGAAGAAGCAATAGCAGCTCCCTGCAGGACCATATCGGCTCCACTCGTCGGATGCTGCCAATGCAAATGAGACAAGTGGCCGCTCCAGAGTGCAGGGTGTTCTCCAGGAAGGTAGTGGTGCGTGCGGCATCCTTGTCACTTGCCGTCTTTCCACTAGACCCACTGGATGTCGGTTGGTAGTGCTTGTACAATTGATCTACAGCGAATTCATTGATATTACAGTAAAGATAAGATTGATGCTGATTGGACACGTCACGGCGGCATGTTGTGGGGGCCACATACCCAAAATTTTCTGCTCATCCAGTTCCCCTCATCTTCAGAGCTCGAGGCGTAGGCGTCCACAAGTTTCTGGGCCGCCGCAAGGTTTTTGGCCTGGACTTTATTAAACTTTTCCATTTTTAAGCCGGTTCGACGTTGATAGCAGTGTGACCGCGGAATTATCGATCAAATATACCGACAGACCCTCGTAAATATACCGAAATATACCCTTGAATTTTCAAAATATACTGTAAAAATACCGTAAAACTTAAATCATTTTCCTCGATTTTGATGTTCAATTTAATATTACCAGCTGGTTAGGACTATCAGCTTTAAAAATGTGATTTTATTCAAATCATCATTAAATTCTCAGCAGGATTATGCTAATTTTATGATACATCTTTCCTCAATTGATTGCATAATAAGAATAAACTAAAAAGATCAAGCAAAAAATGTGTTATAAATCCATTTAATCAACTTGCTTTTAATAATTAACAATGAATTTGTCTTAGACTGTTTCGAAGGATACCACTCCTCCATCATCAGCGATCTCTAAATCAATTATTTGTTTGCAACGCTCTTGATTTCGAGTCGTAGGCAATTGCAATTGGTTTAGCAAATTTTTTATTTGTCCTTGTGAGAAGAACATAGATTTTTTTTCAAAATCTCTATTAATAATTTGCAATGGATCTGTTTAAATATTAATAATGCGTCCCATAGCAGTTGATCAATCGAAAAAATTGGATGATCTGTGGAATATGGATCAACTATTGGAAATTATTCAATATCAATGGCTCCCATCGCAATATCGCCAATATTTTCAATTGGACCATCTGCATCTACTGAAATGTCGCCAATTTTATGTTTTGCTACAAATTTTGCTACTGAAGAAGTTTTTGACCTATATTTTGATGGTAGCCACCATTAATAGAAATGGAGGATTTTTGTTGCGGAAAAACTGTGTGAAGCCGACGATAGCGCCTGGCCAGGCCCGACCTAGGGTCATAAGTTCATCGATGTCGCACCCAATGATGGTAGCCACCATTAATGAGGAGGATTTGGACTCTGCCGACGATAGCGAAGACACCAACAAGCTCCATGCCAGCAGCTGCGCGGGCGGGCCGTATCTGAATCCATCTGATGATGATGTCGACGGCCGCATCAGCAGCAGCAATATCCTAGGCGGAGAAATTAGCCACCAGCTGTCGCAAGCGAACCGTCAGTCTCAGGGTCTCCTTAATGGTCTCCTCAACACCGATTTCTTTAAGATTTAATTTTTACTTCTTTATTGGAGCAGGGGGGGAGGAGCTATCCGATAATCCACTGATCTCTATTTTGAATTGGGGGCATGGCTCAAACGCTTCCGAGTGAGTCCTCAAATTTAAGCAGCTGAACGCCCGCAATTTAAATAGTTAAACGCTTTGTCCAAAATGTAGAAATAATACTGCTCGTAAATGTTTGTTGTAGCCAATCATCCCTTCTGCTTACTAATAAATTCGAGTGGGCACAATATCATTCAGCTGCGTTAAAAATCTTCATCTTTCATTGATTTGATGACATATTTACTCGATTTTGATATTCTGTTTAATATTGCCATCCAACTAAGACTCTCAGGCGTGGAACTACAATTTTCTACGATTGTACAATACAGTCGCAACAAGATTGTCCTACTGTTTATAACTTATTTTATTGGATTGTTTACACAAATAAAGATATAACTGAATAGGTTAGAAAAAAAACGAACTAAACGCTACGTTTTAAAATGTTTTGTAGTATTTGCCTTTGTATACCCTGTATCTAATTAACATTTAGTTTTCAATGCTGCTCTTAAACATAATAATGCTTTAATAGTGGATTGGCATGCTCTTAAAAGATTTATTTGTTTTTGTTATATAATATGTATACCGATCGAAATACAGTCTTGGTTTCTGTATTATGATAAATTTGTTAAGATATCTCTCCAACGTAGATGTATATACCTTTCACCAGACATGAGGACGGTGCAATGGTGCTGGCACCCTGCACGTACGGATGTTTAGTTGAGGGACGAACTGGATCGATTCCACCGGTTCGTTTCCGTTATCGTCTTGCCGATTACATTTGTTGCGCCTGTAGAAGATTATTTTTATCTTGGTTGAGCACCCGCGCAGCTTCAGATGCTGCAACGGATATTTATATCTCAGTTCGCGCTGCGTGGTGCGTTTTTTGGAACAGTTTCTACATGTTTTGTAAGTTAAGAAAACATATTCTTTGTCCACACAATAGCAATTGCATAATTTTGTTACCATGAAAAGCGAATACTTGCCACACGACTAGTATTTAACGCGCAAATTAAAAAGTTTATTGCAAAAATTAAACAAAATTCGAGAAACTAAACATCGATAAGACAGTTGCGGTTGCAGCTCTGCAAACTATCGATCACTGGAACGCTGTTCGTGTGCCGGTGTTTGATGGTATTGACGATTTGATCATCGCATCGCATATATAAATGGGTAGATTCCCGCAATAAGCTCCAGTTTACAGTCGAAACTAACGAAGAGAAGTAATGGCGGAGGCGAACAATAACGTTAGAGCAGCTCCCCGCACCGCCCGAGAGGTTCAGCAAAACTTTGCCGATTCTCTGGGCTATGCCGAGGAGATAATCTGGGATCTGTGAGTATTGCGCAGTTTCTCCTGCTGCACATGGCTTGCGCACCGAGCTAATGACATCATCCCCAGCTTGTCCCAAGAGCAGGCGCACATCTTGAAGCGTAAGCTGAGGGAGCTGGTGCGCGATCCGGAGGAGAAGAATAGACGCGTGGATGAGGAGACCGCACGCAATAAGCTCATCGCGGCCAATGAGAAAATTCGAGAGACAATCTTTAATGCGGTCTGGGAGCAGCGTAAGGCCGCTTATCTCAACTGAACGCATCAATCAGTCATACAGATTTTTTGAATTCCAGGAAAATATACAAATCGCCAGTCGCTGACGTCCATAATTTACGTAATGGTTGTGCCGAACGAGCAGGACGTTAATCGCGCCGAGGATTGCCGTTCCTTTTCTTGTCATCCGGTTTTCCGCACGCGTCGCTGTGTCAGTAAGTTGCCTCCTGGCCATCGGCAGACTGCTGTACTCATTCTTTGTACTCTCTCTAGCCGGAAACAGTGGTAGAAGCGGCGACAGCTCCAACTGCTGCATGGTGTTCGTGGACGAGAATGGACGCGTCTATCCGAACTGGGCCTCATATGTGGCCACAAACGAGCTGCCCGACGGTGTAATGGTGGCCCCCGAGCGTGGCATTTACAAGATTGTCCACGGTCAGGTGAGGTTGGACAAGTACACGACACCGGCGGCCAGCACGAACAAAAAGGTGCTCGGATATCTGGACACGGGCAGTGCGATCGGTGGCTTTGCAGCTGCCTGCATACCAGTGGCCGCTTTCTTAACGCTGCCGGTGAGTGCGCCGCTGATGGCGGCTGCCGGTGCCGTGGGCCTGGCTACTGCCGGTTATGCCACGGCACGTTCCAGTGCCAAGCTGGTGGATCGCAGCCAGCATGAGCAGTCCATCAATGTGACGGACAGGGAGGCGCGTGGCCACTGGCTGGGCGTTATCGCTGGAGCCGTGGGCCTGGGCGCTGCAGGTGCCACCAGTGCAATGTCAGCGGCCACAGCCGCCGGCAAGGAGGTGGGAGCGGTAAGACCAAATCCAATCCAGCCTTCACCCTTGAGTTTATTGCATGTAAAATCCCCCTTGCAGATTACTCAGCTGACCATCAATGGGTTTAACATCTCCTCGATTGTCATCTCGGGCACTGGCGTGGCCAATGGTGTGCTCGACTTGATACTGGTAAGCCCTCCATCGCATCCTTTGGACTCCGCTCTATCATTTCTTTGCTGCAGAAACATCAGGATGGCGATAATGTCACAGCACTGGATGTGCTGCAGCTTTCGGCCTCGCTGGTGCTGTTCACGCACAGCGTTTACAACTTCCGTTTGGCATCGACAATTATCAATGATACGGCGAACAGAAAGATAGGCAGCTATCGCGAGACACTGAGCAATCGCCAGCGGTAATCAGCTAATAAGCTTTCGATTTATAATCCTTTCCCTCTTGACACTTTTCGTTGCTTGTTTTGCAGTCGCGCCTTTGATAAGGTGTCCAAGGAGACCATACGCATCCGTGGCAATACACAGGGCAAGCTGGACATAATACGCGGCGTGAATGAGGTGCCCTCAGGTCAGCAATTCAACGATCTGTACAAGATCAACAAGCAGCTGAACAAGGAGGGCGTGCGCGCTGCCTTTGCGCCCGATGGCAAGGGCTTCGTGCTGAACGATCAGGTGGCCACCAATACCGCGGAGCTGCGTGCCAGTGTGCAGCATAATCAGGGGCCCGACATACTGGGTCAGGTGCGGCAGCCGATACCCGCCACCCATGAGGCAGCGGTAAATACCAGAACGATTGGTGGCTCCCGCCTGCTGGGTCCCAATCCGACTGCCCTTGACGGCCCAGAGCCTGCCAACTATTCCACGGGCGCATATGCGCTCCAGCTTAGCTCCGCTGTGGTCGGCGGTGTGGTCTTTGTCCTGGAGAAATACGGAAAGGTGCTCTTTGAACACATTGTCAATGCCGAGAGTATTGAGAATTTGATCACCAGCATGGCCAAGAACCTGGAACCCGAGATCTTTGATTTCATCATGAATCTAACGCGCACCTTCATGGACACAATGCTGCATGAATTAACGTCGGTGCTGAAGTTCTTTATTGCCACCGAATCGGTGCTGTATCGCATCCTTAAGCAAATTCTGGACAACTACAGAGATGGGGACTACGATGAGATTGTCGCGCACACCGTGGAGATTTTGACAGCCGTCAGTGCCTACTTTATGTCGCTGAATCCAAACTCTTACTCCGAACTCCTCACAAAGTGTGACGTCTGCGAGGGCTACTACAGCATCTGCCAATTGTAAGCAAAAGTCGCAGAAGAGGAAACAAATGTAAACCCAATCACAAAGTGAACTTTAAACATATTATAAATGAGCACAACTTGACAACAAATAACAGATGGCTGTATACAAATTTGATAGAACTTACAATGTACACAAATAAATAACACATAAATAAATAAATAGTTTTGTTTTTTAAAAACACTGCGAAATATTCTACGGATATCCATTCCATTACTCGCCAGTCCGTTATTCTTGTGGCTTGTACCCGTGATGACGAGAGCCTCTATCCAGCGATAGATTCTTCTCAGGAGCGAGAAGGAAGGATTCTTCAGTGCCGACACATGACATATTACTAAGCTACTCATTATTATTATATTACTCATCCATATAAAATTTAAATATAAACACAGGAGAATTCTCTATAGCCTCATATTGATAGATTTGTCCCACCAATAAATTTGATAGATTTCGAGTTGATTTTTCTTTTGCATTTGTCTCTAAAACTTTTAGACAATTGACAGGAGCAGATACAAAAATGATTTAAAATTTAATAAATAAATGAAATTATAATTTCTGCATTTAGTTTACACGCTACTCGCTTCTCGTTACAGTAAAGTAATTAAAATAATGATGAGAATAAGGTCTTAAGAGAGAGGGTAGGGACCACAGAAAGCGCTGAGTTTTTGGTAGCTTTTTGTTTTGTTTTTTGCTTTCTTTATTTCACGAAGACAACACAGACATATTAAGATCCAAAATATATATAGATATATATATATATATGTATGTGTATAAGTGTAGTTGTTTTTTTTTTGTAGCTTTTGTTCCTTGCTGAAAATGTACGTGTGAGTGTGTGTGTGAGTGTTTCCTTGTGTTTGTGTGCGTCATCCGAGGGCAGAGAGTAGTACGGGTTCGAGTAGAGGCTAGAGGGGTTAGCCATAAATCCATCACTCCTTTAATCCAAACAACTTAGACACGAGACAATTGCTGCAGCAAGTTGCACGGCCAGAATGCCTCAACGCGCTCTTTGAGCAACTGAAAGGGATACGAGATCCAGGTAAGTACTGTCTGTGCCAGCAGGCCCATTGGCTCTGGATATTGGTGCGTGAGTAGGGCCAACAGGGCCGTGAAGGAGCAGAGTCCAGCGGTGAAGAGTATAAAGAAGGGCAGCTCCTTCTTCGGATAGACGGAGACCTCGTGGAAGGCCGGCAGCAGTTCACGATCGGCGCACTCGGTGCACGTTGGATATGGATAGAAGAGATGACCGCGCTCCAGCGGATACGGCAGCATGCGAAATGTACCCTCCCAGGTGCAGTGCAGCAGATTGAGCGCGCCCTCCACCTGCTTCCAGTGCTTCAAGTGGAAGAACGCATAGGCCAGGGCCTCGGAATCGCCACGCTTCAGTATATGCTCCGGCGGCAGAATGAGCGGCTTCGTCTCCAGCAAATACTTGGGCACATGCGGATTGAATTCCACTGCCCGATGTATGGCCTCCACGGCGCTCATCTCGGCAGGACTCAGCCCGCGCTTCGAGGCAATGTCCGGCGAGAACTTGTCCGCAACGGCACGCGCCTTGAGCAGCGCTGCCGTATAGCAAATGGTCGCCGATTTGGGCAGCGAAATGTCATCGTACTTGGCCAGTATGGCATGGCAATCGGCGTAGGCCTGCATCTCCAGCAGCGTTTCGATGAGATTCTCGTGTATGTTCAGCACGCTCATGATGGAGGGTATCTCCTTGGTGAGATCGCGAAACATCTTGGCCGCCTCCTTCAACTTGCCCAGCTTGCGGGCGCACATGGCCAGCCGCCGCTTGATGTAGATCAGCACGTTCGTGTCCCTGCGATGCATGCCGTCTGCTATGGCTCCCTGATGCTGCGTGGCCTGCGACTTGCGATAGTTGAGCTCCGCCACCTTGAGCGCTGTCTTCAGTATCTTCTCCGCCTCCATGATGGTCATAGCCTCCTCCTCGGCCAGCAGAATGTACGCGGGCGCGCATTCGGCATTGATTTCCAGGGCATTGTGCGCGGACTTGATGCGCTGCATGGGATTCCGTTCACGCCAGGCCGTCTGCATAATCTCGTACTCCTCCTTGCGCGCATCACCCTCGCAGGTGAAGAACGTCTGATGGTCCTGGGCACTCAAATTCATGTCGTAGTACGTGAGCGGCTCCTTGCTGGTCGCCCAAAAGAAGCGCTGATACTCGGCACCGCGAAACAGATTCAGAGGGTTGCGCCACACTTTACATTCGGGCATTTGGGTGCCCGTGCTGGTGGTTGAATTGGTACCCCCACCAGCGCCCGGTCCTGCGCCGCTGCCACCCCCACCACCACCACCGCCACCATTGCTGCTGCTGCTGGAGCCACTGCTGCTGCTGCTGCCGCTGCCATTGCTGGAGTCCGATTGGGCATCGTTGCCATTGATCCAGGGGCTAATGTGATTGATGGACACTTGCTCTGTCAATGGAGAAAGGTTTTAAATTAGTTGCAGTCAGAGCGGGAGCACGGGGAACTTACCAATAAAGGATGTTCCGTACTTGCGAAAATACCACCACTCAAAGATCAAAATGAGGCCCGATATGAGGCTGGAGGTGCCCGTGAGTGCCACATAGAACTTTGGCGTCAATGTGCTGAGAAACATGGATGAGTCCCACATCCTGAGACACAAACGTTTTTTTGGTTTGGCAAATTGTGTATTGGATGTTGTTGTTTTTGTTGCCTTCCCGTTGCCGCCACGACCGAGCGTTTCGTCGCCTCGAGTGGAGTGCACTTAAGAGCGTCTCGTCGCCGAGTTGCAGTGGTTTTCGAGCCGAACAAATCGTTTACAAACAAATATCCTCGCTTTATCCTTGGATCCTGTAGACTTTTTTTTCTATAAAGTATTCATCGGAGTGGTGCAAAGGGGGGGATGAGAGCGTTTAGTTTTTCGATAAACACCAAAAGAGAAATACCTGTCGATTGTTTGCTATCGATTGTTTTCGCGCATCTCTAACAAAAATGGCCGCTCGCTAGCAATAGAATAGATTTTTTTGTACCAAATCGCAGCACATCGGGGAATCAAAAAATTAGATAAACAAATAAATAGCTGCAGTCAGTGAAGAGGCCATAGAAATGATGGCACAGATGACGAGCGACAAAGTGGACGGAGACAAGGAGCCGTCCAAATGCGAGGAGGCTGAACCAGGCGCACGCGTCAAGGAAGAATCGCAGCCAAACACCGTAGCCACGGTGCAGCAGGAGGAGGAGGGGGAGATAAAAAATAAAACAGCGGGCTCTGAACTGCTCGCAGCGAATGGTGGACTGAAGGTGGAGCAGGTGGCCTTGGATGAGATGAGTTCGCTGGAGCTGGAAATAGCCGAAATGCACAACACACATCCCGCCGAACAGGCGCTGGAAAATGTCATCGAAATTGCCTCCACCAGCAGCGGTGCGGAAAATGGCAGTCCTGTTGTGGTGTGCGCAGACGAAGCTGCACCGCTGGGGGGAGAGGCGACAGCAGCACAGTTGGACAAGCCCAGCCAGGTGGAGACTAGCGAACCAGCGCTGGAGGAAGAGGATTTGATTGCACTGCTAAAAGGCACGGACGCGAATGAGGAAAAGTCCGCCATGGAGAAGACACTCTCCGAATTGGACAACGTCGATGTGGAGGTGACTATCGTCGGGGAGGGCCAATATCCAACCTTGGAGGTCGACGATGATGAAGACAATGTGCCGGCAGCAGCAGCCGCGAAGAGTGTTAAGTCCACTGTGTCCAGCAAATTGCTCAGCAAAACATCCTCCGCCTCGCCCTCGCCGTCGTACAAAACGAAGCTCTCGCCAGAGCAGGCACGCGCCGTGGCGCTGGAACAAATTGCGGATTTAAAAGCTCAGAAATCGCGCCGCAAAGAGCCTGTGGCAGTGCCCGTGGCTGTGGTCAAGCCAAAGGATATTGTGAGCACGCTCAACGACGACTGGACCGACTGTGACTCTGACAGCGAGGCTCCCGCAGCTGCAGTTGTAACCAAAAAGCCGCCACTGCCGCCACAGCCAAAGACTGTCAAAGTGCCGCAAAACAATAAGCATTTGATTCCCAATCAGGTCAAAGTAGTCATAAAATCGGTTAGCGCCCGGACTCTGGCTAACTCCACGAAGCCCAAGGCTGCCACACCCACAGAGCGTGCGGTCAGCGAGGCGCCAGCAGGTGTCAAGCGCAATCGTGTGCCGAAGATCATTTGGGATCCGGATGTGCCAGAGACACAGAAATCGTTTGCCCAATATGCCAGCTCCAGGGGCACCGCAACGCCGCCACTGGCCACAGCAGCAGATGGCGCTGGCCCCTCCACATCCACAAAGACTGCGAAACCAAGCGGAGCTGCGGCCAGGAGTGTGCCCAAGAAGGAGACGCGTCCGGCCACAGTGGCGCTGATGCGTGCAGCAACGCCGGAGATTCGTGCACCAGCCAAGCGTCGCTGTCAAACGCCAAGCGCCGCGCTGATGCGTGCAGCAACGCCAGAGGTGCGGACACCCGCCAAGCGTCGCTCGCAAACGCCCAACGCTGGCCTGGCCAACGGCGGCGCACAGAAAAAGAAGAAAGTGAGCGAAATTGATCGATTGATGGGGGATGAGGGTGCAGCCAATATGATCCAAGCCGTGGAGCATGAGGCGCGTGAGCTGAGTGCCGGCGAAACTTTGAACAAGCCGCGTATGCGCAATCGGGCCATGACCGTAACCGGACGGGTAAGTATTTCCAACCCTTTTTGCTTCATTTATTAATTATCCTTTCGGTTTGCAGCCCCTGCAGCTGGCATCGCCCAAGAAGGAGGCAGCCACTGCCACTGCACCGAAGAGCGGCAAACGCGCTGCTGCCGCTGAAGCCACAACTCCCGCCACTAAGACCAAGCCACTGGCCTCTGAGTCCTGGGACTACGTGTACAAGGGACGCGTCAATGAAGACGACATGATCATGCGACGACGCTCAAACAGCTCGTACTCCAGCAATGCGTCAGTCAGTCGCCTCTCGCTGGATAACAAAACGGATGCGGAGGCGAATGATCCCACATTTAAGTTCCTCAAGCCCGAGAACAAGGCGAACCAAAGAACATCCACGGGAGGCGGCGATGAGGCACGCACCACCCTGACCAATGACATGAAACGCAGTGCACAGCCCAAGACAAGCAACGAGCTGGTTGTGCTCCACAAGCTGGACAAGCTGGCGCATCTGGTGATCAATGTGCAGCGCGGCAAAGCGGGTCACACCTACACCAGCCAGCTGCTGCAGAAACTCAACGAGCTGCTCGTCAGCGTGGCCAAGAACTCGCAGTACAACACGGTGCTGCTGACCGTGCAGGGTCCACACTACTGCCAAGGCATAGACTGCCAGGAGCTGGTCTTAGGCTCCGCGGAGAAGCGCAAGAACAGCGCCAGTCAGCTAATGCTGGCACTCAAGTGAGTAGAATCTGCGCTTCCTCCGTGATCTTTGCTTACTTTTTGTCCCTGTTTGCCTTGCAGAACATATCTACGCACGCTGGCCACATTCCCGAAGCCGCTGGTCGCTGGCATTGTTGGCAATTTAAAGAATCTGGGCGTCATGCAATTGCCGCTGCTCGACTATGTCGTGGCCGCTGATGATTGCTGCTTTGAGACGAACTATGCCAAGTTGGGGCAGCTGCCCGAGGGATATGCGCTCTTCCATAATCACCCAAAGGTGTCCACTCAATTGGTGCGTTTACCAGCTTATCTTTAAGTGCATTTAAGAGCCTCTAATTCCGTCTTTAAATCCCGCAGCACTCACGTTTATTTCTGCTGGGCGAACGCTTGCACGCTGCCGATCTCTTGGGTCCACAGAGTTTCGTGGACAAGACTTGCCGCGCGCGCAGCGTAGTGGAGGAAGCGCTTGGCGTAGCCAAATTAATATCCACAACAACAGCGGAGGTAAGTCAATCGCATAATGCAACTTATGCCCATTAAATGATATCCCTTTTGCAGTCCTATCGCACTCTAAAGAAGCTCAACCATGCGGCCATTAATTCGACAAATCTGCCCCGCATGGATGAGGAGCTCAAGTCCATTGGAGAGCAATGGGCCACTGCCAGTGTGCAGGGGCACTTGAAGCGTTACCTGAGCGACGTTAACGTGTAGAGCTACCAAAAAAGCACTGGTAGCATCTGGCATCACTTTAAAGTCCACCTTGTAGTTGATCTAAAATTGGAAAAGTAATTTTAAATTTTAAATCCACCTTCAAAACTTACAAAATACTGTACAAACAAACGTAACATAAACAGAATATCTAAAATACATGTGTCACCTAAATGTATACATTAGATGTAATGCATATATCAATTATGTTTAATTAATAATCAAAATTTATAGGATCTTCCAGATTCGATTCAAATTTCCATTTGGCGCCAAACAACTGATGACATTCACACCGAACTCCCAGCTGTGTAATGCTTACCCACACTGGCTTTAGCCAATTGAAATTGTTGTTTATTTTGTTTTATCAGTTTTTAAGTATAGTTTAAGAGTGATTAATAGCTAGAAAATGTTCTTCTATTTAATGTACAGTGTAATGTAATGCATGCAACTAGTAATTCAGCTACTAACGACTAAGTTTGATGTAATGCCCGGCCCAGCAGCCAGCCGCGAATGATGCTTTAAATGCGCACGTTCCACTTCAACGTCCGTCCAGTCCAATTCTAATTGTGTTTCTCGTCCTCGTTGTAGGCTGGCAGCTCCGACTGTATACGCAGCAGTCGCACATTGGTGACCAGCTTCCAATCGCTCAGCGGCTGCTCCTCGGCGTGCACAAAGCTGGACGTGTACGTGACCAGCTCCTGGGAGCCATCCTGATCCAAATCAGCAATCAGCATCGAGTGCTCCTGGTTGTTAATATCAGGCTGGCACACCATCTCATTGCGCTCCTGCCTGCAGAACTGCACAATGTTGCTCTGCGATGTGTTCTCAATGCGCGTATCGGCGCCCATGAAGAGCACCAGAATGACCGTTTCAGTTATGGTTTGCATTTTGTAGCTGCTGCCGCCGCCGCTGCCGTTCACTGCGCTGGCCTTGGTCTGATTCTTGTGGGGTACGCTGTAGGCTTCACGCTTTTGGATTAAGTGTTCAAAAACGTCAAACTGCTGGCTGGCTGTGTGGAATTCGTGGGGGTCCTCGCTGCGTCTCAAACGTTGCTGCTGTTGTTGCTTCTTGCTGTGTGCGGACTTCTCCTTGTCCTTGATGGCGTTCATGTTCTTGTTGTTACCAGCAGCTGGATTTCCATTCTTCTGCACATTGTTGTTGCTGCTGTGTGCGGGCGTTGGCGTTGTCTGTGCTGTGGGCGACTTCCCTGCGGCCTTCTCGGCCACATGCCACTTCCAAAACTTCATCACAAAGCCAGACATCTGGGTTTTGGTATGCTTAAAGTGATACTCAGCGGGCACCATGCCGTACATGCCCGTATTGGTGAAATTTCGCAGCACATGAGGCTTGCCATTGCGCACCTCGCTCAGCACGAACGTCACGTTGCAGTCCTCGGGGCAAGTGCCGCGATTCTCGACCACCAGCTCGCGTCCGCTCAGCGAGTAAATGTTGCGCTGTGAGTCAATCTCGCGGCGTTGTCCGTGATTGCGATGCTGCGCGATCTTGGAGGCGGACAGCAGTCGCTGTCCCACAATCGATTTGTTGGTTATCAGCCCATAAAGCTCCGCCAGTGACTTGGAACGCTGCTGATCCGAGTTGTTGGGCCGCAGACAGATGTAACTGATGTTGCCAGCCTCCAGCTGGAGTCGACTCAGCCGCTGGCAGTCGTGCACACGGAAGCCATCGCCTATGGGTCTGCCATGACGCCCCGACAGCAGCCGCAGCACATTGCGCGCCTCCAGTTGGGCGGGTGTCTCGTGCTTGGGCTGGATAAGCGACTTGGTGCGCTGCTCCAGCGACAGGCTGGTCACCAGCAGTATGTCCAGCACTCCATCGCCATCCAGATCGGGCAGAATGATGGGAAAATCGTAGGCATCGATTTTGTGGGCCGAACGCTCCTTGAAGCGCCAATGCCACTGTCCCGACACCGGATTGATGGCTCCCAGCTCCCCGTACTCGTCAATCACCAGACAATCCGTCTTCCCATTGCTATCCACATCGATGAGAGTGCAGTCCAGTGCCGCTGGTTCGTCCACCATCTCGTCGTACCAGGCCACAGCCCCGGAGCTGCCGATGAGCGAGATGATGCCATTCCGCTTCTGATTGCCCGGCCGAAACTCCGGGAAGAAGGCATCGCCGCGGTACAGAAATATCAAATTATTCTCCCAGGCGCGCAGTCCATTGACCACATTGATGCCGCCTTTCAGTTCGATTTTTGTGTAATTATTCTGCCAGTTGTGGGTCTTGACGCGATCGCCCACAGCTGGACAGGCACCAGTGCCATCCGCATTGCCGCAGGGCACCAGCCAGACAAAGCCAAGCACCGCGAACACGCAGAGCAGCAGGGAGGCTATGAAGCAACTGCGTCTGGCCGTGGACATGGGCGGGCGCTTGGGCTGCTCCGTGCTGCCGCCCAGGATGGCCACGTTGTCCGCTGTGGCATCGAATTCGCTGTTGAAGTTGGAGAACTCAGCGCCCACACTGCCGCCGCCCAGATCGCTGAGCATCACGGAGCGGAAGGTGTTCTGCATGTTGGTCGTGTAGCTGCTCGTCGTGGGCGTCTCCAGTTGGAACCGCTGGTGGGGCTGTGGCTGCACCTGCGGCTTGCTCACAATCCTTGTGGCTGTGGGGCGAGTGGTGTGCGGTGACTTTAGCGCCAAAGTATTTGGCGGTATGCGACTGCGTTGCGATTGGGGCGTAGACTGAGGCGGAGGCAGAGACTGCTGCGGCTGCTGCTGCTGCTGTTCGTTGTGGAATCGCTGGCGATGCTTGCTGGCGTTATGAATTTCAATCTCTTCGTCGGATTCGGAGTCGGTCATGGCCTGACTTAGAGGCGCATAGATGCCTTGGTGGGTGGTGCTGTTGGGCAGGGACTCCGTGTGAAGCATTTTAGCTGAACGAACGAAAAATCAATAAGTTTCAACGTGCAACGATGGACAGCGACAAACGGCGACAGGGTCGAATTTCGCGCACTTACTGACCTTTATTTGATGGCACAAGCTATCGCTGGTTGCTGACATCCACATAGCTACTATTTGTTGTATCTTTATTGGATTAGCCGAACATTAAATTCACAGGCACAGCCCAGCAACCCCAAAAACCAAAACCAAAAGCTATTCGCATTTGTAACGTATGCCGCCTGTTTACCTAAACTGTGACTGGCTATACGCAGTGTTGAGAAATGCGCTTGTTGCTTATCGATAGGAATGTGACCAATGGCAGGTCCATCACTACATGCAGCAAAAACAACAACAACCAGCGTTTGTGGTTTACGTGCGTGAAAATTAGTTAAGTTTTGATGAAAAAACAGTATTTAGGACATTGCAAAAGCAATTCCAAGTGATCCGTATGCTGCGGCAAGGCACTGTGCAATTGGCAAACAAACGCGTGACAGTTAACAAGGACAGAACGTAGTGAATTGACAAAAGTGAAAACGTCTCGGCAGTCATAGGAGAACGGGTGCCAAAACGAAAAGAAAGAAAGAGCACGCTGCCAGAAAAGCACACACAAGTACATACCACATACACATACACCTACATACGCGCAGTGCACTCGACGCCCCTCCCACACATTCTTTAATTAGTTTGATTTTCCAGTAGTGAATAAATCCACACAACCCAAAAACCCCCACCGTGCGAAACGTGCAATCCAACGAAAAGCAAACCGAAAACCAAACCCAATCACCACACACACATACACAGAGATACCGCACACAGCACACCCATACATACATAGAAATTGTGTATATTGCGTAGCAGAGAAACGCCAACGTCGACGCCATCAGCCACTAGCCAGCAGCAACAACAAATAACAACAACACCTCCGAAAGGTATCCCCCCAAACGGGTGCCCATATGTCCACCTATACGATGGCCAAAACGCTGGAGGAGCAGAGTCTGCGGGAGTGCGAGCACTACATACAGACGCACGGCATCCAGCGTGTACTCAAAGACTGCATCGTCCAGCTGTGCGTCTGCCGCCCGGAGAATCCCGTGCAGTTCCTGCGCCAGTACTTCCAGAAATTAGAGCGAGTGAGTGTCTGCCCATTTCTTATTTATGTACTTTTTGGACTTGGGCTTAATTGTCGGGGCAGTGGCACGCACCTGCGCGAGTATTATATGGTGGGGAAGCAACAACGTTTGTGTGGGTTGCAGGTAACACTTCTTGATATCCATGTGGCAGCTTTGGCTGCAACAAAGTGGCCGGTGTCCAGGGGTCTCCGCATGCCTTCCACTAGGCTTCTACACCATTGCTTCCATTTTTCATCCTATAGAAGGTCTTCGCTTTGCTGTTTCGTTCTACAGGGTTTATAAATGCTGAAATCCTTCCGGAAGCAGTCGAATAGTACCAAAAGGTTTCCATTTAACGATTGTCCTTCGATAGACACTCTGATTGGACGTTGGTATTAAATTCTTACACCTGTTTTAATCTCTATTATGCCATCAAAAGTGGGCCAGACAAAGACCCGGGTCCCTTTTATAGATTGTCTATTTTTATTGCGGACAATTTTCGTAGCCACGGATCATGGTAGTAGTAGCTATCAGGTTCTGATCAATATTTTTAGCAGGGCGACAGGTCTGAGTTTTATCTTTGAATAAGGTTGAACGTTGAATCTCGACCTATGGTTGTACGTTTTACTGAAAATTGGAACTTATGTCCTCTGCCCCTCATTTGCTATTACCACAAAACAGGGGTTCTATTGGGTATTCTTATCCTTTAAAGTTTAAACGAATACCAAAAGATCACTAATTTAAGTATTTCAAAACTATCATAGATCACATATAGTACATTTGGTATATCGAAATAGAGGAAAACATAAAAAGTTTGATGTGGGTCCATGTTTCCATGGTCAATCGTTTGGTTTGATTGACTTTGGACCCCGGGACACGAATACCAGTCGCCTTGTCCTGCCATGCGAAAGCAACAAGCAGTGCTTTTGGGTTGGTCAACTGGCGTTCTGTATGAAAATCAATATCACCTCCGGTCTATTTTAGGATGCAAGGTGTTAAGGACACACACATACGCCCCTGTTCATTCGGTAGGGTGTTTTTGCGGGCGTATTTTAAAGCACTTCCTTGGGGATGTGTGGGATAGCCACACAGAGAGATAACCAGCGACAGACAGAGAGAGAGAGAGTGTCTCTCCAGCCATGTACTAAATCCCAGGGGTAGTGCATACTGCAGTTGGAACGCAGCCTGAAAGCTTGTCAGCAGACTGCAGAGAGCTGCTTGCAGCCGGACAATGCAATGAAGCGCGCGCTCACTCTCTCTCTCTCACTCTCTATGTGCCCTTTCATCTCCCCCCTCTCTCTTTCGCTCCTTCTGTTTGTGTATCTGTGTGTGTGGGCATTCTCTCTGTAGCTTCTGCTACTGTTTTGCCTGTTGAATGCCCGAGCCCGCATTCAGTTCGATAAACATCCTGGCGCCGAGCAGAAGCAACTAGAGGAAGCAACGAACCCGCCACCTGCAGAGTCCGTCGTCGGAGGATTTGCTTGTTTTTTTGGTTTACGTGCCTGCTAATCGGTTGCTTTTGCGGCGCAATGGGCAACCAGCTGAGTGTGAACAGCATCCAGGATGCGGTCATGGATCGCCTGAGGTCGGTGGCCCTAACCACCGACGAACATGGTGCAATGCGCATCCGTTCATTTTCCGAGGGCGGCGTTGGCGGCACCGCGGGCCATCATCATCATCAGCATTGCAGCGGACGTGGTGGACGCATTCTGCGCGAGAGCAGCATCGATGGAGGCGTTGCTGTCTTTGATGCTTTGCTGCGCGATGAGCACGAACATCGTCTGAGCTTGGATGCGATGCATCGGGTGCGTCATGTGCGCACCTCTTGCACTACAATACCCGAGGAAGAAATTGTAAGTGATCCCAAGACGCTCCATTCCGCACCCCTCCCTCCAAGAAATTGCGCTCTGTTCCGTGTATGGTCCGACTAAAAGCTCTTATGCCCCTTCCCACTGTAGTGCGAGAGCGTGCGCGTGAGCAAAGCTTTGATTACAGTTATATCCTGCCTGCTTGCCAGCTGCGGCGTCTCTCTGTGCTTCTACCTCGTATAACTGTAAATGATGATGTCGTTAGCGGCGGCAGAGCAAAACAAAGAGAGCCCTTACGAAGTTTGAATACCCTTTTATAGCAGAATGCAAGTTCTCATTTTTATGTGTATTTTATATCCCATTATGCAGCCACACGAGGAGTTCAATCCACTCCATCCTTCTACGCCCCAAGCCGCCTCCTCGCAGGAACTGGCATTAAATGAGAGCTAAACCAGCTGAGTGAGGGAGTGCTTCGGCCATGGCTACAATTGCTACTATTTGGATAAAAAAAAAAGAAGATCAATGTTTAAATATTTACCCATATAGTTTTTGAATAAACATATTTACAAAGCTAATGGATTTCTATGCGCATTTCGAGGGGAGAGTGTAAAGAGAGGAGAACATCTTTGATGGGGAAAAGTGGCTAGCCTGCGCTTTGCAGTGTATGCAAAACTTACCTGACGCACTTATACACACACTCCTACTCTTTTTCTCTCACTCTCTTAAGCTCCCACTACCCGCACTCTCTTTCACTTGCTCCTACTCCTCTCTCTTTTTCGGTTTGGACAGCTTTTTTGCAAGTTAATGTCGAATTTGCACTTGAAACTCGAAAGGAGGCAGTAAAACGAAATCAAAGCTGACTGGCAGCAGCTTCTCCTTCTTCTAAAGCTTTTTGCCAGCCGCCCGCTGCGTCATAGCTGTATCTCTCTCTCTCTCTCTCGCTCTCTGTGTGTGTGCGAAAACTTTATATTTTGGCTGTATATTTGTATCCTTTATCTGTGCGTGCGTGTTGGTGAAGGTCATGCTGTCGTCGTCGTCGTCGTCTCTCAGTCAGAGTCAGAGTGCTTTCCTCTTCGGTTGCGTGTGTGCTCCTGTCTCAGTTGCCGCCAGCCGTCCGTTCTTCTCGTTACTGTGTTACTGTTACTTTTACTTGAACCGTTGCCATTACCGTTACTTTAACCGTGTGTCTGCGTCTGCGGCTGTGTCTGCGTCTGTTGGCGGCTACTTCTGTCGCTGATTGATTGCCTTTGGGGGGTATTCCGGCCTGATCATCGAATTGTTGACCACTTAATGGTCGTGTTTATAGCCGCGTTACGCGTTACATCCGCCCTCTCTCAGTGTTACGACCTGTCAACGGTTCGTGTTCGTCCCCGGGCCGTGCTGTTTGCAGGCCCCCAAAAATTGTGGCAGACAAACAAGACAAAGCTTTACGACTTTATCGCCATTGACCGCCAAATTGGACCATAAAACAGCACAGACAACAAATCATAAAAAGTAAAGCAAAAGAAAACGAGAAGCAGGATGAACCAGGAACCGGAAAAGCCAAGCGGATCAGGCGCTGTGCCAAAAAAGGTACCCACTGGTATTTGGCAGGGATTTAAACCTTCAAAAACTTTCAGATTTTTGTCTTTAATTAAGAATATTTTTGCTTGATTTATGGCTGGGAAATTCTTGGAATTCAATTTGTTATTTAAATTTGGTCTATGTGTCGCTCTGTAAATAATTGAGGAGCTTCATAGCCGCCCACCTCCTGGTCAGGATTTTCAGACTTGTGCGTAAATAAATCATTGTTTGGGTCCGTGGGTGCAGGTTTTTGTTTTCATTTTGGGGTCCACTTCCATTTATCGAGAACCGAAAACTTTTATGTAAATAATATACTCGCCCCCACAATTTCGTTTCCATTGAATGCCCAATTCAGGAGCAAAACTTTATTCTACTTGTGTGTATCTCACCCTACGGCCGGATGTGTGGCGACCTTTTATGTGCCCTCAACCATTAGATGGCTTATAAGCGCCGCTTGCCTTCTCGCCGACCAGCAGCAGAGCGGCCGCATAAATAATTTGGCTAATAAGAAAACGAGGGCCAAGAATCTCAGTCCTAAAGTGCGGGAACTCTTAACAAAAGTTTGGCGTACTCGAGCACCGAGGAGCAACAGTTTTTTAAGGAGCTTTGCATTTTGATTTCCTCTGAGCGGATGTTGGCCTCAGCTTAAAATAATTCATTTTAGAGCGAAAATTTAAATGTTTCCAACAAGAATAACTAAATATTTACACCAAATAAAGCGTTAAAAATAACAATTAAATTTAAATTAGTTTTTAGGAACGTTTGTGCGAAAACTGCAAATGTTTGACAAAACCTTGCCACCAGCTTTTGTCTCTATATTTCAGTGTGTACACGTTGCCCTTAAAACAAAAGGACCACACACCATTCAACGTACAGTCAATTCAAAGGCAAAGGAAAAACGCCATTAAATGTACAGTTTAGAAGGGAATTTCACAGAGATTTCCTCTAAGTTCTGAGCTCCCTGACGATTTTTTGACTCAGCGAAAAGATGTCTTTAATTGGTCGCCCCTAAAAACCACATTTATCCGTTTGGTCATCTGACGTCATGTGGGGCATTGATACAGCTAGTTGGAGGAGCCCGCGGACGTTGCTCTTCAGCTGTCAATTTGCTGTTTGTTGTTGGGACGATGACAGCCTGTGACGACGATTGCCATTTGTGCCTTAGCATAAATGAGCAGCCAAGGACCATTGAAGGGATAGCATAGATCCCCGTTAACGGTATTGGGACGAAGCCTTTGTTGTCACCAAAAATAATGTTTATGCAGGCAGGCTCTGGCAGCAAAAGGGAAAAGAAGCTGACTGTGTAAATGATGGCTCAGGGCAGCAGCAGCAGGGGACAGGCGGCAGTGTCAGGAGCAGGAACAAAAAGTTCACTGAATTGGAAATTTCGCTGAACAAACTTTTGTGGGTGGCGTAGGGAACGCCCGTTTTCTACGGGTCTCTGCCAGCCTTTACGGTTGAAACATTTAAAGCGCAAAAACAAGTCAACGTGGGGCACAAACACACACACAACTGGGGAGTGAGGGGCAGAGGAGAAACTGCGTCAAGTAGGGCGCAAAATTTTAATTAATTCGATTATAAAACGCAGTCACACACATTTTCAGAGCGGAAGAGTGGCAGAGCGGAAGAGTGGCGAGGAACCCAGGAGACAAAAAGCTTTTCCGCATTTCAATGCAGCGCATCCTTTTCCGGCATTCCTCCGCCTGCGCCGCTGCTCCGTGTGGATGGGGAGCCACTGTTCCATGAGTGAACTCAACTGTGAGGCGATAGAAAGTTATGGCCAGTGGCCCACATTTCAGAGAGTGCCTGAAACTGAGGGACAAAGGAAAACCAAAATTTAATTTGCCAAAAACCCACAAAAGAGAAAGACGCACACAGGAGTCAGAGGGATAAGAGATAATTGAATAGAGAAATTCGTGGCGACTGTGTGTTGTATAACTCATTTCATTATTTCTTTGGCATGTGCTGATGTCCATTAGTCTCAGTTCTTGCTACGAGATTTATGCACAAACAAAGTACATGTCCTGTGCATGACTTGCAGAGTAGCAGTTGATCATCCCTTGATGATTTTTGCCTTGAAGCAATGACAAATTGCATCCACTAACACCCACTTGAGAGGCGCATAGAGTGTGCCTTTCTCTGCTCGAAGCGCTGCTCAGATTGCCACACTTAACCTGTCATCCAACCTGCCACCTGCCCCAAGGCCCCAAAGGCTAAAGGCAGACACCGAGTCAGCTTGCAATTCTAACTAGGCGTCTGTGGAGGGCCCTTTTGCAGCGTCCTGCCCAGTGCTAATGAGAGCATTCCATGACACTGATGGTTTCCCCTTTCGAGTGCCCAAATCCGAGAGTGTCTGAGGCTTTGAGAGATAACTGTAATTGTTATTGACAATTTATCCAAAGAGTGCCCGTGTGCGCCCGTGAATTTGCATATTTATGGCCACACGAAACTATAAATTGCCTTGCCATAGCAAATCAAATCTGTTTCCGTCGCTGAAAACTCGTAAACCGCCTACAAACTTTGTGTTTTTCTGTTGCTTTTAGCTTACGTTTCTTTTTTCGTTTTTTCTATACTCTTTCAGAGAGGAATTTAGCTTAGAGTTTTGATCGAATGAACAGCCAAGAAAGCCAATAAAAGCCGTGACTGCGTGCCTTTTTCTACTCCTAAATAATTCTAAACTAATCTGTCTGTAAGCCTAAAAATATTCACAAGTCGAACTAAAGAGATCGCAGGATCTTTGGCATTTCAAAACAATATAGCTGACATGTGCATTATCCATCTTAAAGGGCATCAAATGCCTCGACCCTCTTCCGCTAGCTTTTCTTTCGTGTTTTGCTTATTTTTTACTAGTTTTTTTTCAGTTTTCCATTTTGATGTTGTTAATGCTGTTGTCTTCTGTTGGCACTGGCGCTCAAATTGATTTGTTTTTCGAAGACCTGAGAGCTGAGAGGTGCGCGAATCGAATGGAACGAGCACTCGGCCTTCCATGCCCTCTCCAAAAAAAAAAATGTGCTCTTGGCCACACTTTGTGGCGCTCTGTGGTTGTGTGGCACTTATGCTCTGCTGTGTGTAGTTTCTGTATGATTATCCACTTTTAAAATATTTTTGTAGCGACTGTTACTTTCGTTATAATTGATAGAGCGGCCAGAGGGTCAAACACTGGAAGAAATTGACAAATTTTTACCCAAAGAAAGACCTAAAGCGTCTGACCTAAGAGCATTCTTGGTGATTACCTTTGGCAGCCTTCGCTTGTGCGTCGCCAGAATGAATCTCGAGCAATGTAAACATTTGGGACTCAGGATTATTATCCACCAATTTATCGCTTCATTTTTGGGGATTATTTCTGATTGGTTTTTTTTCTCGACGTGCATGACTGGCGGGCGGCTGCTGCCCACATCTCTTGGGGGGACTTTTGGCCACAGCAACCTACCACAAAAGCAACCTCAAACGGTCTGCAGAGCACACCACACATAACGCTTTACACAGATACACACACACACACACACACACATGTGTGGTGGAGAGGGAGAGCAGGCGTAGATGAGTGGGCGGTGGAGGCAACTATTGAGCAGAGACGCGAAGCCGCGACGCTGGCGTCGCCGTCGCTGCTGCCGTCAGTTTTTGCGGCAAACGGAACGCGATTTCGAATTGAGTTTTCAGTTTGTGTCGCGCCTCCGGTTTGTAAATACGCGAAAAGACAGAGACATACGGCCGTGTCCAAGTCCAAGTCCGATTTCCGAGTAACGAGTACGACTACCCGGGTCCGGGAAAAGCAGAAACAGCAACAGCAACAACAACTACAGCGGGTAGAGACACAAGACACACAGAACAATATATCGTACATGCTTGTAGGGCCCTGCCACATACTGAGTCGTGTTCCTGCAATTGGATTAATTAAGCAATTATACGCGACAGGAAGGCAAACAACAGAAGCGAAAATTGTAGACTTAGGGAGAGGGAGAAGGAGCGCAGAAATTAAAGACTAGAAAAAGCAAATTAAATCACATAAATATGTGTGCTGACGCACGATCTCATAATGATATATTTTTAGGATGTTTCTTTTCTTTTATTTACTTGTTTTTTATATAATTTTATAGCCAATGGCAATCGCACATTTATGCCAATTAAATTCGTTGCGATTTCTTTTAATAGTCTTCAGTTCGAGTAAATATTAATCATTCGCAGTGCTGGACAGAGTCTGTGCCTTTTCGAAAACCCTTTTCAAAAGATCTTTACTTTAGCTACAGAAAATTCTCGCATTTTTGTATATAATTTAAAAGAAATATTTCTGAGAGCATTTCTGTGAATATTTATTTTTATAAATCTTTGACATTGGATTTGTCATTGCTGGCATGGCTGTGGCGGCTGTGCCTTGTATTTGCCGCACGTATACGTAATATTTCTATCATATTTTCTGCACTCTTCTTTGCTGCTTCGGCTGCTTGTAGTTTTGTGGCTAGTGGAATTCAACACATAAAATCTCAACAGTGGAAATCTCACAGCACGTCGTGTCGCGTCGCGCATTTTCATTTTTCGTTTGTTTTTCTGTGTCCATATTAGCAGTGAAGAACTTTTTTGTTGTTTTCAGAATTTTATTGTTGTTGAAAATTGAAAAGTGGCACACACATACACACACGGATAAAACCCACACACACACCTACACACAAACAGAGATACTTCAACTAAAAAGCAGAAAATATGCCTAAGGTTTGCAAAAATGTTTTTGCTAGTCGCTATAAGTAGAACCATAAGACCAGTGCAGCTTGTGGCTGCTGCTATTCATTCCATTCGTTATACGAGGGTTTCAGTACTCACACATGCAGCTAAACATTCGCTTGCACAATCATTCGTTTATTCATGCTCATTGGAAGCAAACAACAGCCCCACATCCCCCACACAATTGCATTCAACGGGCCAGAGCGTGGAGCAGCTCGCACCTCTTCAGTCCCCTCTCTATTTGTCGCTCTATTGTCACTTTTATAATGCACTTTGCGGGCACGTATACAGGCGCACAAAAAGGCTTAACTTACTTTTATATATTTTTTTTTGGGGTGCACGAACTTGCAGTTGCCTTCGCATTTTACATATCCATTTGTCCGTTTTGTGTTTTATTTATATTTATAGTTGTACAAATGTATGCCTGTGCTTTGCATCAACTTTTCTAACTAAGATCAAGTCGTTTAGGGGCTCTTTTTGATAGCAGAACTGTAAGGGATGGCCTTTAAAAGTGTTATTACTTTTTCTGATAATTATGGGAATTGTTTTCGGATTTTCTATACAATATTAAGTATATTTTATAGAGGGTATATATCGAAAATTCCATAATAAATCTGCCTAAAATTCCATTGGCCATTTTTGACATAACATAAAAAATATCTGCTAATTTGTCCTCATTCTGGTTAACCCCCCGTCGCACCTGTCACTTTCTTGTTCCACCTTTTCTTATCGCGTCCCTCCTCTATTTGCTGACTGACATCTACGGGTAATCAAAGTGGCATTTGTCAGCGTACCCCATAAATGTTGTTTGGCCTTTATTAGCAAGTAATTTTGATAAGGGCAGCCGCGAGCTGTGACGCGCTCGAAAAGACTTTCAAGTGAATCGCACGGGGCAGGGAAAGACAAATTTTAAGCAGCGAACGAAGAGCCAATCCAACCACAAAGTCAACTCATCCGACAGGGGCAGGGCGGCAGAGGGGCCTTTGGAATTCAATTTACTATGCGAAATCGATTTCCGCTAAAGTCGAGTATGTCATCGGGAAAACGCTGCTAAAAGCGGAAAACCGCGGAGCTGAAAAAACGGAAAAGCACAGGAAAGGTAATAAAATAAAGGGGTGTTCGGGCTCGGGTTAGGGCATGGCCAGGGCCACTGTCAATGCCAGTGCCACGGTTGCGACTGGTTGGCTGGGCGCCGACTCCGCGTCTGCACAAAGGTCACGGTCACACACGCCCCACGAAGGGTGCCGATGGCTGTGGGGTTCCTGGCTCCTGGCTCCTGACCCTGACAGCAGACCAGAGTCAACAAAGTTGCAATTTTATTGCAGGATATTCAGCCGGAGCCGGAGGTGGAGCCCTCGCCGGTGGCAGTGTGGTAGCTGACTGCATGTTGAATTTTCTGCTGCCGGTTGGTTGGTTGCCCCGTGCCACTTTGTGGTTGTTGCTTTTAGCTGCAATGTCGCTGAAATATGCAAATTCAGCGATGGACTGTGCACTCTACATGGTGTCTGATAATGGAGCCATTTGTATGCCCGACAGGTGGCAGGGACTTGGGTGGCACTCGTCTCTTTTGACACCTCAAAATAAATATATTCGAAGCGCGCGAGGGGCGGCGCCTGGCAGCCCCAAGAACGTTCGATTTGGTTTGGTTTTCACTTTATAATTGCGTTTCACTCTCCGTGTTTTATTTGCTCCTTTTACGCCCCTCAACTGTTTTTGTTTACAATATTCACACTCGCTTTTGTGCGTTTTTCTGCGCTGCCAAAGCGTTTTGTTTAGACAATAAAAAACAAAACTTTGCGCCGTTTCATTTGAAGTTTTGCTTGGATAATATTTAATGGGTAGTAATAAATGATTTTGAATGGTCGTTTTGTGGGGTGTTTTGGGTAGATTTTTGGGTAAATAATTTGCTTGCTTTAGTCTCAGAAGTTTTGCAAAAATAAATGCGCAGAAAATATTTTGCTTGCTTCAGACTTAAAAGTTTGCAAAATAAATCATGGAAAATTCATGGAAAATCTTTAGATAGTTCTTAAATTATTTTATGTTATTGGAAAATAGGAAATGAAATTATTTCTTTGAGAATTTGTAGGATTTATCGTGGAATTTTGCAAACAACTCTCGAGTTCAAGTTTTCTCTTAGATTTATCTGCAATTTAATTCCATTTTAAGATGACAGAAAATGCATTCTAAAACCCAGATATCACCGTCTTAAAGACGTCTTCCTGGAAACCCTTCTAACCCTACTTGTGCCTTCAATATGTATTTCCATCTTCCCGTATTAAATAAAGCTACGAAATTTGCATTTGTGAATTTTGTGTAAGCTATTTTTAGTCTGTATGGAAATGCAACTAAAACTGACAACTGGCCGCCACTTGCAGTCGCCACAGTTGAGTGACGGTTTAATGCAACTTAATCATGCAACTTGGGGCAGCTGCTGGTCAGAGTTCTGCCTGGCTGGTTGGCTGCTTTGACGTCATCCCCGACAGTCGCAGTCACAGTCGCCTCGTGCACTGCACTTTTGGGAGCTGGACAGCTGCTTGGGCTTGCTTGGGGCCTGCATGTGGGTGTCTTAATTTTCATAAGAAGTTAAGACGCCAGGCAGGACTCACACAGACACCACCGTGCACCAGAAGTCACAATGCAAAGCTCTTCAGCTTTTAACTGCCTTCCCGGAATAAGGATGATGATGATGATGGCGGCGAGGCGAGAGCTTAATGACTTTCGCGTGTGCGAGCGGGTGGGGGGCTGTCGCGGAACGGGGGGTGGCAGCGCGTGGATCTTTTCCGGGTTCCGTGCATCTGCCTTTTGACATTTGAATAATGTATTACATATTTCTCAGAAAGGGCTCAGGGCACACTCCTGATTGCAGTTTCTGTACGCCTCGACTCCACGCCCAATGCGAATGACGCACTTTGGGGCTCAAAAGTGTGTGTGGGAGTTGCAGGATTCAAGCTGAATAGTTGGTACATCCTGTAAACTGACAAATGCTTATACATATTTGTAAAGCTAAAATATACAGCGTAGCTACTGGAAAAGTGGGAAAGGGAAACCCAAAGGGAGAACTTGTATGGAAATGGAAATAAAGGATTAGTTTTAATTTGTTTTTTCATTACTTTTGCCGTTCTTTGAGTTCTTTTTTGCTTTGTTTTTCTTTGTTAATACAGCTACCGATTACCCTTTATATTATACTTTAGGAAAGCCTTCCAACTGCCGTAATGTCGTGTGGCTTGGCAGTCTATGAGCGAGCGAACCAATGTTTATTTCAATTACAATCACCACGCGGGGCCTTCAGCAATAATAATTATAATTAAAGTTATAATAATTTGTTAATATGATTACATCTACAGGGAATTGTTGGTACATTAACAGTTAATGTTTGCAGCTAGGAACTCATTTTATGGGGTAAAAAATTAAACATCGATTTGAAGTAAATTTTGCATGTAAATATTTACATAAATTTAAGATACAAATTTCTATAAGCCTGAGACGTGCCTTTGCTTCCATTTATTCTTCAAATAAAAGGGAAATGTCGAAAAATGCATTAACTAAATACACAACCCCAAAATAGGCACAAAAAACTCCACACAGAGCGTGTGACGTTGCTCAGACTCGACTCTAGCTGATAGGAGGAAGCGTGCCCAGCGCATGTTTAAGATAATTCTAATAGTAGCTATTTCTATGCTTAACTTTTAATATTATAACTACAAAATATGTTAAACCCTTTATCTACATTATGTACGCATTTTTATGACAGTCATAAACTACGTAAATCACTGATAAGGCTTCACATAATATAAAACTAATAAGATAATAAGCCCGATATGACGTGATACTAAAGATAAATTCTCTCTTTCCGTGTGTGCCTTGCAGGAACAAGTCAAACTGGATGCCAGTAAACAGGTCATTAGCCCAGACGACTGTGACGATCTCAGCCCAATGCCACAAACAGCTGCCCCACCGGTGCGCAGGCGCGGCGGCATCTCTGCGGAGCCCGTCACCGAGGAGGATGCCAGCAATTATGTGAAGAAGGTGGTGCCAAAGGACTACAAGACAATGAATTCCCTGTCCAAGGCCATTGCCAAAAATGTGCTCTTTGCCCATTTGGATGAGAGCGAACGCTCGGACATATTCGATGCCATGTTCCCCGTCAATCACATAGCCGGCGAGAACATAATCCAGCAGGGCGATGAGGGCGACAATTTCTATGTCATCGATGTGGGAGAGGTTGATGTGAGTAGCAGCGAAAGATCCCATCATAGTCCCTTCATAATCCTTCGTTTGCCCTCCCAGGTCTTTGTAAACTCTGAGCTGGTGACCACCATCAGCGAGGGCGGCAGCTTTGGCGAGCTGGCCTTGATCTATGGCACACCTCGGGCTGCCACCGTGCGTGCCAAGAGCGACGTGAAGCTGTGGGGCATCGATCGTGACTCCTACAGACGCATTCTCATGGGCTCCACCATACGCAAGCGCAAAATGTACGAAGAGTTCTTGTCGCGTGTCTCCATACTGGAGAGCCTGGACAAGTGGGAGCGCCTCACGGTGGCCGACTCACTGGAGACGTGCTCCTTTGACGATGGTGAGACGATCGTGAAGCAGGGTGCGGCGGGCGATGACTTTTACATCATTCTCGAGGGCTGTGCGGTGGTGCTGCAGCAGCGATCAGAGGTGAGACCAGTCCTGGGATATCCTTATGGAATATTTTTGTAATTATATTCATATTTTTTTAGCAGGGCGAAGATCCTGCTGAGGTGGGTCGCCTGGGCTCCAGCGATTACTTTGGTGAGATTGCCCTGCTGTTGGATCGTCCACGTGCAGCCACTGTGGTGGCACGCGGGCCACTCAAATGCGTCAAACTGGATCGTGCGAGGTGCGTAAAAGGAACATCAGTTAAGACTTTGTTTAATTTGTGATTGATTTGCAATTTCCTTGCAGATTTGAGCGCGTTTTGGGACCCTGCGCAGACATACTCAAACGCAACATAACGCAGTATAACAGCTTCGTCTCGTTGTCTGTCTAAATCAAGGACAAACAGCAGAAGCAGCAGCATAAAGCACACCACAGCAACAACCAACAACGCAGCGAACAGCATCAACAACATCTAGCTGAAGAGACACAAAAGGAATCTGTAGCAAGATTTCTGTAAAGTTAATTGCCAGCCATGCTGCAGCCCAAAAGGGATGGAGAGTTATTGGGGAGACAAAACTATGTTAATTAAATATGATTCTGTATGTTGTGCTGAAAGTTTTACCATATACTACATACTACTATTCTCATGTGTGTGTGTTCTCTGTGCACAGATATGCGGCGGCATGTTCCCCCTACGCCACTGGAGCTCTAGTATTTCTTTTTCGCTTTCATTTTTCCCCACTACTTCTGGAGATCAATTTTCACTACACATTTCTCTATGAAATCAGAGTCTGTTTCTAAATCTATTTGTCTAACAAATGGAACATGCTGCCACCCAAAAAACAAAAGAAAGTTAAGAAAAAACCAAAAGAAAAGCAAGTAAAAAAACCAAAAGAAAAAGCAAGAAAAAAACGTTTCATTAAATATTCAAAAAAGATGTCTGAATGTTTTTGAGCAAACAAATTAAAACAAAAAATATAAACAATTAAATGTGTGTATTAAGACTTACACCCACACATACACTCACACACACACTCATACATACGGATTGTTGGAGCGAGCTGGGGTAAGGGGGAAGCAAAGTCATGTAGGAAAAAGTGCAACAATTTCTGAAACGTTTTTAATTTTAGTAAATTATTTTTAAAACTCTTAAATTTAACGGCCAGCAGCATGAAGTCGATAAATTCTATGAAAATATTTAATTTAATGGAAATTAAAAACAAAAAAACAAAAACTAAGAAAAAATTGCCCCGTTTTTATCCCTCAATTCTTTGTTGTTAGCTTTTAGTTGTATTATTATTATTTTAATTAATTTTGTTAAACCCCAGAACACTAATTTAAGCTTTTGGCTCAATGTTTTGCAAACAGTTATACCAATTAGCACAGTTTTGTGCTCTGATATATGCACACCACAGAAGCGTCATATTTACTGAATTTTGGTGGCAGTCAACAGCTGTCAAAATAAATTTAAATTTAAAATTATTATGTTAAAATAATTACAAAACTTCGTGGTGTGTGTGTGCAGCAGAGTATAAATACGTGTGTGTGCGTGTGTGTGTTTCTCATGTCACCATCAGAAAAAATAAGAGCAAAAAAGAGAAGAGAAGTTGCATTTACGCTAAAAAAAGAAACATTCATACAACAGCCGACATTTGTGTATATAAAAATCTGCTTGCTGGATCCATGGCACATTATTTACAGCTGTTGCTGCACCACTCTCACCAACACACACGCGCACACATAAACACACACTAATATGAAGAGCAAAAGCAAATGTGTTTGAATAATGCCTAGGGTATACTCGAGAGCCCCCCAGGTGGGGCATTGAGAATTTATACCGCGCACCCGCCGGCGGGTTAGGCTTCAAAATGTCCACAGAGCAACAGCATTGCATAAAAACTAAACTTAACAGCACATAGATAAAGAGAGAGAGACAGAGAGAGCGAGATTGGATAGGGAAAAAGTAAAACAATTAAAAAAAAATCAATATAAAAATTATCAATGTAAAATCGTATTGTATATGCCGAAAACAAAGGAAAATTAAAACTGAAACAACAACAAAAAAACACACAGAAATAAACAGAAAAACAAACATAAAAAATTAAACACAAAAAAAAAATACAACAAGCATTATAAGAAAAATAAATACATTTACATAGATGTTGCAAAAATCAAAGAAAAGAGAAGCCAAGTGGCAGGTCCTGTCCCGAAACCACTTCCATTGCCTACCCAACCCCACTCCCACTCCCACTCCCCACCCCACTCTCTGTTTACTTTTGTTTTTGTGTCAGGCAGCCTGCCGCTTTCAATGTTGCTGGACGCCATCTTTCTGATACCCACACTATTCACCTACGGCTTGATCTTGCTGCTCATCTGCATTCTGTGCTTCATTGTGGTGTACATCAGTCACAAGATTTACATCTCCATTTACGACAATCTGCCGCTGGCCGTGCATCACGGCTCCATGGACAGCGTGGACATGCGCGGCTACATCAACTCGCCCGTGCGCACTCAACGCTCGGCGCCGCATGTGGCCAGCTCGCGCTCGCAGTTCATCCATCCGACGACGGGTAAGAGGTGCAGACAGGACTCTACGAACTGGAACATTATCCTCGTCCTGCTTCTGCTTGCTTACAGTGCGAATTGCTGTGAATTTGGAGCCCTGCTATCTGGTGGGCATTGAGTGCGACATGTGTCCCAGCCACCGTTCTGTTACCTTTCTGTGCAGCTGTGACCACGAGGCGCCCGTGTGTGCGGCTGTCCTGCAACGCCCACCCGATGCCGTACGCATTATCCGCTACTACGATCAACTGCACAAGATTCCGCGTCTCAAATTCATGCTCAAATGCAACCAGCGACCCATGCCCAGCTTGCTGCGGCAGGAGAGCAGCATGCGCATCACGCTGGACAATATTATGCGGGGAAGGAGAACTTCTCCAGAGCACGCCCCACCGGAGGTGGACAGTAGCACTGCCTGCAATCCGCCGAGACCATAGCAACGTCGACAGCCAATGGAATGAGGAACTGAGGAATGAATGTGCGGGGGAGAGATACAGAATGCATCTATAATTAGGTTTTCATTTTTTGATTTTTTGTAGAACTCGTTTTGCGAGCGAGCGTTCGCCAGCTCGCTGGCCGGCTGGCTGGCTGGCTGGCTGTCGTGCATGCGATTAAAAGTGGAGTCGTCGTGGAATACTCTACAGAGTCCACTCTATTCATAGGCTTCTCTCTCGTTGTGGTGGTTTCAGGGTCGTACGGCCAGTGGGTCGCTCGTCTATTAGAATCGCGTGACCGGCAAAGGAAAGGGTTTGTCTCCAGTTGGAGGGGAATGTACTTGTCTCTGTCAATGTCCCCAAGTCTGGGGCGGCTTATCATTGTGAGTGCGTGGAAAATGTTATCAGTAGATAAAGAGGTTCTTCTCTTATCGCACTTTATGGCCAAATCACAAGTGGAACATCGCCCCACCACCACCACCACCACCATGAACATTCAGAATCATCCAGAGACCCCAAGCAATTTGCTAGACGCCATTTCATTCTTTATTGAGGCAACCAATTAAGAAGGCGGCGCTGGCGCTGCTGATTTGATTGCAATGCACGAGAGAGCGCGAGAGCGTCTACGACTCTGGAATTCTATGAATTATTCGAGTACAAGTCTGTGTCTCTCGTACAGATTTGAGCCCTGGTCAAAGGGAAAGCGGCAGAAACAAGTACAAGTACTTCTATGGATTGCACAAGCCGCTTATCAACACAAAAATAACAAAATAAAACTACTAGCAGCCACAGACGATGGAGCGCAACAGTCTCTACAACACACGACGACAACGACAAACAATCTGGGCAAACGAATCGTATACGTAATGGCAAACAAAGTTCCATTCATTTAACTCGATTCGCTCGATTCAGTTCTCAGGCAGGTGTCAAGCGACGCACACACAAAACCAAACGACGCGCGGCACAACAGAGTAGCAGCAGCAGCAGCAGCAGCACCCCACCATATAAATATATGATACTTAATTAGCATACGCGTTTTTCAGTTCTGTTTCGGTTTCGGTTTGACGTTCGTTCCGCTCTCTCTCTGTTCGTTTGTACATTTGCCTTTGGTGTCACTGTCAAAATATATACGATACTTGCACATTCTGGATACTATAAAGTACAAAGTATCATTAAAAAACGTATAAAGCAACGAAAGAAAGGAACAGAGAAGACATTCACCATGTTGGATCCCATTTCGGACGCCCCTTTGGTGCTGGCATATGCATTCATGTCGCTGCTGGTGCTGATTCTGTGCTTCATATTGGTCAATGTGGTCCACAAGCTGTATCGCAGCATCAACAGCGCTGAGCCCATAACGAGTACGATTTCTACACAGCAGCTGAAGACCTCCATAGCGGAGATAGACCCACTGAAAACCGGTTAAACACATGGAGAGTGGGAGCGAACGTGGTGCGGCGCATAGCGGGAGAATCTCATCGACAGAATGCTCGTGGGAGACAGCTGGCGGTACACCCACGTACTGCACACACACACATACAAACGTATCCTGATATAAACTAAATCAATTAGCCATAAGCCACTGCCACTACAGGCAGTCTCTAGTCAATTAAACATTCTTATTATTGTCCTAAGGTTAGGTTACATATCCATTACAATGTACATAAATAAACGACTTTGAGCATTGAGTAAGCAGCAATTAAGATCGCCAGCCAAGTGCAGAGTAATTGAACTCGTCGTAAACGTCGCCTGATCGAATATAATACCCCCCAAAACCTTATCGTTATAGAGCGTAACGCTGCCAGCCTATCTATCCAAATAACTTGTGAGTCAAACACAATCAATAGGCAGCAAGTGATAAGGGACAGGCACTTAGTCATAGATTTATACATAGTTTATTTAAAATAGCAATGTTCATCTATAAATGTTGTTATTAGAGCGCAGTTTCGGTTGTTGTTGTTGCATCGACGATAGCTAATGGATGTGAGGTGGGCCCAGGGCCTATGCTTGAAGTGAGTGGATTGATTTCTGAAGGATGAGCATAGATTTAAATGGCAGTCAACTGGTTGGCCAATTGCTGTTGGGGGGATGCTGTGCTGCTGCTGCTGCTGCTGCTGCTGCGGTGGTAACATCAATCTGTGGGATCGCTTTAGCAGAAAGTACAAAAATTAACACAAAATCCGTTTAGGAACCTTTTTCCCAGCTTACCCTGAATAGGTCTTTGGATGCTGCGACGTTAAATCATCATCCTGGCTGCCCAAAGCTTTTTTTACATACTACAAAAAAAAGTACAGTTCAAAGTTCAGTTTAGAGGGTACATAAAGGCATTTTGTGCTGAGCGTGACCTACCATTGGATTCAATATAATTTCCTCTTCCATTTTATTGATTTGTTTAACTAGATCCAGCACCTGCGTTATGTTCGTTTGCACATTTAGGAACATGTCCGGCGAGTTGTATTTCTCGGGATCATCCTTGAACAAAACCATGCCATCCTTTTGATTGATGCTAGCGTAGATTTCGCCCGATTTGATCTGTGGACAGAGTGGAGAAAGAAGGGTTTATGGCTGCCGAAACATTCCCCTTTAGCACTCACCATATTCAGTATGTAGCGCTCTGCTTCGGCTGCACCGGACAGCTGCACACGACTGGCCACATCGCTTAGGGAGAGCGTCAAGAAGGTTTTCGTCAGACGCTTTATGTTTCGCTTGTACAAGGAGGTGGCCACCTAAGCAGACACACAAAAAGAGATTCATTTACTAGGAAATTATACTTATTCGATCGTTCCACTTGCCTGCTTGGCCAGACCCATGTTGCTATCACGCGTAAATGCTTCACTGTACTTGAGGATGAGTATGCGCAGCTCCTCGCTGGAGGAATTCGCGTAAACATTCACCAAATCGTGATAGTGGCTGGCCATTGGCTTCATGAAGCGGCCAATAACCTGTGTGTTTTTTTGGTATAAACGCTATCTGTAAATGCAAGCAGGATAAATGAAGATTAGCCTGCACAAAGCTCGCTCGCTCGCTGCCACTTACATTGCCCTCTACGATGAGCGAAACCATGAGAAACTTTTTGTACGCCTCCAGCATAATGTGCGACATGGCCATGGCCGGTGTGGTGATGCACACCTCAAAGAAATACAAAGCACGATCGTAGTTCTTCACAGCCGTATAGATCATGCCACCATAGTAGTAGAATAGCAGAAAGTACTTGGCATCATTGTTGGCATCCTGCAAGGGCAAAGGGGAATGAGATTCGTACAATTTTTAAGCCGGATTGAACCCCTCACCACCGTGTGCTGTGACTGCTGCTGCTGCTGGGTCTTGCACTCTGCAGCCGCTGTGGAAATGTCCGTGATGTCCGTGTCCAAGTAAGTCAGCACCAGATTAAAGTTTTTCGCCTTGAGGCTCAGCAGGCAGAGATCGGCATGGATGGGCGTTAGCTGTGTGTCCATTTGGCGTATCTGATCAACGGCACGCGCCATGATCTTAATGCCCAAAATGCTGAGGTTCTTTTGCACCAGATAGTCCGTAAACAAGTGGCAAGTTTCATAGACTGTGGAGGAAGCAAATTATCGAGTTTTAGTCTTGATTCAGATGCCCGCAGGTAAAATTCTACACACAGGCGCATATGGCGAAACGCAGCTGCTCCACATTGTTGCGCTGCACAAAGTCACGCATCAGCTGAATGATTTGCACGGGCTCCGGATTGGCGGTTGCCGCACTGTGCAGCTTCGCCAGCAGCACATAGAGCACGCCTAGCGTATGCTGTTGCACGTCGAGCGTTTCCAGCACATTGTCCAGTATGCTCCAGTTGCGTGCCAGCAGTGATACCGACTCGGGCAGATCGTCGGCCAGCTCCCTGAAGCTGCCTGCAATCCAAAAAGAACATAATCATGCATAAATAAGATGCATCGATACAGCCAAGCGGAGGCGGAGGCCGAAATTCGCAACTTTCCGGAACACCCGGCCCACCCGGCTGCTTGCCCGCGGGGACTTACCGGACGCGCTCATCGTGCGCACTTGATTCACAAAGTTTTCTAGTGCGCTCCCCATGTTGGCTAACTCCGAGGACTCTACTTGTTTGCTAATTATTTATGAAAAACGCTAATTCCTATGGAAAACGCACAATACAAGGAGCTAGAGGCTGCAAAAAATCGCAAGTACTATCGATATGATGTATTTGCGGCTGACTATCGAGTGAATTGATTCCCTGCTGTCCACAATCGATGTTTTGCTCAGCTCTAATCCAGCCCAACTTCGCAACAACAACAAATTATTAAATGTGGAAAAAAACAGAATGTCTGGCTATGGCACGGGCAAAAATGGCAGTAAATTAGAATGCAAGAGTCTCCTGAGCGAGGACGCAGCCGCGCAACTCATTTATAATCATCGGCAAGCCCAGGGTAAGTCGTAAATTGATTATTTTGTCGCTACGCAGTGTAATAATTCGATTTGCAGCAGCGTCTAGCAGCAAACAGCCTGCTCAGAGTCGTCTCAAGCGCTTGCAGACAAACTTGAAGCGTCAGCAGGACAAGAAACCGAACAAGGACAAGCCGGAGAGTAGGAGAAGCAGTCACAATGGGGCCTCCTCGTCAATAAGCGGGGCTTCCACTTCAGGCGCCTCACACAGTCGCAGGAGCCTGAACTTCGCATCATCGCTGACACCCGAGTCATCACGCTCCTCAGGTAGCAAGTATTTGCCCGAGACGCCGCGCACCTCGCACAGTCGCAGATCAAATGGCTTGGCAGCGTCGCTATCGCCGTTGACACCAGACACGCCGCGCAGCACCTCGCACAGTCGCAGATCAAATGGCTTTACACCATCGCCATTGCCTTCGTCCTCGTTGTCTCTATTGACGCCTGCAAAGTCTATACGTGAGCGTCTCAGGGATCAGGCGAGGACTTGGGAGAAGCCCAAGGCGCTGCTGGACTCCAGCAATCGTCTGCAAACGGGCAGCTCGACAAGTGGTAAGCGCCACAAGAATGATTTATACCCTATCTTCTCAAGCAGCGTCTCTTTCGGTGCAGCCAATCAGCGTCTAGCGCAACTACGAGCTTCCTTGGGGCAACAGGCAAAGCAGGAGAGCAAGGAGCTGAACAACAACGACTGTCCCACAATACTGCCAGGAATTCCAAATGCATTTATAGACAAAAAGGTGCCAAAGGTAGCAGAGCCACAGCCACAGCCAGACCCAGAGTCAGAGCCCGAGCCGATGGATTGGGAAGACTGTGATTTGGTTATACTAAACCGCAAATCGGTGGACGGGGAGCTGAATGAACTGCCCGCACGTCGCTTGGAGCACATGTACTTTGTCCTCGACACGAATGTGCTCATGCACAACTCCTTATTTGTGGAGGATCTCACGAGAGTTGTGCTGCCTGGCACCGTGGGCAGCATGCTGTTTATACCCTACATCGTGATCAAGGAGCTGGACAGGCTCAAGGTGCGGCAGAATGCTGACAATATGCGGCGCGAGCTGGCGATGCGTGCCATTCGCTTTTTGAACACCAAATTCGATGAGAGTTTGGAAATTCAAGGTGGGAGTGCACTAAAAATCCTCGAAGGCTATTATACGAGTAATTTCTTTATTCAACAGCTCAATCAGCCTTGGAGGAGTCGGAACACCTAATCGAAGTGGATTGTGGCGATGATAGCATCGTCAACTGCTGCCTGCAGCTGCAAAAGGAAGTGCCGCACATGATGCTGCTCACAAATGATGCCAATTTACGCTTAAAGGCCAAATCCTCCGCCATACCAGTCTCCACGCAGTCGGAGCTGAAGACCACCTATCCCGATGAGTTTGAGGCACTCGAATGAGTGGCACTCGAGCCAGGAGGAGCAACACCAAAGACTGCGTTTGTGATAGGATTAAAATGAGTAACAGCCACTGCACCGCGGCCAACATGAAGTACAACCACATCACAATATCAATAATATTATATTTAGATGTAAATAATTATATCCCATACCAGTTATAAGCCACAAGTGATATTCACTGTATGGAGAAGTTTACGTGTTGGAGACTATTTTTTATACTGAAATAAAGTGAAGTAATTGAATTCTATGGCAGCTGAGAGAGTTACATCCACAAAAGAGAAGTTCAGTGTACCCATAAAAATCCAATTTAACAATAACTATGCAAGCTATAAAGTTTAAACTGAATATTTAAATAGTTTTTGCAGAATTCGTTCATTTGATGGCTGACAACGGCTGACAGAGCTGACACTTAATCCATCCAACATTCTCTTAATTATATGGCTATTCTGCTAAGTATGTAGAAAATGTGTAGTAGTAATGCTATAAAGTCAAAAGTTATTTCAGCCAATAAACAGGAATATATATAATCAGAAAAATTGATTCTTCGATCGGATTAAATTATTGTTTCAGTGGTCAAAGTCTTTGTAAGCTAGTAATATCAAATAGAACATCAAAATCGATGAATCTGATTTAATACTACGGTATATTTACGGTATATTTTGAAGATGAAATGGTATATTTTGGTATATTTACGAGGCCCGACGGTATATTTGATCGAAAATTCCGCGGTCACACTAATTCCGCAAAAAAAAAAAAAAAAAAAACTAAACAAACTTCGCAATTTTGCTGTTAAATTAATTAAAAGATGGAGGCCGAAGCTCGCATTGTTTATGTGTGCAGCTTGTGCCTGCGTCAGTACGATCTAATGGAGGATTTGCGTGGGCACATGGTATTTTACCACGGCTGTCAGCCAATTTCCGGTGGCCCCAAAGCCGCAAAGACGCCAACCAAGCCGCAGTCAAATGGCGCCTCCAGGAGCACCCTGGAGAAGCAAAGTAAAGAGAGTCCGGAAGAGATTGCAGTTCCAACACCAACGGATTTGCAACCAATGCCATTCAAGGACTTTCGACTCGTATTGCGCGCCAATATGCGAGAGCCGTAAGTGTCTCAAGTTAATCACCCACAAAGGCTAATCGAACTTTAAACTTTTTTAGTTGTTCCGCGAGCAAGGATTGCCTGTTCAAGTTTGAGGATGCCAGCAAGGTAGAGCTGCATCGCAGCTGCCACAAGGGCAGCAGTTTCGCTTGCTGCGAATGCGCTCTGGAGCTGCCCAATTGGCGTCGTTGCTCCGCGCACCTGTGGAAAGTGCATCAAATCGATGTGGATCTGCTGCGCTGCCCGGCGCTGGAGTGCAACTACAATGCACCCGTGTCGGCACTCGTCTGGCGGCATATGCGCGTGCACAAAAAGTGGCGCCCGAGGGTTTTACGCTCCCTCGCAGCGGTTCAGCGCAGACGGAAGCTCAAGGAACAGTCCGGCGAGCCAGCAGCGGCCACCGCAACGCCCAAGAAGAACAAATACTATGCGGAGAAGACGTGCGAGATTTGCAATCGTCGATTTGTCAATGGCAAAACGCTCTCCAAGCACGTGAAGACGGTGCACAATAAGATCAAGCCGTTCATATGCAATGTTTGTGGCAAGAAGACGGCGCGCAAGGCTAGCCTGATCGTGAGTGGGTGTGCCCTATCGCCTCATAATTCTACTATCAGTCATCGCTCTTTCCTCAGATACACATGCGTCAGCACACGGGCGAGAAGCCGCTGCAGTGTGAACAGTGCAAGTTCTCCACGCGCGACCCCAGCGTCCTGCACAAGCATCGACAGCGACATGGCAGTGCGTCCAAGCAGCGCACGCTGAGGTGCGGCCACTGTGACTACAGCTGCATACAGGCCAATGCCCTGAAGCGTCACATGCGGCTGAATCATGTCGATGCCTATCGCGATCTGTGCTGCGATCTCTGCAGCTACACCTCAATCAATGCCGAGCGCTTGCTCGCACACAAGCAGGATCATCGTCAGGGTTTGATAACCAACTGTGAGGATTCCATGGATGCGGCACGCGCCGCTGGCTTCAAGTATCCGCGCAAGCTGAGCGACAAGAACAACGAGGTAGGTGGCAGGTTTTTGTTCTTTTTTTTTAAGGTTCACTTTACCTCACTGTACGCTCAGATATCTGCCGATTGCTTTATGCCACTGGAGAGCGTTGATTCATTGCCACATGAGCCAGCGGTGGACACGGGCGGGGTAACCATACCAGCGCCCACCTCAGACGATACACAGTTTCCCACGTACTTGAAGGATTGAGTGACTTTGGGGTTGTATTTTCGCTTTTAAATGTTTTGTATTTTGTCTGCTTTTGTGTTGCCAATTGTCCATGGGGCAGGGGTGTAGGGGGTTGTGAAATAATGTTCTCGTTTGGGGGATTTAAATGCTTTGTTTATTAAGTTGTCTTTTTTTGATTTAATTTTAATATCATTTTAGAATCTGATATGATTTGCTTTTTTCTTTTCAACATTTTTTTTGCTTTCTTTTTTTCTTTTGAATTTTTAGTCATGCTTTTGTGGTTTACCGTTTTCCGTTACGTTACGTTACGTTTCGCTTTAGATTTAAACTAATTTAAAATGTAAAATTCTAATACTCTCCGACGCTTTCTGGATTTTTATTTTTCGCCTCTAAGTCTAAGTTTTACGACAAAAATTGTTTCAATTCGGGCAGTTTTTGGTTTTGTTTCGTTTTGCTAATAACTTTGCTTAGACCTTGGTTAGACTTTAATCGTTAATCGTTTATCTTTTAGTTAATTCGTTTAGTAGTTTAGTTGAGCTTTAGTTTACGGGTTTTTAATATATTTTATTTTTATATTATTTATTTACGTTCCGCCAGAGAATTCTCTGGCAATATGCTTAAATTATTTAACTGCTTTTCGTTCGCGCTTTAAGGAAGGAAGGAACGCTGTGGAGGGGCGGGGCGGGTGTGGAGAAAGCCACAAAGAAAAGGACTTTTGAACGTTTATTGTCTGAGTTTGATTCGAATGATCAAAAAGGAGTTCTAGGAATGATTTTTTGTTGATTTTTTAATGGAAATAAAACGCTCAATGTAAAATTTGTTAATTATTATACAGCTTCTATTCGACTTTATTTACAGTTCTTCTTCTTCATCTTCTTCGTAAAAACGGAACACAAAAAAGATTTGCAACAAAAATGCATTTTTCAACCAGAGATTTCTGCTCATTCTCGGTGTGTGTTTTTTATTTTGCCTCTTTGGAGTTCTGCCTGATTTGATCCCTGCTCTGCTCCCTCGCTCCTTTATGGCCCAGGCCGGGCATTTGGCTCCCTTTTTTAGATCTTGGTCTCAACGCTGCCCTTTTTCTTTGTTACAAAACACGGAAAAAAAAGGTAGGGAATATCCAAAAGAAAGAATACAAAGAATAGAAAAAAGTATTCGATTAAGTTAGCTGCTGCCACAGAACCACGGGGGAGCCAACAAGAACGCGACGAGGAGGAGGTTGGATGCCATGCAAAAGATTTTATTGGTGTGAGGGAGCAGGCGCTAGATGTATGGTTCTATGTCAATGAGAGCGAACAGTGCAGCATTGAGAAGACGAAACAACAAAATGGGCATGAGAATGGAATTTACTTTGACTTCTTCCATGACTTTTTCTTCGACTTTACGCTTTAACTCTAAGTTGATTTGGCTTTTGATTTAGCTTTGATTATGCTGATATTATCCATGATCACTACAACGTTTATTAAACAACTAACGAATTCATCTAGCTTTCTAATTTCTATTCTATAATATATGTATATTGACATATTCGCCTATAATCCCCATTTTCCTCACTCTCCATCTTTCTTTTCTGCTTAAAATGTAAAATATTCACTTTCCACTGTCACTTTTCCACCTTACGAACTACTTGGAGTTTGTCGCTTGCATTTCTCTTTGCTCCTTCTTCTGTTTCTCTATCATTATTAATTATTAATTTATTCTGTTTGCTTCTTGTGCGTCGCATAATAAATGCTGTTGGGAGTTTCTGAAACATTCCCCAAAATAAACTACGCCACCAACTCCATTGTTGGATCCTCTCTCCTCCGATTAGTCAGCTTAGTACGAGACGACTACCACTTAAAGGCTATTAGGAAACAGTTGTATCTACATAGGTCTATGAGTACTCTGCGACAAAATAACAAACAAAAAACACACCTAAAGGAAGGTGTAACTGATCAGAGTTCCAGTGCAGTTCGCTGCGGTTCGCTTCAGTTCGGTTCGATTCAGTTCGGTTCGCTTCAGTTCAGTTCGCTTCAGCTCTGTTCGATCCCGTTCGGTTCGCTCCGGTTCGCTTTGGTTCCGTTCGTTTCGGTTCTCGTTTGTATGTACAGCGTTTGTGTGTGTGTGTTGGTGTTTTGTTTGTGTCTGTGTCACAGAGGATCGGTCAGTTCAGATCCAGATCTGGGGAAATCATATCGAAAATACATACGAAAAAATCCTATGGCCTAGAAAAATTGCTTATTAAAACACAGAAAAAAAAGGGACAACAACGACAAACGATCCTGAGTCTTGCGATCTAAATTTTGGTATACAAAATGGAACCAACGAAAAGTGTGGCCATCTGTTCTGCGGGTTTTCTGTTGCTTTTTTTCACTTTTTCTTATAAATGCATTTGTTAAAAAAAAACAGATGAACGAGAGTCTGATTTTGATTTTTGGTTTTTTGATTTCAAGAGTTACGAGTTTTTGGTTTTGTTTTATGTTTTATGTTTCTTTTGATCGTTTCATTTTGTTGCGTTTCGCATTTGCTTTCAGTTTTTTGTTGTTTTGTTGGTTTTTTGTTTGTGTTTCAGTTCCGGGGCACAATTCTGCACGTTAGTGGGGGCCGTTGAGCAAATCAAACCGTGGTCACACGATCGATCTCAACGTAACGCACAGAATTGTCGTTTTGTCAGCAAATCACCTCCTTTTCATCCAGCACGGCCGTATCCATGGAACTGAGTGACTTAAGGCGCGTTTGCAGCACCGAAGTGCCACGAAATTTGCGCTTAATTTTTCTATAAAGAAAAAAAACATTCAATGGTGGATCAATATTGGATCACTCCTGTTTCACTCACTTGATAGCAAAAGCCGCAAATGCACAACACGAGAGCACAAAGATTAGACAAAGCGTGGCCAGAATTTCCACGGGTAGCTTCATCAGCGCGGAGCACTGCAGGAAGGCCTCATCATCGCCCGAGGGACAATGTACAACGCCATCACACCAGACGCTGGCATTCACGCAGGCCCCTAGCTCCGGGCACTTGAATTGGCAGTCCTCTGGGAAGACAAACAAAATTGAGGCTTTAATACATTTAATGGCATAAACTCGAACTGTTTGCCTACCCGCCATGCTGAGCGTGGGCCTGGGCACCAGCTCCATCCAGTTGAAGGTGTACTCCCCATTGCCTGGTCGCAAAAACTCCACGCTGATGGCACGCGAGCGATTGATGAGCGCAAAATTGGGTCGCTCATTCCAGCCAGAGCTGAAGATCTCCACAAACTCATAGCCATTCGAGTCGGGACTCAAGGGACAGGCCACAATGGTCAAACCTGCAAAGGAAATGGAATTAACTTTGAGCAGGGACAATCGGGAACTTGTAGCCCACCTTCCGATGTTGTTAGCACCGCTCGCGACTTTGTCTCGCAGCGCCAAGTGTCTGTCTGCAGGTAGGTCGAGTTCAGCGTCTTTGTCGGATTGTATTTGCTGAGAAAGATGGCCTTGAGGCGCACATAAAGAAATTTATTGCCATTCGAGGGCTCAATCAGCCAGGGTCGTGAGCGGCATTCCACCTGCATAGGGGAACATTCGAATGAGTTTGGAATTTGGTTGGTTTCTGCGCGCTACTCACATCGCCAAAGGTCATGTCTATGGTGCCGCTGGGTCCGAACTTGCGACGTCCATCCTTGCAGCTGGTGGGCGCTTTGACAAACTCAAACATGCCCTCAAAGTTTACCGTGTCCGGATCGTCCAGTGTGGTCATATTTTGGGCCACAAAATGCACCTCCACATCGCGACCCGTTGAGGTGTATTCCACGGGCAAATGCGACTGATTCGAGGAGTTGCAGACACAGCCGCGATGCAGCAGAATGGAGTCGTGATACGGACGCTCAAAGATCTGCGAGGAAACACAAAACAAAGAGGCTAAAAAGAGCTTCATATGAGAGTTAGCTGCTGGCTTTACCTCAATCCTCACATTGGTGTCGCCGTAGCAAAACGAACGATTGATGTCCTCGTCCAGCCGTGAGTAGCAATTCCGATTGGTGGTCGTCACTTTGCGGAGTTTAATGCGCACCCGTTCACCCCGCTGTGCCTCGAACTTGTAGATGCACTTGAGATGCCGCGTGCCGCCTCTGCCAAACAGAAAGATATTCCGCACGCTGCGAAAGATGGCCGGATCCTTGCGGTCCATCATGCTGCTCAGAAACTTGCGATTGCAGTCATGCTCCCCACCGCCCCACGGCAGACCATCCTGATGCAGGTCTATGAATTCATATTTGAGCTTGAAGTCGAGGGGTCTAGGAAGCGGAGAGAAGAAGCTGCAACTCTGGATTGGAAAAGGCAGTCCCTGTACCTTACCTCAGCACTGTGGATTCGGTGTTGCGCAGCTCCAGCGTAATGGCATCATTGCTGGACACGTAACTCTCGGAGATGGTGCAGGGTCTGGCGTAGGTTTCATTAATGTTGGAGCGATCGCAGGTGCGTGGTATGGTGCCGCGACAGAAGCGAGCAATGACATTGGTGGTATTATGGGAATAATGCCCGACAGTGTTGTAGCTATTGGACTCCGTGACGCTGTAAGAGAAAGGAAATGCCAATTAGCTTTCAACCCTAAACGTGGGACTGCCCTTCTGCTCACCAATTCAAATCCTTGCACACTGGTGGATCCCTCAGCGTGCCATCCCATATGCGCAGCATGCCGCTGCAATCCTCTTGGGTCTGCAGCACACCAATTGCGCCCACAGATGTCTCATCCATTTGCCCGAATTCCGGATCCAAATTGAACTTCAACACGGAGATCCACACCTTGAAGCGCGACAGCGGCTGATGCATGCCCGACTGACTGTTGATGCGACGCGACAGACTCAAATGATCGAAGGTCTTGAAGACGCCCATGCCCTGCAGATGGTACAGGCACGTGGAATTCGGTGCCAGCGAGTGCTTGGGATTCTCGAGTATGCCGCGACCCGCTCCACGAATCCAGAACTCGCAGGGTTTCTTGTTCTTCGAGTACGTTGGGCTTTGTATGTCCACAAATTGAACTTCGACCTGGAAGGCAGGAGCAAGTGTGATTAACGCGTCGCTGGGTGTGCGGACTCGACTGCCACTCACCTCCAGCTGGAACCCGTAGAGTGGCAGCACCTGCGATGAGGTGCCCGTAAAGGTGCCAAACGGGGACGTGCTGAATTCGACCAACAATTCGGGGCCGCTGGAAACGGCCGCTGGCACGGCTTGGCCACCGCCGCAAAACTTCAATATGATGGGGTCACGTGTGGTGTAGCCATCGTAGACGGTCACGTAGTCCTGCGGGCACCAGGAAAGAGGAGAAAAGGAGCACCAGAGAGCAACAGAGAGAGCGCAAAGAGAGAGAAAGAGAGAGAGAGAGAGAGAGAGCAGAGTGGATGAGGAGAGAACGAAATGAGTGAGACGAGCGACAAATGTGGGTGGAGTTTTTCTTTTTCTTTACTGCTGGGTGCACTGTGTGCCCCCTCATGTGGCAGAGTGGGGTTGTGGGTGTGGGTGTGGGGCTGGGGGCACTAACTAGTAACTGATGCCGCAGGCCGTGCAGAGACCCAAAAAAAAGAACAGTTCAGGGTGGTAAGGGAGTTATTTGTTCTAGGAAAGTGCGAAAGAGAATGGTGGCTGGGGCCATGGGTAACCTAAGTGCAGCCGCGCGCTCGTATTACTTAATGGCCACTGGACGTATACGTGATTTTTGGTAACATTCCGCTTGGACATGGTCTAGGGGAGGGGTCATAAACGAGGGGGAGGGGTGTGGGGTGTGTGTGGGAGCGAGTGCCTCTAAGTAGTCGAGAGCCATTGTGGCTTTGATGTCGTCCAGCACTAAATGTCGAACAGTTTTAAGCTCATTTAAGGTTTTGTTTTTAAAGGCATTTGAAGCTAAGTGTTTATGCGGCGAAGGAACGTGTGTATGCGGCGCTGTGTTTAGATGTTTTCGTGTGTCTTAGCAGTGCCTAAGTGTTGGCTTTTAAAAGGTTTAAAAATTGCAAGGGAAAAGACTTGCAGTTTCATGGAAAAAACATGCAGAGGCTGTGCTGAAATGTTTTAAGAATCCTTTCACTTAGTGTATTTTTGTATGACATGTAATGCAGCTGCCAAATGCTTTCTATTGCTTTCTTCTGCCAGCCAAAGGTTTATATTTGCCACAGAAACATTCTTCGCAATTTGTGTTCAGTTTGTTGATGCATAAAAACCATTTCTGCCATTTAAATTCTCCTTGAATTGTGGCAGAGTTGTGTCCCTCTTACGCCATACAAATCAATCTCTTAGTGGCCTGTCTGAATACATGAATTTGTAGCACGCATAAACCGTAGCCGTATTTATGTGCGGTTACATCTGGCGCTTTGGCATTTTGCGCATAATTGTTTTGCGCATTTTAATTGAGTTGGCCTTGCCACAGGGGAACCAGGCCAGTCCATGCCAGGCCTTGCGCCATGGCCATGGGCATTTGCCATCCACCTGCCTTTTGGGGCAATGACAAATTAGTTTTGTGGCCAGCGACTTTCTGCATTAATTTAGCTGAGGTTTCCTGTTGTTTGTGCAGCTGGCCGCAAATTTAACTATGGCTCGGCACAGAGTTCTGTTTGAGATTCGGAACGGTAGCCGGCGTCCAGGCAGGTAATTTGTGACCACAAATTTATTGAAATCGCGGCATTTGTACAAATTAGTGGAGAGCACAGCACAGTGCCAGGAGGAGAGAGTCTCCTACATTTGTGGCATACATCAGTGGAGTTTATGCTGCACACAATTCATGGCAGGAAGGGTCCTTCGCCAGCTCCTGCTCTTGCTCCTACCATCCAACGATTATTCACACATGCCGCACCCAAAATGGCCAGCACTTTTGGACATTTTGGCTTAAGAGCCGCGCGAAACAAAAAGAGGAACAGGCAAAAAAAGGGGAACCAGCAGTTGGTTGGTAAATGGAAGGAAGCGCAGGGACCATTTTGTAGGCAAAAGTGCAGGCTCGGAGGACCCTGCAAATCCCTGCAAATGTCGGGAAACGTTCGAGCGTTTTGCTTTCCAACTGAATAAGCAAAAAGTGAAGGGGGCACCCAGTAGGATCCCTTGTGGAGTGGCCACGGGTATTTGCACGCGTGCCTTGCCACTGGCCACAACGAGCATTTAATGGCAAGTGCCAAAGGGCGGTGGGCAAAGGGAATTAGTGGACAGCAGCCCTTGCAAATCTCTAGAGAATTTTTGTTGCAAAGCGAAATTGAATAGTTGCCTGATGACTAAATGGACTTCAAACTAAAAGCAAAACATTTGCACGACAAAAGCGAAAAGCAGGAGCTGCAGAATGTCTTTGACCGGGATCAGCTTAAGGAAGTTTCAATGGCAAAAGCCTCAGCCCCAGCCCCAGCCCCAGACCCAGCCCGGAAGTGGGCAAAATCCATCAGCAGTGGCTGAGGCTGTGGCAACCATTCAACGCCGTCTGCTGCTCGTTCTTTATATGATGAATGCCCCGGGGGCAATTATTTACATGAGACCCATGCACGTTCGTCCACTTGCCTAATGTCCTTGATGGTACCCCCCTGCAAAAGCCCCCCTAAACACCCACCCAATTCATCGTCTCTTTTGTGTGTGCGATTTATGATGTGCGTGCCAAGTGTTCATTAATATAAATCCAATGACAGATTTCCCAGTCTCCCAATCGCTGCACCCACTCGCTGGCTTTCTGTGTGTTCCGTGTGTGTGTTTGCTAATGAATATATTATCCAGTTCATAGATAACCCATAGATGTCGATTTAGCCCAGATCATTTATGATTTGTTGTCTGTTCCTCTGCCGTTTCTGTTTCTGTTTCTACCATTTGCTGCTTGGTTTGTGTGTCGAATTTTGTGCATACATTTTGTGCTGATTAATTGCTTCAAATAGCCAAAGATGACAAATAATTGTTGCTAATGGAAGGGGGACACAACGAGAGACAGAGTGAGAGCAATAGATAGAGAATTGTGTATGGGGGAATGGCTTAAGGGTGCTGCTTTCGCATCTAAAAACTACAACTAAGAAAATTCTCTTTTTTTGTTTTATTTGGGACTGGGTTCTGCTTTTAGTGGTTTTTTTTTGGTGGTGGCAACATGAGATTTAAATTGATTTTGACTGGCATTTTGGTTGTTGTTGGGCATTTACCGTCGATTTCCATCTGGGTTTAACACTTTCCTATTTGGAGAAAATATACATTTATACATTTTATAGGCAGGTACTTTTAGAGCATTTAAATACAAATCTCATAAATAGATCTACGAGTGGAGGGTGCACTTTTTGACGAAAATGAGGTGTGTGTGGTATTCAAAAGAGAGAAGATTTAGAAGATGTGCGACAGGTTAGAGTTCTAGAGTTTTGAGGCAAAGATTGTAAGCAGGGAGAGAGCTGTTTGCGGGTTGCATTTTTTAAAGTTTTTCAACAGTTTGTTGGCACCCCATTTTGATAAAAATTTAAAGCGGAAAATGCTGGTATTTAGACCAGGGTAGAGCTGTTTTCTGTTGCTTAAATAGTTGCTCATTGTATTCCCTTTTTAATGTCCATCCAAACGGGAATTTGGATGTCGAAAGGGTCATCGGAATGCAGCAAGTTTTATTTTGATCTACTTTCCACTTGTTTCCCCTATTAAAAACACATTTTTCCGCATTGCATTTCACTCTTAATGGCAGAGTTTTGGGCCCCAAACTATGACTACTAACTTCCCAATAGTTCCCACAAGTTGTCACTAGTTTTTTTTGAACTGCTTTTCCCCTTTTTCCGATCCTTTTTGCTTGCCATTTCTTGTCCTTCCACTTCCCTGCTTAATTTTGAACATCATTTGAGTATTATCATTAAATGACGCTTCCTGGGCGCTGCTCCAGGAAACATTTTCACTTCCTTTCGAGCGCTTCCGACTGCATTCCTCTCGGCCGCTGTCATGCCAGGCTTATCCCACACACTTTATTTTTTTGCATACACAGCCGCTCATTAAGAGCTCATCCGAAAGTTGGCCCCAAACAACTGTGTGGGTCTTCCCGGGCTTCCCCTGCCCGCTGACAAACAGAAAGGGAGCCTACGAAATTAACACTTCCCGCGACTTTGCCGGAGAAGCCTATCGAATGCTCAAGGCACTGGCGACGGACACGGACAAGGGACTCCACACAATGGCAGCGGGCAAGGATAGAGCAGCAGCAGGGAAGGGAGTGTGGCTCCGTGCAAACAACTGATTTCAGATTTTTGCTCATTTCTTTTTCAATTTGTCGTTTTTTGCGCAGTTGCTTCTGCCCGCTGCTCCTCCGCTGGCCATTGGCCGGCCTGCAGTGACTGCCGTTTGTCCAGTTGGCGCTGTTTGTCGGCCACTGGCCAACACAGAGGACGTAATTTTTATGCTGGATTTCTCTCGCGCTCTTTCGCTCTTGTTACAGTTGGCAAATGCAAACACGGAGCAGGGAGCAGCAGGGAGCAGCGGGAACCCAGGACACAGTCAGAGTTACAGTTACACAGAGAGATAGAGAATAAAAGACAGAGAGGCAGAGACAGAAACAGAGAATTTGTGCACAAATGTTTTAAAGGCAGAATTTAATTACCTGAATGTAATCGCAGTCATTCCATGTTTTCAGCCTCGGCTCAAACTTCTTGTCCTTGTCACTGACGCTGGCCGGTGGCGCCATTTTGTTGGCCGCCGCCGTTTCCTGTGTCGAGATCCAAACGAGATTACCCTTCGGCTGTTTAACTAGAATCAGAGCATGTTTGCCATGGGGCACGTCGTGCTGTGTGGACAGTAGAATTAAATGCAAATTAATGAGCCACGGAAAGGAGAGAGAGCGAACAAAAAAAAAACAGTACAATTAATTGGAACATGCCAAATGGCAGCTACCTACGACGAGTATTTATATAAACTTAGAGATTCGTGAACGGCAGCAGCTAATGATGCTTAAGAAAGGAAATTGATATGCTTTTAGCACCGAAAAGTGAGCCAAAAGGAGGTGCATTCCACTTGGCTTCATGTCTCTTGTCTGAGCTTTATTTAAACACAAAAATCTCTACTCGAAAGTCGCACATTTGCTGCTTCAAACTTCAAACTTGAACAAGTGGCCAACTTTTAACTCATGATAAGCCCCCGACTTTAGCTTTTCTTTGATGTGGCACCTACTAATATTCAAGTACGAGTATTTATTTATAAACTTGCCAGAGAGCTAGCAGCAGCCCCAACAAAAAATGTGCCATAAAAGTTCAACAGCTAATAAAAATGTGATGTAAATTTAGCTTACAAAAAAGGAAAGAAAGGAAACCGTCACAATGGCAACGTGTTCTGGGCATATTACAAAAAAAAGAGAGGGACAGGCAGAGCGTAGGGTAGGGTGGGGGCTGGGAGCTGGGAGTGCGGGCCTGCCGCTCCCTCAGTTAATTATAATAAAAGCTCATTCTATTTTGGAATGTAAATTGCTATTTAATTTTTGTGCCCGCTCTCTCTCTCTTGATATTTGAACTTTGTTGTGGCAGCAATGAAAATTAAGGAAGAGGCGTAAGAACGTAAACGATATTGTGGTATTTTTATGGGCACAACACGAACGGAGAGGGATAAGCACGGGCGGCGCTTTAAGAGGCGAATGTCTGGCGATGACAGACTAAAGCTCAGGCTTGGGCTGCCAGCAACAGAAGTCAGGGAGGGGACCCCAAGGGCAGCGGGTTAGCATTTGGTACTCCCATTTAATTTCCTTTATAATTCTTAAGCTCTTACCTGCCGCACAGCATAGTAGCACGTGAGATTCCTTGGATAAATGCCAGGATAGTTGGGCGACTGCAGCCGGCACGACTTCTTATCGCAATCACTGAAGATCCGCGAGCAGTATGTGCCCGGTATGAGATCGCCTGTGTGTCAAAGAGAGAGATGTTTTTTATTCTATCCGTGGTCCAACACGATTCTCTCTTGCAACATACCCAAATAGTACTTGGGTTCGGTGTAGTTTTGCTCATCCTTGGCCAAAGATTTCTCTAGGGATGCCATAAACGTTTTGTTGTTGACATAAGCGCTGAATAGACTAAAGTCCTGTCCATAACGATCCGAGCGTGCGCCACTGGAGTTGGTAAAATCCTCCAAGATGCCGACATCCTGTTGGTGTTGTTGTTGCTGCTGTTGCTGCTGCTGCTGCTGCTGATTGAGGAAACTGCTGCGGTTGTGCCACTGGGCGAGCTCTGCCAAAGGGAGGAAGTCGGATTAGTTGTACGAATCCAATTTTCTGTGTCTTTGAGTGTCCCACCTGCCAGCTTAATCCCACCATAGCGAGTGACGGCACTGTCGCGGGACAGCACCTTGTATCGAATGCGAAAATCGAAGTTGTAGCCGCTCTGATCCCTCGCCAGTCTGAGCCACGTAAATAAAAGAAGTTCTCGTTGTGTCACACAAAGGAAGCGCCAAGCCAAGGAGCTCTGCTTACCTGTTCAGCTTAATGGTAAAGATGAGCGAACGCGTTTCGCTGTAGAAGAGCACCGGGCCCCAGGAGCTGCCACACCACATGCCCCCAATGGGTGTGCGCGCGGACTCTGCTATCTGCATGTAGCCATCCGGGCAGCCCTCGTGCACGTAGGAGGTGAACCTGCCAATCGTGAAGCTGTCCAGAGTGACCTGGTCAGCGCAGGGAGAGAGAATGGTACATAATAAAGTTTCGGTTTGGAGTACGAGTATATCAGTGCTCGGTAGGGCAGGGCCCTCAATGAATGCCCTCGGGACGCACTCGAGCGTGCCAAAGGCTTTGGCTTGTTGGCTGCCAGAGGCTGCTCCTGCTCCTGCTCCTGCTCCTGGCTTCCCCCCTCTTAGTTTCGAGGTGTGAAGTGGCGTAATAACTAACAGGCGCCGGCACTTGCTTCCTGCCAGTCCACCCAAGAGGAGGAGGAGGATGCCACTGCCCTGTCAGTTCAAGTCACGCCTCGTGGCTGCTGCTGGGAGGGAGGATTTGCAACGCTCCGGCGAGTGGCTTTGAAATCAATATTGCCTGTGGCACCCTCTCCCCTCCCTCCATTGTTGTTGCTTATCTTTTAATGGCTTAGTTTATCCCGTTTACAAAATGAAATGTGAAAGGTGGCAGATTGAAATGGAGCTGGAAATGGAGCTGGCACTGAGACTGAGACTCACCTGCACCACATCGCCGTGCTGGCCGCCTGCCGCCGTGAACGTGAGCACACACACAAAGGGCACGCGATCCTGTTTGGGTCGATGCAGCTCCAAGGAGTACGTCTGTCCTATATCGCCGTAGTAGGTGCGATTACAGCCTGTGGGGAGAGAGACACAAATATATATTAAATGCAATTAGCGTTAGTTTGGCAATTAGTTTGTTTGCCGCCGCGCTGCCAGGCAACCGCAAGCCATGGATATCTCTACATTTCCCCCAAACCCTCCATTAACCCCCTAGCAGGTAGATGAGGCGTCACAGGAAATGGTCTGACAATTGTCACGCCATAAAATGTTAATTTAGCAGCGAGCTAACAGTGAGTGAAAACGAGAGTGAGAAGATTCTCTTGACCTACATTTACTTTGTGATCTGCACAGCTATGCTCAGCCACTCACTTTCGCTTTCGTTTTCTGGTGTCGCGGCAGAGGCTAAGCAGCGTGCTAACAGAGAACGAAAATATGAGTGAGATCTATGGTTCATACATACATACATGAGCACTTACATATGTATGTATGTAAGCTCTTGCTGGGCCACTCACTTTCGCTTTCGTTCTATGCTGTGGAAGAGGGAGACATTGCCGATTTGCAATCCCAAGCAGCCTCTCTCATCTTCTTGCTCGCCCACTCAATCTCTCTTTCGTTCTTTGCTGTGCGTCTCTGCTGCACCTCTCTCACCAACATCTTTCGTGATGTCACCCACCCCCATATACAACACGTTCTTGCTTGCCCACTCAATTTCGCTTTCGTTCTTTTGCAGGTAGAAGAAGTTTCGAGCCGACTGCGCTGCTGCGTTCTCAGCTTGCAGTTGGAGCTTGGGAGAGCAGAGACGAGCAGAAACGAAAGCCGATCCGATGTCAAAGAAGAGATTTGAGCTGCATACGCATGCACTCTCATCACGCCACTCTCACTTCCCCCCAGCCGCTCATTTTAAACATTCAATTAAATCGGAGGTCTCGTGCTGCGCACGCGACTACATATACATATGCACAGCTTATTACGTTCAGTCATTTACACAAAGTACCAAGCGCCGGCGCACGTGGATTCACGGCGTGGACTTTAAGGTGTTGAAAAGTTGCGGAAAACATTCGGAACATTGCATAAACACCCGCGTGATACGTTTAGAGAGCGTTTAAATGACAAATCTTCCGGAAAAAGGCGAAAAAGTCATGGAAAAGACAGTAATATGAAAGTCAATGTGTGTGGAGAGCCAAAGAACTAAAAACAAATCGCATCCTGTCTGAAAACAATGTTTTTTTAAGTGAACAACCCCCGAAAAAGAAGTGAGTGAAAACGAGAGTGAGAAGATTCTCTTGACCTACATTTACTTTTTGATCTGCACAGCCACTCACTTTCGCTTTCGTTTTCTGGTGTCGCGGCAGAGGCTAAGCAGCGTGCTTACAGAAAACGAAAACATGAGTGAGATCTATGGTTCATACATACATACATGAGCACATACATATGTATGTATGTAAGCTCTTGCTGGGCCACTCACTTTCGCTTTCGTTCCATGCTGTGGGAGAGGGAGACATTGCCGATTTGCAAGCCCAATCAGCCTCTCTCACCTTCTTGCTCACCCACTCAATCTCTCTTTCGTTCTTTGCTGTGCGTCTCTGCTGCACCTCTCTCACCAACATCTTTCGTGATGTCACCCACCCCCACTTACAATACGTTCTTGCTTGCCCACTCAATTTCGCTTTCGTTCTTTTGCAGGTAGACGAAGTTTCGAGCCGACTGCGCTGCTGCGTTCTCAGCTTGCAGTTGGAGCTTGGGAGAGCAGAGACGAGCAGAAACGAAAGCCGATCCGATGTCAAAGAAGAGATTTGAGCTGCATACGCATGCACTCTCATCACGCCACTCTCACTTCCCCCCAGCCGCTCATTTTAAACATTCAATTAAATCGGAGGTCTCGTGCTGCGCACGCGACTACATATACATATGCACAGCTTATTACGTTCAGTCATTTACACAAAGTACCAAGCGCCGGCGCACGTGGATTCGCGGCGTGGACTTTAAGGTGTTGAAAATTTACGGAAAACATTCGGAACATTGCATAAACACCCGCGTGATACGTTTAGAGAGCGTTTAAATGACAAAACTTCCGGAAAAAGGCGAAAAAGTCATGGAAAAGACAGTAATATGAAAGTCAATGTGTGTGGAGAGCCAAAGAACTAAAAACAAATCGCATCTTGTCTGAAAACAATGTTTTTTAAGTGAACAACCCCCGAAAAAGAAGTGAGTGAAAACGAGAGTGAGAAGATTCTCTTGACCTACATTTACTTTTTGATCTGCACAGCCACTCACTTTCGCTTTCGTTTTCTGGTGTCGCGGCAGAGGCTAAGCAGCGTGCTTACAGAAAACGAAAACATGAGTGAGATCTATGGTTCATACATACATACATGAGCACATACATATGTATGTATGTAAGCTCTTGCTGGGCCACTCACTTTCGCTTTCGTTCTATGCTGTAGGAGAGGGAGACATTGCCGATTTGCAAGCCCAAGCAGCCTCTCTCACCTTCTTGCTCACCCACTCAATCTCTATTTCGTTCTTTGCTGTGCGTCTCTGCTGCACCTCTCTCACCAACATCTTTCGTGATGTCACCCACCCCCATTTACAATACGGTCTTGCTTGCCCACTCAATTTCGCTTTCGTTCTTTTGCAGGTAGACGAAGTTTCGAGCCGACTGCGCTGCTGCGTTCTCAGCTTGCAGTTGGAGCTTGGGAGAGCAGAGACGAGCAGAAACGAAAGCCGATCCGATGTCAACGAAGAGATTTGAGCTGCATACGTATGCACTCTCATCACGCCATTCTCACTTCCCCTCCGCCGCTCATTTAAAACAGTCAATTAAATCGGAGGTCTCGTGCTGCGCACGCGACTACATATATGCACAGCTTATTACGTTCAGTCATTTACACAAAGTACCAAGCGCCGGCGCACGTGGATTCGCGGCGTGGACTTTAAGGTGTTGAAAAGTTGCGGAAAACAATCGGAACATTGCATAAACACACGCGTGATACGTTTAGAGAGCGTTTAGAAGACATATCTTCCGGAAAAAGGCGAAAAAGTCATGGAAAAGACAGTAATATGTGTGTGGAGAGCCAAAGAACTAAAAACAAATCGCATCTTGTCTGAAAACAATGTTTTTTTTAAGTGAACAACCCCCGAAAAAGAAGCAATTGCGTCTCCGTTTTAGCGCTGCTTCCCACGCACGATGCCAGTTAAAGAAAAAATAACGGCACCATGGCGTGATGCGCCACTGAGCTTGAGTTTTTTTTCGGTGAGAGTGAGTGCAAGTGTTAGTGTCGATGGTCATTATGACGGCAAGGAGAGCCAGGCGGTTGCGGCTAAAGTGAGTGAAAAGTGAGTGAAGTGTTAGAGTGAGTTGAGTGTAAATACAGTTTAATGTCCCGCAAAACTAAAGAAAGAGCGGAAAAGAGAATCTCACTCAGTGTTAAGTGCAAGTGTTGGTGTCAATGGTCATTATGACGGCAAGGAGGGCTGGGCGGTTGCGGCCTTAGTGAGTGCAGTGTTGGTGTCGATGGTCATTATGACGGCAAGGAGGGCTGGGCGGTTGCGGCCAAAGTGAGTGCAGTGTTGGTGTCGATGGTCATTATGACGGCAAGGAGGGCTGGGCGGTAGCGGTCAAAGTGAGTGCAATGTTAGTGTCGATGGTCATTATGACGGCAAGGAGAGCCAGGCGGTTGCGGCTAAAGTGAGTGAAAGTGCGCGCGAAAATAAATAGACAATCAGACAAACACAATCAAGAACTCCCACACAAAAAAAATTAAAAACATTAATAACTCCCACACAAAAATCGGAAAGCAGTTCCCTATCAATGAGATATGAAAATATAAGACAATTAGACTGTAATGCCAATATACGAGCGGAGCTTTGACTACTAATAGGTGAGTCTTTCTGTTTGTCGTAATCTTTATATTGAAATTATTTCTTATATTTCCTCTTATATTTTTCTTGAGTATATTTTCATTGGAATATTGCTTAATTCAGTTTTATTTGTATTTTCTCTTATATTTTTCTTCATATTTTATTTATGTTTTCATTACATTGTTGAATATTTCTTTTACATGCCCCGAAATTCGCAGTTTAAAATCTGAATATTTTAAATGCTGCATTCTGATATTTTTTTAAGGGTGCTCCACTCACACAAATCAATAAAAATCAAAGATCATTTACAGTTGTGTTCAATGAAATAGTAGTGCCGCGCCACACAATTTTTCACAACTATTTTTGAGACCCTTCCAGTCTTTCGATTTGAACAAGTGGTACCTTTTTGGAAAGCCTGAAATGTACACATTAGAACCCAGAAAGAATCCTGGAACATTTGCATTCCATCTTCTTGTTTTACATGACTTTAGAAAAATACCCATGAAAAATGCTGTTCAATAAAATAGTAGTGCTGGGTGCAAGTATTAAAAAAAAATTAAAAAACAAATTAAAACAATTCAAAAAAGTTACCATCAGTAAGCTTAATTTATATATTCAATATATTGATGAAAGAATTGTTTGAATATAGCGGTACTTTTGTTTTTGAAGCGTAGAAGTAATCATTGAACGGTCCAATATGGGAGACTTAAGAATTAGACTAAAAACTAAAATCAGGAGGTATAATGGTATTCAAAATGAATTTGAATGTGCTTTTACTGTTATATTAAATAGTTTAAACTAAAAGAAGCACCCTGAAAAATTATTTTTATGCGAAAAAACTGTCTTTTAGTAGATGGTCGAAGATGGTTGAAGGCAAGACCAAGGTCTTCAATATCCTCAAAAGTTATGAAAACAATTTTATATCGCTCTGAAAGTGTTTTGATAGTTAATACACGACTGATTACACATTATTTAGTTGCAAGAGGTCCCCGGAAGCTACGCGTTTGAGAACAAAAGCACATGGGTACACGACTCATCTTTTGAAAAATGAGGACATGAGGCATGTGGACTGGGCCGTGTCACAGTCCGAAAAATACTTTTGACAAATGAGTGTAAAGTTGTTTTATATGGTAAGGAAGTCTCAAAATAATATGTTTGGCGTTCACAGATATCTGATAACTGCCCAAATTCTAGAAAAAAACAACATTGGGCATGTTGGGTTGACCCTTAAGAGCTACAGCCCATATAATCTCTTACTTCCTAGCCTTATACTGACGTATTTCATAAAGTGGTGTGTGCCAACATACTTTTTAATACAATACAGTAATATTACTATTGAAAAATGCCTTGCAAAAAAATCTATCAACAAGATAATGATCTGAAACACGCAAGAAAGCTCGCTAGGAATGGAATTTTATCCGAAAAGGTCGTCACTTTCCCATGTCTAGCTCAGTCTGTAGACCAAAATCCCAACCAAATCTTATTGTGGAATGTGAAATGTGTAATTATGATTATAATTCCGTCAACCAGAGCCAAGTTGGTCAAGTGGTTTAACAATTATAGTCTCAGATCCTAATTAAGCTTCGGCAGTACCTTATTTACACATGCCAGGTTGGAGAAGGGCCATAGTGAAAACAAATTTGATTAAAAACTACATATTAAACCTCAAGAAACATATAGAACATGAAACATATGCATTAATTCCACTTTCGTATTTTATTTCGATTTTCTAAAAAAAAACTACTATTTTATTGAACAGCATTTTTCATGGGTATTTTTCTAAATTCATGTAAAACAAGAAGATGGAATGCAAATGTTCCAGGATTCTTTCTGGGTTCTAATGTGTACATTTTAGGCTTTCCAAAAAGGTATCACTTGTTGAATTCGAAAGACTGGATGGGTCTCAAAAATAGTTGTGAAAATTGTGTGGCGCGGCACTACTATTTCATTGAACACAACTGTATGCTAGGAATTTCTCAATTAAGTCTCCATTTGGAATATGAAAACAAAATCAATCGATTTACATATTTCTCTCGCAATTTAACTCGATTATGTATTCTTATTTGGAATTCCTTTTCCATAATTGAATTGACCACAAACTGCAATGATTTATGTTTGTGAGATTTGCATTTATGGAATCTGGCTGCTGCTCCTCCTTTTCCCTTAGGTGTTGTCCCGTCCCGTCCCTTCCCCACTTGGCTACCCACTTGGATGTCCCAAAAGTAAAGTGAAAGCAATTGTATTTTGCATGGAAATTGCCAATTTACCGCTGGCTGCTCGGGCAAGAGTCCTGCTGCTACGACTCCTAGGGCATTTCAATTAGTTTTATTAAAAATGCATACGTATCGTGCAGGGTACTGTCTGAGGCAGGGAAGGAGTTATGGGTACAAAACGATTCAATTCAAATTGATTGCGAAGTCCAAGGGCGATAGGCTGTTCTGCTGCGTTTAGTTTTAATGCTTTCTCTGCATTCAATCAACTATCAATAGTCAATTAGATAATTATGGGTATTAGTTTGAACTTGCTGCAGGCTGGCGGGCTGTCTGTCTGCCTGCCTGTTCATTTAGGGGTGGGACTTGTGAGTGCGATTATAATTGCCAGAGCAATAAACCAAGAAAGGAGCAAATAATGTTCAATAGAAATGTTAATCATCTCTCTAATTAATGTTTTAATTATCTACATTGTATTCTAAATGGGTTTATGTTCGAGCTGTTTAAATTTCTTGTTGCAAATTCTGTGAAATTAAATATCAGAAACAAAACCACATATCGATACCATTATCGATTGCATATGGAGAGGCATTGCTGTAAATTTGTCAGCTGTGCTGTGCCAGTCTGAACATTTCACTTGTCATCGTCGGCAGCAGCATTAAAGCTTGAGGTTAGCAATTGAATTTGTGCATTAAAAGTTGATTTGATCTTGAATTCTTTTAAAAATATAGTTGAGAGACTTGCAAATTGCTTATAAATCATGTTTCGCAACCAATACGATGGCGACGTCTCTGTGTGGAGTCCTCAGGGGCGTTTGCATCAAGTGGAGTACGCCATGGAGGCCGTCAAACAGGGCACTGCCACAGTGGGTCTCAAGGGTCGCGATGCTGTTGTTCTTGTGGCCCTGGGCAAGTCGTCGGAGTTGTCTGTGGCTATGCGCAAGATCATTCCCATTGATGAGCATTTGGGCATTGCCATTGCCGGCATCACGGCCGACGCACGTGTGATGAGCCGCTTTTTGCACTCCTCGTGTCTGGGCTATCGCTATAACTACAACAGCGTCTATCCCGTGGAGCGCTTGATGACGAATCTGGGCAACAAAATGCAGTGCACCACCCAACGCTACGATCGTCGTCCATATGGCGTGGGTCTACTCGTTGCTGGGTACGACCAGAAGGGGCCCAATCTCTATCAGGTCATGCCCTCGGCCGTCAACTACAACTGCAAGGCTCAATCCATAGGCTCGCGCTCGCAGGGCGCTCGCACATATTTGGAGCGCAATCTGGAGAGTTTTTTGGAGTGTTCTAACGATGAGCTAATTTGTCATGGCATACTGGCCATAAAAAACAGCCAACCCATAGACAAGGCTTCGGGTGAACAGGAGAAGGCAGCGGCTGCATCAAACATCACTGTGGCCATTGTTGGCAAGGATCAGCCATTTAAAATGCTCAGCGAGGAGCAAGTTGAGCATTACATCAAAATGGCAAATGATATGGGTGCAGCTGGTCAGCCACAGCCACCCATCAATCCGGATGACGGTGATGAGTCTGTAGGGGTTGCTGACCCGCAAGTAGATGTTGCCCTAATGGAACAATTGAACTTAGAGCAGAGAACAATTTAAGCTTTCAAATAATCGCTACTCAATTGTTCAATAATTAAATATATGAAAAAGGGTAGAGGAAATCAGCTCTTAAGAGATTTACATTCAAGTTTTTTTGGCCTAGTTTCTGTGTATGTCGATTTGAATAGCTATTTTGAACGTACTTGTATGAGGAATATTCTTCTTTATCAAATTTCTAGCGTCTACTATCGAAAACCTGAGAAAACCCTTAGCTAGGAAAATGAAATTTGCATTTTTCACACCGCATACTAACCAGAAGCAAATACAAACAGAGGTTCAGGGACAACACACTCGATAAGCTCGTTGTTCAATTAAAAAATTCAATTCTGCTGATGCTGCCCTTATTCAAGCAGCAGCCCTTTGCTGCCTGTTACCGCTGCCGCCTCATTGAAAAATACTTAATTAAATTCATAAACGCTTGACAGGAGCTGCCCGGCAGCAACACCGTCACCAGCAGCAGCAGCATCAGCAGGAGGAGGAGGAGGAGTGGCAGCTGTGGAGGAGCTTATAGGCAGCCAATTGGCAAAAGTGAGAAGTTCACTTTGCCGCCATTATGAGGGGGCCAATGGGTGTGGGTGTGGGTGTTTGAGTGGGTGCTGTGAATGGGTTGCGCGGAGGTTGTTATGGGGGTGGAACCTTAATTACATTTACACATGAAGGCCATGTTTGCAGGAGCAGCCAGTCGTGCCGTGAATGGGAGCACTGAACGGAGACGGAGACGGAATGGAGATTACCGGACAGTTATAAGGTTTGACAAGCTTGATTGCAGCCAGGTGAGAGCTCCTGGCCCCCCAGCCCTTCCCTTGTCTGCCATCAATCGCCTGGCAAATTGGGCAAACAATGGCCCTCGCAGTCCATTTGGCAGCTACGTTTCTCATTATGCCGCCTCCTCCCCGCTTTACATAATTGCCTCAGCGAGTAGGCGGTGCGTGTACTTACGTGTGCAGAAGCGCGGCTCATCGCTGCCATCGCCGCAGTCGTTAAGGTTGTTGCAGTACTTGCTCAGCGGCACGCAGCGTCCATTCGAGCAGCTGTATTCCGCCAGGGAGCAGCCGGTAGCCGAGCTGGAGGCGGAAGCCGGTGCCATTTGCAAACTGGCAGGTTTGCCGGGACTAGTCCCAGCTCCAGTGCCCGAGCCAGTGCCAGAGCCAGAGCCAGCAGATGCTGCCATGCCCAGGCATAGGCCCAGGCAGAAAAGGAGCAGCAGCAGCGTCAGTGGCGACGCCGGAAATGGATGTCGCCGTTGGTGCTGCTGTCTCTGATTCTGTGACTGACAATGGCTGTTGCTCCAGCCGCTGGAAGCCATTGTCGAGGATTTTGCTGGCGCTTTAATTGCTTGACATTGTGTGGGATTTGTTGTTGTTGCTGCTGCTGATGCTGTTGCAGCTGGCTGCATTTGCAACAATTTTACGACGTTTCTGTGTCGTTCATTTGGCAGCCATTTTCTGTGATGTTGCAGCAGCAGCATCCTCCTCCTGCTGCTGCTCCTGCTTCTGCTACTCTCCCTGCTCTGATCTCGCGTTTCTCTCAGTCTGCTGGTTCTTCGTGTTGCTTTTGTTGTTTCCTTTGTGGCATGTGTTGTTGGTGTTGCTGTTGCTGTGGCAGTGCTTGTTGCAATTGTTCGTTGTTTCAGTTTCTTTGGCCTCTTTCTGCTTTTGTATTTCTGGCGCCATTTCAATGTCGTCATTATTGTTGGGCCTGCAATGAGAGAGAAGAATTTATTTAGTACTGGAAAATGTATTTAAAACCAACAAAACTTTAACTCTAATCAACGGAAAAACTAGTAGAAACGAAAGGGAAACGCAGCTTTTATTTATTTATTTATTCAACATAGATCTTTGTTTTATTTTTAATTATATTTATAATAAATTATTCAACTTTTCTCATGGACTCATTCACTATCTGATCAATGATCTCGTAGCGTTCTTGATTATATTTGCGTGTATTCTGCTGCCAGCTCTGACGTATGCGCTTCCAGCGTGCCACATTGAGTGCCAGCAGCACCTCCGCTTCGGCCCCTTCCTGCTCCAGGTCAGCCTTCTGCTCCTCCTCGGTGTAGACCAGAGCGGGTGGCACCACGGTCAACTGGGTGGAGCGTGCCTTTGGCACTTGTGTCAACTCTAACAACTTTCCGCTCTGCATTTGTTCCAGAATTTCCTCGGCATTGGGCTCGCGCTTCCCGGTTTTGCCGCATTCTGTGCTGCAAGTGGACACGGCAACGGTGTTGCGCTGCTGATTACACGCCCAGGCGCGGCATATAGGGTACAGCGGCGTCGACTCGCTAAATTTGGAAAGGTCCAGGGTGCGACCGAATAGATCCACGGCATGGGATTCGCTGGATAGTTTCGGTTTTTCCTTCTTGACCAAAATATCAGTGGAAAGACTCTTTTGCTTCGGGATCAGCTTCTTCTTGGACGCAGTGCTGCGCATGGGCACATCGTCGTCGTCCCCGTTCCTTTGAGGTTCTGCCTTGGGGGGTTTCTTTTGCTGATTTTGCTCTGGGTCTAGGCTCAGCTTCTTCGGCGGACGTCCAACGGGCTTGGAGGGCTTCTCCTCGCCTTGAGTTTGCGCCTTGGGCGGCTCCAGCAACTTCTTCGACTTGTCAGCAGCGTCGTTTTTCTGCTGCTTCTTCGATGAACGGGTCAACTGCGGGCTGGGTGGCTCCTTGGCGTTTTTTGACAATTTCCTGCGCAAAGACATTTTTTTTGCGTCGCAATTAAATGAAAATAATTAAATTAAAGAAAAACAGACTGAGATCCGAAATATGAAAGTCATTTGCCATTTGTTGGAGATGTGCTGCCGTTCGATATTTCTTTGCAATGAGAATGCCAGATATCGAATCGAAATACTGACGCGTTAGCGTAAAAATTAACTTTTCATTCGTTTTTGCACAACTGCCAAAAATTTAGTTGGCCACCAAAAATTCATTTGGCTTTCCGGCTAATGCATTTTTTTGTCGGTTAAATAATTTTAAATATTCAAACGCTGCTGGGCAGCCGCCACCCCGCTACCCCCCGGCACGGTGTTGCCCGATTACACGCCAAATTTATGTGCAAACATTTATCGCGTGGGCATAAACCGAGAGCACAGAAATTCGAATGCGAAACTCGGAACATGGAAATAAATTTCCGCCGCGGAAAAACCAAACCCATCTTCGACCAATGAAAATCATAAATACTTGCAGCGTAAACAATTTTCTTTCTGGTTACAGCTTTTTGTGTTTTCTCTTTCCCGTTTTTTTTTATATTTTTTCTGTTGTTGCTTTTGGTCTATTTTTAGCTTTTGTTCGCTGTCTCACTCGCATATTTTTCACGCCAGACTAAGGACGAATTTTCACGCGCGCTGCACATTATGGAAAGTTACGAGTGCATTTTCCCTCTTATTTTTGGGTTTTGTTATTTTTTTTAATGGTTTTTTTTTTGCTGCGCTTGCAAAGCTTGTAACGGTTTCATTTCGTCCTTGTTTTTGCCGCTGCACGAGCGCTCTTTTCCTACTCGATCTACGACCGGCACTCTGGGAGGATGTACTATGTGTGTGGCCCGAGACGATGTCGGTGGGGAATTGATTAATGTGTTTTCTGTGTGCAACGTTGCCAGGGAGAGAGACAGTCGGGGAGACAGTCAGGGACGGTAGCAAAGGGGAGGCGGTGCGCCGGTCTGTCGATTGCAGTCTCTGCCCCGTGATAACGATGAGTAGAAAAACAACAATAGTTGGGGTTTCCCCTACGCCACTGTAACTGATTTATGAATGTTGTTTGGGGTGCCCTACAACGCCTGACCCCAAAAATGGCATCACACGAGTCAATGAGTGCCTGCCAAAGGGAAATCACAGCATTAGAGGGGGAGAGGCAGCAGCTTACAGAGAGAGAGAGAGAGAGAGAGGAAAAATCGCAGAATAGCGCACACAAAAAAAATTGCATAATTTTAAATTAGAGGCTCAGACAATGAGCAGACATGGGGACGGCTGGCAGTGCCACCTGGACGGAAGCTGCAACGACTGCACAACAAGAGCAACAACAGTAGAATGCCACGTGGATGGGGACAGCGACAGAGACAGAGAGACAGCGACAGCGGCGTCAGCTGAGACATCAGATGACATCGGCAGTCAGGCGGAAAGTGTTGCTCATGTTTTTTTCTCGTCAGTTGCTGAGCATGCTTGTTGCTCGAAAGAACATGAAAATGAACGATAATAAGTAGGGAAAATTAGGGGTTAAAAATGCGCCACAAAAGGAGTCCGGAGAGTGCATGAAATACCCTAGAAAAATGCACAACAAATTATAAATTTGATGCTGGAAGATTGTGTGCAGCTTGTTGGTATCGTAAGCTTGATCTGTGATGCATTCCATTTCGAAGGCGCTGCTCTCCTCGACAGCCAATATGCCTGCAGGGAGGACTGAGTGCAAGGAAACGACCATGTTGTTTTCAACAATTTTATGGCTCAGTCAATGCCAGCGCCAACCCTCTGCTGCGGAGGGAAATCCCTGCTCTTGCTTGGCCATTACGTTGTCTGGCGTCAGTGGAATGTGCCACAAAGGGCGACACAGACACAGCAGGAGACGGAGACAGAGAGAGAGAGAACCCTGGACGTTGTCTAGTCGTGCATTAAATTGCTAATCATTTTTAATGTGGCCAACTTTGTCTTAGCCAAGTGCAGTGTAGCTCAGTGTGTGTGTTTTGTGTATATTCTGTATGTGTGTGTGTTTTGTCTTGCTTAAAGCATAAAATGGAGCTTTGCTTCTAAATGTTTGCCTCCTTAACTCAAAGCATTCACATTTGCACTTTAGCAGCCCCAAAAGGCATCAAGAGGGGCGCAAAAACCAACGCTGGCATCTCGTTTATCGTTGACTTTGGCTTATCAACCCAACACCCTGCCACACACGTGCCACACCATCTGTATGCCATGCCTCATATCCTGTTTACGAGAGATGGCAAGGCTGCTGCAGCGTTGTCTTTAATGGGTCTCAAAGGGATGGCAGGCAGGCGGAGGATGGTTGATATCAGTTTTCGTCAAGCGCGCGCGGCAATGTGCGATATTCCAGCTGTAAGATTTAACTCAACCTTCCTAAACCCACACAGCCACAACTCAGATATCTCCCCGCATATGCAAAATAGTTGCACATAAAAAATGGTGTTGAAGGCAAGCCAAGAGCTGGCTGCCGCTGCCTGCCCGTGTCAGCTGTCGTTACAGTTGCTGCTGCCGTTACTGAGGTTGGGATTGTCGGTTGTCGTCATCCTTCTACACCTACTCCTACTCCCACTCCTACTCCTGCTCCTACTCCCCTTCAAGTTGCTACTTACCCTCCCTAAGCAAGCCGGAAGAGAACTTGACTTATAGCACGTCAGTCTTTTCTCTTCGCCCGGTCTGTCATTTGTTCCCAAACAAAGTTTGCGCCTCAAAAACGCAGCGGAAAGGGAAGTGCAGAGGCGCACACAAACACACACATACCCTCATGCAGCAAGGGGGTGTGTGTGTGTGCGTGTGACTATAATTTCTGCTGCACAAGGCGTTCCCTGCAGTCGTCTGTGGCTCAATGCATTGACGCCTCATTAGCGTCTGGGGGCTCCCAGTGGCTGCCAAATTCCCAAATGATAATTGCAGCAATTTTGCCCCAAAAGAAACCCGAAAACCGTAGCAATTTGTATCGCAACAACTCGACAAAAGTTAGTCAACTCAAATTGGGGATACGCTGAAAGGAGCAAAGACTCGGGCACTGGGGCATAATGTTAACGAGCTAAGCACTGGTTCTGGCCACCCCTCTGGCTCCCCTCTGTGTGTGTGTGTAGGTTGGTTCTGCTGCCCAAGTTTTCCCCTTTCATAAGAAGTCAAATTTTTCCTTTTGGAGCATGTCAAACTCAAGCGCACGTCATCAAAGTTTTTCTTTTCGTCTCTGTGTGTACCATTAGGAGCGGAAATGCCACAGCCACAGAGACACACAGAGACACACAGGGAACAGGGGGAACAGAGGGACACACTTTCCTGGTGTAGCCTATAAATGGAAGGAAAATGCTCTTACATGTGTGGGCTGCCGCTGCCGCCGCTGCACGCAGAAAGCGCGTCAAAGTTGTTTAAACACCAAAGCGGCTTTTCATCACTGCTCTCCACACACACAGCCACAGTTTTCTACATCTTCAGTTACGCCTCAAAAGGCTGTCATACTCCCATGAATATATTTCTGTCTCCTTTTTTTTGCCGCACAGTGGCAGGCCGAGGACTTTCACTAAGCCGCTTAGCGGCACGACAGTGGCAAGTCTTTCCTTTCCTCTCTTCCTGGTTGCATGTGTGGCATGTGGCGTGTGTGTGCTTACTTAACATAGCTAATGAAATTCAAGAGTTGGCATCAATCTTTTCGCTTGTTTTCTTTTGCGTTTTCCTCTTTTTCCGTTTCGGTAGAACAACTTTTGTTTTTAGCCAAAGAGAAATTGAGTCAGAAATGATTTGTGCTGATTGGATGGGTTTCCCATTTGCAAAAATAATCCATTTAAAGCTAAAGCAAAAAGTCTTCAATGATATTATCCAACAGAAGTCACTGCAACTACAATCCCTAGTCAATCCATTAACAGACTGCCGGAATGTGGATGTCCTTTAGCTCCATTTAGCCCCAACCTGACCTCACTTTAACCTGAAACCCACTTCAATCTTTTAGCTAATCTCAAATGTTGCATTTATTTGCTTCTCAGAAACTTCTCAGAGACAAGTCGCAAATATGCGCTTAATCCTCTTATATAATTTCTAAAAACATTAACTTGTATTTTATTTTATTTTATTTTTCCATCCTCCCTTTTCGTTTTGGTCTCTGGGTAATATTTTGTTTTACTTTGTACTCAACTTATTTGAGTTTAACTTTTCCACTCTGCCACTCACTCTGTGGCCCACCCCCCTTTGCCTTCCCCCGCCACTCTTGGCGTGGTAAGTCATAAAGTTGCCACACGAGAAAGAAGCGTAAATTAAGTTCGTTTTCATGGGCATTTGAGATGTCAGGATTTAATTACTGAAACAGCACGCAACACTCGGAAGCACTTGCCACAGTCCACTCTTCTTTCGCCTGTCATGCCGCAGTAGCAAGGGCAGGGTGCAGAGGAGGGACTCGCCATTCATGGTACATGGCTCCACACACCACGCTCCTCCCCTCCCGTTTTTAAATCGATTCGAAACGTTGGCGAATTCCATTGTTTAGCCTTTGATTGTCATTCACTCCGCCGAGCGCCGTGCTAAAGTGTATTTTAATTTGATTTCATTGTTCGCTGTCATTGGCCATCATTTGATGGCCCAAAATGAATATGAATTGAACAGGCAGCGGTGTGGGGCAGTGGGGCGTGGGGCTGGTTTCTTTTTTTGCCCCAAATGACATTCGTTTCATTGCGTTTCAACAATTCGATTAGCACCCCTGCAGAGGGTATGGACTCTGTGTGCCTGCCTGCCTGTCGAGCCTTTCGATTGACACGGCTTTTTAATTAGTTTTCAGCGCGCTGTGGCGCAGTTCGGACAGACCAGAGAGAGAGAGAGAGAGAGAGACAGGGAATGGCTAATTAATATGACAGAATCAGTCAGCAGTCAGCAGCCTGACAGTCTGATTGGAGCTGGCTGCAAATTTTGAATTCCTATTTGAGTGTTTGATTGTGATTTTGTAACGGGTGAGCAGGCACTCCACTCCACTCCACTCCCTAATGAAGCCTTTAATGAATTTCTGATCGGCTGTAGCTGATTGCCACTGGCCTAATGAGGCACATACGACATGAATGAATGTTGCTGCAAATCAAATTCAAACCACAAATTTGACGGGGGGAACACCCAAAAAATAGAAGGCAGCAGCCAAACTGAACCAAACTGCCATTTAATATTTAATTTACACTCACAAATGCACCGCATGGGGGGCGGGATGACACAATAATGCATGAAAAACTTGTCTGACGAATAAACAAACCTCCAAAAATAAATCAAATAAATACAGGGACAAAAGAAACACCAAAAAACACCCCTCCAACACTTCAATAAAAAATCAAATGATTTTTAATTAAAAATGTAGCTGCAATGTTCGCACTGCAAATGGTGAAATATCAAGCGTACGCCGGGTTGGACCGTTCCACTTGAATTCAAATTCTGTATTCAATTCAAACGAATTTCAATATGAATTTCGGGCATGGCAAATGCATTGCAAGAGTAAATATTTGGAAAATTGTTCATGGAATATTTGGCAACCCGTTCTGATTGATCGATTGAAAGGGGTATCTCCCATGGCTCTCTCTGCCAGCCCCCTGTGCATATATGTACACGTACGTAGTGGCATGTCATTAATTTTAATGCCTAGTATCCTCGCATTTGCGATATTGCAGCATATGCCGCACTTTGCCCTCTGTCCCCTGACAGCGTTTCATCGTCCTTCATCTCGGGCTTGCTGCTGCTTTGCTCCTACTCCGCCTTGCTCTGATGATTTTGCTGATGATGATGATGATGATGCTGATGCTTCTCTGCCGTTCTTGTTGTTGCCATTATTTTGCTGAACAAATATCTGGAAATGTGTGTGCGTTGATTCTTCAGGCGAATTGCATGAATTACTTGTGCCTTTGTTAAGAGCCAACACAATGCCTAAGCTGATGATGGACTGAGAGCTAGAAGCTGCGAGCTGGGAGCTGGGACTCGCAGCTAACGCTGACGCTGATGTGCGTGCCAAGGATTTGTAAGCTGTGAAATGTTCAAGGATACGCGACCCACATATACTCGTATGAAAGATGAGGCCTAGAAAAATGGCGATGAAGAGGAAAAAGAAGGAAAATCTCTCCATGCGAAATATTCAAATCAGAATCCAGTGATGGAGATGGCAGAGGGGAAGACTGGAGAAGGACGAGCAGATGGAGATGGAAACGAGCACAGAATTTGCTAAACATTTGTCACAATGTCTTCACGCTCTGGGAAATGGAAAGGAAAAAGATTTTCTTAACAACTAAGCAAATTGCGTGTGTGTGTCTGTGTCGGTGTGTGTGTGTGTATTCTTTTGTCGGAAAACAACATTGTCTGTCTCTCTCTCTCTCTCTCTCTGTCTCTCTATCTCTGTCATCTGTCGTTCCGCTTCATTTTATTTTAAAAGAGAAATTGTTTTTGCCCCAGTAATTTGTTTCCTATGCAAATTTCCATCAACAAATCTGCACAGAAAATGACACACAAATTTGTGTCGTATAATCACACACACGCACAGCCCATCCCCCTGCCCGCACCCGGAAGGTGACTTGCCCTTAAGATTAAGGCGTTCTCTTGGCCCCTGCTATAATTTCATTTAAGTGCTGAAAAAGCAGCCGTCGAACGTTAGTCACTTGTGCCTTGAAAGCCAAATGAATGGCGCACTTGGCTGTGCAGCAACTTCATGGCATGCCACTTCTCTCTCTGCACGCCACTTCACTCCCCGTGGTATGCCACACGCTCTGCTCCACCATCGACAAGTGGCACTCAACTTTTTTACAAGTGAACCAAGAGCCGACGCGCCGCCAAGACCCAAAAGCGGAGGCGGCGGAGTGGCTTCCCAAGGCAAATCCAAAGGCAAAATCGAAATAGAAATTGAAAAAAATCAAATTTCAAGTGGTCGAGGGAGGGAGGTAGAGAATCTGTGGATGGGATAGCAGCTATTTGCATAATGCGACTGCTGCATGAATAAACCATGTCGAAGATGCCGCTCTGTCGATGCCACTGCCAACGTCTGCCGATCAGCGCGGTTCCCAGGCTGAAATATCTGAAGGTGGAGGCAACAACGTTTAAATCAAATCAGGCATGGAATGTTTTTTACGGTAGATCCTACAACGCCTGCTCCACCACCTCCCCCTGCTGCCTATTGAAAACGAGCTGCAGACAGATGCAGAGCAGCTTATGATGATGCATACCGGCACAGACACACACATACATTTATACCCCACCCAAACACACACATAGACAGAGGGTATAAGGCCTCACAGTGGGCGATAAGGCCTGCGCCACGCTTGATTGAACATTTTTCGCCCACGAAGAACAGCTGCAAAAGTGGGAGAGAGCGAGCACCTTGGGGTGGACGCCTCTCCATTCCATTTAAAGACAATTTATGTGGCTTTAAGGACAAAAGCGTCTGGGCGCATGGGCCTTTGCACCCATAAGTATGCCATGAAAAATGTATGGCAGCATGGCAAAAAAAGGGATAAAGGGAAGAGCAGAGTGGGAGCGAGATAAAACGGGGAAAAAACCCTTTGGAAAACTACACACAAAACTGACAATGAATATCAAATGTCAATGACAGCCGTCGCGAGCGACGCCACCACTGCAGTGTGTGAGGGGCAACTATTCCGCTCAGAGCTGTCAGGAGACGCACAGGATTCATAACACACACACAGGACACACACATAGGCAGCCATTGATGTAGACCAAATATGAAATAAATCACTGGACGGGTTATTGACACGTAAGCAAATATTTGCCAACATCCTGTGGCAAAGGCACCAAGGAAATGTCAACTTTTGCCTCATCGTCCTCTGCAAACACGTTGGCATGCAGAGCCATACACGGTGGTGCCTGCCTGCCTGCACGGTGGGCAAAGAACTTGCAAGAACTTTTCCTGGGCATGCTAAATATGGCAAAACTCCCCCACGTCAAGCTGCGTTGACTGCAGGATGTCGTCAGTCAGGTCCACTTAATCCAAATTCTGTAAAAATTGTCAGCGCACCCAAGAGACGTGGAGTCGAAGCTGCTCCAATGTTGCCACAACCTTTGCCAACCCGACAAGAGCGGCAATGTCAAACAGCTGCCCTGAAATGTCTGTCTGTGTGTGTGTGTGGCTTGTGTGTGTGTGGTTTGTGTGTGTGTGGTTTGTGTGTGTGTGTTTTGTGGCTTGTTTGCTTTTTGGTATGCCATGTCATCAATTTCGCCTTGAATTTGTTTGCCCGCCTGCCCTGCTGACTGTCATTTAAGGCCAAAGGAGGGGTGGAGCAGGGTATGGAGAATGCAATATGTTGGCTGCCTTTGCCTGTGTCGTTAATTAGGATAGGAGTAAGCAGGCGGTAGGTGCGGGATTGTGCCCTTAAACTTCACTTTAACTGAATCTTAATAGTTTTTGCTCTTCCCTCTACGATTGAATCCTTCTCAGTGATTTCTGCAGCTCAGCATGCACTGTTCTGCCATGTGGCATATCAATCAATGCATCCGTGACTCAGACACTCCCAAGACTGGCTATGGATATGCTGGAAAGAAAAAACTTGCTGCAGTCAGCCATGCATTAACCTGCTCCAAGCAGTCAGCCATCTAGCCATGCCCCTCATACCGCTTGCACTCCTCTCCCGCTGCCGCAGTTAAGTGATTGGTGGAAATGTATTTGCATAATTTTTACAGATTTTTCTCAATGGATGTCATGCATAATGTTTGGCAAGGAGCTGCGTGGAGTCGAGTCGAGTCGAGTCGCGTCGAGTGCCTGCCAGCAGTTGCAGTGATAGCAAACGACAGGACATACACACCGCATGGGTGTGGTGTGTGTGTGTGTGTGTGTTAAGCTTCCACCGAAAACTTCTACTTGGGCAGCCACTCCTCTGCTCTCCGCTCCGTGGCAGCGGTAAATTTTTGCATATGCGAATATTTTATGCAGATTCATGTCAACTTTTTTTTTTTGGTTTGGGCTACGTGTCCTGCATCCTGGCCACGTGCATTTATTGAATTAGTGTGTGTCCCACACAGGCACAGCCAGTGCCTTGTCAGTGTTGTAAACTGCCGTAGAATGTTGTACACTTTTCGGGCATCAGCTTGCCCTGACACCGCCGGGTACACGGGAACACACAAAACTGTCAGCAGCAAACAAGAACAACAACAAAAAAAGTTATGTTTTGGCTCATACCCTACTCAGAGTGTCCCTTGTCCCCCTGTGCCACCCCCGTTGCCCACACACACGCAAAATTCACAATTGTTGTTGCTGCTGCTGCCGCTGCGGATGTCGCCTGTCGCTGGAGCCTGTTTCCTGTCGCGCAACGACCTATTCCCCTGCCTGGCCTGGTCCAACCCAGCCCCGACCACTGCCCATTTTCCACGTACTTTTCTTGCTTCTACTTTTTTTTTCATAATGAAAAGAGAGAACTTATCTCCAACTTTATGATGATTTCCACACAGAGAAGGGAAAGGAAAGAGGAAGGGCAGAAGGAAGAAACGAAAGGAAAGGAAAGCAACTTCAAGTTGGAGAACGAACGAGGACGATGGATGCTTTTCGCCTTCTTCAACTTGTCGCTGCTGCGACTTCTTGTTTGTGTTGTGCGCTGCTTTTCCATTTCCTTTGTGTCCGTATGTGTGTGTTTGTGTCTCTCCTTTAGGGGCAAGCATGTTTGCCCAGTCAGCTGAGGCACTGAAGTGGGACAACACTTAATTTTGTGTAAGTACTCACTCAGCTCATTAACGTAGCCTGAACTCAAAAAGGAAACGGGGCCCCCTCTCTGTCAGATTCACTGCGAAATTAAATTTAAGCGAAAAACCCAAAGAAAATGCCAAGAGAAAGAGACTTGAAGCTGCGTCTGTCTGTGGCCAAGTGGCAAAATGGCGAAATTTGGTAAAGCGAATTTCGTTTTGTTAGCGCCAAGTATAGCCATCAATCAGACGGCACGCAGGCACGCACCACGCATGCCACATGCCGCTTGGAGCCTGGGTCCTTGGCCATAACTCAGAGCAACGCTGGCTCAGTTTTGTGGTCAGCCAGCAAGCTGCAACTGCAGTTGCGTTCTTCGCCTTGAATTATGGCAGTAAAATTGCATTCAAAATTGCGGAAATGGCAGAGCGTCTTTGTAGAGGGTTTTAGAGAGGAAAAGAGAGAGCGGAGAGTGAGGATTTTGAGGCAAGAAGTCGGAAATTTTGGTACTTAAAGTCTTTGGCAAAAGTTGTGCCAGTCAATTGTTGCGATTTTTGAAGTTTTATTGCTGTGAAAAGAGCTTGTGGGATCAACATTGGAATAGCTAAAGGCAAAAGGAATTTCTGTGCAAATTTAAGGAATTTAAAGGCTCTTCAACGTCTCTCCAACGTCTCCACAGCGAGCGAGAGACACAGTTGGAGTGGCAGATGGAAGATGGAAAACCACTTCAAATAATTACAATTCACAAAAACAAATACAACGACAACAATTACAATATGGGAATGTGGTGCGGGGTGGAGGGAGCAGCACAATATGGATGTAAATATGTATGTAAAATGGTTGGGTGAACCGCAAAGCATACATAAATGTGTACATACATTTTTACATATTTACATACGAGTATGTATTTATGTATGTAACACAAAAACCCACAAAAACCACAATGGAAAAACAACATTTCACTTAAATTAGAAGCGAAAATAGCGGAAAATATATCTACATATATTTCTAGAGGAAATTCCCCGGCAAAAAAAAATAACCACACGATTTTCAGACAATAATATCTGTGTCAGCGCAACTACAACAATGGGGCAAGCCCCCGTACAACCAACAAACCCACAAACCCCACCCGAAACCCCACTCAACCCGATCCCAGGCCCCTTGCTGGCCAGGTAAATGGCGGCTAAGCGGCAGAACTCGAAAAAACTTAAATCTCCGTGTAATATTTTTCCATAAAGCAGGAGGGGGAGGTTTGGGGGGTAGCGCCTGGGAGTTGTGGCCACATATTTAATGCTGAAAGTTGAACCGCTGAAGCTAGGGGCCAGGGAGCAAGGAGCAGGCCATGGCAGGTGCTGATAGAACTCATTCGAGTTGCGGCAAAGTTGGAGGAGCAACAGCAGCAGCAGCAGCAGCCTGGCTGAAGGAGCCTAGTCCTGGAGCACTGGAGTCCTGGAGTGCTGGAGAGTGGTAACTGGAGCATGCAAAGCACATCCGAGTGGAGTGCAATGGGACTCTGGGGAGTGCCCGTGCCCGTGCTCGTGCCCGTGCCCTGGCGACAGGTTTAAGGAGGTCGGTCGACAAAACAATGCCCAGCCACGGACTGACTCTCCACTGGGCATTTTCATTCACTTTTTGGGGGGAGACAGAGAGCAGGGCAGAGAGCAGAGCAGAGCAGAACTGAGAGTCCAGTTCAGTTGTTGGAAAAGTTGCCCATTCAACCAATTAGCCAGAGATTATTTCATCGATTTTTGTAGACAGTTCTCCTGCCTCCTGCTGCCTCCTCTTGCCTGTCCAATCAGGGGCGAATAGACAATGGGACAAAAGCCACTTTGGTGTGGATTCCAAGACAAAAGCCGCACGCAGAGCAGGAATCCTTCCAGCTTCAGCTTCATCTCCAGCTGCGGCTGTGTCTGTGGGCTGCCTTTTGTGCGCTGCAGGAGGTTCTGCCCGGCATGTGTGATAAAAAAAAAGGGATAAGAAGAAAACTTTAGCACGCCCACGCCCAAGCCTCCACACCCAAAACAGTAGCGCCCGAGCCACAAGACAATATGCTCACGGCTCCATGGATAACTTCGTGGTTTTGACAAAGCGACGACGAGCAGGAGCAGCGCCCAGGAGGAGCAGCAGCAGCAGAAGCAGCAGCAGCACGATGGCAACGATGGCGTCAGCATTGCATGAAAAATGGCACTTGATAAGGTGCCTCAAGGGTGCAGGGCGGGGGTGGACGCAGCATCCTGTCGAGCAGGAAGTGTGAAGCGGCTTGCATAACAAAACGTAGGAGTCTGGTCTGGGGCTAGGGATAAAGCAACTGTGACGAGTTTTCGGAGGATTGTGGAAAGGGGACTGTGCTGCAGTTTGCCCCGCGGGTTTTTGCTATTTGTCTGCCTCTCCGAAGAGTCTCTGCTAACCCATGCAGCCAGCGACAGGCTAGGGTTGGGCCTTGGAGTTTGTGGGGATTTTCCCTCTGAGTAAATAGCAAAAGGCGCGTGTAGAGTCGCTTGCTCCATCTTTTTCAGTTGTGTGTGTGGGTGTGTGTGTGGCGCTGGCTGCTCCTTGTGGTCTGCTGCCATTCCCTGTGGCTTATGGATGTAAGTAAGTGGCTCTTGGTTAGTTCGTTTGCGTTTGCCACTTCCGCATCAGGGAGCTACAGAGAGCTACAGAGAGCACGCGGAGCTACAGCCAGCCAGCCACAACTGCAGTGTGTCCAACGTCTTGCTCCTAATTTGGCCACGTTCCGTTTCCCAATTGGCGCAGCTACTTAAACAGACAAACAGCAAAACAACCAGCAGCAGCAGCGGGAGGAAGTGCCTTTAATCACTGTAATCATCCTAATGGATAATATCCAGCGGAAGTCCGAGCTTACTGTCTGTCTCTGACCCACAAAACCAGTCGTAAATGTCGCTTGTTACTGTCAGCGATGGACCAAAAGTCAGCGAAATGAATTATTGTGAGAGCCAGGGACCAGCCAGCGGGGATGTCTCTGAATAGCTACCGGTATTATTTATGGCAACTAACATTTAAATGCTAATTTATGCATGAGTTTCTGCGAATGGCACTGATCTTTGCTTGAAGGGTTTACCAAAAGGGAAGAGAAATTACGCAAATAGGTTTTATTTTATTTTATAGTTTTGTTTGGAGCAACGAGAAGCTGCTGCTTAAGTGGAGAACTTTTAAGGAAAGTCTTTTCTTATTTAAGGCATTTTATTGGGTAATTTTCAAGAAACGGTAAAGGATTGTTGGGGCATAAATTCTCGGCTGAAACATTTAGCAATTCCTGCAGCTTAGTGTCGCCTCTTCCAGCCAATTTCGAGCTTTGCGTCGAGTGACAAATGGCAATGCAATTGGCAACATAATGGCACAATGGCACAGCCAGGATGCTGCTGCTCATCGACTGTGATGGCCTAATCAAGGGCAGCCTTGGCTTGGTGTGGGTGTCCTCGTGACTGCACTGCCAATCGCTTGAAATCAGCGGCGGCGGCGGCGGAACAGGCAACTCATCGATGTGGCAAGTGGCAGCGAAGACTATGAAATACTTTTCTAGGGATCTAAAGGCTCTTGGTTGCTTATCCCACGACTTGTGCTGCTGTGCACGTTGCAAATTAACTTAATGTTGGAGTTTCCTGGCAAGTTGCTTGTCTGCTTCCTGCTGCAAAAGTGTCCTTGAGTGTTGCTAATGCACGGGAAGGAAGCACCGACACACACAGGACAGACACAGTACTAATGGGCTAATGCCTCGTTCGACTTTGCTTCTCATGGCTTCCTTCTGCCACTTGGCAAAGTTTTTTTTCTTGTTAAGTTTTTAATAAAATAAGAGAGATTCCTCATTTCCTTTTTTGCTCTTGCAGCAGGAAAATACAAGTGGCTGTTGCTCCATCTTCGTCTTTCTGTTGGATATCCATAGAATATCCATAGATACTCGCACTCGTAGCTTGCCGCATGAAAACATCAACAGCATTTCAAGTGGAGAGTCAGTCGTCTCGGCTCTCCCCCTGCTGCACTTGCCTCGGCTCCTTCTGCTCCTCTTATGTAAGCGGATATTATAAATTTTCAATTTCATATCCCTGCTGCCTGCTGCCTTTTCCTCCTTTGACTTTCGTCTTGGTCTGGCTTCGAGTTATTTTCACAGCGCTCTAATGAGTTTTCCCCCTTATGCCGAAGCGCTTAAAATGAAAATATGTTTGCTTTGTGGCTGCAGAAGGAGAAGGAGTCTCCCCATCCATCCATATACGCCGAATGCATTTCGATGGCAGCTCAAGCACTTTGCCACTTTACTTTGCCTTCTTGTAGGAGCCTTTTTTATATGCGATATGATGAGAACAGCGTATCCTTCAAGTTCTTTTTGCCATGTCCTTTTGTTTTCAGCGAGCAGCAAGCATGCCGCCGACGCCACATACTCCACGGCGGCAGGGCAGGTGCTGAGGCATGCCCAGGAGAGAGCCGAGGCCCGAAAGCCGCAGGTCCAGGCTGTGTGGCTCTGTGGATTTATGCTCCATTTCGCAGTTCTCATTTTCCATTTTCCCATTTTATATTCTGCATATGCTGATTGCTATTTTTCTACCATTTCTTCTGCATTCCATTTGCTCGACTTTTGTGTGTGTGTTATGCCATCGATTTGGGGTCTGGGAAATGTGAAACTTTCGGGAAATGTTCTCAAAAAGTTACACTATTTTCTCTTGGGTGAAAGTTTAGTTCTTCGATTTGGGAGATTATTAGTTTATGGCAACGAAGCTGCTGCTGCATTTTGGGAACTTTTGCGACCAGACTTTGGATGGTAGAAAAGTGTAATCGAAGAGGAGTAATTGTGGGATAATTTCCAGGGATATTTGCTATATAAATAGAATATTAAATGCGCCTGGCAAGGCGTTAAGTGGGAGATAAATAGGGGATTTTAATAATCTATGAAAGATATGGAAATTAGGAAGATTTTTATCTGCAAAGATTCTGTGGAGTAGAAAAGATTTTGAGAGTGCGAAAAGTACGAACTTTCAAATAAAAATGGACTGCCAATTCCTTGCTAATTCAATAATCATCAGCCAAAAGCTAACTACAGAATCAAATTGATAGCCCGACCAGCATTCCTTCAACAATAAACTAAAATAAAATTCCACACAAAGTTTTCAAACATAACTTTTGTTTAAAGTTGAAATTCTGCTGCACAATGGCACAATAATTTCCATAATGCAAATGAAAAATGTGCAAAATAATTATCATATTGTATGCCATTATAGCTGCTGCCTGCGACCCGAAACCGAAACAATTTCAGCATTTAATTCTTGTGGGCTGCACCTAGTGGCAGTGGCAGTGGCAGGGGCAGGAGCAGGAGCAGGCAGCACTACGCAACGCAGCGAAACTTGTGTTTAATTTAATTGTTCATAATTTGTACTCTTTATGAGAAATTGCTGTCGTGACGGGTGACTGCATCTGATAACTTTTTATACTGCAGGAGCGGCATGTACATAAATACATACATACATATTTACGTACATTTTTACATATATGTTAGTATGTAGAGGTATGAATTACTGCAGGACTGGAGAGGGAAAAAATGTCAGACTCTGCAAAAATGTCAACGCGACATGCAACAACATGAACCGCAACAACTGCTGCTGCTGCTGCTGCTGCTGCTGCTGCTGCTGCTGCTGCCTCTGCTGCTGCTGCAACAATGGAGTGAAATATGCAACTGGTAGGCGGCAGGGGCAGCAGCAGCAGCAGCAGTAAGAGGTGCTACATGTGGGCCTGCTACATGCCAGCAGTTGCAGCTGCCGTTGACACAGATTTACAAACACACACAGTGACACACTCAGGCACACACACACATGCTGAAAGGAATGCACGCATACGCAAAAATGTGGCCATAAATAAGCGTTGCATAGTTTTTAAGCATGGCATTAAATGAAATTGTGGGCGTGGCAGCATGGAATGAGGTTTCAAGAGGCTGCCTTTTAGACGATCCGAGTGCAGTCGATAGACCTGCCCCAAATCGATTTTGGATAGGGCTATTACGGCTGCAGCAGCACGCAGAGCCAGCCACTCGTGGGCGGCCAAGTGGCGAGCGACCCAAATCGTTGCGACTTGGAGGTAGTTAAGTAATTCCAACCAGCCCAACCAACCAGCTAGTGTGATAATGTCAGGGGATTACCATATTGCCGGCTGCCGGCTGAGCTGTGGGCACCAGAATTAGTGGGTCGATGGGGCACTTGTGAGGCAGGCACAACAAATCCACTTTCAGCTCGTACATGTAACATTTTATTCCTGAATCGACGAACCATTAAGCAGCGAATATAATTAGCTGAAAGTGTAGGCAATATTGCATTTTTCAACACCTCAAACAGCTCAAACTTTTATTTATAATTCCTACTAAAAGCAAACGCTTAATGCTTGGAATTTTCAGCCATTTCCAAACACCATTTTACTGGTCTCTGAAGCAGATCAATATTGAAGTAATGAAAGTTGAATGAAAGCTTGAAATGTTTGAGCTGGGAAGAAGATTCCAAGACAAGTTGCAACATTTTTGGCAAGAATTTAACTGCAAACAGAGCAGAGTTGCTGCTCCTTGGCTGGCCATGGTTGGGTGGGAGCCAACGCCTCATTAAGAGTTGCCTCACGACCAACTACTGCCCAAAGGAAGAGCAGGAGGATGTGGAGCAGGAGGAGACACTCGAGGCGTGCGAAAGTTGAGTTTTAATTTGAATGTGACCAACTTTATGACTCCGGAATGAGTTCAACGAGGCTGCAGCTGCAACTGCAACTTCAGCCTGGAGTGCGGAGTGGAGTGTGGAGTGCCCAGGGCTTTCGTGTTGCGGCCATGTTGTTTGCACTGTCCGAGCACGCAAGAGGACACACACACACACTCACAGCTGCTTACAGAACCTCCTCATTCTCCCCTTCCTGCCCTGCACTGCCCTGCCCCTTTTGCTGTTATTACTTTGCATATTTTTCCGCCTGCTGATTTCGATTTAAATTGCAGTTCATTTCAGTTCCCTCGGACTCGCAATCGGTTCGCTTTGTTTTTGTTTTGCTCTTATTGAATTTTCATTTTGAGGCATTTCCCAGCGCTAGTCGACTGTAAATTCAGTGGAGCTTATTTTTATAACCGAATAAATAAATATTTTCGTGTGTCGTGGTCGTGGGTCGTGGATCGTTGTCGTCGGGCCGCGTGTAATCATAAATAAAAAGGAAAATTGTTTTGTGGTCATAAAAAAGAAAAACAGGGAGACAAAGGGACAAAACTGGTTTATTTTCTGTTTCCCCTGCTTTCCCCTGTTTATGTTGTTTATGTATTTAAAATCATATTCTTCGCTCATGCTCTGCTCAGCTGGCTGTTGTTTTTCTCGATTTTCCCTACTCCTACCCACGCCGCATTTTCCCTTCTCTCTGTTTTTGTGCGGTGCGTAATGTGGCAGCTGGTGCAGAGGATAGCTTCGGGGAGCAGGTCCTCAAGCTTTATTATAACAAAACTTGTTACGAGACGTGCCAGGGCAGCGCAGGATATATGTGTAAGAAGGATGTGCTTGTGCCATTAACACAACGTCTCTGGGCCCTTGTGCGCAGGAAGTGAGGCAAATCCTTGGGCAAATAAAAATAAACACATCAACGGGAGAACAGGCTGAAACATTTGCTTATTTCTCTGCCATAATTCGAACCCAAATGGTAGCCTAAATATACAGATGGAAAGAGAGAGAGTGAGAGACACACGCACACATTGACAGAACAATTAAATTGAAATTGCGACACACACAGAGACACAGAAAGGACCATGACAATGAGATGAAGGACTGGGCAAAGCGGAGAGGCATAAAGACTGCTACGAATACGAATAAGAAAACGAATACAAATACGAATAATCGTACGAATAATAATTCCAAGACATTTGTATAAATTTGCAATTGCATTTTATTGGCCATCCCATTTGCTTGTGTGTATGCGTGTGCCTTGGTATGATTGTGTCTTCTGCGTCTTTTGTGTTTGTGCCTGGCATACATTATGTTGCCGTCTTTATGGCACGCGTTGCGTGTACGCCAAGTGGGCGGCGGGCTAATGGAGAAATCAATGCAATCAGCACAAGAAATTTACCAAATATAAGCTCTCTCCCGCTCTTTGATTATCTCTCATTAATGTCTGTAGATATAATTGTGCCTGAGTTTTACCTACAGCCAAAAAGCAATCAGAGACCAGGGTATTGGAATGATATTTATCTACCAGCATAAAGTAACATCTTCTCCAAGCTGCAGCAAATGCCAAGCCTCTCCCCGGAGCTCTGATATATCCATTAAATCTTTATAGAGGGGTGGGGTACATGCATGTGACGGCTCTTTCCAATTCGCATTTCAATTTATGCCTCAGCACCGTGAAGCAGAGGAAGGACAGAGAGGCTGTCTCTGTGTGGCAGCAGCCACAAATCATCATCAGCTGCCAGGGCTTTAAAAAAGTGTTGACAATGCAGAGAAAGAGATCGAGAGAGACAGAGCAACAATTTCATTGACACACTTTTCTCGATTTCTTGCTGAAAACAAAAAACAACATCAACAGGAAAAAAATGTCGACTGTCGGCAAAATCGATGGCCTCAAAAAAGGTCCTGGGCGAGAATAAAACAAAATGAAAACCGAAAGCAAAGTCGCAGTAAATCGCACAGCAGTGTGGCACATCCTCGAGTCCCAGTCCTCAGTGGCAGTCCCAGTCCCAGTCCCAATCCCAGCCGCAGTCCTTGTACCACTCCCAGTCCCTGCTTTGTTCCTGGCTCCCTTGCCGCTGGCCCACAATCTGTGGCAGTTGTACGTGTCATTTGGCTGCAGTTTTATTTGCTTGGCCATAATGCAAGTTTATGTTTATGGCTCTGGCTCTGGCCCTGGCTCTGCTCGGTTCGGTTCTGTGCCAGCTGCAGCCTCTCTCTGGAGCAGCTCCTGACTCTGGGCCATTGAAGTTAGCTGATCTTGCACTCGACTAAGCAGAAAACACACAAAACTCGGGTTAGATAGAGACAAAACGAAGAGAAGTGGAAGTGGGCTGTGCTTTTGCCAGTGGTGACACTTTTGCATGCTCTTAAATGTTTACTGGGGAAGTAACTTTGCATGAGAGGAAATGCATTTCGAATGAGTTGAAATGACGAGAAGCTTCCTTGATGATAGATTTGGGCAGTAGGCGGATATGAGATGCCAAGAGTTGAGGTGTTCTTGGGTAACAAATATTCCCCGAAATATTTCAAAGCAAAGCGCTGGCATCCCAGGCAGCTCCGGCATCCCAGGCATACCCTTACCGCAAGAAAGGGAGAGCGCTCTCTAGCCTCCTGACCCTAATCGTTGGCACATGACGTCGCTGGGAACTTTCACGATGTTGCAAATTGTTAAAAATAGATTTCGCTTGGCATTTTGCTGGCCAGACCTGAGGCCACCAGCAGCAGCAGCAGAACCCGAGCACCAGCTCTGACAGAGGACTTGGGCACGTTTCCATTGCGCTGCCGAGCAATGAAATGTTCTAATGCCATTTGCAAGTGGAACGGAAGAAAAAACGAGCCAAAAAGGGACACAGGCGAAGGCATCTCTGGACGGGATGTTGGCTTTTCGGCTGGCAGACGACAGACGGGCGGGCGACATTCTTTTTCGGTAGAAATAAAAATGGAAAGTTGGCATAAAAAGTAAACAGCAGCAGCAGCAGCAGCAGCAGCAGATGGCAGTGTGACACAGAGGGGGGAGACAGAGTGTATGCAGAGGAGATTGAAAGTGGAAGGTAACTAAACGGAAAGCGAAAAGCCAATGCAACAAAAGCGAAGCAAAAACACAGAGAAAATGTAGCAAAACCTTTACCATACGAAGCAGCTGAAAGAGGAGGAGTAGCAGCAGAAGGATGGGCAAATGGTTGATGGGAAAATAGGGGAAAAAGGCACTAAATCAGGTCAGGGATTTGGATGGTGAATGCGCTTTCTCCCTGCTCGCTGCTCCCTGTCCGTTGGTGTTGCTTTGTTGTTTTCTTTTTCGAGTGAAACTGAAATTGAAATTACGTAGACGACGACGCTGCTGCGTCGCTGCTGCGTTACTATTCCCGGAGCGAGCATTAATTTAATTACGGCGCAAAACAACAAATTGAACGCGGAAAAGCCGGCCAAATGAGTGCGCCACGCCGCATAGTCGGGAGTCTCTTTTTAGAGTTTTGTGTGTCACTGGGGCAGCAGCTGCCAGAGTGTGACAGTGCTGCGGAGTGGGGGTAGGGGAGATGGCAGAAGAAGTGGCATCAACATTTGCCCGACAACCGCAAGCTGCATTTTTAATTGCGCGCACACGTGCAACAGCCTCCGCCCCGAGGACAACTCAAAGGAGGCAGAAGGAGAGACACAGACGGGGAACAGCTGGAACGAGCTGCAAAGGAGAAGCTGCCGCGTTTGTCTCTACTTGAACTCATTTGGCGTGGAAATTATGGCACGCTCAAGTTGATTTTGACAGGCGCAGGAGGCACACAAAAACACACACAAACAGCAGAGTAGAACAGCGCACATCCTCTGCCGCTCCGCTCACGCATCCTTGAATCCTTGAAAAGTTTTGTGCAAAATGTTCGACACGTTCTGTGTCCCCAGCCCAAAGTCCGTGGGGGCTTTGAGCCTGGCCTGCAGCTGCTGCCAATGAGAAGATTGGCGCTGGGGGACTGGCAACACTGGCAAGTGGCTGGGGCACCTCCACATCGAGCATGCTGCTGCTGCCATTTTGCGGTGCTCGTTGGCTGCCCCTTAATTGATATGCAATAAACATTGGGCATTGAACAGGCAGGCAGGCAGGCAGGCAGGCAGGCCGGCAGTCCGGCCGGAGTAACGTATCAATAGAAGCTCCTGATGGAATCGGCCTACAGCACAGACGAACGGACAGCTGGAGCCTGGCACAACTCTGACAAGTAAATCCTTCCAGGAGTTCTGTTTCTTCCATGCCCCATTTGCTTCAGTATTCTACGTCTTTTGTTTCGTTTTGCTCCGACTGCTCCTCTTCCTACTGCCTGCCTGCCTGCCTGTCAAGTATTCAAGTTTAATGCGCTTAGCTGATGCTCCGGCTGCTGCTGCTCCTTCTCCCGCTGCTCCTTCTCCCGCTGCTGTCTACTCAAGCCTCGACTCTGACACCGTCTCCCGTGCTGGCTGTGGCTCTGCCTTTCCACTGCTCCTTCTGCTTGCTGCCTTTTGCTGATGTTCATTTGTAGCGTTTAACAAAATTGAGTTAAAATGTATTTTGGTTTATTTAGTGCCAAAAATCATTGCCTCCTGTGCGCCTCTGTGTGTGCGGTGGCTGGCGCAGCATTCCCCTGTTTGCAGTGCAAGTGCTCAGCATTAAGTATACGCACTGTAAATTGCATTACAAGCATATTAAGCATTAATTAAATAAGCATCTCCACTCGCTCGCTTTGCCTGGCAATTATCCAGAGTGCTTTGCTTACGAGTATTTGCGGCAGCATTTCGATTACATTGAAACAGTTTCACGAGTGTCTTCTGTGTGCGTGTGTGTCTATTGGCATTTAATCGTTCAATTGGTAGACAGGGAACACGTTCACTTATTGAAATATAAGTAAGAAGCATTTGAGGTTACAGTAAGTGAAGAGATTGCAGCCATCAAGCTCTTTTATCATTGCTCCCTCGGCTGCAGAGAATGACCAACTTGGGGCTCACCTAGCTTTTGGGCCAATTTGTAAGTCTGTAGACTTGGCTGACAGACAATTGGGAAGTCGCAATTGAGTGCTTCATTTATTATTAACGATTACACAATGAACAAACCAAGCTAATCGAAGTAACTCAATTTAGTTGTTTGAATTGGACAGCAGTTGGGAGTTGTTAGACAGGTGAGATGACAGAATAAATATGACAGAAAGCCCGGCAAATACTTTTCACTCAAAGTGTAATTAAAAATAAATTACTAGCTAAGCCTTTAAGTAGCAGCTGCTATGTGTCCCGTTCGCTATAAACTACAGGGATTATTTCCGGATAAACATAACTAATATTTGATCTACTTACTCATTTTGTTAGACGCAACAATGTCGTGGCTGTGCGGCTGGTTATTTGGCTTTTTGGGTTTGGTTTGGTTAATATCACGTACACGCCTAGTCGCGCATTTTGGAATGAACTTTTCGTACTTAATAGCTACTCGTATATACTCGTATGTATTTGTAATTCACAGTTTTTATTTAAAGTTTTTGCGTTTTTGTTTTATTGCTTTTCGAATGCGGCTGAAATTACACGAAAAACGGGCGGATTGTAGGAGGAAATTTGTTATCACAAGGCACGCAGTTACACAACGACACAGATACACAGTTGAGTGAGACAAATGCCAGATGGCATCTGTTGGGAATGTGTGTGGCAGTTGTTGTTTCGGCCTGCCATCAGTGTTTAGCCATTTGTTCCTGGCAATTTGTCTGCTCTTGATTGCCATTTAAATGTGCATATTTAATTTATTTATTTATCTATCGGATGCCACACCCACCCTCACACACACTCACACACACCCATACGCAGACAGTCGAATGCAATTTGGGTTTTAATTTTAATTTATTTATGACATTTATTTAAATTCTAACCAAAATATTTTGTTTTAAGGGGAGGATTTGAGCGCCACGCCATTTGTGTCTCTGTTTCTGTGCTTTTGCCTCGAATAATTTATGCAAATTATTTTTCAATTCTCGCTCTCTCGCTGCTTAACACACACACACACAAAGCTGAATGCCGCTGCAGCTGCCATTATTTATTGCTGATTTGAACAAGTTATGTTCTTGGCGTATCGAACAGAAATTGAATTAATTTTTGAATGATTTAAAACAAATCAATGAAAAAGTTTCAAGTGTTAAATGAATAAAAGGGAGAACGTGCGGCAGGCCATAAATAAATAAATAAATGGAAGGCAAAATTGATATTTTAAGCGGCAGAGAAAGAGAGAGAGTTTTTGTTTCTTGCTTATCACATTTTCAATTTTATTTTTGAATTTTTCATCATGGAATTTCCTTTCTCTCTTTTCAGGCATGGCCTTCCCCCTCCCATGCGAACTATGAATGGAATTTTGTGGGTGTGCAATTAATAAATTGTTGGCTTGCGCTTTGCTCGCGGAATTTATGCGTCGTGCAATTTAAATTAACGCCTCAATATGCGCGCCCACCTGCATGCAGCACATCTATACATAAATATATCCGGGGTAAGTGCATTTTAATCCCTCTTTGGGTGATGCCAAACAATGAGATTAATACAAAACGGTTGATTAAATTTGCATGAATGCAGTTTATTTATTCAATGTGCTCTCAGCCAGGCTCTATCTCATTAGCTCGAAAGTTATTAACTATTTAAGCGCGCCGCGAAAGTGCCATTGATGAGAGGAGATTAAGGGCGAGGGCATAGGAAGAGTAGGAGTGGAAAATTGTGAATATTTAGGGCGGAATATGCAGTTATTTATGGCTGAATTTCGTAGCAAAAAGAAAAAGTCTCCCTCCCAGAAGACTCAAAATATTTGGATGTATTTCTATTTTATTTTTTAATTAAAGCAGCCCCAGCGTAGAAATTAGTTTATTTAATTATCGATGTGTATCATTCGAGGTAACTGAATAACGCACTGAAAATTAATAAACCCCACGGGTGTTGTAGTTGAATAAAAAATAATTAATTGTCATTTTAATTAAAATAAAATAATGCACGCTTCGACAACTCTCTCGCTCTCTGATTTGTTAATGCAAATGGCAGCTGGCTGTGGCATTAATTAAATTAAAGGCCGGCAGGCGAAATCCGTTCTGGATTGGCCACGTTCCCGTGGTAGCCACCGGAGGCCAGTTTAATTCGGGAGCTGGCCAGTTGGGCCGTCAAATTTCGGGTGTTTTTTGGTTCAATTTAAAATAATTAAAATGCCACATATAAGCCTCGCCCGAAGAATCCTTTTTTGCCAACTGGGTGAACCTTTTGGCTCAACCGCAAATATTATAATGCGGCCCCGAGGCACAGCTCCCTCGCTCCCCTCTATCAGTCTCCCAAAATTGGAGCACTTGAGCGTTGCTAAGCAAGATTTATGAGCCGCTTGGGGTATAAGGAGGCGTGGCATTGGCATTGCCACTGCCCCCGGTATCCTCTCTTCTGGTTATTTATTTTTTGTGGTATTTGCCAAGGTCTCTCTCTCTCTCTCTCTCTTTTCCTTTGACTTGTTTGCCTTTCTTTGCGGCCTCGGAGAAGTTTCTGCTGTGCAACTGGCCTTGCTCTTTTCTATCCTCCCTACCCCCTGCCCCCCTCATGGGTCCTGGCATTTAAATAATTTAAAGCATCTGAGCATTTCGGGCAATTTGGTTAATGGCCTGTGCCTGTTCCCTTTTAACTGTGGCTCTGTCTCGCTCTGCCCCTTCGAAAGGGTTGCCCAAACAGTCCCAAAACGAAGCTCGTAAATAACGCCAAGCGGGGCGATAACGACTGTGGCCCCAACACCAAGCCCAAGCTCAACGCCTGCGGATAACGCAGATAAATCCGTAGAATGGCTTTAAGACGGAGCTGGGGCAGAGCAATGATGCCCCATGTGACGCAGGTTCGTGCAACGCTCGTTTTATGTGGCACACTAGTTCAAGGACTCGCCTCGCCTCGCCTCGCCTTGCCTTTCCTCTCCACCCAATTACGCAAAAAAAAAGTACAGAGGGGGAAATAAGCGTACTCGTGTGTGTTTCTGTGGCTGTGTGTGTGTGTGTGTGGCATCCAACCTGCTGCCTGGGCAACCTTTAACCCTAAAAAATGCGACGACCCGACCTAGAAATGTTTTGTAGCGCTTTTGCTCTCTGTGGGCCACCCATACCCGCCAGCCCCGCCAGCCATAATATAAACCCCATATGGACATGGACTCGAATGTTTTTGCACAAAGCTAGCGTGCCATGAATTTTTGTTTAAGCTAACACAAACACACAGAGAGGCAAAGCCACACCACGACGAGTCGCGTAAATGTGCCAATGCCAGTGATGGCAGGAGGAGCAGGAGCAGGAGCCCTGAGGAGGAGGCAAATGGCATGCAGCGGCAGGAGTAGGCTTGACTGACAACGACAGAGCCAGTGCCAGAAGCCAGTCCCAGTCCCTGTCGCAGTCGAAGTCCCTGTGCCAGTCCCAATCCCCGCCCCAGCTTATGCAAAACGTTCAAGGACACGGCACGCCAGGCAGCCAGTCAGCCAGCAGCCCTGCTGCACTGCTGTTGGTGTTGGTGCTGGTGTCTGTGTGCGCCTGCAGGTTATGCAACACTTTTTTGTTTGTCCATTTTCATGTTTTCCTGCTGGCTTGCCTTTCGCTTTCGCTTTGCTTTCCCTGCCACTAATTGCCAGCCAATTTGTTAGGCTAATTTTACCCAAAAAAAAAAGCACTTGACACCTCAACAAACACACACCGAAACACACACTGAAACACACACACTGACACATACACAATGACAGTTTCCACCGCGCGCTCTTGCTGCTGCTGCCGCACACAACACTTACAAATTAATGACGTCAAAAAATGGAACTTTGCTCTGGTTCTGCCTTTGCCCCTGACTGCCTCACTGACTCCTCGCTCTCGCTCTCATGCGCTCCTTGGTCCGAGCTGTGTGTGCGTGTGCTGTGTGCGTGTGAGCAGCTGTCTATTTGTGAGTCTGTGTGTGTGTGTGGCATGCTGTTTTCACTTTCACTTTCATTGATTTTCAAGCATCGCTGGCTGAGGCCAACAGCTCGCTCCGCTTGGACATGTTTCTCCATGCTGTTCCATTTCTTTCATTTTTCATTACCACGACAAAACTCTGCACACTTGAACGCTAATTATGTTGCACGGAAATATTACTCGCTTTTTTCTATGTATTTTGATTTTTTTATTGAACACTTTCGCTGCTGGTTGTTGGGCACTGGCGCGTGGTCCGCTCGGGGCGCTCGACTGTCGTCGGGGCAGAGAGATGTGTCAACGTCGAACTGCGCTCGCTGCCAAAACTAAACTGAACTGAGCTCTGACGCTGGCTAAAGCGTTGCCATGGCCAAGAGTTAGTCGCAGCAGCAGCAGCAGCAGCACTGGCACTGGCACTGGCCGTGGCAGCAGCAAATACTGGTAACAGTTTGCCAGTTGGCGGCGCAGGCGCAGTGCCTGTTCCCATTAGACGTTGCCCTGCCCCTGCTGCTGCTCTCGTCACAGCTTTTGCATCACACTGTTGCGTTCTGTTGAAGCTCTCTCTCTCTCGAGCGCGCTTTCTCTCTCTCTCTCTCTCTCTCCATCTGCTGCTTTGTTTACATTGTTTCACGCTGGTATATTTCTGTCGCAGCATTTCGTTGCTCGTCTATAAATAAAATTACGCATACGCCACGTGTAAGGGGAGCTGGCAGGGTGGCAGCGTGTGAAGGTGCGACAAAGTAGTCCCTCAATTGCCTGATTGATTGATCGAGCTCTATTTGTGTTTTTTCTCCACTGAAGTTCTCTTTTTATTAGCTTTTATTCCTGGACCACGTGCCGCACAAATTACTTGCCCCAGAGCGCGGTTCGGCTGCTTGCCTGCCCCGCCGTGTGTGTGACTCAATTTAAAGAATTCGAAGAACCAACAAGCAGTCCAACCGCAACTTGCCCCAAAGAGCAAGCGTGTCTCTGTGTGTGTGTGTGTGTGTGTGTGTGTGTGTGTGTGTGTGTGTGTGTGTGTGTGTGTGTGTGTGTGTGTGTGTTGCCTTTTACTGTAGTTGGAAAATGAGAGAACAATTTTCACGCTGATTGGTTTTCAGTCATTTCTCCTACGCTGCCTTCGCCCTTCGCCATCGCCCTTTACCTTCGCCTTCGCCTTTCATTTATTTTTGAGCTTTGCTCTACACAAAAAGTCAACGAGCCAGAGCCAAATGTCAACCAACCAGCCAAGTCCCTTAACTCCCCCTGCCCCCAGCCAAGGACCTTTGGAATTTAATAATGAAATAGCCTTCGTCCTTGGCCTGAGAACAATTTTCAATTTTCCACTTTCGACTTTCGGCATTTGGCCTTCGGTTGAAAATGCGTTTGATACATTTTTACCAACACAGAAAATGGGTTTCCCTTCTACCCAAACGCTGCACTGTTGCAAGTGGCAGCTACTTTGTTGCAGGTTGCAGCTGGTAGCACGTGGCAGGTGCAACTTTCGCAGTCGCCTAATCAAATAACCATTTTTGCGATAACTAATTAAAAACTTATTTGCGCTGCAGATAATTTTATTTAAGCGCAAAAAGTTTCTTCTCTTTTTGTATGTGTGTGTCTCGCAATTGCGTTGTCTGCCATCGATTATGTGGGGGCATGCCACAAGGGGGTGCCCATAAAGAACAACAATTTAAACACAAACCCGCCCGAGCAGTAGGGGCGTGGCCTGGGGGCGTTGTGAGACAAAGTCAAAGCCGAAAGCAAGGATGGATGCTAAGGCCATTGAGCCGAAGACCGAGGACGATTTTTATCAATGAACGATGGGCGATGGGACAAAGTTATTATAAGAAACTGTGGGCGGATTGTGTCGTGTCGCTCTTGTGCTGCGTGGGAGGATTGCTGTTGGGTTTTTGTCGATGTGTCAAAATGATGGCAAAAGCAAGTCCCTGGGGTAAAGGAATAAATAGCCTCAACAGCAGATAGAAGTCTGATATCCACTACCATATATGCCATAGAATGTTGCCCAAGATTGGGCCTCCCTTTAGCACTTTTTCTGCAAATTATTTGCACCCTTTTTTGGGCCAAAAGTGTACAGCAAATGTTGACTGTGACGCCCGCAAGTGTTGTGCCTTTGCCTCAAATTCTATGCAGCTAAAGTTCAGCCCGTCCATCAGCCATCAATGGCAGCCTGTCTGCCACTCAGCTGGCGGCCAACCCGCAGCCTCAATTGAGTGCCAATCGAGTTGCTCGCACAGAGAAGTTGCTTCTCTCTCGAAACTTTTATGACAGCCATCGAGCACTTGGATGTTTTCCGGCTAATCATAACCGATAACAGCTGCGGGGCATGGGAGATTTTTATGCTTTCCTTTCGTTCTCGCACATTCCCCACTATCTGCTGGAGTAGCAGAGTGTTTTTTTTAGGTGCTGCTCATTAGATGGGGAAACTGTTGCAAAGATTCCTGCTGCTGCCACTCGTCTCTCTCTCTCTCTCTCTCTCTCTGTGGGCTGGGCGCACTTACACTTAATTGAATCCTGCGGGCGTGGATGATGGTTTGCGCGCCTCGAGGCATGCCAAAGCGTTTAGCAGCCAAATACTCTTTGCTCGGGCTCTGCCCTGCCCTGCCTCTCACCCACGCCGCAGGGGCTTTGTTGCTGTTCCATGCGCTTGGCTCCGGCTCACATCCTGCCGCCGGCGCATCGTCATCCACAGAGCCACTGAGCTGCTGAGCCGCTGAGCTGAGAGCTGGGTGGCAAATGGGAAACGAGTAGGAAAGTGGGAAGCAGCGAGCGAGTGAGTGAGCGCCCCTAATTCAATTAGCAAGTTCAGCGCCAAAGCGGCAAATGGCTCGTTAAACACGCTGTGTTTTCATAGCTTGCCACTCCCTCCCCCACACAGCCAACCTGCCACCCTGCCACACTTTGCATTCAGCATTCGGCCCGCTATCCCTGACTCTTATGCGGGTTTTTGTGTCGCTCCCTGCTTAATGCCACTTCACTTGTGTGTGTCTGTCTGTATGTCTGTCTTTTTGCTCGTTTTTTAAACATGTTTTATTACCATTACTCTTTTTTTGCACTAGCTGCTGCCACAATGTCTTTGAGTCTGTGTGTGTGTGCACTGAGCAAATGAGGGAAAAATGTTATAAATTGCCAAAAAAAGAATAGAAAACCTTCACAGCTTCCATTCCGCTCTGCGCTGCTTTGTTATTGCTTGCTGCTCCCCTTTTTGCTGCTTTTTCTACCGTTTTTTTGGTTTTGGTTTTGGAGATAATTCATGGCCCAAAAAATCTTGTTCACTGACCAAATGTGGAGCCCAGCTGGGGTCCCCTCTGCCTGCCTTTACCTGCGCTGGATAATTATGAGGTATGCAGGGAATGGGTTGCAAGAGGAGCAGTAGCTGTTGCTGTAGCTCTGGCATTCCCTTCCCTAATTTATGCACAAATAACCCAAGCAAATTATTCGCTTTGTGCTCTGCTCCTTCCACATTGTTGTTTAACTACCGAATTTTGTGTGTGTTTGGGTTTGGGTTTTGGGGTTTGCTGAGAGGTTTGCGCACTGGTCAGCAGTCCTTTAGCTTCAGTTTGCTGCCATAGAGATTAATCAGACTGAACCCCTCTTCTATAATCGCCTTTCCTTTCCACTTTTGAGCCATATGGCCATATGACTGGCAATCGTTAACTGCATTTTCCCCGCCTGTACACCCACTGGACACCCATTTTTCGCCAACAAGCAATTTCCCAATCCGCTTGCTCTTTGCTGTTCCCCCCGGTACCCCGCTCTGTTCCTCTGAGCATTCATTGCCTTTGCAGTTTTCCTTTTTTGCTTTTCACACATTTAGTTGGGTTTCAGTTGGCGGCGCTTTTTTTCCCTCCTCCGCTGCAGCTGCAGCAACAAAAGTCCATTATCCTTTTCGGCGTTATCGGTAATCAATTTCAGTCGAGGATGGTCCATGGGGCTGGAGGGTGGAGGGTGAGCGCGGACAACAGCGGAAAAAACTTTTTCCATTTTTTTTTGGGAGTCCTTTAGCTGCGGGGTAACAAAAGCTGGTTGGAGCAGCAGCAGCAGCAGTCCTCGTGGCAGTTGCAACAACAAAAACAATTGTTAGTTTTTGAAATATGCACGACCCTTTGGGCGGGGCAGCCTCTAGCTGTAAACACACACAAACACACACACACACACGACACACACGACACACACTCCTTCTCCTCTTGCTGCAAACACGCGTGCGGGGCCTAACAAAAGCTTTTTGAATTGTTGTTTGCTGTTGAAAGTGCACACCCCCCCATCACCCCCGACATACCCCACTTTTTGCAGTGCAATTTCCAGAGTCGCTCGTCGAATAATTCAATTCCAATGTGCAGCAATTTCTGTTATATTGTTGCAGTTGTTGCCGCTGCCACTCGCTTACATGGTTGTCGAGTTGTTGAAAAACTTGATTCCAGTTGCCTACAAATTGGCTTGTCGAATTAGATGGGTGGGCGGCAGAAGGGTCTGCCAAATCAGGCTACAGCCTTGCGCTAGATTTGAGCTGCCATGTCCATGTCGTGGGCCCTAATTGAATGCGGACAGACATAGATACCACTTTGCCAGCCCTCTCTTCTCCCTCTTCCAAATATAATTACACTTTCTATGCCGATACAGCGCACAGTTATCTAAGGCGAAGGGATTCACTGTGGCACAGCTGCCGCTGAATTATGCAGATGCCGTCACGGATGCAAGCTGCAGCCGCTGCTCATCCTTTTGTGTGGCTGTGGGGCTGTAGCCAGGGAAAGTGAAACTGTGGCTCACTCTTTAGCGCTTTTCAATTTGGCGGCTTGCCGCTGCCTCTCCGCTCCGCGGCTTTGGCTCTGCCTTTGCCTCCGCCTCTGCCTCTGCTCTCACTTTTCAATTAATTCTGGCGGCTGGCGTCTTTTTGGCTGGGCGTGGGGGGAGTGGGGCTTGCCGCGTTGTGGCATTTTATGTAAGCACTCCCTTGTTGGCTTTTTGAGTTCCCTCCAAAATAGAGCAGACGATTACGATGGAGCTATTGACTATGAGGATAACTTTGGGTAGGGCAAAAGACACTTCCATATCCAATCTATAGCTGGCTTACCTTTTCTTTCCTCTGGTTTTATTTATTGTTCTGCTTGAACCATAAATTGTCCTGCCTGGCACGACACATCCTAGAGTATTTGGTGTGCTCTGTCTATGCTCCCCCATGGGTTAGTTCTGGTCGAAACATTTGGCTTTTGCCTTTGGCCCCCACCATTATTTTCGACTGTTTTTGAGTGGCTTTTGCTTTTCTATGTGGGTCAGTGCAGATTTTGGCTACAGCTTTGGAGAGAGAGGGAGAGAGAGAGAGAGAGAGAGGTGATTATTTGAAACAATCGGAGGCTTAGCCGTAGATGCTGCTCCTGCAACAATGTGGGGCGAGTGTGTCGATTAGCAAATTGAAAATGACAGGCAAAAGGGAGCGAGCAAACTGGGGCACGGCAACGGCTTATTATGCTGAAGATGATGCAGGAATGAAATGGAAAAATATATATCCAAGAGGGCCAACACCACCACCACCGCCCGGCAACTGGGTCAACTGTGTGGCTGTGGCTGTGGCCTGTTCCTGCCAATAAGAAGGGGCAGGCATTGTTGCAGCCACTGGGAGCGTTGTATACATTTTATGTATGTATTTATGTACATATGTATGTAGGGGCTAAATCACAATTTGCAGTGGCCAGCCATGGTCTTTTCTCTAAGCGGTTTAACCAACGTCCCAGCCCCGATGGACAGTCCAAATGACTGACTGCTGCCAGAGGGTGTGGGGCTGGGAGCTCCATGCAAAATCCGATATACGATTTATTTTGGTTAACTGCACATCCAATAAACTACAGTCCTGACAGCATAGAGGGGGTGTAGTGGCAGGGGGGTGTGTTCTGGGGGGGCTGATGTGTAAATATTGAATTTTGAAAATCGAAATCGTCAGAAATGTTCATAAAAGTCCAATGGAAAACGTTCAGCGCAGCAAATATTTGGCTCTACGAAACACAGACATGACTCCCGCCCACAGACCACTCCCCCCTCAGTACTTGTGTGTGTGTGGCTTGTCCTGCCTGGGCAAACTTTGACCAGAACTCTCATCCTACCTACCACTGCTGTACGTTGGCTTTGCCATTCGCTGACTTGACGGAAGTTTTGCTGAAAATCACAGCGTATAAATAATGAAAAGCGATTTAATTTTTAACAGCTGCAGTTTGTGTGTCTGTGGAGCGGTGGAGCGGGGAAGGGAAAGGGAGAGGGAAAGGGGAAGGGGGTTTGCATCGCGTGTGGCAGGGCATTCCGCACTGACTCGCTGACCAATCAATTTCTACTCCGCCATGTCCGTGCTCACATTTCACACTTCATCTGGGCCAGGCATCATCTTCTATATGGCTGTGGGATTTTGGCAGCGATTTGGCGGGGATTTGTACGAGAGTATTTAACGAGTTCGCCGATGAAAGCCAAAGGATGACTAGGAGCTATGGTGGCTCATGGTTTTTGTGGCCAACAAATGGGCGTATTTAGTAGACGAAAGATTGCGGATTTATGCTATTAAATTGGGACCAATTAAGGTACTATTTGAAGGTCAATTGTTAATAATAAATGGGGTAAAATTTTAACCTTTCTTTCACTTTCCATATGCCTTGGCCGCTGCTCGTTAAGCTGCTTTCATTTTTTGGGGCCAGCATCTTTTAAGCCGTTGTCCAACCGCAGCAGAACTCTTTGACTTTTTATGGCCTTTTGTGGCCCAGCCCCTGCCATGTCCCCACATGCGTGATCCCCTCTCGGCTCCAAGCCAGCTTTTACGACCATTAAGCTGTGTCTGCGGCTGTGCTCGGTGCTCCGTGCTGGCTGTTAAAGTGAACTTTGGCCATTTAAAGTAATTTTCATATTTTAATTTAATGCCGCAACAGATTGAATTCTGGGGATGGGCCACCTGAAGTGCGCGGAATGTAAATGTTTGGGGTTCTTGGGATCTTGGCTACATTCATAATTGGTCATAAAACTTGGCCATTATGTTGTAACTGATTAATTTTCAACTTGTTCCCCGGGTGGACATCTATTTAAAAGTGGAGACAAAAGTTTTTCATTCCATCTTTTCTGCTATGTATCTTGGAGCTTAGCAGCATCCTACAGTTGACATTCATTAGGGGGGGCAGCAGCAGCAGCAGCAGCAGCAGAACTGGAAGCGGAAGTTGCTCTTGGCTCGCCATTTTCTTACATTTCCTGCCATCAAGGGAGGAGAACGTCGTTGTCCTCATCGGACAATGGCAACAGGCGACGCAATTCTGAATTAACAGAAGGAGAAGCTGAAGCAGCAGCAGCAGCATAGCTGAAGCAAAGAGTGCTCTGTCCACCTCCTTAGTGGCTGGCACTCCTCCTGCTGCCACCTTCCACTCCTCTCTCCTCTCTCTCCCCTGCTGCTACCCCCCTTGCTCCTCTCTGGGGGTATCCATGGCCCGCTGGCTCATCAAAAACTGTTTGAAATGAGTTTTTATTAGTTTTTGTTGCCATTTTTTTTTGCTCTGCTGTCACTTGTTGTTTGCTATCTTTCACTCTCCATCTTTTGCTCTCATTCTCTCGCTTTCTCTTCCTGTCTGTGTGTATGTGTGTGTGTGTGTGGGTTTTGTATGTATTGGTTGGGTTTTTGTGTGTGCGTGTTAATTAAATTTCAAATGCACAAAAGAACTAACGACACGTTGCAAGAGGAGGAGGCTGAGAGCAGAGCCGAGAGCGGAGAGTAATGGTTTGAGCGGGGACATGGCCAGCTCTGGGTCACTGCTAGCTGGACAACAGGCAGCAGCAGCAGCAGCAGCGGGTTGAATAATGCCAAAACCCATTCCCGCCTTAATTGCATCCCATGTGTGTAAATGAAAATGTTTGCCTCATGTTTTTCCTCATATTTTCATCTACTGTTTCTCACTTTCAACCCTTCCACCCTCTTCCCTGCACTATTTTGGAATTTTTGCATTTGCCCCGCACAACAATGGTGGCAACAACAGCAACAGCAACAACAGCCCGGACAAGTTGCAAGTTCAACGGCAAAGATTTAGTCGGACCAGCGCCAAAAGTTCCGAGCCATAAACTTTATTCCGGAGCTCTTTTCCGGCTTTTCCTACTATTTTTTCTTGTTTTCCTTTTTTTAACATTTGTTTTGCGTTGGTTTTAATTAAGTTTTAACTGGCGCTAGACCAAAAATGCAACCCCACGGATAATTTACACGCAAAAAATCCCCTAAAATGCAGAGAGACGGGCAGAGAGGGAAGCTAAATGTTAGAGGAATGGAATAGAGAAATGGATAACAGAGAATCGAGGGAAGATTTAACAAGGTTATGCCCCTGAGGAAGCGTTCGGTTTCGCTTGGACTGGCTGATGTTGAGGCTTAAATGTATTCTGATGTTGAGGCTGCTGCTGAGGCTTCTTCTGCTGCTCCTACTGCTGCTGACAGCCGCCTGGGAAATTGATTAATGTGACTTGTAAATGGCGCCAGCTGCGCAGCAACTGCAGCAATTTGTGGGCAGAAATTGTTGCGCCAAAAGTGTCACATGCAACTGGCTTACCCCTCCCCGATACTCACACAGCTATTAGCCGGAGTCCTGGCCCCCTCCCTGCCTCTCTTTCTGTTTAGTTAATAGGCTACACAATAATTAACAGCCGCCAAAGTAAACAATTTCAATGTTTGCTTGCACCCGGAATGAAAAATGATTTCTCGGCCCATTGTGTGGCATGTTTCACGTGGCAGCGCACTCATAAATTGTGCGCCCTGCCTCCGCGTTCTTTGGAAAATTTCATTATGCGAAAGTGAGTTGAGTTAATGTGTTTGCCCGAAGAGAGAGAGAGCGAGAAAATTATGCACAAGACAAACAGGCAAACATTAGCGAAGGAAGCCGCGAGTGATGCCAAGGCAACGACTGATGGATGTCCTGTAAATGTGTATAAATAATAATTATAGGAAAGCTTAAGCTTTATCTTATATTTTGTGGATAGATTGACTGCCAGAAGATGCTTAAATCAGCTAAGAAAAGTGTCAGGGAAATTGTGTAAATTCCAACAAAGTTTTTTTGGTAAACAGCGCGGCCAGCATGCTCCATTTATACCTTTTATTTTACACACTAAATTACGCTAAATGTTAAGGCAAACAAATCAAATTGTTGCTACATTATGCAGCCACCTAATTATGTGATTCATTGGCTGCTTGACAGCTCAAAAATTCAACTAAAAACTCTTCAAAATGTGTGCTTCAAATCAATCTTCATTTTCGGGGAAATTTCCCCTAATTTTTGTGCAAAAACTTTTCATTTAAAGGTGTCGATGTAAGTCCCATAAATGTGCATTGGATTTATGCCATTTTCTGTTTATGATTGTTGGAGCTCCCCGCCCGGGAGGAGGAGCAGTTGCCTTTACTTTCCGTTTGTCATTCCATTTCATTTCTTGGCTCTCCTTTGCTTGTCCATAATTTATGCCAAGACGTGCAGGAGCGTGCTTGTTGTGCCACAACAGTCACAAATACAAATACTCGAAGGAAAAAGCGAAGGAACCAACTGCAGACCCAGACAGAGGCCAATGTCAGGCTTAACAATATAATGGGAAAAAGTAGCTGCTGCCCAGCTCCAGCTGCTCCTTCACCCCCCAATCTGCTGGCAAAACGAAGTTAACTGGCTTCTCATAGTCGAGAATGTTGGTCGATGCAAATTCTTGCTGTAACGCGAAATTTGCAATTTCTGCATTAAGTCAACACAGAGCCAGAGAGAGAGAGAGAAAATGAGAAGTGGCAGGAACAGCGATGAATGGAACGGTGGGAGAGTGGGGCAGGGAACCATTGCCAATGTCTGCGTGACATTTGTTTGGTTTTAATTTCGGTTCAAAGGTTGCCATGGCAGTGCCAGGCTTCATCATGACTGCCAGCCAGACAGCATCCCACCTACATAGCTGCACCTCCTGCTGCTGCTCCTCCTCTCGTTCCTTCCGTTGCAGTAGCCAGAGGGAGCATCGAGAGCCCTGGTGCAAAGGCAAAACACTTGGCTGTACGATGAAAATGTTGAATGCAGAATTGAAATATTTTGCATGAATTGCTGGAATGTAGCCGCACCAGCAGCCTCTCTCCGCCTCCCCCCCTCACGCCTTGCTGCAGTGGGGAAAATCGCCCAAACACACGTTGCATCGTGCAACTATTTAATAAACATCAGTGGCACTCTCCCCCCTGTGTGTGTGTGTACTTCCTTCCCTCACTCATTTTGGCTGCGGTTGCCAAAAGCTCGCTTTTGATGTCTCGCTCGGCTGCATTTAATAAGCTGCAGTAGCAGGCTGAGAGGTGTATGTGGCAGCTCTAGCAAGTGACTCAAAGCCAATGAGGCTGCTGCTGCCTTGGGGAATGGCAAAGGGAAGAGACAGGAACAAATAGACGCACATGAAGAGACTGTTTGTGCGGCTGTGGTGCAGCCAAAAAGGTTCAATTTTGCGGCAAAAGGTAAATCTTCACACTAAGGCAGAGGAAACTCTTTTTAGAACTCATTTGGTGGATCATTTTACAGCTCCCACAGCACCTATCTACTGCCAGCAGCTTAGATCAGCTTCTCTCTTGGAGACACTTTCTTTCCCCAGATTATGGCCCAATTAGCATTGCCGCAGCATTTGCCTTTTAGTATTTCAACTGCGAATCCTTTTTGTGTCTCAGCTCTACCCCAGTGTGTTTCAGTCTAAAATAATTTCAATGGCCTCTGTTCGATATTTGTTGTGCAATCTATTGGATTCTCCCTGCTCTCTCTTTGGTTTATTTGAGCAAGCGAGTGCGAATGGCGCTCACACACACACATACAAGAGAGAAAATGTTGTTTGCGATTGTGGCTAAAGTAAACAAAATCGCAAAACGACTGCCAGGCAGCCAACTTGCAACTGGCTGCCGGTAGCTGCTGCCTGCTGCTGCTGGTTGGTAGCTTCTTCCACCTTCAGGACTGCTCCTCCTGTTCCTCCTCTGGCCATGTGCCAGCTGCTTGTTTAGCTGGGGAATGGGCATGGGTAGCTTTCCGCAACAAAGCAGTCGAGGAGGAGCTGCTGCTGCTGCTGCAAACAAAAACCAAAAACTATTTGCACTCAACGGCGGTGTCCTGTGTTGCCTTGTGCTACTTACGGCTGCCATTTGATGTTGTTGATGTGCCACTACCGGCATGTGCCGCACTGTACTCTGTGCAGAGAGCTGAGCTGAGCTAAGCAAATATGGAGGCGCCTTGTGACGTGTTTACAAGTTTGTGAATTGCTGTCATTGTCGTCTGCTGCTGCTGCTGGTTGTGGGTCGTGGATTTAGCCAGCATCTTGGCCAAGATTCAGCCCGCTTTTCATTACCAATACCCAAAGGATGTGAACCACACAGAGCCCGCCCCGTCTCGATACCCGGGCAAACATCAATCAAGCTGCATTATGCAAATATTCGCCTGAATGTTGCAACAAAAGCGCAACAACGAGAGCAAAAACTGAGAGCTGGAGAGCTGCAGCCTGTCAGACGTCAAAAAGCAGTTGCTATCCGTGTCCTCAGTATCATCCATCGTGCAGCCCACTCTCCCTCTCTCTCTCTCTCTCTCTCTCTCTCTCTCTCTCTCTGTGTTCCGCTGCCAGTTGCATCACTAAGACAACAACAACGGGAGAAAGGAGACTCACTGAAAGCAAAGAAAACCCATCGTCAGACAGCTGCCAATACTTGGAAGCGACGGGACGCGATGAAACTCCTTTTTCCCGCTCTTTTGCTCCCTCGCTTTGGGCTGAATTAAACGATAACGAGTTTTGGCTTTCATCGCTTCATTTTGATGCTAAAAGCAACTGAAGGGTTGTTGCCTGCCAGCGCCAGAACCAGGCTAGAGTCAGAACCAGAGCCTGAGTCAGCGCCAACTTTTGTCTATGCGTAAAGTTTCGCGGCCAACACACAGAGCCAACAGCAAGACATAGAGTAAGGGTATAAGGAAATTTAATGCCAGCACTTTAAAGGGTCGCAGACATCTCCGCCATGGAATCCCACATATACGATCCATATTCCTGAATGCCCGAATTCCATTTCATTCTCTGAAAGTTTTCGCGGGAGTGTAGTTGCAACTACTTTTACTCGACTGCTGCTGCTTCGGCTGCTGCTGCTGACAATAAACAAAAGCTTTCATCTACAGGGAAAAAAGAAAAGAGAGTTCTTGCACTTTCCGCAGCACGGGAGTTCGAGGACTGATGGCAGCAGATTTCAGTTTCAGGGCATTTCAGAGCCTCGGCTTCCCTGCAGTTTGTTTAGCTGGCAACACTTTGTTGGGCGAAAAACTTTGCATAAACTTTGCGTTTGGCTTTATTTTTCGGGAAGAAGCCGAAAGAAAGTCAAGCAGGAGTTGGGGGATTGGAAAACTTTGCAAATTACTTTTTCGATTTTCGAACAAAATGCAGAGCCAGAGCCAGAGTACAAAAATTGTGCCGTGTGCCTCTGCCCGTGTCGTTAATTGCAAGCAATTTGCGTTGCATTAAAAGTTAAAGGTTCTTCCACCCTTTCCCGTGTTCCTGACATATTTCCAGCTTAAATTTGAGCCCAAAAGGTTGCACTTGAAAGGCTCCGTTATGCTGCAGCATATTAACATGCAATTTGGTGGGCTCCTCCCGCTAGCCTTTGCATAATCCTGCGAGACGTGCACACATGTATCGATGTCTGTTTGTAGGTTTGCAGCGAGAAATAAGCAATTTAATTAGGCGACCGCCCTGTGCAATGTATCTGTGAGTGAAATCAAATATGCGTAAACATTAGCTACAACATTGCTACGCCTCCACACACACGCACACCCCGCTCCGCCCCGAGCTGATTCACGCTGGCAGCCTGGGAGTATGTCTAAACAAGACGCAGGCATGCGTTATTAAATTTACATGAATTTGATATTGAATACACAGAAGCAGGGAAGCCCACGAAGCACGCAGACACACAGAGAGCACATAACACACAGACACACGCATACCATTACGCGCGACTTGCAATTAGCATTGCCTACTTTTGAGCGCTGAAATTTCTATTGCCAGAGTAGGAGAATTACCAGTGCCAGAGGGGGAGCATTTCTAAGCTTTGCACACATGTGACACTCACATAAATGAACTCTCTGCGTGTGTGTGTGTTCGTGTCGCAAAAGTTCATTTCGAAGTGGAAACTTTTGTCATTGTCTGCTGCTGCCTTTGCTGCTGCTTCTGATTGTCACCCTCCGCTCCTTCCTAATTGCCAAGCCCCCTGTACTCAGCTCCAATGAATCTCTAATTTGGCGCATTTTCGGAGTTCATAATAATTAAAATTACGCGCTGTCTGCAATGTTGTTTGTGGGGCAGCAGCACAACCCCACACCCCACCCTTCATGGCTGTTGCCTGTTCGTTTGGCTTGTTATATGTTTTATTTATGGCCTGCAAAACTTGGTCCTTGTGACTTTTTGCCTTTGACTTGGATGCCAAGGTTTCTCTCTTTTTTTGGTTTTTTCTGCACTTGGCATTCATCAACTTTTTGTGTAAATGTCACAGAGAGACATAGAAAGAGACAGGGAACGGGGCATAGAGCTGGATCTAAATAGAGTTTTAACTGGGAAATGACTTTTCGCCACATTCCGCCACAAAACTGATTATGAAAAGCGTTTAATTTTATATGAATTATATTTGATTATGCTTATAAAATGGCTACACTGACAGCAGACGCAGACGCAGATTGTTGCATGAAAAACTGTAATGTGGCAGGCGTGGTGGCAGTGTTTGATGAGCCAGCAATATCGTTGTGGCAGTGACAGTGCGGCAGTGTGGAGCCAACAACAGGCAGGCAGTTTTGTTATTGTTTCAGCTCTTGACAATGTCAACAGTTTTGCGCTTTTATCTGTTTGCACAAAGGACTCTGGCTGTCCTTCTCGCTCTCACTTTCACACTCACTCTCTCGCCTTTTCCCCTCTTTGTGTGTTTAACATAAAGCGATTAATTGCTTTTCATTAAACGCCGCCTGCTCCCAGCCTGCGCGGGTTTGTTTTTGCCTTTTTTGCAGTCGTCGCTTATTTAACTTTTAATTTGAAGTCGCGTGTAGGCAATTTCGAGTTGTGTTTTCCTTGTGGCGCAGCTGCCTCGCCCCACTGCGAGTAGCTCCCAAGCTGTGGCACAACTTTTAGAGATAGTTTTCTTTTAACAAGGCTTAAAAGTTGTCTCTGGGAGCGTGTCACAAGTGGCTCATGGCTGATGCAGCAAATAGCAGAGCTCATAGATAAGTGTGGCTTATCTGAGGCCACAGGTAAACACCTGAGGATGTAGCAAAATATATATCAGAAATGTCTCTTACAGTATAGCAAATAATTGCCCATTAAGCAGCGTCAGCAACCGCACAGCCAGCGAATATTTGTGGCCAAGACAACGCCCAGTTTGCAGTTCAAAGGTGGCAGCGGGTCAAGGCCAACCTGCCACCAAAATCAAAGCAAAACCCAACCAATCCATGGCCAGACGCAGACACAAACAGCAGCTGGCTAAACAGATAATTGGCGTGGGCTTAGCCTGCGTCTGGGGTGGGCCAACAACCCAGCCAAATATCCACCGATATATCATCTCATTTCTCCCTGTGTTTGTGTGTGTTTGTGCTTAGCAAACGTATTTTATGGTCGGGCAAAACGCCATCAAGGCAAACCCAATCGAAACTTTACAACTTGCAGACATTTCTCTCCCCTTTTTTGTACAAGAATTTTGAACTTTCATCGAGTCTGCTGCAACTCAATATGTGTGGTGTTTGGGTGTGGGGTTTGCATACATGTAGGCGGATCATTGGCCCCAAAGTTGGCCTCTGGACAATGGCCAGAGCTAAGGGACTGCCGGACTGCAAACTGGAAACTGCCAAACGGCCAACTGCATTGAAATTGAGCTAAGCAGCAGAGCAAACTCTGTGTACGAAGTTTCCGAAAAGCATTTCCTTGTCATCATTGAACTTTTTTGTTGCTGTGTGTCGGCCTTGGCTCACCCGCCACCCCGCAGAGCAGCGACAAAGCAGAGGCTATTCAGAGGCTAAGCGTGCTGCTAACAGAGGCGCTAACAGAGCAGAGTCACCAGCAGAGCTGCTAACAGAAGCAGCTGGCAGAGTCGCTTACAGTGCCGCTAAAAGAGGCCGCACGCTTACAGCGCTCTGTTATTCGAGTGGGTCGACCACGTGCTGTCGAGCAGAAGTTCAGGAGACTGCGCAGTGGGTCAATGGGGTCGCAGTGTTAGGTTCTGTTCCCAGTATTTTCGGCTGCTGCTAGCAGCACCCACGGTGCGTATGATTGATAAACCAAAATAAATATTTGCCAGCCTCCCTACTCCACAGTGCTTGGGCGCCAAAAACAGAGCGAAAACTTGGATTTGGGGTACCAGGAATGTGAATCGAGAGGAATTTTTTTAGGCGTTGGTCACAGGCCATTTAGGGAGGGTAAAGAGGGTGGAGGTTGGTCCTTAACATCTGTGTTTATGCTGCCAATACGCACACACGCACGCAGCTAGCAAATGAAGGCAATACAGACTGACAGCCATGACCTTGAGCAGGCTTTTTGCATTGCCTCTGAAACCAGAGAGAGAGAGCAACAGCAGCAGCAACGACAGCTCTCTCTCTCTCTCTCTGTGTGTGTGTGTGTTTGCGTCACGTGTAAGCCGTTTAGCTTGTCCTTTGTATGTGTACGTGTATGTGTGTGGCAATGTGTGAAAATTGGCGTCTCCTTGGCATTATAAAAACTAATGCAAATTTAATTTCTGTTTGGGGAAACATTCTCCCCCACACACCGCGCCAATAAAGTTGCCTGCACACACAGAGAGAGATTACGATTATGATGCTCATCATGACACGTAAAGGAATACAGTTTGCCCCGCCTTTTCCTGGGGGTGGCCCTGCAGCAAATCAGGTGTCAATTAAATTCTCTCAGCAAACTGATTAACAGTCAGCCTCCAGGACACTCCGGGGACACAGCTGTCATGGCAATGCCTGGCCGTATCACTCCCACTCCCACTCCCACTCCTACCAGCTGGCAATTCATTGAATTACAATTTAATTGTTGCGGCAACGCCCACAGCATGCCTCCAGCTCCCTCTTCCTCCCCCTCTGTGTGGCTGCCTCCCATGTTGCTCCTGCTGCATGTCAGGCAATTGTTTTGTGCTGGATTTGCAGATGTCAAAGTGACAAACATTGGCAACTCTGACTTCACCCCGTGCACCCCTGCCATCACCCACTTATTTATGCCATTTGAGCATTTGTTGTGCACTAAATGTTGCTCCGGCTGCCGCTCCTGCTTCGACTACTCCTCCTTGCAGTCATGTGCACACATAAATTGCTTGTGGCATGGTCCGTTGACTTTTATGAGCGGCAATGAGCTCAAGGATTGTCTTGGGCCCCGACATTCAACACATTTCATCCGCCCTCTCCCCTAATTAGTGCCCACTGCCAGAGGTGCTGGCCATATCACATCAGTCTCTGGGAGCTCCTTGTGCTCTCCATTCTCCATTGCTTCTACAGTCGGTTAAGCGCATTTAACAAGCCAACGAACGTCAGAGGCAGACGAAGTCGAAGTCAAAAACAGAGTCAGAGGCGAAGCTAAAGCTGTGACCGCAAGCGGAGTGGGAACAAAAAAAAAGCAAAACTTTCTGAAATAGAAATGTTGCAAAATATTTTGAAGCAGATTTTTAGCACTCTCCCTGTCTCTCCCCTTCGTGGCAGTCCTTGTGGCATGAACAACTTTTTGTTTCGTTCAGGTTAAATGCGCGCGAATTGTTTTTGGCCAGCGAAACTTTGCGATTTAACTTTTGAATAACAGCCAGGAAGGGAATGGAAAGGAATGGAATGGCATGGCATAGCATGCCAGTAAGGGTATGAAAGGAATGAAAGCTGCAGGAGAGACCGTGGGAGACTGTGCCAAGTATTTAAGTGAAATTCCATTTTCAGCTGAGTCAGCAAAGCGGAGCAGCAGTTGGAGGAAGCCGCAGCCTGCTGCAGTGATCTCCCTGCCACAGAGTCAACTGTCGACTTGGTTGGGTTTTGTCATTTGTAAACGCACTTAACGGCACAAGTGTGGCCGGGGGAGAGGCACAAATTGGGGATACATTTGGTGTGGGATCTTTGTTAACCTTTTTATGCAAATTCCTACATTTTCCACAACAACTGGATGCTGTCTATGCCGCACTCTGACGCTCCCTTAGTTCGTTTTTTAGTCACATTTGTGGCTAGATGGGCAAACAATGATTCTGCTGTGGTCTCCACTTTTTGCTCGCTGGCCAATCAACCTGTTTGCTTAGGCCTAGAGGAAGAGTTCCAGCAGCCGCTGTGGCAGGGTCAAAAGATTTTTTAATTAATGCACACACGTGGCGTATGCTTAATGCGGAAAAGATCAGGCCACAGGACGAATTAGCAGATGGAAGTGCTGCAGCCTGGACTGCTTAGACCTTGAGTTGGTCCTTCATTTACATACAAAATATTCCCAGTCTTGTAGCTCATTTTCTGCCTCTTCCTTGCCGCACACTTCACGCATTTCATGGCCATTAGATTTGCACATAAATTCCTTTTTCGGCTTTTTCAGTTTATTTGCATTTTCCAGCTGCGGCTTTGGCCACTCTCCCGCCCGCCCTGAGCTGCCCCTTGGCTGCCCCTTGGCTGCCCCTTGGCTGCTTTTCATGCAAAGTTATGAAAAATATAAATTTGAAAACTCCAAGCGGAGTCCTGCGGGGCTCGGGGCTCGGCCTGGGCTTGCTTGACCGACAATTTATTACAATCACGTCAAAACTCATTTGAATGGCTGCCTGCTGCCATCGCAACCGCAGTTGCTGGCCATAAATCAGCAGCTGCACTGCAGCTGATAATGCCAGCAATAAGAGGGGAAACAGGGAATGAAAGGAGCCAAAGGATAAAAGGAAGTAGCGTAGGGAGAGCCTTTTGCAAGATGCTCAATTGAATTGGCCGCAGATTTCTGGCCAAGACAACCCACGCAATGCAGGAGCGGAATCGGAGGGAAACGCAGGCAAGGGCGCGCTCGCTCTTTCTGGGTCACAGGCAAATGGGTCAGACGAGGAGGAGCCCAGAGACCGCTGCATAAATCACAGCGAAAGTTGCCAAAATGAAAAGTGAAAATTGCTTAGAATTTATTTCGGTTTGCTGCAAAGAGGGAAGAGGCGGGAGATCAGGATGTGAACCAGGGGTCAGCTGAGCTGATTTATTGAGAAGCAGCAGCAGCGGCAGCAGCAGGTTCCTGTCTGCACATAAGGGAGGATGCAGAAGAGGTTTAATAAATATTATACAAATTTATTGCGGATTTAAAATTTACATAATTATTCAATATTAAATAAGAACTGCAATCGGGAGAATTACTCGACAGATTGCTTGTATTTATAATAAATTTAATGCCAAACTTGAACGTGATTGAGCGCCACACAGTCTACCCTTAAATACCAGATGAATAGCTATTACTTAGTCGCTCATTCAGTCAGTCACTCAATTGCCAGATCGAAAGATAAGTGCGTCAAATAATCCCCTGGACTTTCCTCCCCCTTGTTAAATCCCGTCCCAAAGAAGCACAAATTGACTTGTTTATGCCGTTTGGGTTTTTTTCGCGTGCAAAAGTCCAAACAATTCGATTATTTAGACCCAAAGAGTGGCTTCCAGATGTTTGCATCTTCACGTGTGCCTCCCATGCCTCGGAAAAATAAAACAAGATTTATTTAGTTGGCCCCGGCATTAACTGTTGCCCTTTTGTTGTGCCACAAAGTCCACTCTCTCCCTCTCGCTCTGTTTCTTCTGACAGGAACTCTTTGTGTGTGTGTGTGCGTCTAAGGAGCTAACACATAAAACTCGGATGGGTTTTCTTTTCATTAAAAGCGGATTTACGCACACACACACACACACAGAAAGGAGAAGGAAAGGGAAGTGAGAGCAGCTTATTGCACAATAAACACGAAGACGCACACCCAAACATACACACACACACACACACGAAGCACACAAATTATGGTGCAAAGAAAAGCGTTCCCTGCTCAACCCTCCTGCTAGCTGCCGCTGAGTCAGCGCTCTCTAAGAAGTTTCCTTTCTCTCTGGCAAACGATGGCGATAACGAATTCACAAGGCAAAAAGGAGGAATATGTGGCACATACACACGTATGAGTGTGTGTGTGTGTGTCTCTGTGTGTCCCCGTCTGCGTCGTCAACTGGTCAATGTTGTCACAGACGAATGTCAACAAGAGATAAGCCATTCATTTTATTCATTCATTCATTCAGGGTCTCCGCCAGAGTCGTCTTTGCCTACCCTCCCCATATGGCAGTTAACTATTCCGTAATTTGAGTCTTGTTTGCTGTCACTCGAGACGAATATAATCGACTTTGCCACGCCATCATTCCAGCGATTTTGTGGGTCCAAACCAAGCAAATAAAAGCGCGTGAATATACCCGTAAAAAGATGAAAGGAAACACCAGTCTTTGGAGCAAATTTGGGTACGAAGTGGGGAATACTCTATCGGATTTTCGCTGGGAATCTCCTCTACGTTCCTTTGATCCGATTGTTCCTTCTACAGCAGCAAGAGCCAGCTAAGATCCCGATAAACAGCAAGAAAATTCTTTATTTCCTTGTTTGGTTCTCCACAAAAATTGCAAACACATTTTCTTACGGGCAGAGGGTTGGGGTTGGGTTGCCTTGAATCATTATTTTTCCATGTCTTCTCTGCTCGGGACACATGTGGAGCAAAACGTAAAGTCCTTTTGCTAATTATGCCACAGAGTTTTGTGCTGTTGACTTTGCCGCTGCTCCTGAAAATAAATGATAGAATGGATGTCTGCCTGGCTCATGCTCATTCGCATCCATGGCCATGTTTGTTGACCGTTTCTTTGGGTGCTCTTGGCCATTTGCCCAAGACAAAACAAATGTTGCTGCATCCGGGCACTGCCTGGAGCTGGGGCTATAGCTCGGGGCCCTGCACATGTACACATGTACATCCTGTGGCGCTGCTGTCTCTGTTTTTCTGTGTGGCCACGCCAAATGCATTTTTCAACTGCTGACCAGAGCAGAGCAGCTGCTGCAGCTGCTTCTCTTTTGGTTTTTTGGTCGCCCGCCTCGTTAGCCACAGCAGCTGGAACGGGCGGACGTTGCACGTTGAAAAATAACAGAGCACAGGATGTGTCGCCACACTCCACTCCGCTCCACTCCCCTTCGGCTCTCCGCTGGTGCCTGTTTGAGTGCTGTTTGACTTGCGTATAAATGCAATTTACAGTTGCAGGCGACGCCTCATGAATTTCAAGGAGCCTTGGCATGGCCAGGCAGCACCCCGGACTCCCCGTAGTAGGCGTGGTCCTGTGGAATTACTTTGTGTGTGATAAATGCATCACTTAATTGTGTGAACTCATTTCTGATAGGTGGGCGTGTCGCAGGCGGAGGACAGAGGCCTAACCAAAGCGGGGCAGGAGCAGAAGGAAATGCAAAATGGCAAATGGGAAAATGCAAACTGAAACTGAGATGGAGATGGAGATTGGAAGAGCAGAGTCCTCCTGTGTGGAGTCTGTGCATACGTGCTTTTGTGGCTTTGCGGACATTGCGCATACGCCTACATATCGGAGTATTTACAGTTTATTGGCGGGCTCTTTGCGGCTTGGCTCCAGCCCCATCCTTTTGCGCTTATTTATTGCACATGTTTTTATTGAATTCTTTGGCAGACAGGCAGTCCAACGGATGAAGGGTGTGGCGGTGGACAGCCGTTCGGCATGGAGTTTCGATATAAATATTTATGTCCGGACGTAGCATTGTTCCGTGTGGGGGGGGGAAGGGACTCTGCAGACTGCTGCTTCCTGCTTCTTAACGTTTTTTAAATTGATTTCTCGTGGCCATTGTGCCGCAAACAGATGGAAAGATGAGCAGAGAGAGAGAGAGAAAGGGCTTGAGCCCTTGAGAGCTCCAGCCAGGCATTTATCTTGCGACCCTTTCGGGTCTTTGCACCCGAAATTGGCTTGTCCGCACTTAAATAATAATCAATTCTATTAAATTATTGAGTAAGCTGCTTTTGCGCTAATTGTGGGTGGGAGACGGGGAAAACTTTTGCCTTTGCCTTGCCTTTGCCTTTGCCTGTCTTCGTTGGCCCTGGGGATAAACTTTATTGCCAACTTTATTCTCGCATTCTCTTTTCGGGATTTGTCACTGAATGCGGAGGAGCCTTTGCGGCTGTCATCTTCTCGATATTTGGACTGTTATCTGGGGCGTATTACTGCGATTACAGTCATGTCACAATGGTCAAAGGCAGGCGGGAGGCACGGCACGGATGTGGGTTCGGGTGGCAAAACTGCGGCATTTTGCTACACGTGGCATATGTCTGCAGTCGTTCCCTTGGCCGTTTATCCTGTCAACTGGGCAAACGAATGAAATTGCTTGTCGGATATAAATCAACAAAAGGTCCAATTTATTTATGCGCATTTCTGTGTAAATTTTAATAAACGATATGACAAAAGTGATAAAAGTAATAAATAAATGCTGCAGGCAACAGTGCAGACAGTCACAGCAGACAGCCACAACAGACAGCCACAACAGACAGCCACAACATGGAGTTATTTAAATTATAAATATTGTTTGTACTTAATAGCTGTGGATATTACATTATGCACAGAATTCATGGATCAGTCAGTGGCTTATCATATTAAAAAAGTTTTTTTTGATTTGAATAAAATTACCTTTAATTAGTCAATGATGTGATCACAACACTCAGCCATAGATTGGCCGTTAAAGGTATTTAAATATGCCTCAAATATTATTCTACATGTCACACCGACAGATCCGCAGCACCCAAAAGTATGCTGCACTTTAGCCCAAGCCATAACAGAGCTAACAGAGCTGAGCTAACAGCGCCAGCGACTGTTAATGGAATGGCATGGGCATTGCCTGCCACAGCGACTGTTAATGACATTGCCTCGGACAGCGACTGTTAATGGTATGCTACTGGAATGGCATGGCATTGCCTGCGGGTACATGGACCATCAAATTGTTGTTGGTTTTCCTTCCACACAGCCAAGCCAAAAGAAATTAGAATGTTTATGCAATTTAGGACCGCAATTACATTGAAAACTCTCTCAGACTCGGACACAGAATCAAAACCAACAAAAACCAAGCGAAAGTCGGCAAAAATAAATATTGTTTATGGTTGTTAGTCCTAAATGCAGCACAGGCAAACTTTTAATGAGCCAAAGAGCAGCGGGCAGGGCGAGTGGGCAGAGAATTTTGCACGAAAATTTAATCTGCACTTGCAACTAAATGAAAACTGGAAACAGTTTTTTGGTGCAAAAGTGGTGCCTGAGCGTAGAGTCATTTTTCGAGTGCGGTTTTTGGGCAAAATGATTTTGGTAAATGTTGCACAGTCGAAGCGCTCAGCTGGAAATGGTTGAATGCACCAAATGCGCATAAATAAACATTGCAGAGTGCGGCGTGGGAGTGCAGGTAATAATCGGATGTAGCTAATTGAATAAAGCGTATTAAAGCCGGGATAACGAGCACACAGAGGACAGTACAGGACATTGCACTCGCGGCGAGGTCTGCCTGCCAGGATTGATGCACAGCATTCAGCGTTCTGTGCATTAGCGAAATCCACCGAGGGAGACCCCAGCGGACATGCAACCGTAACCGTAGCCCGTAACCCACACAGGAACTGCTGCTGCTGCTGCCCGTGGGTCCTGGTCCATGCAAGCGGAAATGCACTCTTCGCTGCTCATGTGTCGCCTCGCTCCCGCAGGATATTGCTTAATGGCCAAACTATTTAAATTTTAACTCGCTTTCGCATGGCCCACAGAGTTCATTAGACTTTATTGGACACGGTACCTCGTGCCACCCTGTCCCTTTCCTGTGCGTTCCCCTGTCCGTTAACCTGTCCGTTGCCCCTGTCCGTACCCCTTTCTGAACCCCTTTTATCATAAAAATAGCCACAGATTTCCAGCGCTTTTCTCACTGTTTTATTTCCGTTTACTTGCGGTGAAAAGCCGTGCTCTGACTCTCTCTCTGGGGGCTAATCCTGTACACATTTAGCAAATCACGTAGCACACACACACGGACACATACACACACATGTGTGCACATTGTACAACGTACAAATTCTATTCATGTACCACATTCATATCCGACTTACCTGCTTTTAGGCCTCTGCGTGGCTCTCGCTCGCTCTGGCTCTGGCCCTCTCTGATGATGATTAATGAAAATGAATCTATTGAATACGTGCCGCTCTGTTCTCTGCCCCTGCCCCATTGTTGCTGTTGGCCAGAGCAAACATAATACCCCCTGAGACCTTTGGGGGCCAACCGAAATTTGTTTCCTTTTGATTGATTTGTCGAAAAAAATCACTTCTTAATTGGTAAATTCAATGATTGGCAAAAAGTCATTTTATGAACTTAAATTTAAGGCGATTTAAGGCAGAGGAAGTGACAAGGGGTTGGATTTAGTGTGTGGCAAGCAGGAAGCATTATCGGTGGGGCAACTCTTGTGCACTTTCCTTTTCCCCACAACAATTTGATTTTCCGGCAAAATCAAATCAATTTCAAACTCCACAGCAAAATGTCGGCAGGCTTTTCGAATGTTTTACGGCTGAATGAACTGGCTAATTATTTTGGCCACTGCCCACAGACATAGACATAGACATGGCCACATGACTCCATGGACACTCCCAGGACAGCCGTAGCAGGACATGTTTCGGGATCAGAATGCAAAGTCCACTTTGGCCTCGACTGACTGACGCCTACAACACAGCAGAGACAGATTAACTATGGAAAGAGAGAGAGAGCGAGCGAGAGCCAGGCCCAAAGTAGATTACCAAATTTAACGCTTCATTGGGTTTTTACAGGCAGTACGGGGTGGACATGGACACAGAGGAACGGAGAGCAGACAGCGACACTGCCAGACAATATGGCCACATTGACCCTTTTATGCCTTTGGCATATTTAAAATTCCATTTGGCTGTTTGTTGGTTTCCCAGTCCCATTCCCCTTCCCTTCACACACACGTCATCGACATCGATGGAATTATTTCATATCTTTCACATTTTATTTGCCATTTTTAATCAAATTCACACTCATCGCGCCATGGAGCCCATGAAATATTCAAGTTTCGGCTGTCAGCCAGATGTTGTGGGCTGGTCCGTGGGTCTGTCTGTCCGTCTCTCAGTCTGTACCGGAATCAGCAGTGGGATATCTACCAGCCAGCCCACTGTCAACCCTGAAGCTGCCAACTGCCAGCGGCATCTCACTTCTCTGGTCGCCTCCTTTTTGGCATTTTTATCGCTCCTCACACATTGTCTTCTTTTTTTTTATAATTTTGTCAGTTGAGTTTCTGTTTCTGCGGGCTTTTCCTTTTTTTTCTCTCTACGTTGACAATATTTTTAATGAAGTTCCATTCTTGTTTGGTGTTTGCCGGCAGAGTGTCAAATTAAAATAATCAGAACATGACAGCTACCGGTGAGGGCTTCACAATACACACATACAGATGTACCTTCAACTGTCTCCTGCCTCCTGTTCCACCTCCTGCCCCTGACACCCTCAAAGTTGAGCCTCCGAAATATGTTTCATTAGCGCGAATTTCGGCGCATTTCTTTGCAACTTATTTCCATCGCTCCATTAAAGCGACAAATCCGATTAGGCAGTCAGAGTTTTGAACTCTCTTTTCCCCTCTTTCGCCTCTCTCCCACTCTGACTAAATAAATTGAGAATGAAATCGAACGTGAACCGCAACATGAACATTAGGCGGCCAGCGACTAAGCATTCAATGTCAGCCTCTACAGTGAGTCTCCAGCGACCAAAACCCATAAACCAAAACAACAACAAACCCAAAAGCAAATATACAAAAAACTCCAACAACGAAGCAGCCGGCCAAAGAAATCTCAAGAAAATTACCCGCCAGATCAGCGAAACTCTCCCTGCCGTACCCTTCTCAATATTTTTGCTGCTGCTGGAAGGGTCCAGTCCGCTCCGGTCCGGTCGGGTCCGCATGGAAATTTGAGATTTATTAATTCTTAGAATGATTCCTATAAATTTGTCTCCGCATCTGACCAGAGCTTACAATTGAGAGCGCACTGACTGGCACCGTGTCTCTTCTCTGGGCCTCTAAAGCCTGACAGAGCGTGCAAATTTTCAGACTCAGCGTAAATTATTTTCTATGGGGGTTGAGAGCTGAGAATTCGATGGAATTAAAGAAAATCATTTAACATAAACATCCGCTGTGAGTTTATTTATGCAGATTTATTTTCCACTTGGGTGGGGCATAATTGAAATCATTTCTGCACTGGGCTCTGCCATTTTGTCAGTGATAATCGCATAATTTTTTTAATGGAGAACAAATAATTCTGCAACTGTTTTCTGCACATTTTAAATTGTAGCAAAGTCCATGCTAATGGACTATTATTATTATTAGACTATTATTAGCGTTTAATCTGAATATATTTATGAATATTTCCCACCAATAAATGTCTTCAAATTGAGGGCCCGCTTTCTGTTTGGAATTTCTAATAACTAATTGCATTGAGGGGCTATTAAATCGGGGAAACTCTGGGAAATGGTAATGTCAATGGCTCTGCTATTTGTTTGTTACATATTTCCAGAACATCAGCAACCACAAGTACTACAAGAACCCTGCATAATATTCACTAGTCCAAAAGTCTTTCCATAGTGCCAGACACTTACACCCCTAACCGCCACGACCCCAGCGGAATCGCTAATCTGGCAAATGCTCCCAACCGACTCACACAAATATCGCATTCAAGTTAGCGTTTTGTGGCAGCAACTATTGCTGCCGTTGACTGTGGTTTCTTGTGTGCCCACAACAACGACACCCAGCTGTGGAAAAACAAAACTCCCATGCATCATGTTTGGTTATTTAATACATTTTTCATTTTTCCCAACACACAAAGAGTGAGGAAGGGAGAGAGCTGAACAGGAACACCTGGCAGGCAACTGTTGCTGTGTTGCCACCCAGCCACCACCCCCCTGTGCAAGTGTTGCCCTACAAATTGCTTCCTCATTGGCCACAGCAATTAAAAGTAATGAAAAGTTGTGCAAAAAGCAACAAAAAGGTTGCCCACTGCCTATGCCCCATGCCCATGCAACACATCATCATCGCTCGCTGCATCGACAGGGGAGGCGGCTATGGGTACGGGTAGGAAAGTGTAGAGTGTTCAGTGGATTCGTTAGACTCGTCGCATTCGTCGGATGCGGCGCTGCATTAAAGTCAAACAACGGTAATTATGCAAATTGCAAAATGGAGCATCAAGCGGCAGGCAGCAGGCAGCACCCCAGCGGCAGGCTGGACAAGCAACGGCTGTCAGGCAATGTCCATGGCTCCAGCGAGCTCCATGCAGCTGCAGCCACGTAGCTCCGCCAGCGTAGGCCCCACATTGGACCCACCCGTTGGACAGCTTCAGCGATGGTTGGTGGCGGGGCAAGGCGACTGGACCGGACCGCAAGTGTTGCCAGTAGGAAATCAAATTAGCGCGCCACACCGGACGCTGCCAGCAGCTCCTAGCTCCTGGACTAGATTCAGACCACAGATATGGCAAGTTGTTGTTGCAGCGGCTGTTACAGTGGCTGTTGCGGTGGCCACCAACACGCACGGCCAGCCACTGGCAACTGGCGACTGGTAACTGCTCTGCATATCGGCCGTATGAGTGAATGCGACTACCAACGGACTGGACTGCACACTGAACACTCGTACTTGCACCGAAACAGGCCACAAAACGCCTGTCGTGGTGCGAGTTGGTGCGGGGGCAGGGACAGGGGCTGCTTCGACTAGAAAAGGAAGCTGCGAGTCAGCGGAAAAGTCTGCATAATTCAGGAAATGGCAGCAAAAAGAGATTCTTCTTCCAATCCATGCTCTAAGCTCTTTGCTCAGGCACTTACGACTGATGAGTGTCCACATGCCGCATGGCATGGCAGAATGTTGCAACAGTTGCAAGATTAGGATTACAGTTGGCCTGGAAGCGGCATTAAAGATAGATAAATGTAGCTGCATATTTGAGAGTTGCATGACGAATGAGAGATCGATCAAAGATGGAAGGGAAATGGAAGTGGCAGCTTTTTGTTTTCATTTATTAATTATTTTTGATGGCAGAAATCGAACATTTTTGGGTGTAGCCTGAGTGGACGTTAGCCTAAAGTTCCATCTGAATATTTCCTCATTTTCTCATTTCTTTTGAATAATAATATCCAAGAGACAAGCTAAAATTGGCTTCAAAAATATAGTATCTAAATAGAGTTTTGCCTCGAAGAATGGTCTTCAAATATGGAACAAGCTTCTTGGGTGTTCCATGGCACATCGCAGCTGTGCTCTGGCATCCAAACATTTACACAAAATTCTCCCATTTCAAACAGAAACCAAAGCTACGAGCAAACACAAACAAAGATACTTTTGTATATCTATTCTAAACTCATCTTACAAAGCATTTATCTACAAATAACATAAAAAAGGAGAACACAAATTCAAATAAAAAACACCAAAACACAACTCCAAATTCTAGTCTGCTCCAACTGTTCTCCCATCCTGCTGCTGGCTGCAACTAAAAGTAGTTGCAAAATAAATGTCCATGACTAACGTAAATTTAATTAGTTCTTCCGTGACGAATGGGGTGCACAGCCACTGCCACAGCCACAGCCACAGCCCACTTGCAGCCAGTTTTTTGGCTGCCCCGATAATTGACGTTTGACGACTCTGGGGAGCTAGGAGCTAAATTCGCAGCCTGCTTGTAGGCCTCCAGTGCTGTGTCTGCCCGACGCCCCAGCCATAAACTTGAACTCGTTTCACTGCCGTCGTTCCTTTTTGCTTACTTTTGGAGCTGAGGCCTGTACCGGCGACGCTCCTCTGCTGGAAATGCTCGTAAACTTCTGTGGCAGCCGCAGCCTGAAAGTTTTATGACCATTCCGCCAGACACTGGGGGAAATGCGAAATGCAAAATAGCGGAAATGGTTCTGGCTGGAAAAATGGCATTAGAAATGGGCAGCGGCACTGGCCACGCCGCCATTTGAGGTGTTGAAAATGGGAACAGGACAGACGGGGCAGCTGGCCAGCTGGGGGTTAGGTGACGTTCCGGGCACTGTACGTGGCCCCTTGACAGCTGCGCTAATTGCAAACTGCCATAAAAATGCGCAACATATCGTACGTATAGCGAGAGCGAGAGACACGTTCTATGAATCAAGTTTGAACTGGACCCAAACTGTCCAATCAAATTGGAGCCACCCGCCTGCAAGTCCACTGAAATATGTAAAATGGCAATGAGATGATGGAAACCGTAGCTTCAGCCTCCTGTTAGAAGCTTCCAGACCACTTTCTGCCTGCAATCTCTCTCCAGTTTCGATTTGGGTTCTGTTTCTGTTCTGTTTTTCGCTTAATTGGCATCGAATTGCTTGGATATTTGGTGCCCAAAAGCAACAACAACAACAACACAGATGGGGCCCCGCAGCCGAGGCTCATCAATACAATGGCCCCTCCACCCCATGGCATTTTTCAAAGTCCGAAGCGCGTTAACAAAAATCCTTTTGAACATGTCTGTGCTCCTAATCAAAATTCCAAAAGTCATCAGCTCTTGTTTGGCCCCAGCCCCTGATCATGCCACTGCTTGCCCCTGATCTCCACTGCTTGCCACTGCTTGCTCCCCCCTTTGCTTGGCTGCAGCTTAATGACTTCCACAAGGAATTCTTAAGCCGACTTTTGGTCCACAGGCGATCCAAGTACAGCGCAAAAAAAAGAAGGCAAAAATGGATTTCTTTAATTTATAATTTATTGATGTTACCGATTCTGCCCACAGTCGCTGGTCGTGGCTGTGTCCATGTTCCTATCGGCGTTCCCTGTCCCTGTCTGCGTCTCCTTTGTCCACTCTGCCACAATTGCTCATTAGTTGCCGGGACATTAATCATGCCAGGAGTGACCCAGAGAGACGGCCACTAGGTCATGCGCTGCGCAAAAGGGGAAAGTAAACAATTTAACGCCCACGAATAGCTGGCGGCAGCCCGAAAAACTTGCTAATTATCCAAACACACCGAGATCAGAGAGATTATCAGTGGGCAGAAAGATAAAGCTGCGAGCTGGGAGAATTGTAGCGCATAAAAGAGAGAAGAGAACAGAACAGAACAGAACAGAGGCAGAAATCCAATTTCGTTGCACATCAAATTGTGCCACGCCCCAGCACAACGCCCCAAAGAAACTACCGAAGTAAGTGTGGAGCCAGTTCCCCACACAGTCTGCTTCCCTCACCCAGCACACACTTCCACTTCCATTTCTTGCGCTTTTTTTCCTTCATTCCCCATCCCGATTCTGTCCTGTGCGTAGCTGTAAAATGCAAAGGGAAAAGTGATTAATTTTTGATATTGTTGAGGAGATTGCCTACTAGGAGGGGCAGATATGAACAGAGACAGAGGAAGACAGCGATAGGGAGAGGGTTACACAGGTGCCAGCACGCAGCAACGAGTTAGGAGCGAAACAGGATACGGCTCTGGCCTCAGGTTGGTAATACTCCACGCAGCACTCCAATCTCCTCTCCACTCTCCACTGATATTCTCTTCTCTTCTCTACGTTTTCCCTTCGCTCTTCGTTTCTGTCTGCCAGCTATCAATCAGCTTTTGACATTTTTAACTGGAATTTCATGAAAATTTATTCGATTTTAAATTAAAAACGAACAAAAAAGTGAGAGAGAGAGAGAAGCAAACCCAAAAGGGAAGGGCAAACAATAAAGGAGAGATGAGAGGCCTGGGCACTGGGCAATCCTTGATCCTTTATTAGCTGTGCGGCGGCGCCCCAACAAATACGAACAATTTCTGGAATTTACATAAAAATTGCTGCATTTCGAAAATGTTTAACGAGTTTTATGTGTTGTTTATTAGCTACACTCGTGCACCCCTTAGGAGTGTGTATCCCCCCCGCCCCTCACTCACTGACAAACACAAACAAAGGAAATAAAGAATCTTAAATGGCAATTTAATGAACTCAAAATCCCATGAAATGAACGTCAAGTATTGCCGCCCCATCAAAATTCATTTGCACTCGAAACCGCTGTCAGATACGACTCAACTCCCCCCTCCCGAACACATCCCCTTCCCCTAGTGCAGGTCCGAGGGCCACTTTTTGGGGCCTGCTTTAAGCTGCTTAAAACATCAGATGATTGCGGCTGATTAATCAGAGGCGAGCATTTAAGCTGCGAACTGTGCGGACTGGGGACCCCGTAGGCCACGAGATCGAACAGGATAGCCAACAGATAGAAGGGGGAGAGAATGAGGGGAAGAGGGATAGAGGGGTAGAGAGAGAGTCGAAGGTTTAGTGGTATTTGGGCCATAAAAGTGTCATTTATCAATTCGAATAAAAACGAATCTGTTTTTGGTTGTTTTTCTTCTTTTGGTTGCTGCCACACGCAGTAGGAGAACATTCTACAACTGTCTCTCTTTTCTCTCTTTTTCTCTCTCTCTCTCTGCTTCTCCTTTGTTTCTCCCTTCTTTTAATAGATATCTCGCTTAATTGGCTGCCTTCAACTTAATGTTGTGACATCAATCAGCAGCTGCTCAACTCTTTCTTTCTTTCGTTCCCAAAATTAAAACATTTTCAATTTCGATTTAATGTTCGTTTCTCGTGTATTCCCCATTTGCGTTTATTACCCAGCAACCCCGCACCCCCTCTCTGCAATTGATTGCGCCATGCCACCCACTACACATGGCAGTTTTCAGTGGGTTTTGTCAACCTTATTTTTAATTGGAATTCGAGAGGAACTACAATCTCTGACCGCAATGCCATTAGGCCTGGTTCTGCCCCACTTTCCATGAAATCAAATGGGAACCTCCCAGAGCCTTGTCCACTATCAGAACCCTACTCTGTGCTGGCATCGAACTGCTGTCAATATTTACACTAATTCCACGAGTTTCACTCTGTTTCCCTGCGGCTGCTGCCGCCTGCCTAGCAACAGCTGTAAAGGACTCAAACCAGAACAGTTCTGCACCGTAAACTGCCGTGTCCCTGTGGTGACTTTTATTCGTAAACTGAAACTGAAACTCAACTGAAACCAGGAAAAGTTGTGGCCCAAAACTGGGGTAAAGGTAGGGCCGGAAAGTGGGGTGAAGGCAGCGCCTGAAACTGGGTAAAGGCAGTGGAAAAGTGAGGCAAAAGCGTTGCGGTTGAAGGGTCTGGCAAATTTGGTGCCTTGTTGTGGTCACTCCTGGACCATGCTCCCCGTAACCTCTCCCTCTGCTCTCTGGTTCACATTTTCCAAACATATTTCTTCGTTTCATACAAGTTTTAGTTAATTTATTTCAATTAGTCACAAGAATGTAACGCAAACTGCTTCCGATGTGGCAAGCAGCAGCACGAACGACACATGTCATGCAGCTACAGCTGTGCCCCTCGGCCCCTCCTCGTACCTCCACCCACATTGGGCAGACAAAAGATGCATTTTGCTGTGCGGCTTTTTGCTCTTTTTGCCGCCTGCTTGATTTTATGGCGCGTGACAATCAGCGGCAGCGGCAGCGGCAGCAGCCCGCTCCACATTTGTGCCTGACCCTCTGTGCATTTATTGTACTGCAATTGCATTTAAATTTGCGAGCAAATTTCGTTTAATTAACGGCCAGCAATCCGGCGACTTGTGCCCCCAAACAGTGACAGCGACAGCGACAAGCGGCAGCGATTATTTGTTGATTATTTTGTCATTGAAATGCTCGTACGTGGCAGTCAATGAGGCATGAAGGCAGATCAGCAACAGTAGCTGCCACGCCCTGTACTAGACTTGACTAAAGTCAAACACATGTGGGAGGGTGTGGGAGAACCCAAACTATCATCCTTGATAGCCACTCAACTTGCACATGACTCGCTCTAAAACTTTTTGGCCACCCAAAACTATTTTCGCTAGTAATCGAAACATTCTGCGTCCTCGTCCCGAATGTTTTGCCGTTTCATGCATAGTTGCAGAACAATTTTGTGTGTGTGTGTTCTGGAAGCGAAAAAACATGCTGAGTAGTACGAGGAATATTATGTACTGAAGTTTATGCAGATACCAGCATCCTTGGCATCCTTTTGTCAGGCTGTCCAAATATTGGTGCAGGCAGGGAGCCCAAGAGACTGTCGAGAGTATTCACTTTTCAAATGGCAGGCAGCGGCTCGTTCGGTTAGATCAAAACAACGACATTTTGCAAAAATTTATGAGCTACAAGGAATACAAAAGACCGAGCGAGTACCACACCAAGCCACACCACACCATACCACACCACACATGTGGCAGACACGAGACGAGACGCAGACAGCCTCGAGAATGAACCCCAAAAAGTTGTTGAATAAAAAGGAAGGAAAAATGAAAACGAAAACGAAACGAAACGAATGAAATGAAATATATTATATTTTTATGCCCATAATAATGACACCAACTTCAGAAGTATAGAGACAGGGAATGAGGCAGCAACAGAGGCAGGAACAGAGACAGAGGCAAGGGCATAGGCGGGGACTCGAGTGTTATAAAATGGATGATTATGTGAGCGATGCGATTCAGACTTCTGTCTAAAATGTGTGAAGTTTATGAACTACCCAAGGGCAAGAGGATGGGGCAAGGGGCAGTGCCAGTGGCAGTGGCAACGGCAACAGCTCTTTATAAACAAACACACAGACAGACAGACAGACAGACAGATAGACAGACATCTGGAATTGTTTCAAGTGTCCGCCCCATAAAAAAGACATCAATTCCGCGTTTGTTTGGATACAATAATAATCCGAGAGGAGCAACAGCAGCAGCAGATCTACGCCGAACTCATTAACAAAGTGATCCAACAAAACATTGTAATTATCGAGAGGGGCCCCAAACAAAGATGTGGATAGAGGCAAGGCAACAGCAGCAAGAGAGAGGCTGTAGAGGGAGAAGCAGGAGGAGCGAGCTTCTTCTGTATATAGCCTGGGGGCGCTATTTTCAGCAGCATTCCGCAATTAAACACTTGAAATGGACTTGGCCGTGACCCAAGTGGCAGCCGCTTCAAAAGCTCGCAGTGTTCGTGTTTTAGCGATGTTTTCAGATGCCCTCTAAATAAGAGAAGAGGAAAGAGTAGGCTGGACTTGTAAAGAGATATTTTAGATGCTTTTTGGCAAGCTTTTAATTATTTCCAGCAACTTTACTATGTCTTTCTGTCTATCTGCAAACTTAAGTATATAAATCCCACACTTTGTAAGGGATGCAACTTCTTTACGCTGCAATTTTCACTTCCCATTTGGTCACACTTCTCTCTGCAAATGCCCAAAGGGTATCTCCATTGTCTGTACACCCTTGTGCCTTGTTTCTGTCCTTATTTTTGCACATGTTTGCACTATGCTTGATAATTATAGGCGCTGCTCAAGAGCGACTTTGTGTGTGCGTGTTTGTGTGTGGCTTCCGAAGTGGGCGTGTGCCACAGCCTCCACCCTCTCTCTCTCTCTCTCTCTCTCGCTTTCTGGTGTTCTCTGTGGGAGCAGCTACGAAAATGAGTTGGCAATAAACGCCGCTGGTCGCTGGCCACACCAACGCCAACACGCCCACGGGGGTTGAGCAGCAGAAGAACCTCTGGACACCTCTTGAAATCCAGATGGAAACTGGTAGATAGTAGACCAAAGTCAGAACCCCCAAACCTCTTGCTTTTTTGTACACAATTTTAAGTACCGCGCGGCCTCTGTGTTTTTCTGTTGATTTCCAGTGAAACATGAAAACGGCAAATGAATTACGAAGCGACAGAGCGAACCACTGAGAATGACTAACTACGCGGTGAGAGGAGGGGCTCTCCGCACTTCAGATGGGTCAAAAGCCGCTGATAAGAACCAGAAACAGAAACAACAGAAAACGCTTTTAGTAGTTACTTGCCACATACCCCTTGCCCCTTGCCCCTTGCCCCTTCTTCTGTGTCTTCTTTGAAGCGAGTGCCACTCCAGGTGATGTAAATTTTTGACAGAGCAAACAATTGAAATGAGAAATGAGACACAAAAAGACACACAACTGGCGCTGAAAGGTGTCTCTCTGCCGCTCAATCTCCCGCTCTCAGTGTGTCTCTGATTCTTTTTCCTTTCTTTCGTGTGTGTGGATTTGTTTTGTCAGGTTTTGGGGCTTGTTTCGAGTGCGTGCCAAGCAGCAAGGGGCAGGGGCAGTGGCTGAAGGCAACGCCTGATTAATTTGAACTGATAAGCGCTTTATTTGCTTTTGTGTAGGTTGAAAACGTTGCGCAGGCGCACACACTGCAGAGAGCACATATCAGAGAGCGGAGAGCGCACATTTTCCAGGTCATACGCCCCGACATTGTTTTTGTTTCTTTATCTTTATCGCATTTTGAGTGAAACATGAGCAATGTTTTTGCCAGTTGTTGCCGCTTCTACCTCCCAGCCACGTTCGAAAACAATTACCCCACATAAAACCAGAGCGAGCGGCAGAGGGAGATAAAGATCGGCAGGGAAAAAAGGCTTTTAACGCATCGTCAACAATGCCACACAATGCCCAGCGGCAACTTTGACAACTGTCCGGCAACTTTGGATGCTGTCCGCGAACCTGCGGACGGGAGATTGCAGCGTTGATCGGGAGCAGCAGCCCTAATAAAGTTGTATGAGCTTGTGGCATGCCACAACCGTTAAGTATCGTTGCCAAAACGCTAATAGCCTGCAGCTGTGGCTCTGCAGCTTTCTGTGGAGAGAGATCTACACTGGATCGAAAATGGATAGGCGCAGATTTCTCCACCGTTGCTCCAGCTCCTCCGCCCCCCTGCCAGAGCAGAACATAATTTAGCCGAGTTGAGGCCATAAACTGCAACGGCAGCTTTAAATTATGAGCGGGTTGGCAACAGGCAACTGCAACGCTGCAGCTGAGTTCATTTTGCTGCCACACATTTCCAATTATAGACAGGGAAGCATATTTCAGCAGGGAGAACCGTGGATAAAGACACAAGAGGTACCCTGGAAACACTTAAAACTATGTCTGGGTTTGCCTTGCAAGTGGCAGCAATCTTCCCGCTCAATGTGCCCATCAATCCTCATGGTTACAGAGGGTACAACACTCTTCACTCCTCACTGGCAGTTGATCTAGTCTGATGGCCGTTTCACCTGTTGCTGGATGCTGTGGCTGTAGCTGGAGCACTCTTGCTGTGGGGGGACTAGCAAACTCCATTCCACATCCACGCCCCGATCGTTGGCATGCACAACATAAATTTTCAATGCGCGGCACACTTGGGTGTTGGGTCCGGTGCTCAGCTCAAGCTGCCTGCTGGCTGGAGTCTCTCCTGCTGCTGCTGCTGCTGCTGCTGCACTAATTTATAGTTTGCAGACTAGTCGAGTGACTGACAGGCTGCCCGGGACAGCCCGACGGCAGAGACGGACAAATTATTTGCTTGCCTGTCCGAGAGTTGGAGTTGGAGTCTCCTCCGCCTCCTTCAACCTTTTTTGGCTGCTACCGATTCAGCAAAGCGATGCGCAGGCATTTCGCTGGCCGCCAAAATTGAATGCAAAGCTTCTGGGCCGGCAAGGCAGTTGACAAGGCTGTGTGTGACGATAAGCATCGTGCAGCAGATACACGGATACATTCGGGCTACGCATTGACGAGCTGCGGAACATGCCCTGGACTCGACTCAGAGATACTTTGCCTTCCCTTATCGCTCGATCAGCTGGTTTCGGACATTTTCTTGTGTAATTTGCGCCTCGGCCGCACTGCTCTGCATACAAATGAGCCAGCAGCCTGCCAGACGTCACTCCATTTCAATCAGAATGCCCCAGAAAGTGCCTTAAAAATACAAAGACTTAGAGGGATTTTGATGCTGCTGTAAGACACTTTTCCTTACTCGTATCTCGCGCTGTAACAGTCGCCACAAATCCTTTACTTTGCCCGAGTACAAGAAATTCAATTAAAATTATGATTTTGCATAAATTGTGTGGAGGAGCATGAGAACGCCTTAGCGTCCGAGCTGCCACAATTTGTATCTAATGAAACGCTTGGCAGGCAGGCAGGCACAAACCACAAATTAAATGGACTTCAGAGCAGAGTCCACAAAAGAAACCAAAAATCTCAGCCCCCAGAGCTCCGCTCTCCGATTCGTGGGCGGCGCCCCAAAGTCAAAGTGAAAAATGCTGAGAGGCCTTTGTTATTGCCACTGGATTTTTCGGGTTATGGCTTTATCTTTTATGGCCCACTGTACGCTGCTACCTGGCCCCGCGCACCTCTCCCCCCTCGACCAACGACCACCGACGATCTTTGTGGTTAGAAATGATGAATGAAAATCCCATGGAAGGAAAGGGAAGGGAAGCGCAAGAAGTGCGTGTGCCAGAAAACTAAATGAACACGAAAAATAAATGGATGAAGCCCCCCCCACACACACTCACGGATTAAGTTGGGAGCTCTGTCTGTGGAGTTTTCGTCTTTGGAGTTCATTAAATTCTGAGATCCGTAAAATATGCAAAGGCGTGCCCCAGCGAGCAGAGATTATCTGGGGGCGAGGGCGAGGGCGACTGCTGCTGCAAACTGACTTTTAAAATATGATAATTAATTCATTATCGATGCTGGGACAGCGGCAGAGGCGGGTGGACCGAGAGACAGACAGCGGGATGACAACGCTGACAAGGATTTCACTTGCAATTAAAACGAACAAGACACAAAAATTGCCACAGCCACAAGTGAGCGGATAAGCCAGAACAACACTCGGACGTAGCCGCAGTCCCGAGACTCAGTCTCAGTCCCAGTCCCAGTCCCATCTGCATAGCCATCTACCTATCATCTGTACTCCTGGCCAGGAGACAGCCAGACGACTGGGCATCTCCTGGCAGGCTGGGGCTGGCTGGCGGGCAGCTTTCATTCATTAAAGCGCAGCCCAAACCCAGCCTCGACATGGACTAAAAACTGATTATCTGCATATAAGCCAACTAAAAACTGGATACCAGCAAAGCAAGTCTCCACAGAGCATCGCCAGCAGGCAGGCAGCATCAGCGAAAAGGAAAAAATAATTGCCCAGAACTGTTTAACATATCACGAGAGGAGGAGAAGCTGGAGCTGGCGGAGCTGGAGCTGGAGCTGGAGCTGCCTGCCTCCCAGTCGAGTGAGTCTTTTATAAAAATTCGCAACATGTCATTGAAGTCGATGAGGCTGGAGAGCCACCGAGTCACCCCCAACTCTTGGAGTCACCCCGCGCTCTCTCATTGTCTGGGGCAACTTTGACTGCGCAGGACACGGACACGGACATGGGACACGGTACACGGGACAACGGCATCGACGTGGACATGTCAATGTCTATCTCTCTTGCTCGCTGTCGCTGTCGCTGTCTCTGTTGCCTGGCGACTACCAACTCTGATCCATATCGTTAAAAGTTAACGCTTTAGCGGCTTAAACATGGCTTTTAGCGTTAATTAACAACGAATTTTCGAAAAATGCAAAATGTGCAGCCACAGAGAGCAGGAAATGGTCGGTCTGTTGGTCGGTCGAACCCAACCAACAAGTAGACAGAATGTTAACTGACACGGCAGCCGATAAGCTCCAGCCGGGAGCACCCACAGCTACATGGGGGGATACGCCGAAAAGTCGACAAAAAATGACTTCGACAACGACATTGCAGGAGCAGGACCCTCGCCTGGACATTTCCCACTTTCAAATGCTGCTTGTGCGGGGGAATATTTTTTCGAGGCGCTCATGTAACATTCAATATGGAAAAACTTGACTTAAAAATAAGCAAAAACAATTTCATTGAATATTTCTATTTTTAATTACTTTTAAAGTCTGGGCAAATTAAGCAATTTATGGGCAGGGCCACAGAACATTTAAAAGGCAGGAAAATAAAGAATTTTTGTGGCATAAAATGTATAAGAAAAAGTTTGGCAGAATGCGAGAGAATTGGTTGAACGTAAAGATTGAAATATCATCTCAAATATCTTCAGAAGTTTTTAATTAATATATTTTTTTCGGGTTAGGAATATAACGAAAAAAGCTCCAGGGGAAGAGTCACTTTTCCTGCTCCTTATCCTTTATGCAATTAATTTTTAAATATATATTTTAATAGTCAAGAAAACAACGATAAACAGCTCATTGGGCAGTCTTCCTTTTACTTATCCTTTACCCAAACACCCCATAAATACTTTTTAATAATTTCCAAAAATATCTAACGTATATTTTCCTCCTTCTTTGCAGTCTTTATGCTCATCGACAGCTTCACATAAAGTCACTGGAATGTAAGTACACAATAAAACCACTCAAACATATATTTTTGCACATATTAAATATCATTTTATTCAAGCAAACTAAAAATTAACAAAAATAGTTTAAACATTTCTTAGACAAGGCTTAATCGAGCACTCTATGTACACTCACAATTATTATTTATATTTCTAGTTAGTTTAGGCGTTTATTAGACTGCATTACAGTATTACACAGACAGGGCGGGGGTTGTGGGTCTGTGTTTTGGAAGCAAAAAAGGATAAACCATAAACCTAGACTAGACAATTAATTGAACTAAAAGCTAAGTTGATTGGAAGAATCCTACAGGCTATAGGGAAGCACTTGGAAGTGTGTTGGAATTGCAAAAGATCTGCCAGATCTGCAGATTTGTGTTACAAGTAAACCTTAAACCATTAGGAAGCACAACTTTCATTTATAATTATAGATAGTATATACAGAACCATCATCCGTCGTTCATTTAGTTTACTTTACACTTTTCACAACTTAAATATTAAATCACAGTGGCGAGATTGGTTTTTTCGACGCCTGCCCAAAACGATTCTGAACCGCTTGAGGGGCAGGTGAGTGCCTGCAAAACAGCCAAATGGAGGATCCCACTGGGGTGGCTCATCCCCGGTACTCATCTGGGCGGACAGAAGCTAAAGTAGGGAAAGAGTTGGCAGTGCAGCGAGTAGAAGCGCTTGGGATCTGTCTTGAGATCGAAGCCATCCACTTTGATCACATTCCATTGGTTCTTCATGTGTGCGTAGCTGAAGGACACCTGATCGTGGAACGTATCGGCGCGTATGAACTCCATGGGCTCCAAGTGCGAGTGGAAGTTGTCCACGACAGTGAGGGGCACTTTGAGGAGATGTTCTGCAGAGAGGGAAGAACAACAGTTAGCCACTGCCTCTCCCTTTGTTCTTCGTGTGTTTTGCACTCACCTATAATGAAACCCATTGTGACATCATCCGGAAAGCGTATCTTGTCGCCGATGCTGGTGAATCTGCCGCCACCTGCTATGGGTCGCATCTTGAGCGTCAGGGCACGGCTCAGACAGAAGCCAGCGCCGCCAGTTGCAAACCAGAAGGTTATCTTCTTGTTCGTTGTCGTGTTCTTCTGCAAGGGGGGAAAGAGAGGTGGAGAGAGAGGTGTAAAGGTTAACGGAAGAACTGGCTTATGAATGGTGAACGGTAGGATGAGCAGCGCAAAGGATAAACTCGGTTAAAAATCCATTTTTATTTTGGGGATTTTTTATTTTTCGATTTTTTGGCATTGGCCCAGGGAGAAAATTGCCCCGAAATACTGGGCCCATGCATCTCTCTCTCTCGTATATGATTAATTGACCATGTAAATGGACATGTGCGAGCTGGAAACTTAATACGACATTGGGTCTGAGGGTAAGACGAGACTTGGGCACAGGATCTCCCCGCTTTCCAGCTCTTCCTCTCCTGTTCCTTGCCTTTTTGGTGCGCGCAAATCAAGCGTAAAGTTTGGGGTTTTATTTTTAATTAGGGCTGGACTGGACTCTGTTTCCCCACTCAAATGAAAGAGTTAAAACTCGAAAGATCTTGCTCTAAATTTCTCTTCGGTTCGCCTGCTCCAACCCTGGCAACTGGTTTTTTGTGCTTAAGCCGACAAAACTGTGGCAGGCACATTCATTTGCTGCGGGATCAGCTGTGGCGATATTTTTCAAATGCTTCGAAATGGGAACGGGTTCAGGCATGGATTGAGATTCAGATTCAGGCACAGGCTCAGGCTGAGGCTGATGCTCTGGCTTTTTGGCTTTGCTATTGCTGTTGTTATTGCCGCGCCAGATCATATCGGTTATTAATGATAGCCTGCGCTGGCAGCTGGAAGCCAAATGGCGGCATAGACAAATGGCCCAAGCGGCCACATAAATAACCAAGGCGCAGACCAGGCACCAGGCACCAGGCACCAGGCACCAGGCCCAGGCAAGCCTGTTTCGTGGCAACGAAGGAGGAGCAGGCAGCATGGAGAGAAAGGCGATCGCAGCGTGGCATAAACTTGTAATTATGTATTGGGAAAATGGGCAGAAATAACAGGGATTTGCACTTACGCTGTCCAAGTGGATCTCCAGCGGTGAGGAAATGCTCGGCTTGCCCAAATACCAATCCACACTGGGACTATACTCGTCCAGCAGTTTGACCAGACGCGGCACATTGACATAGTTGTCATCGTCAAAGTGACAGAACCATCTGGAAAAGGGAGAAACAGAATATTTAGTCATAAAATTCACAACGAAAGGAACACGTAGTAAAAGTTAAAGATAGAAAAGAGATGCCCTCCCACGTGGAACTAACGCTGGAGCAGCTGGTGCGAATTGCTGTCGGTGTGCCCGAGCTGACACACGTGAATGTGGCCGTGTTGCACAGTCTCCTTAATGTGCTGCTAAAGGAAACTCAACTGCAAGGATGATCTGGTGAGCATTGGTGGCTTCGAGGGCAAGTGCTTGGAGCGCATCTTGGAGCAATCCAAGTTCTCGCCCCTGCCCTTTGATGTGGCTTCAATTGTGCCCATCTCTGAGCAACTCAGCAAAGTGGAGCAGCTGGAGAAGCGCATCGCAGAGCTGGAATGTCAACTGGAGTGTCACTTTAAGCAAATACGCGTCTGCAACCGGGCCAAGGGCAAGAAGTTTCAGTCCAAGATGTGGGAGAAGTATGCCTCGCCCTGCGAGGATCTTTGCACCACTTGCGACGAGGACAACAAGATCGCCTGCAGCCTGCTGGCCAATGTGGACTTTATGAAGAAATTGATGCGACAAATTGCTGGCCCAATTCTGCTGCAGATGGAGGATGTCAGCAAGCGGCTGTCGAAGTTCTATGAGACGCTCAAGGAGTTCCTGCGGCAGACCGAAGCGCTCTTCCAGCGCCTCGAACTGGTCAAGCAGTGCGTCGTGGAGATTGAGAATTTACGTGGTCTGGTCCAAGAGTACAACATCACATTTATCGGTACGATGGAGGAGCTGCAGGATATGCTGGACAGCAAGTTGGACAAGGTGCACATGCCGGCGCTCAAGAAATATATTCGCGATCGCTTCGATGACATTGACACGCGTCTGCGCCTCATTGAGGATAAGGAGAGTTGCCCCCGTGCCGCGGGATTCATCAATTCGGGCATTTGTTGCCTGTCCTGTGGCAGCACACGCGTTGGCGCTGATGTTGGCCCACAGGCCATGGCCCTGCTGCCCGATGCACCCACCCGCGGGCTGCCACCCATTACGGCAACGCCCACCAATTGCCAAAAGAGTCTCGTGTGTCGCTCCATCGAGAAGGAGCCCACGCTGATGGTGCGCGTAAAGAATCTCGATCTGGACATACTCGCCTCACGACTCAACCGACCCGCCTACGGGAAGATATGCAAGCTGCCCGAAGCCAATGACACCATCTATGGTGTGCGTAATTCCTGTTTTTCTGGTTAGCTAGGGAGTACTGTTCCCGCCCCTGTACCCCCTGTCATATGTTTGTGCCCCAATCCAAATCGTTTCGTTTAAGCAATAAAACATAAGAGCCAACCCAAGTCAAGGCTGTTTCCGCTAGGCGGAGGCAAAAAAAAAGTGCACTAATTTAGATTGCAATTACCGCAGGCAGAAACAGAGTTGGAGGGGAGCTGCCAGTCCAAGTCCAAGTCAATGCAGAGATAGAGATCGCCGTTTCCCCCTACTGCTTGCTGCAGCTGCAGCTTGCAGTTTGCAGTTTTTATAGTGACAAACGATCAGCCATATCCGGTAGCCAGCCGTTGGACTAATGATGGCATTAAGCGCGGCAGCTGAAAGGTCGCCGCTGGCCAGGCTGCAGCTCCAGGGTGCTCTCCAGGTACTCAAGGGGAAGCTCAACTTTTGCACTGATCTTGGGCAGCGCAGGAATTTTGCCAGAAGAAATTGGAATGACTTTGGGGGGGAAACAGAAAATCTTTGAAGGAAAAAGGGTAAGCCAGGAAGGGAGCGGAAACTGCGTGGAGGGAAGCAACTTTTTGGCTAGTTTTAGGAGTATTTATTGTCAGTGTATTCCCAACTTCGTTGTGTTTTTCTCTTCCACCTTTTTTTGCAAACTTTCGTTGAGCCCATAAGTATTCAATAAAATCGAATCGAATCGCGGAGGATTGGCAATGCCTTGTCTTGTCTTGCCTTGTCCGCGGCGTCTCCTATCGCTCGTTGGGTAATTTAATATAATTTTTATTGCATAAGCCGCGACTCTTGCTGGCGGTGTGTGTGGGGTAGATAGATACATAGATATCTAGCTAGCTACTCTTAAGCCTGGCATTCATAAATTGCCTGCTGTTTCGATGTTGTGTCTGTCTATGCTGCCGCTGCTGCTGCCGCGACTGTTGCTGTTTGTGGCTGCCACATGCGATACCTGTGCGAAAACGGCAGCCGCTTCTTTCTCCCTCTCTCTTTGCTCTGCGGCAGTGTCTCTTTCCCCTCGTCGCTTCGTGACGCATAAAAATGCGCGTTTAATTTGCTTAATTATGCGCAGAGCATAACCCTCCCTCCGTCTTCTCTCTTCGTTTTCCCCCTGCTGCTGCTGTTTTCTCTGCTTTTCCAAATTGAAATCTAGCCGCTATTTTATGTTCGTTGTCGTTTAATTAACGCTCGTAGTGCCCCTTCCCCCTGGCTGTCTTTGTGGCATTTATGAAAATGTTTTCATTTGGAAGTTCTTTGGGTTATCGGTTCGGGCATCATTGGGATCGTTGAATGCAGAAGAACTCGCTGCTCGTGTAGCCCATTGATATACAAATCGAGTGCAAAAACTTTCAGTTAAAGTTTATTTCCATAGCTGTGCGTTTTTTTTCCAATTATTTGCGCTGCTCTGATGGCAGATTTCGATCAGCAACCAGTCAGTCAGCCAGCTGCCGGCAGCCCGCTCCCGGGGCGTTGGCGGCTGCCTCCATTCCATACCCAATTCCCGTTCCCGCTCCCAAGTCCGTGTGCCACATACAGCAGGCGAAATGAGTTTATGTCTGGAGCCACAATAAAAAATGATTGACGGGGCACTTCAACTCGAGAGCAAAAGAAGGAGAAACCAAGTCCACCGGGGTCTTAATAGATTTCGCATTAACAGAGAGAGAGAGAGAGAGAGAGCCGTTGCACAGAGAGAGCGGCAACTAAGTTGCCCCTGCCACACAGTCAGCGCTAAAAGTATTTTGACAGCAGGCCGAGAGAGATAAGCGATCGCCGAAAAACTCCACAGTGCACAGTGTCCATTGGCTGACGATGACGAACTGATTTCGTTTGGGTTCTGCCACTCTGCCACTCTCCCTCTATCCTTTGGTGAGCCTCTTGCAATTAGCAATAAGTCAGCTGTCATCTGGCAAGCAGTGTGCGAGTTTTGCTTTATAAGTATCCCCATCTTTCGGTTGCCAGTTTCGCGGATTGATACAAATCAATGTGAAGTGCAGGGGAAGGGACAAGCAGACAACAAGATATTTACATTAAGCAGGAGTCTGTCTGACAGTCAGAATGTGCGCTGTCCGTTGTCCGTTGTCCGCTGTCCGTTGTGCGCCTCATTAACAGAAACAACAACAAACGGGAGACGGAGACAGAGACAACAGCGAAAGGGAAATTAATCTTCTCATTTTAATGCAGTTTTTCGATGGACGATGCTTTCATCTTTAAGTGCCACTCGCCCGACCATGAGTCAGAGTTTTATGTGCGGAGAAGCTGCACGCCTGCGCACCACCAAAGCAGAACAATTGAAATGCATTTGACAAATGCGCTCCACTGGTCTCCGACAAAAGCAAATCATTAATTTAGGCAGTGGCAGTGGCTATGGCTCCAAGTGTAAATTGAATACACAATGTCTTGTGGCTGCCAACAAGCCTGCAAATTGAAGGCAATTGTCGCGGATTACACGCTGTTCGTGGGTGGGTGAGGCGCTAATTGAAATGTGGAGCAATGCGGAGAGTCAGAGTTTCGCCTGCGAACTTCCCGGATGTGCTGACTGGAGTTGCAATTGCATTTCCTAATCTAAAACTCCGCATGCAAATGCTGCAAATTGTCTGCTTCCGCTGCCACAATTCTGTACAAAGAGTTTTAGCTCTCTTTTTTTTTTGTTTTTTGTCAACGTTTGTGGGCTGCGCTCATGCTCATCCTCTCATCTCATCTCTCTCCCACAACGCCTCAATTGGATAATGGGGGATCGTTGCAGTCGCAGTTGCACTTGCGGTTGTTGCTGCGCCGTTGCCTTGCCACAAGTGGCAAATAAATGAAATTGATGCGTTTCTCTAAAATGACTGTGAGGGTTCCCCCTCGGTAGAGTGTCGCCCCGGGCTTGGTGGTTCATTTTTCCCCTAAAAGGAAAAGTCTCCACACTTCACACGCATCTCTCTGTCGCGCTCTCTCTCTCTGTCGCTCTCTCTCTCTCTGCCTCTCACTCTCTCTATAAATAGCTGCCCCTGGCCGCAAAAAAGCAAAACTCCCGTGGAAAGAATGAAAATTTTCTCACACATTGCCACAACATCTGCTGGGGAAGGCTTTCCACATACGAGTATGCCACGGAATGCTCATGTCTCTCCCCCCTGCACTCCATATGCAGTACAGTTGAGTGCATTACGAGCAGCGATTAAAAATGTCGCAGCCTTAGATGGATATTGGAGTGTGTGACTGACTGTCTCCGTGTCTCTCTGTCTGTCTGTCTGCGGCTTTGCTGTTTGTTTTTGTCTTTCGTCTATTATTGCGGCTCTGTGTGGGGATTAGCGCAGTGCAACAAGTTGCACTCTCAGTGGCAATCATGCGCCGAAGAAAGGGTGGAGAAAGGGCGCCCATTGCAGCCTGGGAAATTTCATTGATGTGCAGACTGGAGCGAAGCGAATCATTCGATTCCCACGCACCCACAAAAGCAGGCACCAGGCAGCAGGAGGAGGCGTGTAGAGGGCACTGACAGACAGGGCCGAAATGTTTTAAGTAGCATGTAACATTATTATCAGACATATTCAGACAGGCTTTGGCCTCAGTTTTGGTTACTCCTCTCGGCTTTGGGTTCCCCTCTGCAGCTCTGGGTTCCCCTCTGCCGCTCTTTGACTTTGCCCTGATTGATGCCAAAGCCGCTGATGGGGCCGGGCCCATCCTTGTGGCCCTCCATCTGCATGCGTCGCCCAGCTCTGTGTTCCATTTACATTTTATGCTGTGAACATTACGCATATTACGTGTTGTAATTACCCCAAGAGGAGGGCACGGAATGCCGTCGTTATTATGTCAAAATGTTGATTACGAAACGTGTCGGGCATCCATGGGAGGCGTCATTCGAAAGGGAGAGCAGCGCCGTACCCGCCTCGGACTCGGATTCAGCAACCTCGGATTGCAATCAGATAAGTGGCGGCTGTTTATACAATTGCCTGACAAGTTTTTGCCCAGCCATACGTTCTGGATACATAAGGTTAGGTGTGGCACAAACACACACACCCAAAGCCAAAGCCCAGCAGAAACAAAAGATAAATAAATTAGAACTTGAAACGAATAAATCGAATCCGATTAGGCAGGGGCTGGGGCTGGGCAGTCCGTTTCGAGCTTCGAGAAAGGAATTTAGAGTCGAAAAAACACACAAAACTAATTAATAAATCGTGGAGCCAAGGCTGCTGCTCCACTGTCGCGCGCACAGTGGGACGCACACAGAATTTCCCGTAAACACCTACTGGCGGCGCCCCAAAATGTGATGGAATTTCTTTATGAACGCGGTCCGAGTCCGAGTCGGGGGACTTTAATTGATGACTGGCTGTCGGTTGATTTGGAGTAGGAGTTGGCCCGGGGAAAAGGAGATTAAAGATAGAAGAGTGACGTGCCAGGTCATCGTCTGTCTCTCTTCTATGACTTGCAGTTGCCGCTGCTGGCTGCTGTTGTAACTTTAATTAAATTGAACTAATTGTTCAACATTATAATGGATACCCAACACCGACAACAACATGGCTGCTGTTGTCTGCTGCCACTGCAATTAGCCATTCAAGGCAAATGCAAGACGACGAAAGGCGCATTCGTTTCATTTTCTCATTTTCTCATTACCCTGTTCGCACAGTGGGGCAAATAATTCATGTTTTATGGCAAATAAATTTGGGCATTACGCAATTAAAAAGGAGCCGCTCAGATTTGCATTTAATAGAGCTGCTTTTGAGTGGATGGGAGAAGTAGACGCCCCACGGTTGCCAGCCAACCAGCCAGCCAATTCCAAGCAACATGTTGCTGCTGTACGCACAGCAACAGCAAGCAGTAGCAGCAGCAACAACAGCAACATGCTGCTATAAAGGGGAGTGCTGTAGCTGTAACTGCAGCTGTAGCTTGGTTGGGCTGTGGGGCTGTGGGGCTGCAACACAGCGTGGCATAATTGCCAGTTCGAATGCACGTTAATTAACCTCTTTTTCATGTTTCGCCTGGATATCTGCTTTTGGTATACAGATGAGCAACGAGGGATACTCAATATGTTGCTCCATCTCGTAGCAACATGAGCCAACATTTTAAACGTTGCCAATCAGGCCATGGAAGGATGCCGCCACTCGGTTTCCTGTGGCCACCTGATATCATTTCGGTACTCAAGTAGCAGCCACCAGCAGTGCCTCATCTGGCTGGCTCATAACTGCACATTTTCATTGCCGGTCATTTATTTTATTTCACTTTTGTACAACAGCAACACAAATTGTTGCTTGCTGCTTGCAGTTGTTTCTGCTGCTTGCTACTGCTTGCTTTTGTTACTGTTGTTACTGCTTGCTGTTGCTGCAGCTATTGATTGCATGCTCCGCGCTCGTATAATGACAGTTTCAAGTTCTAAGCCAAAACGGCAAGTCAACTTAAGATGAAAGCAACAGCAGAGCAGCAGCAGAATATGGCCCCCATCTAGCCATCCAGTCGTCATCGCCATTCTCCATCATCTAGAGTCCAAGCATGTCCAAGTTGTTCTAGATTTCTGGATGATGTTGTGTGTGCTGCTGCTGCTGCTCCTCTTGCTCCTCTCTGTGTAATTACAAATAAGCGAAAAGGGAGGCAACAACAAAAAGAAAAACCAGAAAATCGAGCAAGCTTTTTGTATGGCGAGACTTTTGATGCACTGCCAGATGGCTTGTAGATTTGTTGGCTATAGCTATGGAGAAAATCCTTATACCCTTCCTTGCGGTTAGAGTAACTCAAAATACGAGTAGAATGTCTCTAGGCTGCTGCTCCTTTGGGCGCTAGTTTGAAGTGTCTTTTTGCTGGTCCGCTCTCCTTTTGTGCTCCTCTGAGCTGCGGTCGAGCTGGACAAGTTTTGAGTGGATTGCTGTTCGAGGTGGGGGCTGGGGCGTTCACTGTTGCTGCTGTTTTGCAGCGTCTTAATTGCGCAAATTAGAACGCATGGCAGCTGCAGCACAGAGAGCAGCCCGAGAGGAGCCCAAGAGTAGCCCGAGAACTGGGTGTTTTGTGTTTGCCATTTGCCCATGGATAGATTGCCAGTGGTTGGGTCTTCGCTCTCTGCGGTCGCTTATTAAAAGCATTAAAGTCTATTATTACAGGAGCAGCAACGGCAGCCACAACCAAGGAGTCATTGCTCTCGGCGTTGCTCTGCAAGTTGTTAAGCAGAAATGCATCGAATGAACATTAAGCTGGCAAATATGACAACATTTTAGGAGGCCCCTACAGGCTGGCAGGCATACCCTACAGCTGCAACATGACCTCTTGCTGGTTGCCTTCTGCTGCTCCCCGAGCTAATGCTGTAATTCTGCATGAAATTGAAGTCGTACAAAGCACATCACGTACGAGTGTACGAGTTCTCTCATATGGCAATACCCCCAATCAATATGTAGATATTTATTTGTTGCAATCTGCAGAATACTCACTTTTTGCCGCTCTCCAGAAAGACATCCAGTTCGGCGGACATCTTGCAGCAGAGCGCCTTGCGAAAATGGCCCTGGGAGCACTTGGTGTTGATGAGGTGGCCCTCTGGAAACAGAGAAAGAGAAGGGAAAAGGGTTGGAGAGGTATAAACATTTTGATAAAGATTCGTAATTAAGCAGAGGGAACAGGAAAACAGAAGGAGCCAGAGTCGATGGCAGTGGCATTGCCAGTGGCTCGCCACTTCTATGTTAATTAACTAAAAGGCCAAGTTCATATCGCCCCAAAAACGAGGAGACACAAGACAGCAGACACAGGCGGAGGGGAACACAGCTCGAACAGTAGCTTGTTAGTTGAGAATGCCGCTCATATCCAGCGGATACATTTTGTATCGTTTGACAGCCGCCGCCGCCGCTGCCGATAAAGATGCAAGAAAGGGCATGGGGCATGGGGGGGCAGGGCCAGGGGCAGGGGCAGCCACTGAAAGCAGAGCACAACAAAAACATTTTGCGCCTTAATTGGATGAAAATTGTTGAAATACTTAAGAACACACTCGGACACAGGGAGAGCGGGAGAACTTATCCTTTGTGCAGTCGGCGGGGCGCACACACATAACTCAAAATCCCCGAGCGTGTTTAGCAGAATCCTTTCGGCCAGCTTTTGGCCTAATCAAAATACCAAAAACACACACAGCACAAAAGGGGAGACAAGTAGAGTCCCTGCGTGTCCCTCTCCCTGTCTGTTAGTCTGCGTGAAACCTGAGATCGTCGCAGCCTCTCAGCCTCAGCCTCTTCTCTCTGCTCTTTTCGGAATATTTTCTTGTATATTTTCTGTTGTCTCCTCTTGTTGTTTTTGTTGTTTTGTGTCTGCCGGAGTGTATGCAAAAATTGGAATATAATTTTTTAGGTTTTAAGCAAAAATTGAAATTTGAACTTTTTTCTTTATAATTAAACTTTGCTCTCCGCTCTGCGCTGCTTCCCTTCGCTCTGTTCTGCACTGCTTCCCTTCGCACTGCTTTGCTTGGCTCTGCCGTGGCGCATTTTTGATTCAAGTCTGAAAAATCGAAGCGCAGTCTGCAGTCTGCGTTGCCTGCAATTCAATTAAAATGCGGGTGAGTGATGAAGTTCCCCCTGCTCTTCTCCACACTCTCTCCCTTTCTCCCTTCCTCCCTCTATCTATGTAGATGATGGAATTTATAAACTTTAATCGGTTTTCGGTTTGTTTGTTGCTGCCTGGCTGCCCAACAGACAGTGGCCAATATTAGGCGGTGCTGTGGGCGTGTCCCTTTGGCTGATGTGAAACTAAATTGAGAACAGGCCAGAGCCAGAGCCTGAACGGATCGCATTTTGGATCCCAAAAGGTAAGAGGTCGTCGGGCTAACCCAGGTATAAAGCAGTTGTTTTGTGATAAATTTTTTTTTTTTTTCATTTTAAAAATAAAATAAAGAAAGATAAAGGATAGAAAGCGCGGGTGCAGGGGTGCTGCGGGGTATAACTTATGACTTCCTCTTTCTCTCTTTCTATACTCACTTGTCTTCTCCTGGTAGTAGTGATCATCCGTGTCCGTAAAGAACCAAGTCTGCAAAAAAAGAAAAAGAAACAAAACTTAGCAAAAAAAGAGATCAAAATAAAAACTGAAACCAAAGTTAGAGGCTTCGACATTTGCATATGAATCATGTAAATTACAAGAGAGAAAAAATAAAAGAAACCGGCAAGGCAGGCCTGGGAAAACCACTTCTGATTTTTACAGCCACAGCCACAGCCCCAGCCTAGAACTAGAACTTGAACTTAATTATTCGAAGAGACCAAAAACGAGCAACGGCCTACAAGCATTCGCGTCCGGCAATCAGATAAGAAAATTCCCACACCACACACACACACAACACACACCCTTCTGGGTTGCGTCTCAAGAAAAAAAGAACACTCGTAACTCAAGCAAAAAGCCAGTAGAAGAAAATGGTAAAGAAAAAAGCAGAAGTGGCCCACAGAAATCAGTCAACTTTGGCGGTGTGGCTCCCTCCCATTTGGGCCTTTGCCATGCATCGCTGCCTGCGGTAGGGCTTGTTCCCCATTCTGTTCCTTGTTCTCTGTTCTAAGTTCTTCCTTGGTTTCTTATAGGGGAACCCAGCTCCTCATTAGTGGTCGGCTCAGTTGCCTCTCTCTCTCTCTTTCCACCTTGGCTCTTTAATCTATTTGCCGTGTGACATTCATTCCCCTTTAGCTATTTTGCATTTATCTTTTTTTTCGTTATTTTTCTCTCTGATTTTTCTCGTAATAAATTTGTTAACCCAACAACTCAATTGCTTGGCCTGAGTCTGTGTCTCTGCCTGTGCCTGGATTTTCCCTTAATAACCTTTTTATACCCGGTACTCGAAGAGTAAATAGGGTATATTGTATTTGTGCACATAACGGTTGTATGTAACGCACAGAAGGAAACGTTTCCGACCCCATAAAGTATATATATTCTTGATCAGCATCAATAGCCGAGTCTCTGTCTGTCTGTCTGTCTGTCCGTCTGTCCGTCTGTCCGTCTGTCCGTCTGTCCGTCCTGATGAGCGCCTAGTACTCAGAGACTATAAGAGCTAGAGCCACCAAATTTTGCATCCAGACTTCTGTATGCTCACACTGTTACAAGTGTATTTCAAAATGAGCCACGCCCCTTCCGCCTCCGCAAAGGGCGAAAACCTCCCAAATCTACAATTTTGAAGATAGCAGAAAACTAAAAACGCCATTCCGTAGGGAATGACCATATCTATCAGATCACCAAATTGGGATACGATTGGATCATTATTATAGCCACAATGAAGAAATTAATTTGCAGTAGCCAAACCCACCCCGTCCCGCAGCATTCACACTCTGCTTCGCGCTGTTTATGGCCTGGCCCCTGACACGTCACTGCCTCTGCCTCTGCCTCTGCCGCTGCCTCTGCCGCTTCCTCTGCCGCTGACTCTGCCGCGACTCTGCAGTGTGTGTCTATAGGGGAGGGTGGCGAGCTAAAGGAGCGTGTTGGCGTGAGTAGTGTTGTTGATGTTTAGCCTCTTGCTTTTGGTTTTATTTTTTGCCTTTGTGTCAAATCAGGCGAAAATCGTTTTAAAGCTTTGACAACTACACGAACAGCTTGTTGTTGGCCCTGTTTGCAGTCGTTCTGTTGTTGTTGTTGTTGTTGTTGTTGTTGTTAGCCATGTTGCTGTCTCTTGGCGGAGGAGGAGGTTGGGGTACAACTTGGGCAAACAATACGCCCGCTCCGCAAGCATTTTGAGCAACGACTTGCTGCAACAGTTAGAAAGTCAACTTTTTGTACCAGTGTCGGCTGCACAGTACCAGTGCGCCTTCTTCCATTTGGAGTTCTTTATACACAACTGCCACACAGCAACACCACTTGCAACAGCAACAGCAACAGCAACAACAACTTCGCTGCTAAAAGTTTTCATCGTCGTCTGCTGAATTTTCATGGATTTTTACGAGATTTTTGCAGTTTACTTTTTCTACTTTTTCTTTTGGCGACGGCGGAGGCTGACTCTGGCGCTTCTTCCCCTCCTTTGCCTTAGGGGCGCAAATGTTAACACCATGTTGCTGTTGCTGTAGCCGTTGCTGTTGCAGTTGCAGCTTTGCCGGCTTGTTGTTGCAGTTGCTCCTATTGTTGCTGCAGCAGTGGCAGCGGCAACAGCAGTTGCCAGGGCAGTCCGCACTTGAGTAGCTTTTAATTTATGTGACTGTTCAAACCGTTGACAAACAGCATTACAACGTGTCTCGCAAATTTATGGCTCGACGCGGACTGCGCCACTGATGGAGCTGTCCCATAAATACAGTTCTTAAGAGAGGGAGAGACAGAGAGAGTGCACGGCATCGATTGGGCCAAAGTTAATTGAAAATCAGGAAAAGGAAACTCAAGCCCAGAGACATTGACAAACAAATCTAAGCGCTTGGCAGTGGCTCATGGCTAGAAGTTTGCTCAAAATGTTGGGCCAAGGAAGAGTATAGAGAGCGAGAGAGAGAGCAGAGCGAGTGAGAGCGCTCACCAAGTTTTAGGCTTTGAAATTTTCATGGCGTGGCCGGGGCATTCAATTGGAACGAAGCGATTGCCACAACAATTCGTTATGTTTTCGGCGCCCAAAGAGCAGCAGCAGCAGCAGCCAGCAACAGCCCAAACTCCTAGCCAACTCTGCCACTTGGCTAACTGACTCTCGCAGCCAACAATGAATGCATTTTCAATGGCGTCTGCGTCTCCTCTAACTGCAGCTGCGGCAGTTTGCCCCAAAGGCACCGGGCAACGGGCCGGCTGTGGCCAACCATTTGGACAAACCATCGAAGCATTTTTGGCTTTTGGCGTTTTTCCTCCACGTTGTTCGCTTTGTTTTTCGCTCTCGGTCGCGCTAAAATTTAATGCCCCCCACACTCCACACTCCACTCTGCCGTGCTCTGCTCTGCTCCCACCTGAAAGCACGTGGGGTGCGGTCAGCCGCCGCCGTTTGCTGCATGCACCTCGAGGCCGGCAGCCGCTGCGCGCATTTTCCGTCTGCGGTTTTTATTTTGCAGCTGGACCCAGGCAGCAGCCTTACAACTGGACCAGCTACAGCCCCTGTTCCTGTCCACCCGCTGCCTTAGCTCGCTGCCCACAGCTTTAAGTTCCAGGTCCAGGCCACGTCCACGTTTCAGGCCTGGCAACATTTTTGTGCATTGGCCAGCCCCAAAACAGAAAAGTGGCCGAAAAATTATAATCTATGCACAAGGGGCGTAGAGCCTAGGCAAATGCATAGGATATGCTTTCCAAAAGCCAAGACCAAGCCCAAGCTGAAGCCCAAGCTGCAGCTCCACTTGGGCCCAACTCTCGAGTGAAAGTTTCCAAATGAATAAGTCAGGCTGTGGCCGCCTGGGATGTGACTAATTTGGTTAATGCCAAGAAGGAGTACTCGTTACGCCCCAAGTTCAGTGAGCAATTTAAATTTCAAATGAAAACTAGGGGAAAGGAAAAATCAAAACTCCTTTTTGGTAGTTTATTAAACAAAAACACAAAATCCTAGAACCCTCAGCAACAGCAGCAGACATTTCCCCGGGCAGATTCAATTCAAGAAGCTCCAAAACTAAACCACAAGAACCGAGCCCCCGTGAGGGGCGTTTCACATTTTGCGTAATCTTTCTCAGCTACGAGAGATGAGCCCAAGCCAACAAAAAAAAGGTTCTTAATTATAGGCTTCGGAGGGGCAACGCTGTCTGCACCTGTGCTGTGCAGCCTCGGGGCATGCCCCGCACAAGAGTGTTAAATACAGCAGAGAAAATGGGCTGAAAACAAGGCAAATGAATCAATTATTTGCGTGATTTGTTGTGCAGCAAATGTATTCGTATTCACTCAAAGACATTCAATTAATGTGATGGAAAAGTGAGAGAGTCATAAATAAGAGACACAGAGAGAAAATGTGAATTTATTTCGGGATAAAAAAACACACAGAGAGATTGTTCCACATTAAGGAGGAAGTTCCACTATGCGGGTGGGGGCAGCGGCGGCAGCTGGATCTGTGTCGCCGCCAAAATACAACAAACAAAAGTCAACAATTGAAATTTCAATTTAATGCGAAATTGAATTCAATTGAAGAGCATTGAGTGGGTGGAAGAGCGAGAGAGAGCGCAACAGCAGCAGAATGAGAGCACGAGAAGAGGTTCCGGCACGGGCTGTTACTATATGATATATCAAATAACTGGCGACAGTGCAAGACATAACATTATGGAACAACAAAAGGGAATTTTCAACAATAAAACTTAGAGAAAAACCCCAACAGATGCGCTGCCAAGCTCGTTTGTTTGTTCAAACTTATTCCAATGAAACGCACTGTATGTGCGGCACACTTTTGGCAGCGACTATGTCCATTAATTGAGCTTTAATTGGCAACTGAGCAGCAACTAGTCGAGGAGAAGGCAAATCAAAGCAGCCACCGGACCGGCTCAAAATTCTCGAACAATGGCAGAGGAACGGCAACCAGCGACAGGCTGCAGCTCTGGCTGTCATATGCGCGTTTCTGTTTCCTTATTTATGAGCAGATGACATGGTCCGTTCCTACCGTGTCTAGTGATTCATCACAGGGGCCTTGACTGGGACCCGCTCTGACTGTCTCTCTGTCTGTCTGTCAACATGCCAGGCGACGCTTTTGCGCAGATTTGGCGGCGACTACTGGCTACGTGCTGAAACTTGTGGCAGCCACATTAAAGCGAACAAAAACTACACAGAGTAGAAGTAGTCGAAGGGTTAATGAGACTTCACTTGGTGACGCATGGAGCATTGTGGAGAGAGAAGCAACCAAGCCAGCGGTTAAGCGCAACATTTTACGATCAAGTTTTCCACAGAGCTCATAAAATTCCTAAAGCTAAAGTCTGGCTCTGTTTTACACAGTTAGAGCTCTGTGAATCAATCAAACAATAAGTCAGGCAGCCATGGGATACACTTCATTAAAAAAAATAAATGGTAAATGGTAAATCAAGACAAGCAAATCGAGACACAGACAGCCACCCACAGGAAGCCCTCGACATCCCCTCGACTACCCTCTCTAGGAAACACTCCACGGACAGCTGTCAGTCGGTGTTCCCCGATCTATCTACAAATCCAGCGACTGCCTGACATTTGACATGCGTTTGTGCGGTGGCTGTGTCTGTGTCTGTGGAGACCCCAAGAGCCACAGCAGCAGCCACAAACAGACTCTCAAGGGGGCATGCAAATCCGCCACAGACGGTAGCCCGAAAAAGTCAGTGCAGGGGTTCCCGGGTCTTAGTTGGAAAAATTCAAATGCAAAGCGATTTTCCGCAGCATTTGGGCATTCAATCAAAGTGCAGCGTACAACGTTTGGGCCTTGCCAGTTTTGGCCAAAACTGTTTACAGTAATTTATGCTCATTTGTAAGCATGAAAAATTTGAATCATTCATCAAAGACTCGGCACGAATGGACAGACTGGCAGGAGGGAGCGGCATGGCAGAGATCGAGTTTGATCTGTGGGGGTTTTAGCAGGGGAAAGAGCTACACAGAGGAGTGCCAAAACAACCCTTAGATAACGAAAACAACCCTTAACTAAAGCATGATCAGCAAGTGTTAATCTCTCTCTTAGGTGATCAGTTCTTGGGTTCATCTGAAAGCAATCAATGTAGGGTAAACTCCAAGAATTCTTCTGCTTATTTCTTAGAGAAGAGATTGTCTCTTAGGAGCTGCAGCTCCCTCTCTGTACATCAGTGGCATACCTTCTCCTTGTGCGTTTTGCCTTGGACTATCACTTGGGCATCACTTTGATGACAGATCCACATGGATCTGGTTTGTGGCCCGCTGGCCTTTTATGGGGCGCTGGCTACGTGAAACGACAACGAAACATTAATCAACAGCAGCAGCAACAACACAACAACAACAGCAACAGCAATTACAACAAATTGTTTCAAATGCGGCAGGCGCACAGCCACAGCCACAGCCAGAGCCAGAGCCACAGCCAATCAAATGCGAACGCAACATTCAAGTTGTTGCTGCCTGTTGTTGCCTGTCGCGCTGCTCCACATTGTTGTTAACCACACGGCAAATGACGGGCCAACAGTCGACACAAACACACACACAAGGAGCATCAACGACAGGCCAACAACATCGACAGCGAGCCACAGTCTACAGCGTTTCCATCAAAATAATTGGCCAAAAGCAGCGCTGCGATCAATTGTTGTTTGCTTGGCAAAGAGAGAGAGAGAAAGAGAGAGAAATTGATGCTTGCTTGTCGCTGTGGCATGTATGGGGATGCCCATACCGTTTTTAGTGAGAAAATTAACAATCGATGTGGTAGCGAACAATCGATAACGATAGCCGTTTACAGCTAAAAGCTGGCTCTGACTCCGCTCACACTCTGCTTATGTGTTCCCTGCTGGCCCTGCAGTTCCCTGGAGTGCCCTGCTGTGGTAGGCAAATATGACTGAGAGCGAAAATTATGAGCAGCAAACGATAGTTGCAGCTGGAGGATACCTCGTACTTGCGAACCTTCGCTCTTTGTTTCCCAGTGTGGCTTAGCAGCAGTTAAGGGTGGATTAGGTACCAGCGCTCTCTCGCTCTCTTTCTTTATATATCTTCACCGCTAGCTCTCTCCCAGTGGGACTAGCTCTACACCATCCTACGATCTATTAAGTTTTCCGAAGCATACAAATTATTTTATGCTTTTTCCTGTCATAAAACCCTCCCTCACATAACATTTGTTTTGCTGTACTCTGCCATTTACGGGGTAAACTATAAAAGAGTGTTACAGGCCCTGCAGCATTTCCCCTGCAGCTTTTGGGCGGCGGGGGAACTGCAATATGGAGGCCTGTAGGAAACGTGCTAGTCAAGCATTTTTACAATTTTCAAAAAGGTACAAAAACACACACACACACGGGGAGCATGCAAGTACATGTCCCTCTGGGGTTATTTATTTGTGTGTGTTGTTGAGATGTTTTGTTTTTTCAGTCACTGTTGTTGTTATTGTTGTTGCATGCAACGGCATCGTCAATGGAGGGGCATACCGGAGTGTAGAGTGCAGTTTTGTGTAAACAATAACGAAACACATTTGTGACGCGTGATTTTGCATAAGTTGGCACACAGACAGAGAGACACAGACAGAGAGGAGTCGGGGCCACAATTCTCCTTTCACTCCGCACAGAAAAATCCCATTGAAAGCGACAGACTGAAATTCGATTAAACGAAATGGGAAACAAAAGCAGTTTATCCATTCTAAGAAGCCAAAGACGGACACTCTATTAGTCAGCCATTAAACAGCAGATATCATAAATATATATTCAGATATACATAAATATATTCTGCGATTTAAGTTCACAAAATGAATGAAGACATTTTTATGGCCAATTAAGCGACGGCCACAGAAATCATAAATAGCCAAAATGAGACACACAAAAAAAGGCAGCAAAAATCGAATCAATTCCCGACAGCTTAAAAACTCATTATGCAAATTGGTTTTTGGTTTTTGGTTTCTTTTCGGGGACTGGCAAATCTTTCGTTCGAAATCTGTGTGCAACCTTTGGCGCTCTCTTTAGACCCCACTTAGCCCCACACAAATTGTTGGCCACCCACACGGAACGAGTCGGGAAATTAGCTGCCAAAATAATCTTCGATCTTCAAAGCTGAAGTCGAGTCTCTCGTGGAGTCTCTCACCTGATCGCGGGCCAATTGGAACCAAGTCTTGATGATCAGCGCCAGTCGGGTATCGTGATAGTTCTTCGTTGTCTTCACACTGATGAAAATGTCATCCAGTTCGGTGATGGGCGGCTGTGGCGTCGCTGTCACCGCTCGCTGTGACAGATCGTGGAGCAGCTCCCCGTTCCGACTGCGACGTGCCAGCTCGGTGAGCAGCGTGGCCGTTGGCCGCTCGCTGACCTCAATGTCGCTGAAATTGAAGCTGCGTATGTCCTTGCGTATGATGACGGTGGTGGGTGAGGCAGCGGCGGCAGCTGCAGCCGCCGGCTGTGTGGGCGTGGAGCTGGACGAGTGTAGGGCATAGTCCTGCAGCAGCTGGTCGCGATGTGTGGTCACAGGTTCATTGGCATTGGCATTTGCATTGCCATCCACCTGGTTGTGCGGCAACTGAGGGGACAGAAAGATAAAAAGAGAGCGTGAGGGAGGGCAGGTTTAATGTAAATTTGTTGTGTAAATCGCACGTAGAACAATAATAAAAAATATGAAGACAGAACCAGAGACGCAACAGCGGACCCATCAACTCCTCCGCAGGCGTTTGAGGCATTTTCACCTGGCAAACAAAAGGCGAACTTCAATGGCAAACAACAATGGCAAACAAATGAGAGACAGGGGCAGGGGCAGAGGCAGAACAAACAGAAAGAACAGTGCCACAGCCGAACCCCTCTCATAAATGCTGAGTAAGAGCAAACACACAGAGAGGCCGAGAGAGAAAAACCCAAAAACGGGGATCGGAATCGGAATCGGCAGAGTTCCCCCTGCACCGAGAGTTCTCCCTGCCTTGTTGCTTGATTAATTTCCACTGATAACAGGTTCATTTGCTTTTGTTGAATGCTCATCGTCGGCGGCGGCTCTTCAATTGCTCTTTCCAGATCTCCTTCGCCGTCTGTTTAATGGCCCCAAGGAAATGGGTACAGGTGGGGAGTGGTGCTGGTGGTTGTGGCACTCTTTGCTTTGAGGCAATTCTGATTGAAGAGTGCTGATAAGTGGCAGCACACTCGTACGCTGATGAGACACCTCGACTTGGAAGTACCCTAGAAATTGGAGATTTACTTTTACTTCCACATTGAAATTTTTCCCTTTGGATTTCTCCCATTTGAATTTCCGTTGGGCTATGCAAATCCGAAGAAAACTTCCGTCATAAATTCATTCACAAATTAACGAGTGGAAGAAGCTCTCTTTCCCACTCTTTCTTCACTCTTTCCCACTCTTTCTTCTGCCCTTTTGGGGAACTACTTCACACGATATTCCAGCATTGATAGCGGACAGCAGACAGACACAAAAGTTGGTGGCTCTCGCATAGAATTTTATGGCCGCACGATCGACAGACGGATGAACAAAACGGCGTTGCCGTTCCAATATATAATAATAGAGCTCCCCAAATCGACAATCATCGAGTGGGTTTTCAGCGGCAGAAGCTGCCTGAGAGAGAGAGAGAGATATGACACAGGTGTAAACGGCTGCTGCTGGGCTGCCGCTGGGAATTGGAAAGCTGAGACGAAGTCGATGATGGGCTGCTGCTGCTGCTGTTATTTTTCGAAGCAATTAAAAAGCTGAAATATTAATTTGGCAACAGAAATGGCAGGCTCCAATAAAGATCTTACTGAACGGTAAAGATACAAGTTGTAAGCGGCAAAAGTCGTGAGCAGGGAGCGACAGTGAAAGCCGAGGACACGCCTCATTCAATCAGCTCCACACATGTGCACATACATTTATGTACGAGTGTGTATGTACATTCAAGGTTCATGGATGCATGGATTAGAATGTGTCGCGGCAATGCAGGCAGAATAATATGCAAATCAGAGAGCCAGAGGGAGAACCGCAGCAGCCAGAAAACAACTTTGCGACACTTTTGCTCGAGCAGCGAATTACTGGAACGTGAGGAAACTAACAAGCAACAGATACGGATACACAGATACTCAGATACAGCTGCGGAACGTGTGCCCATATATGCTGCACGCCTGCACACAGCAGATACAAGTACAAGTACAATCCAATAGATACAAAAAGAGAAAAGAGCAAATCAAAAGGCGAACAAATTTAAAAAACGCTCTCGGGGGTAACCAGTCTATCCCCCTTCCACGCCCACTCCAGTGACTAATGCTTCATTAGCCAAGTGATTAATATGTTTATAAACATTTCCATGTCAATTAATAACGAGATTGTGGCTGTAGCAGGGGGCAGGGGTAGGGCTATGACCACAGATGCTGGAGAGAGGTGTGTATAAAAGGGCGCCAAATCTGCGCTCTACCCGAGAAGATTAATGAGTAAATTCTCTTACGATTTTTATATAACGGAAAACATAAATCAGCGAACAAATCAAAAGAATTTCTAAGCCATCCAGCTGGGCGGCAGAGTGAAAGACAAAACACAAAGACAGACAGACAGACAGAGGAAGAGAAAGAGCGATCAAGCAGCGGAAAAATCTTCATTAAATGCTGTTTAACAATATTATCCGTAAGATACAAATCTAAGATAAGATGCACACAGGCAGAGGCACACAGGCAGGCAGTCGGCTCAATTAAGCGACCACCAAAAGACTCTGCTGCTGCTGCTGCTGCTGCTCCCGCTGAAGATACAGATACATTGCGCGCCTTTATCAGGCGCCTACAAGCGCTTGCTGCAGCTTAATGTCGTCAGCTTTTTGGGGGCTCTCACCAGAGCCAAAAGGAGTAGCAGAATGAGGAGATGCTGCTGCTGCTGCTGCTGCTGCAGCTGGTTTTGCCATGGGAAAAGACTGCGCGCGATGCATGGGACTCGTCTCGATTCGACTCGACTCGGGGGGCACCTGCTTTTTTGGTGGCATAAAACAGGAATCTCATGACTGGGCCTCTGTCTTCGCTTGATTTGCATGCACCTCAACTTTGAGTGCCTTCAAGAGGCCCTGACTGCTGTTGTCATTATGTATTTACCAGGGCCACAACGTGCCACGACTCATACCTCGAATCAATCTCTCTCTCTCTCTCTGTCTCAGTCGGCCAATTCTGTGCGCCACTTTAAACAAATTCGTTTGACGATTATTATTTGTTTCGTTTATGATTTATGCGTCAGTCACACGCGATTGTAGACGTGACATGGGGCCCCCCCCCTACAACACACACACCTAGTATCAAAAATTATTTGCTTTATCAGCCGAAGCCCAGAGCCCAACCCAAACCCCACGCGAGAACTGAGACACAGTTTAGTGGCGTTGTCCAGCTTTTTCGAGGAATCCGAAACGAGTCAACACACAGCAGTATTTTTCTGTGTACTTATTTCCTTCTCTTATTTTTTGCGCAACGAACAAAATTAAACAAATTGTACGTTGCATGCAGTTTTGTGGTCGCCAGCAGCAGCAACAACAACTACAACAATTAATTGGGACAAGTCACAGACCTCTGATGGAAGAGAAGGAGCAGAAGGAGGAGGAGGAGGCGCTCTGGCTCTCTGGAAAAAGAACTTCAATTGAAAAGTGCTACAACAGCAGCAACGGGCAGGCAGTTGTCAACAGTTTTTGAATCCGGTTAAGCATTTAGTAGCACTCCTCAGATATATGTACGTATATGTAGCACTGGTCATTTCTGTCTGGTTTCCGGTTAGCCCACACCACACCACTCCACACTCCACACACCACACACCAAAACAATAACTTTGTACATGGAAAAAGCAACAACTACAAACAGCTGTAAGATCCCTCACAAGCAGCGCAACCGAACAACATCCAGCCACGTTGTCCAAATTAAAACAACATAAACATAAAGTTTTTAATTATACTAGAGGCCGAATTACAGCGGAGGAGACCAGAGAGGTACCAGAGTTTGCCGGTTTGCCGGTTTGCCAGCCGCAGAGTGTAGACCGCACGGGCAAAGATGAGCCAAAAGTTGGGCAATTGAGTTGCAAATTGGTGAGGCAGGAGGCAGGGGCCGGGGAGAGTGTCAAGTGCAGGCCACAGAACAGGGGCTGTAAATTACATGTATGGATATTTTTCAGGCAGAATGGCTTCCATCATAATTGGAATGATGCATGTTTACTTATATGAGGCATCGATGTGTTGGATGTTTGCAAAAGAGGGAATGCTGCTCATGAGGCAGTTTATGGAGTGACTAATTCAGGGGGTATTGCTCATTAAGAGGGGGACTAGCATTAAGGTTCTTAAGAATTTATTTAAATGTTGTGTAAATATATTAATTCTTTGCAATTTGTACAGCGTTGTACTGATCTAAAAAATCATTTAAAAATGTTTAAAGCAATCCAAAACTATAAAAAAATTCGAAAAATGGAATAGGAATTTAATGAAGTTGGCTGGAAAATATTTCTATTGAATTTAACTTTGTTTTAAATTCTCAAAAAATGGCTGTCCATGAAATTAGTTTAAAATTCTTTTAAATATACATAGATAAAAGAGAATTTGAAAGTAACAAAAATCCAGAATCCTCACCCATCCAAGACTCTATTGATTCCAAAATCCTATCATAAAATCTATCAAAAATTGTTGTTGTTTAAACCTTTATTAAAAATACACTCAAGAGGGTTCTCCATCACTCTCCCAGTGGCATTCCTCTACCATAATTTTTGCACTTCCCAAAATTACACAAAATGTTGACTATTTGTGGATGCAACAAGAGTCCCCGCGCTGTAAGGCAATTCCCACGTGCCTCTGCTATTCGTTATCTGTGGATATGGCTGACGCGACTCTTCCTACGACTTCTCCTTCCTCTTTGCTGCACTCCTTCCTGCCTGCCTGCCGGTGGCTGGGGTAATATTAGCACACAATATTTTATTACACAAAAATTTATGCAAAAGCGGCAAAACAAATCAAGAACAACAATAATAAATGGTGGGACAGGACAGGGACAGGGACAGAGGGACAGGCCTGTGCCTCAGAACCTGACAGAACAGAACAGAACGCAACGGAACGGGTGGGGAGGGAGGGAGGATATCTGAAAGCTTTGGCGACGCTCTGCCGACGGCATCTGAGCGAAAGAAACAAAAAAACACAACCGAAACTGTTTTATATGCAAGGCAAAAGAAGTCCAAAGAGGGGCAGAGAGAGACTCCGAGCTACAGCTCCAAGCTCCAAGCTCCAACTCCATTTCCAGCTCTGAAGACGCAGGCACAAGGGCGTAAAAAGGTTTTAACGGCCGGAGCCGGACGTCAGACCTGTGGGACGCATGCGCGCAGCTGCAAAACGTCGCCGGGGCGTTGATTTATGAAAGTGCACGATCGGCAGGGAGGCAGTGGAGAACTCGGGTTGGAATCATGCAAATTTTTAGAGTGCAAATATCTCTCGCACTCTGCGTATGACAAATGCCACAGAGCAGCAGATCCCACGCACATGCGCAGAGGCAGTCCTCTATGGGGGATGGGATGGGGATTCTTGATCTTCACTCACTTGGATGCCCGGATATCCGTAGGCGCTCTGGTAGAGCATAAGCGTCATATAGACGACGGCAACGGCGAGTGACATGGCTTGCAGGAGGCGCTTAAAACGTTGCGGCAGCGAGAGCACAGTCAGGCTCATCATATGTCGAACACACCGCACTACGCGAACATCGGATTCGATCTCTGTCGAACGTGGCGAGGCGAGGCGAGAGTACTTGTTGTCAATCACCAATCACTACTGTCTCTCAATCTCTCTCTCTCTCTCAATATCAGTGCACTGTGTACTGGAAATTCTCGCAAATATTTTGCTGTAGCTTTTTTATAGCTTTAACTTTTGTGTTGGCGCGCGCGTGGTACGTCTTGCTTGTTGCAAGTTTGGGGCGAAACTGACGAGACTTGCGGCGTTCCAGCGAAAATCGTAAACAAAACAGAAACCAGAAAGACCAGAAAACAAGCAGAGAGCAGCAGCAGCGGCGGCAGCAGAGAGCGAACCACTCGCGCTCCGCTCTCAGTGCTCCAATTGGAAGAGAGAGCGGCAGCAGCTGCTGCAGCTGTTGCAACTGCAGTTTTCCAATCGGAGCAAATCGGGGCTCTCTCTGGCTCTGTGCGCTCTCTTCGTGTGCGCCTGCGCTCGTTCTTGATCGTGTTCCTCCGCGCTCTCTCCCGCTCTCTCTGTGTGCTGATCGTTCGGCGATCGTTGACTGGTTGGTTCCGCCTCGGCATGTGCCACAGTAGCTGCCGAAGGCGATCGCCTCTACTCCCCAAGCCTCGACGGTGCAACTCGTGGGCGTCCGCTTGCCCGTTCTGGACCAACCTTTGAAGGTCTTTCTCTCTCTTTTGGTCGCTGTCTCGGTCCTGTCTCTGGGCCCTTGGCGGCATGTCCTTATACAATCTGTTTGCCATTCCTTACCCAAGTTGGCAGGGCTTCCCAATTGGGAGACCAACTCCTCTTCCAGGCAGCTTGGCTGCTCCGCTCCTCCATTGCGACGACAATTCCATTAAAAGTTGTACGTTGTCACTTTGCGTTAACTTATCTGTGGAGCATGTTGTGCGATCGCATTTTTATTGTCGCCATTGTCTCGGCCTCTGCCGCTGCCTCTGCCTCTGCCACTCGCTCTCTCTGCCCACACATTCAAGCCTTGCCACAACTCCTCACGTGCTTCACCGTAACTCCAGCTCCTGCCGCTGCTACTCCTCCCTTTTGCCTTTTTTGTCGCTTGGATTTTTGCGGCACTTGGTCTTTTCCTCACTTGACAATGCTTTGCATGCTCCTGCTGCCTCTTGCCGCCTGCCGCTTGTGTCTGGTTCTCTCGCTTGTCATATTCCATGTTTGTGGCAGGCTCTGCCTCAGCTGACGTTGGCATCGCTGCTCGCACAATCAGCCACTCGGCATCTTGTTCGCCGTCCCTTTGTGCGCCTTTCGCCTGAATTGCATTAACCAGAGACTCAGCAGAGGCAGGACCATACCCCAAACCCCAAACCCCAAAAGCAACCTTGTTCTGCCACAGAAAAAGACATCGGTCGACTCGATTCCAACTTCTCTCCTGCTCCTCCTGCTGCTGCCGCTTGCTCCTCATTCCTCATTTTTAATATGCAATTTTGTATGTACAGCTCGTAGCCATGGAAGGCATCACAGTGTGTGTTTGCATAGCTCTGTGCTGCATGTTAGGCATGTGCCACGGCCACAACTTCGGCCACAGTCCCAGTCCAGGCAGCTCCGTTTATCGGGCGACCTAACCTTGTTAGGATTGTAAAATGTAAACCGAAGGCGTTGCCAGGCACTCGGACTTGGCACTGGCCGAAAAACGTAGAGCACAAACGCAGAGCAAAGTGATCTTTCGATCTCTAAAAACTCTCCTGAAAGCACTCAACTATTTCTCTGTGTGCAGAGCAGCTCTAGCTCTAGTGGCTTGGGCTCTGGCACACGCTCAAGTTGCCTCCGTCCTCGTTCATCGTTAATCGAAAAACGGGGCCCCAGCACAGTCGCCCTGCGGTTAGGAGTGTCGCCAGGCCAAAGCGAACCAAAGAGCGCTATGAAGAATGAAGGAGCAAAGGGGTACTGGCTGGCATGAAGCATAAACATTTGCTGAATCGTTCCGTGGATCGTGGAAGGTGGAGCCACAACTCTGGCCAACAACTGTGCGCGTGCGCAGCCGCCAAGCTGGCAATGTGTTCATTTTCAGAGTCCCCACTTTGGGGTCCATATTTTCGTTTTGGTTTGGCTTAAAAATTATGCCCGGTAGTCATGCCAGAGCAGGGCAGGGCTGGGCAGGCAGGGGTCTGGGGTAGAGCGAAATTAAAGCGAGCATTTGACTGACGGACTGACGCAGTGCCAGGAACTGGCAGAAGAAAACCGAAGTGAGTGACTAGTTGACTGGCCAGACACACGGCTTGATTGCACGCCTTGTACCACGTCCACAGTGAGAGCAACAGTCAGAGCCACACAGCCACATTGACGTTCACGTCCACGGAAATGAGAACAGGAATGAGGCTGGAGGAGACTGGGAGACTGGGGAATGGGCATGGGTTAAGTTTGGTATTGGGATTGAAGGCAAATCAGAGACACCGACCGACACCCAACCGAGACGCAGCAGTTGCCTCATACGTCAAGGCAGGAGGCATGGAGTTGAGTGGAATCTGTGGATGCATAGAGCCCCACATGCACCCCCCGACATACACAATTCGCATTCGATTTTGATGCGTATTGATGGCTGCCCGGCCAGCATGTCTGACGCTAAGCACTCAAAGATTAATGGCTACGAATTAGTCAGTGTCACTTATTGGAACGTTGAGCTGAAGCGAACGCTCTCTCTCCCTGAATGCTGCATGCCGCATGCAGGGGGATCTGGGCTTAAGCTTACCTTTTACCCATTAGTCCCGACTTCCCGACTGTAGTCAAAATAAAAGGCAATTACAAGTCAACACAATGAGTTTGTACAATTGAAAGGTACAAACAAGATTGTCGATGGAAAGAGCCGCATGAAAATTAATTTCAACATTGTGTTTGCGATATCATCGATCAATAACTGTCGACACAGCGACACAGTTCGATTTTTGTCTGCGCTACACTGTCCCAAAAAAAAGGTACATCAGCTTAAAGAGGATTTATTTTAAACCAAAAAATAGCACCAATAAAATATAAATCTTTAAGTAAAAGTGCGCTCCAGTGCTCATAATTTTGCCTGTCGAATTGTTGCACTAAAATCCATCATCAAAATAAACCCAAAGATAATCAAAAGGCATCATAAGGGAAGGGAAAGAGCATTGCCAAAATCGTTTTAAGTCTTTGACTCTCTTTTTATCGGATGCACCCCAAATGTAATACAACAAATTTTTCTTGTCTTTTTATTTCTTTACAGATTCTTGGTGAGTTTCTTTCGATTTAAGATTGCGGGTCACACTGTGGGGGAGAATTGGTAGACAGAGGGAGACCACCTGGCGTCTGGCGGACCACGCTAATTGCATTGAAGGGCCACAAAGGAAAGTTTGCCAGGTGATGATATCAGCATGATCAAGCACTTACTTGCCTACACTATACAATAAGTAAGTACAAATGATGGTAGCCCCCCGCTTGTGGAGCAAAAAGGAGAGGTGTACCCTGCCCTGGGGAGGCAAGCAATGAATAGTTTGAAAAGTTTACAATTTGTTGATTCAACGCGGCATGAAATCGGTTTTGAAACTTTGGTTGAACTTTAATTAACCGATTTACCGGGCAGAGGGTTACAAAAAGAGAGAGAATCATAGAAATAAGTTAAATTACATTTAAGCTGATTAAAGTTCAGCGCAAAATAAGAAGAAAACCAACAACGATTCGATTTGTCTCGTTTTGGCTGAGGGAATGAGGGCTAATGTCGATCGAATGTTGGACTGGCGGCACACAGAAAGTTCATTAAGGCACTGGCACCGAACGGGAGGAGACAGTTAATACGTTGAGCAAAGACATAAAACTCGAACTCGTTTCCCGTGAGGCAGCGATAGAGGGCAGCGGACAACGGACAACGGACAGCGGACAGTGGCGGACAGCCAGCAGCGGCGCGCTACGCATACTTTTGTGATGATTTTTCCCAAAAACCTAATTTTCAATTTACCAAAACAATTAACAACAATTTTATTGGCTTTTAAGCCATGCAAACAACACACACTCGAGATGCTCTCACACGGGGCAGGGGGGAAACATCATAAAAATGTACAAGTGTAGCTCTCACACACACACGGACAGTGTGCCGCTATTGATCAAGTGTTTGTTCAAGGCAAACATTTGCCAGCAAAGAGAGAGAGAGAGCGAGACAGAAGTCGAGCGCATTCTATAGAAAATTCCCCAAAATGCTCAGCGCTCTCTCCTCCCTCCTCCCTGTGTATCTTTTAATTAACAATTCCGAAATGGTAACCATAAAAGTGTTGTAACCCGAATCCGCTCTACCTATTTGATTTGTTTGATTGGCAAAAACTCTCAGTTCCAGTTCGAGTTCCACTCCAGTCCGATCTGCCATGATCATCTCTTTCTGGAATTGCTAAAGTAGGTGCCAGTGTGCATGTTATTTTGCATGTTGGCCCCAATATTTTCCACCTCCTGCTGTCCTGCTGTCCTGCTGCCTATCCTGGAGTGTCTTCCTGCAGCTACTCCAGACTGGCGTTCACCACGTGAGTCGAGCCAAGCCAAGCCGCTCCAAGGCAGGAGTAGACTCTCTGCTAGTCTCCACAATGTGCCATAAATTTATGACACTACTAAAAATAGTAGTGGTAAATGGCAGTCAGGGAGCCGCCGTGTGGTTGCTGCTGCTGGAAGCGACTCTCCAAGTGTATCTTTGTATCTGTTTGCTTCTGCCTCTTGGCCATGTTGTTATGGGTCGGCTGTTACATTATGTTTTGCCTTTGTTTCTGTTGCGCATTACACGCGAATGAGAATTATATGCAAGTGAAAATGCCATTTAAAAGCAAATAAATAAACTTAATGCGAATCCGCACCACGGGAAGGGACCAGGTTTCTGTAGGCTGGCAGCAAACTGTCATTTCGGGTATATTTATGTTGGACAATGCGTAGGCCTCTCTCTCCTCCAGATATATCCTCTTTTGCTGCTGCCTAAACCTCACCCACGATATCAGCGACTGCCGCTGCTCTATCATTAGTTGAACCGTTAAGCAGCGCTTGGCCACTTCTACCTGTCTGCCCCAAAAAATTTAACTTGCGTGCCACAAACTAGCGTCTGGCTGCAAAAGGCTTTCGAAACGATCCCAGCGATGATAAATGCAGCATTTGCGATGCGCAAAAGGAAGCTATAAATAACAATTAATTGTATTATTAAACTAATTCAGCACAAACCCGGGTACAGCTACAGCTCCAAGTCCATCTCCATCTACTGGTTCCCTGTGCTGGTCAGACGAAAGGCCGTCAGTCATGCGATGGCCTGCCTGCTAATTTACATTTTGATGGCAGACAGGCCAAAAGTAAAAGCGTCCAGCGTCGTTTCTAAAATTGTGCCCCAAGGGCCAAAAGCAGCGCAGCAGCGCGCCAGCCCAGGACCCGCACAACTTCCAATATTTCAGGTCTTCCAATCAATTATGGAATCAGTCAATGATCAGCAAGGAGCTGCCGCCATGCACGCAACGGCAAAGGCAACGGGCCCCGCAGCAGAAGGGCGCGAAAGTTGCAGAAAGATGCAAATAATGACAACAATTAACGCCCCAAAATGTTGTCTTCTGTGGCATTGCGTGTTGCGAAAAGGGGCAGCAGCAGCAGCAGCAGTAGTTGTCCCATCATTAAGGCCAACACACGAATAGAAAGTAAACGATGCCTCGAGCGTGTCACCGTCTTAATTAACAGCAAAGATGCATATGCCTGCGGTGTATATATTGGCGATTTATAGCAAATTTCGACTGCAAATCTTAGTCTACTTCTTCATCATCGTTTGCATTGTCCTCTCAATAAACGGACGCACAAAGCCCACATCTGTGTAGACACCGGGATACTTGGGACTGGCGCAGCTAATGCCAAATGAGACAATGCCGCAGACTTGCTTCTTGTAGACCAAAGGACCGCCCGAATCGAAGGTGCAGGCATCCTTTTTGCCCAAAACACCCGCGCAAAACATGCTGTTTGTTAGATTAACTGCAAAGCAAATCAATTCTCTATTAGAAATAGTAACAGAAAAGACTTAAAGCTCACCTGTTGATCTGTAGGTCTCCAGACAACGCTTTCTGCTTAGCACCGGCACATTGACCTTTCGCAGCAGTGTCTGATGTGCCGTGCTCCTGGGATTGATTAGACCCCAACCCGCGACGGTTAGCATGAGGCCCATTGAGAGCTTTGGTCGAACAGAGCTTCAAGTGTTGTATATTCTTGCCCCAAACGGGGCGGGCCAGGCGCGCCAGGGACACATCCATGTGCATGTCCGTCTCACGGAAATTGCTGGGCGTAATGAACTCATCCAATAACACACGCTGGCCGTGCTCCGAGAGGGCCGTGATGCCCGCCTGCACCTCCCAACGTTGCACAACCTCACGTCCCAGAAAGCAGTGGGCAGCGGTGAGGACTATGCGACTGGCGAGCAGAGTGCCACCGCAAATGAAGTCGTTGCGGTAACGCATGGCCACCAGATAGCCACCGAGCTTCTCGATGGTCGTGTACTCGCCACCAATGACGCGCGAGTGCTGCGATGCGGGGAAGATCAGCTTATTCAGCTCATCCCTATCGATGGTTTGGTTATCCTGCGCGCGGACAACAAGAAACAGAGCGACCAGCAGCAAGAGGAAACGTTGCATTGCACAGCTGGAAGGGAAATCAGTAGCTAAAAGAGCCTAGAGCTAGGGGGAACCCTGATGCCCCACAGCAGCCGTGGCCAAGCGGGTTAAGTGTGACAAACTCCAGCTACTGTTGCATGTCAATTGAGTTTAATTGTTGCTAATTAAAAAGTTTATGCATTTTTTGTTCATTTGTGCAGTTGGGGGGCTCCTAGCCGAAGCTCAAGGGTCGTATCTCCTGCATCAGCTTGCGTATGTAATACATCAATTTGGCATCTCGATTGCGCAGCTCTGTGGCATGTGGATACATGGAGTTGATGAGCTGATGCAAGTCGGAATAGTGCTGCAGGGAAAAGAGTTAATGAAAGTTCTTCAAGAGCAATTCTGGCAGGCCTCACCCCTACGTTCCGCCAAGTCTGCTGATAGTCGAGTTTGAATACATTCAAATCATCCGAGCACAGCTCTTTGATCTCCACAAAGGTGGCGCTTTCGGGTGTCACCCTGGCTGTCACATCTGCACCCTCAGCCATATCCTTTGGGTTGCGCAGGCCCAGCACAATGTCCCTGCGTGTGGCCAAACGATTCCAGTCGGAGCGCGTGAATTTCATCAATTTGCAGTGCACGGACATGGCGTTGTAGACATGCAGCTCGGCGGCTAAATGTTTCTGCGAGAAGTAACCATTCTCTATGTAAAAACAGGCATCGGGCTCTGCGAATATATTGATGTTCATGTCTTGAAAACGCTAGGAAATATGGTAGAGAGTTTCAGTAGAGTTTCCTTAGGGATCAGTCGTTGGATTACCTTTCGCAGCTCAACAAAATCATTGATGGGCTGCGCAATGTTGAGAAACTTCTCTGGCCTGGCCTGATACTCCCTGGGCAGATCAATGACATAGCCACGAACGCCCTCATTGCTGATGTGCAGCACCACGCGCACATAGTAGGTGTCCAGCGTGAAGATCACCTCATCGTGACTGCAAAAAGGAAGGTAAACAGATGGGAAATTCTATGGGCATTCCTCATACTTCTCCTCATTTGGCTCCAGGCACCAATGGCGAAAGGGAAAGTGCGCATAGCGATTGTAGGCAAAGCCAAACACACCCAAACGATCCGTTTTGATGGTTATTGTTCTCATTCCAACATCAAATTTCGAGTGCAAAATGTGATTGGTGGTCCAGTGGAGCACCTTGCGGCGTGCCACAGGCTCTGGGGTTTTTGGTGCTGGGAGAATATCCTTGGAGGCCACGAGGCTGTCGGGTTTGCGTGACTTTCTCAGCGTTTCCGTTTTTCTTATAACTGAAACCTCATCGTCGTTGGTTTCAGATTCGTCCTCCTTGAAGGTAGATTGACTGTGGGCCACCGACTGCTTCATTGTTCCCTTGCTCCTGCGCGCTGACATGCGTTCCTTGTGGGTGCGGCGTGTCTGCTTAATCTCCGGAATGGTACGCTTGAAGCTGCTCGTGTACTTTGCCCTGAATGTCGTCCAGTGTGGCCAGCAAACCGTACAGCGATGGCTCCTTCAGGGCAGTTATTTGCCTCGTTACAAAATGTTTTTGAGACTTTCCCACATCCTCTCTCTGCTCTGCTGTGGCTCTGTCGGGTGGCTCGTGGTAGAACGGCTCTGGATCGTCAAAATGCGGATAGACACGCTCCGGACCGTATTGATCCTCGTAGTTGAACAACGGATAAGGCTGCTGCTCATCGAGTGCTCCCAGCTGATCGGTTTCATTGTGTCGTCGCAGCAGCTTGTTGCCAGCTGCCTTTTTGATTTCCAATGCCTTGTCCCGCTCCTCCTTGAATTCCAGTGGAAACTTGAAGGAGGATATAATGCGCGGCACACACTGCTGTCGTACCAAGTGTAACTCCAATTTGTTAAGGCTCTTCCCGGACAGTTCAAAGTTATCTGTGGCTGGCTGGAAACTGCCAATGCTGCCGGACAGCAAATCAAAGGCGCTGCGGCGCAGCCACTCAAAGTGCGAGGGGCGGTAAATGTTGTTCGATTCGTGGCGTTGCCGCGTGATGCACGTCGGGTTGGGCCGCTGATAAGCCACCGGCACAGCTTCGATGGGATTGCCGGCCTTATCGAATTTCTGGACCACATTTATCGCCCGTCCATCAATGGAGGCTTTGGCTATGCTCATATTTTGATGCTGCCTGTTTCCCTTTTGTTTCTTCTTGCCCCTCAGCTCTGGCTCGGGCTCGTATATCAATTCCTCTTCGGGTTCCTCCACCTCCTCTTCGATGAAGATGCAAACTTTGGGCTGTCCCCAGCGACACAGATGTTTGGGCAGCTTGAAGGTGAGAAAGAAATACGGCAGCTCGTGCCTGCCCAAGTACAGCAACGTTCCATCGTTGGCTGTTTCCGCAGCGGACAGACGCTGCATTTCGTGGCGACTGGGGGCAACACTCAGCCGGGATGGCGCCTCCCGCATGGTGCCGCGACGAGACCTGGAGCTGAGCAAACCCAACTCACAGTCCTCATCCACGAGCTTATCTTGCTCCACATACAGCACGCGTCCATCCTCGTGGAGTGTAATGTTCAGCTTCTCGTAGGCCGTGTGTTTGGGTTTGCGCACAAAATCCACAGCGAAGATGCCGCCAATGAGGATAAAGCGACGCAGGTTGATCTGAAAGAAAAGTTTAATGAGGGGAGAATGAGGGGTAACAGAAACTGCCACTCACCTCCCCTGGTATCGCTGGATTATTGGCTGGATTGTACGCTTCATCCAGGAACTTGATGTACTCCTCGTGTTCGCGTTCGAGAAAAATGTTGTACGGATCGGGAAACATGCCCTCGGGCAGACTCTGCGGCTCCTTTGGCGCCTTCATTGCTTTAGCTTGGGTTTGCTCATTTCTCTGTTCACTTTTCTTGGATCTACGCGGTGCCTGATTGGCTTCGATGGTGCTGCCAAGTAGATGCCACTAGAAATTACTCTACTCTTTCCTTTGTCTAAACTCACTCCATGACATTCACGTATTGCTGCATTTTGGACTCCATTTTGGTGATTATCTCCTCCTGTATGTCCACCTGTGTGAGCCATTCATCGATGATGCAATCATCTATGTCCAGCAGGCCACAATGCGGCAGCGTTTCGCTGTCAATCACAATCTCAAAGCTCTTGGCACGCTCCGAGTAGGCATCAAAGTGGGTGTGGACACACCTGACACACATATTGTCAGAGAGCACGCTGAAGGGCAGTTGAATGTTGAGGCCAACACAGTCCAAATTGGCAGACATCAAAGGCAGACTAGGGAGATTCCATAGATGGGTTTCTGTTGGCAGTTTTGTGCCCAAAAACTTACTCCAAAAACTGAAAGCGAATGGGCACATCCCGCAGACACCACAGCTGATAGTTGTAATTGCTGCTTTGATAGCAATAGCTGGCCAAATGGCAACCCAAATTGCTGTGAACAGAAACACATTGATAAAGAGAGAATATATTTATATTTTAACCAATCAAATCTCACGTCATAAAAGCTTCGGGTGCGGTTATAATGCGATAAGTAAGCTTGTCCAGAAATGAACCAATTTCACTCAGAAGTTCGTGCTGGATCTGTAAGGGCAGGAACGTTAAAGAAAGAAATGTACAAAGGGAAGATCTGTACCTTGCCCAATTCGATGGTTTGTGCTGGCGTTAGAAATGCCAACTCCAGTTCGCTGCGCTGCACACGATCAATCCGCTTTATGGTCGCCAAAATGCGCTCAATATTCACATCGTACAACTTCCCAATGTCCGGTCGTAGTTCCTGTTCCATCTTTTTGCGTGTGCGATCCTCCTGAAATATGTCCTGCGTGAGTATGCTGCGCTCATCCACCGACAGCGTCCAATTGATGAGATTTTGCTCGGCCTGCGCCTCCTCGCAGCGCATTTGAAAGACAAAGCGGCGGATTTCATCGGGCCCATGGGGTCGTGGCAGGCCATCACAGGCCAAAAATCGTGCCCAATGTTCGTCTTTCAGTTGTTGCCGCAACAGCTCATTGTAGTCCTCAATGGAGTCTGCAAAGGCAAACAAAACTGTTCCAAAAAGAGCAACAATTGGGATCACACTTACCCCGTACAAAGCCAACGCATATTTTAATATCCTGCAAACGCTGCACGTAGGAATGCTCCTCGCGCCAGCCACTCCTCCTCGGAGATGAGCTCTGCCGTGGGCAATTCATCCTTTGTTCTGCTGCCACTTGAGGATCTGGATCTTCTTGAGCCACGCTTAGCCATGGCTTTGCCCCCACCAACCTCTAGCCTTCTTAGAGTTTTTTTTGTTTTCTTTTATTTATTTTTTGTATTAGTTTTCTGTGTCTTGTCCCCCGTGTCGTTTGTGTTGTGATTTAATCAACTGACAAACATTTTTCTACAAATAAATTCTCTTTTATTTTTGTGTTTTTTGGCACACTTTGTGCTATAACCAATCAAGCTAAAACCTTCATTAAACGTACCTCAAACTAGGAATAACTCAAGACACGAATTTCACCCAATATGCGACGTATGTAGTACAGCAGTAGCGTATCCTTATTGCACATATCCAAGGCATTGGGGTTCATTGAGCAAATCGCCTGATGCAAGTCCGTAAAGTGCTGACAAAAGTACACAAATTAATCTACTTCTAAGGGTAAAAGCCACTCCACTTACGTGCACATTCCTCCAGGTATTCTCATACTCCAATTTAATAACATTTATATCATCCGAACAGAGCTCTGAAATCTTTACAAATGTCGCACTGTCTGGGGTGATGCGCATCGTTACTTCCGAGAGTTCGGACTGATCCTTGGCAGTCTTCATGCCCACAATGATGTCGCGTCGACTGGCCAATCGATTCCAGTTGGAACGATAGAATTTCATTAGCTTGCAGTGCAGAGCCATCACATCGTAGATGTGCTGCTCGGCGGCCACATGCTTGATGCAAAAGTAGCCCTTTTCGATATAGAAACTGGCATCGTTCTCCGCAAATATATTGATGTTTTTCTCCACAAATATCTGCCCAAAAAGAGAACCATAAATAGGTAAGAGTTAAAGGTTTGCTATGCCTTACCTTGCGTAAGTCACGCATATCGGCGATGGGTTCTACGATCTCTAGATACTTGACGGGATGGGCCGTGTAAGCGCTGCCCAAATCGGTCACATAGCCACGCACGCCCCGCGCTGAAATGTAGAGAAAAACTCGCACATGGTAGGTGTCCAGCTGGAGCATGATTTCATCGGAACTAATGGATAAAATGGCAAAAGGATTAGCTGATAGTTGGTAGATATTTCCACCTACTTCTCCTCATTGGGCTGCAGCGACCAATCGCGAAAGGGAAAATGTTCGTAGCGCTTGAATGCCAATCCAAAGACGCCCAAGCGATCCGTTCTAAACGTAATTGTATTGGCCACTCGATCGAATATGGTTTTGATTATGTGCTTTGTAGTCCAGTGTGTCAGCTCCTTCATGGGCACCTCTGGCTTCGTTTCGAGGCTGTCTGAGCTGTCGCTATCCTCGCCCAAGTCCATGTCCTCCGCCCTGCTGGCTGTTTTACTTTTCTTTGCTTGGTTTACTGTCCCTCGACGATACATTTGCTTTGTGGATCGCGCAGCAAGTGAAGTTTTCTTTGCTTCCTCCTTGGGCACTCCACACTGCAGCATCAGATCGTGTGGCCGTCTCAGGTATTGAGTTTTGATGTCCTCTAAAGTGTTGAGGAACCCGTGGAGTGTCTTATCGTTGGGCTTTCCCTCCGTGCACATGAAACGCTGAGCATTCTCGAACAAGGGATAAATGCGCTCCGGCTTGTGCTGCGTTTTGTATTCAAATTCCCGTATGGGCCGCGCCGTAGCTTCGTGTTCAAAGGATCTTCGTGCGATTTTCAAGCCCTTTCCCTTGGATTTCTGTTGCTCCTCCAGCTCCAGGTCTTCGTCCATCATGTCCCAGGGCAGCTCGAACGAGGAAATGATGCGTGGAAGGGAGTATTTCTGCAGGTTCCTCATTTCAGTGAGTGTTAAAGTTCGCTCCAAGCTAAAGTTGGCCAACGGAGCGTAGATCGTGGAGATGCGTTCAAGTTTGCTTTGCCGCAGCACGGACAGCTGGGAGGGACGAAAGATATTGGATGTCTCACCTTCAGCTTTTGTGTTACGATTATCCATGGCTGTAAATCGACTTGGAGCCTTGGATTTCCGATCCTCCGGCACTTCAAAGGCAGGCACCTCCACAATGGGCACCATTTCCGTGACATACTGACACACCCGCGGCTCACTCCACCTGCACAGCTCCACGGGCAGCTGCAGCGTGACATTGAAGTACGGCAGTTCGCTGTCCTGCAGCCGAATGCTGCTCATTCGCGCATCCAACGCTGTGGTCAGGCGCATGCGCGACGTGGCCGGCGTCTGCCTGCGACTCTCCGTGATTTGTGTGCGCCGAAACTCGGGCATCATGGAGCGCGCGCCGCGCCCCATTTCGGCCACCACTTCCGGCAATGTTTGGAGCACTCGTCCATCCTCATGCAGAATCAAATTTAATTTTTGGAACTGCACTTGGCTGGGCCGACGCACAAACATGATGGAATAGATGCCGCCCAGCATTATGTGCTGCCTGAGATTGATCTGCAGAGAGGAAACACAGAAGTAGAGGTAGAAATAGAGGCTGCGTCCACCCACCTCATCCGCTGTCATGTCCAGCTTGTGTGGATGATAGACCTCATCGAGATATTCCTTGTACTGATTCTCCTCCTGCTGCAGAAAGGTTTCATGCGTGTCGGGATACATGCCCGGCAGCACCTCGGGCGCCTCTTTTGGTGTCTTTGGCACCACAATCTTTGGCTGTTTGCCTTTGCTCTGGCTCTGGGTTTGCTCCTTCCCCCGTTTGGTTGCCATTTCTGTGCGCTCTTGGATTAACTCTAGCAGTTCCAGGTACTGCTCTCGTCTTTGCAGCATGGCTGCCAGCGCCTGCTCTTGGATTTCCACCTGCATGTGCCACTCGCTCACCAGCGACGCCTCAATGTCCACAATGCCAGCGTTGGGGTAGCTAACATTCTCGGGCATCACTGGCTCATAGCTCTTGGCCTTTTGCGAGTAGCTATCGAAGTTCGTGTGAATGCAGCGCAGGGTGAGGCATTCCTTGAGCACACTCAGCGGCATCTGCACCATGACACCCGTGGCACGCATGTCAGCCAGCATGGCGGGAATGCTGGGGGGGAACAATTAAGATAAGGAGTGGATTTTCCATCCGGTAAACTTACTCAAATTGATCGAAGCGCACGGGTGCATTGAGCAGTCCCCAAATATCCATGGTCCAAGGCTTGCACTTGTAGCTCCAAGTGGCCTCCCTGGCATCCACGGTTCTGGCACGAAATTTCGAGTTTTAATTAACAAATTTCCAACCAATTCTAACACTCACTTCATGTACACCGCCAGCATGCCCAGTATCCGATAGGTAAGACGATCGAACAGACTGTCAATCTCCCCTTCGATGTCCCCGCGCACCTCAAACACCTCCAGCTGCGTCTGCAGACTCATGCGCTCCACCTCCGCCTGATTGTCCAGCATCAGTTCGATGTTCTTCAGAGTGTCGAGGCACATTTGCACATCCCTGTCGAATGCCACGCCCGGACTGATGCCCAATTTCTGCTCCAGCGTTGCACGCGTGCGATCCTCTCTGTAAATGTTCTGATTGAGGACACTGCGCTCGTCCACCGACAATGCCCAGTCGATGGATTTATCCGTTTCAATGTCCTCAAAGTGACGCCGTTTGGCGAGAAAAGTGCGCATCTCGCAGGGATCGTAGGGGCGGGGCAGCTCATCGCAGCTCACGTAGTGATGCCAATGCTCCTTCTTGGCGCGTGCCAGCTCCAGTTCATTGAAGTCGTTGAGGGCGCCTGGCAAAGGTTTAAGACTGGAAACAAATTCAAGACTCAAGTATAAATTGATCGTACGCTTTACGTATTCACAGCTGGCAGCCACATCCTGCAAGCGACTCAGATAACGCTCCTGCTGCTCCAGCATTTCCGCTTCGGTAATCAAATTATAGTTGACATCTCGTTGGTGCTTGGCCATTCTGTTAAGGCTGTATTTCCTACAAGAACCTAGCTAAAGAATTCTCCTATGTGTGTGCTTGAATGTGGAAATGTTTCTGTGTTTTCTTGGCACTTAATTCCATGACAATTATGAAATATTTCTAGACTTTGAAGCTCATTTTCCAAGTACAAAATATATTTTTCTATAAAAACTGCCATGGAAAAGAACTCTCAAAATGCGATGAACTCCAAACAATCCTATGAAAAACTCAACAAACGAATCTCGCTCAGCATTCGCTTAACATAATATAAAAGTAAAGGATCTTTAGTCCGCACCTCCGTGGCATGGGGATTCATGGAGCAAATAGCCTGATGCAGATCCGTGCAGTGCTGCAAATACACACAGATTAATAGAGGTTTAAGTAAAGGTTCCCCATACCCACGCTAATATTTCTCCAAGTTTCTTCATACTCCAACTTGATCACATCAATGTCATCCGAGCAGAGTTCTTTCACCTCCACAAAGCTTGTCCTCTCCGGTGTTATGCGCACTGTAACCTCCGAGAGTTCGGACTGATCTTTGGCAGTCTTCATGCCCAGAACAATGTCACGACGTGCGGCCAAGGGATTCCAGCTGGAACGATAGAATTTCATTAGCTTGCAGTGCAGAGCCATCACATCGTAGATGTGCTGCTCGGCAGCCACATGCTTGATGCAAAAGTAATCCCTTTCGATATAGAAACTGGCATCGTTCTCCGCAAATATGTTGATGTTGCTCTCCACAAAGATCTGCCAAAAGGGGAAGCATAAATAGAGGAGTAAAACATACAATTAGGATGGGACTCTCGCTTACCTCTCGCAGATCACGAAAATCAGCAACAGGCTCTATAATTTCAATATGTTTCACGGGTTTCGCGGTGTAAGCCTTGCTCAAGTCTGTGACAAAACCGCTCACACCCTTTGCAGTGATGTACAAATAAATACGCACATGAAATGTGTCCAACTGGAGAATGATTTCATCCGGACTGTGTGGGAGAAAGGGAAGTGTATAAGCAGATAGTTGGTAAATAATTCCACTCACTTCTCCTCATTGGGCTGCAGCGACCAATCGCCGAAGGGAAAGTGCTCGTAGCGCTTGTAGGCCAAGCCAAAGACACCCAAGCGATCCGTCATAATGGTCAGAGTGTGCTTTGCCCTATCAAATGTCGTCTTGGCAATGTGTTTTGTTGTCCAGTGCTGGACTTCCCTCATGGGTGCCATCCTTTCCATCGATTCCTCATGTGTCGTTGATGCGCCCGAGGGACTCGAGCCCAGGCTCATGCGTGAATGTTGAGCTCTTGACTTGTGTCTGTGGCCTTTGGTTTTCGCTGGTGGACGTGTAATGGGCTGCGGTTCCTCTGGAATAAACTCTGACTTTTTGACAGACTTTATGCCGGGCTCTACAATCGGTTGCCGCGCCAAATACTTCTCTTTGATGCCTTGAATTGTGTCCAACAAGCTGTAAAATGTTTTGCTATCCTTGAAGGCGGCGCCCTTCCGATAAGCAACACTTTCGACCAAATCAAAGACGGGAAATAGTCGCTCCGGATTGTGCTGTGACTCGAAATCAAAGTCCACATTTGGCAGCTCCATTTGTTCCTTCTGCTCGATGCTGTGTCGCCGGATTAGACCTCTCTTTTGCGTTTGCTTTTTCCTTTCCAAGGCCTCTTTCAGTTCCGCAATAAATTCGCTGGGAAACTTGAACGAGGAGAGCAGGCGCGGCATTATGTGCCGCTCCAAGCTCCACAGCTGCGGATGATCGATGTTTCTATTCAGCGAGAAGTTCGCCAGACCCGCAGACTTGTCAGCGAGTGTTGAGGTCCGCTTGCTGTACCTAATGCTCGATCTCACCGAAGGTCGAAAGATATTGGCAGTGGGAATATCCTCCTCTTGGTCTTCTTCGTGTGTGTGTCGCTTTGGTGCCGCCTTTTTGTGTTTCTCCGTGGCAATTCGAGCCAAGGATGTTACCGATGTTCGATGCGCCATGCGCTCCAGGCTCGTCAGATACTGACACACCACAGGCTCGCCCCACAGGCACAGCTCGGGTGCCAGTTGCAGCACGACATTAAAGTACGGCAACTCATCCTCATCCAGTTTCATATTTTTGACATTCTCCAGGGTCAAGCGAAAGCGTGAGCCCCTGGCCGCAGATAGAGCCGAGGCTCGGAGCTCATCTTGAGGTTCCTTCAGCACGGCCACCAGCTCCGGCATCGAGCGTAAAACTCGCCCATCCTCGTGCAGAATAATGTTGAATTTCTCAAATTGTGTCTGAGCTGGACGACCCACAAACATAATGGAATATATGCCGCCCAGCATAAGGCATTCACGGAGATTTATCTGAGGGAATAGCAGAAGTAGGAACTTGATTTATGTATCAGTCATCTACCCACCTCATCTTCCGTCAAATTTAGTGTCATGGGATGGTAAACTTCCTCCAGGAAACCTTTATACTGACTGTCCTCACGTCTGGTAAACTCTTCGTAAATATCGGGCACCATGTCCGGCGGCACCATGGGCGGCTCCCTGGGCGCCTTGGGCACCACCGTCTTTGCGCCCTTTTCGTTACCCGCCTTTGCCTCCTTGGCCGCCTGTTGGCTCTTTTCTTCGATAAGCTCCATTAGCTCTTCGTACTGCTGTCGCTTGAGTATCATCTCGTCCAGGATCTCCTGCTGTATGTCCAGCTGGAGGAGCCACTCGTTCTGCGCCGATGCCTGGATATCCACTATGCCCGCCGTGGGGTACGTGGTGGACTCGGTAACCACGGTGTCATAGCTCTTGGCATGCTGCGAGTAGCTATCGAATTTTGTGTGAATGCAGCGCAGGGTGAGGCAATCCTTGAGCACGCCCAGTGGCATCTGCACGGAGACACCCGTGAGGCGGAGTTCGGCCAACATTGCAGGAATTCTGGGTAGTAGAATGAAGTATAAGGGAACCGATTGCCCGCTCGACTTACTCCAATTGATCAAAGCGCACGGGCGCTACCAGCAGACCCCAAATATCCATGGCCCAAGGCTGACATTTGTAGCTCCACGTGGCCACTCTGCCATCAACTGAACTGCAGAAGACATTACTCAACACTGTTTACGCTCCGAACGAACACAAAACTCACTCCATGTGTGCTCCTTGCATGCCCAAAATGCGGTATGCCAAACGATCAAACAGGCTGACAATCTCTCGCTCCACATCGCCGCGTACCTGCAAGAGCCAGAAGGATTAACCTCATCTCTGAATTGCCAAAACCCACCAGCAAGATATCCTCCAACCGCTTGACATTCATGCGCTGCAGCTCCACATCGTTGTCCAGCAATCCATCCAATTTCCTCAGTGTCTCCAGGCACAGCTGCACATCCCTTTCAATGTACTCCGCCGGATTGATGGCCAAAGTCTGCTTCAGCGTGTGGCTTGTACGATCCGTTCTGTAAATGTTTTGAGTCAAGATACTCCGCTCATTCACCGACAATGTCCAGTCTATGGATTTGTCTGTGGCAATGTCCTCGTAGTGCCGTTCCTTGGCTAGGAAAGTGCGCACTTCCGCCGGATCAAAGGGTCGCGGCAGCTCATCGCAGTTCACATAATGATCCCAGTGCGCCTGACGTGTGCGTTCCTTTTCCAGTTTATCGAATTGAAGGAGCGCCTCTGCCAATAAAGAAATGAATTTAGATTAGATTTGGATTCGGTATCTTACGATTTATGAATTCCCTGCTTATGGCCACATCATGCATACGGCTGAGATGCTGCCTGTGCCGCTCGAGCATTTCCGACTCCGGTATAAGCGCATACACAGCCTCCCGCTCCTTCTGCTTTACCATTTTTTGTTCTAAAACTTCTGTGGGTTGGCTTGCTGTGGGGTAGATTATGTTTTAAATATATATTTGAAGACTTTTCCAATGAAGAAGTTTCCCAAAATCAATCGAGATATCAATTATTTGCCCCAAATTGAAGCGAATTCTAAGCCTTTTCTTTGCTGGCAAAAGCCATAATCTAATGCCAAACTTTGGCCACATCTCGGCTGCAGGCAGCTCTGTAGTTGGGTGCGGTTATCCAGGTTGTCAGTGTATGCCCCACCCGCACGTATGCCCCAGGCTTTATGTTGGCCTTTTGCTCGCCTTCGTTCGTGCCAAGAAAATGCTTCCCCTTGAGTGGAGGAGTGGAGGAGCGGAGGAGGAGAAAGTGTAGATGCTAAGCTGGGGATAAGCCTGAGACGATGATTCGAGTTGAGTTTTCGAAGTCAAGTCTGCAAGCTGAAAGGCAACAGACCAAAGACAATACCTCGTTTCCAATAAATTGATTAAATTTTATGTTGCATTGTCTGTCGGCTGTCGGTTTGTCTGTCCGTGTGTCTCCATTTACATACTGAGAGCTAAGACATGTTACGTGGCATGTCAAGAGCTCTGCTCTGGGCCCCATGTCTGATCGATTACATTGATGAATGAATTTCAAACAAGTCAAGCGCATTATTGGACATCAAACCAGAAGGACAATGACGGGGACTCCGGACTCTGGACTCCTACACAGCAGCAGCAGGCAGCAGTCTCCTGCTCTGCCGCATTCCTCTCTCTCTCTGGCGAAATTTATTTGTTGCAAGTTGTCTTTTAAATAAATTTGTTGTCAAACGTTGATCCCCAATGGCATGGCCATTACAGACATTGGCCAGGCATTCTTCCAGTAGTCTGTAATAAGTCAAATGGCCCCCAAGGCTCCAACAATTTAATGAACTTGACAAGCAAACGAATGAAAAATGCTGTACCTATCGGTGTGGCATGGACTTGAGCCTTAAGCCTTAAGCCCCATTTAGTAGCCAATAGTTTTGACACCTTTTCTACTTTAAACAGAGACCCAAACCCAATCAATATCAATTGATCTGCAGCCATAACGAGGGAAAATGACGAGCAAATCGCTTGGCAGTGGAGCACAGTCCGTGCAATCATTCAATTATAATTTGGCGAGCAATGAACAAGAAGCGAGAGATCTACAGCCAGGCAATCTCCATGGCATAAAGGTAGAAATAATAACAATTTTCCTAGCCATAGCAATTGGATGACTTGCCACAGTGCCAGAGTGCAGTGCAGAACGATGCCTGACGTTCGTTTGTTGCTTGCAACTTGCAACTTGCAGCTAACGAGTTCAGCCAGCAATTTCGTCTCCTCCAATCGCATCCAATTCAATCCAAAACCGAACCAAAATTGCAAGCCAGCAAACTAAATCGAAATGGAAGAGCGAACGAGCAGCGCGAACTGGCAGCGCGGACTGGCAGCGGACTAGCAGCTCTTCCAGCTTCAGGCAAAAATAATTGACATCTGTATAAGTTGGGTATTTGATTTGCTGCCTTGGAGTAGAGTGTGGACTGGAGTTGCATTACTGGGGATAACAAGTGCCCAAGTGGTGGCTGGTGGCTGCTGGCTGCTGGCTGTCGCCTGTCTTCTCCCCTGTCTGTCCATTTTTCACCTGCAGCTTTGGCGATTGCATTTTCAGGCTCTGATAAATTACGCCAAAAACTGTAGCAAAATCGGGCTGGGAGCAACCACTCGTTGGGCGCTGAGAGTGTTGCCTGATTTTCTTTTTGTTGCCAGTCTCCTCCTCCTCCTGCAGCTGGTCCCCGCTTATCGGGCGGCGCTTTCTAATCGCTGGCTGGCCACAATGTTGGCATGTAAATGTTGACAGCAACATGTTTACCGTTCGGCCTCTGTGTAGCCTCTGCCACCATAGAAATGTTTCAAACAATGTGGAAAACTTGGAAACTTTTGGCATTTACATGAGAATTGTAAGCGCAAACATTTCGGGTTTTTTTTTCAGGTTTGTTCCTAAAAAACAAACACAATATGAGCATAGAATTTGTCCGGCAGCAGTAGCAGCAAAAAAACAAGATGCATTTTGTTGCTGTTGCTGTTGCTGGCTGGGCTGCCTGCCTGCCTGCCTGTGCTTCAGCTATTGTTGTCGAGTCTTGATGGTTGAGCAACAAATTGAGTCTAATTAATTTTCAGCAAGCTGCTGCAAAAGACTACATTGTCTGCACGGGAAATACATATACCCTTTGGTGAATGGAGGGGTCTCTAATTAGCATGGAACAAGCAGGGAACAGGGCGGAGGCTGGAGGCAGGGAGCAGGCAGCAGGCAGCTAAATAATTCTTCTTAGTTTAAAGCTGCAGCTAAATTCTCTTTAAATTTACACCCCTCTCTGAGAGTATTTTCCATTCGTCTAAGCATTCAGCCATAAATATTTCTAGCTCTTTGCTGCCTTGCTCTTAACGGTAGATGAATCTTTGAACAATGCACCAAATAAATACTTGAATTTTCAGTTCTCCGAAAATCTATGCAAAGCTTTGATGCAGCATCAAAAGCGGTTCCCCCCAATTCAGTTAGTTAATGCTTTAGATATGCAAATCAAATGGAATTCCTTCGTTTAGCTTGATTGGCTGTTGCCTCTATAAGCTCGCTGCTTAATTGCTGCTGCAGCGGGTTGGGGCAGAGATTTCCATAAAATGCGAGCATTGTTAGGGCCCCCTAACAGGGCTACTGTTTGCCACAAAGGAAAGTGAGCGTGGAAAGCGGCATCTAATTATGAAACATTTTTTGTAGGTCTCTGTGCCAGTTGGGGTCACGAAATTGACTTCTCGAGTTGCCACACCCCAGCTGGGATAGCCAACGTCGGTGGCCAAATACTCAGCACTCGACTTGGTCTTATCAATTGACAGGCAACGACGGACAGCAGACAGTTGAGAGTCGGGCAGTTGGCAGAGACACACAGAGGGACTCCTGATATCGGGCAACTCATTACGAATGCGACACTCGCCTGGGTCTGGGCTGCCAGGTTGCAACAAGTTGCAGGCCGAAGTCAAATTGGCAAACTTTTAGCACTCTCCACAAGAGATACTTTTTCGATTTACGGGGCGTATGAGCAACAGAGAACAGAGAACGGTGTGGGTCATCATCACACAGTTGAGCTGAGCTGAAGCTAAAAGCTGAGACCAGAAGTTGCAGCTGCAACGGACTCGGCCCCTGCTGAATGAAATGCAAATTTAAGTGCAGCCGGGTGCTGGAAACCTGAACTGGAACTCGAACTGGAACTGAAACTGAAACAGAAACACAAACTAAAAACTCAAACAGAAAACTGGACTGGGTGTGTGTGGGGTGGGCGATGTCGATGCCGTTGTCGACGGGGCATAACTATGGCAATGACGTGGCCGTATTGGCTTAAAAATAAATGTTATTATTTCGATAAGTTGGCGTGTGTTTTTCTGCGACTGTGCCCACATTTAATTATGCCACAAACCGGACAGCAGCCGCGGTGCAGCGAATGGATACCAAAATCAATATCACTTCGTGCCGAGTTTTTAATGAACAATTGTCGGGGGGCACACAATTTTAGCACATTGTAAATAAGCAATTGAATTGGCGCTGAATCTGTAGCTGTGGCCTGTTGCTGCAGCTGGCTGTGGCGCTGCCGCTGGAAGTGAGTGGTTTGGATATCTGGTCTTTGATCCCGAAAAAAAACAGAGCAGGCGCGAGTTTGTTTCGCCCCCATTTGGTCTCCCCCCGTTCAACCCGTTCGCTTTAATCAAATTCACATTAACAACAGCAAAATGCAACAGCAAAATTGCAACTGCCACGGCAGCAACTTTAGCTTTAATGCAGCTGCAACATAGAAGGCAAGTCACTGAGACGGCCAGCCAGGCAGTCGATTATTGTAGGGTATGCACGACCAGAGGGGCAGCAATAAAGGGGCAAAGATAGAGAGTTGGGGGGGGAACTTTTCTCTTTAATTAAGATCTATGCTGCAAGCAGTTCAATAAATTTCCAGCAAATACCTCAGCTATGAGGTTTACCCATTCATTTTCATCAGCTAAGCAAGGCAAAGTGATCCTGCCAGCAGTTTACTTCGAGAATTATTCGATAGCTACCCAGAAATAGAGAAGTTAGTTAGAATCTATTTACTCTACTAATAGTAGACCCATATTTATCTCCCTTGCACGTTTCCACGGTACCGCGAATATCGATTGATTGACCAATCCCCTGGCCACATGTTCAGTTATGGATTTTGATAGTTTTTTATGCACTTTTTTTGCTGTTGTTGTCTCGGGTACACGCCCAATAGCGACAATAGCAACAATAGCGGTTGCAGCCACCGCTTGTTTGGACAAGTTACCAAAAATAGACCAGACCAGAGGCAAGACCAGACCAAAAACTGAGCCCAAACACCGACTTCAATTGCTTTTTGCACTACGAACAAAAAAAAACGTTGGAAAAACATTATGAGTGGCTGGTTTTGCGGTGCAACTGAGGATAATTGCTGTGGTTATGAGGCCGCCAGTTACTCATACATAAATGGGATATAGAATACGAGCAAAAGTTGGAACATTTACGACACTAGGCGGGGCCGAGTTGGAAAATTGAAAACGGAATCGAAATCGAAATGCGTTTTGCGATATTTTCGCATGCCCAAGGTTGGTTGCACGCCCCAAAAACCGTTGACGCCTCTAATTACAGGCCCCGGGAGATACGGAGTGGCAGTGCCACTTCCAGTGGTGGCCCATCAAAATTACAGGTTTATGCGTTTCCGTTTCTGCACTGATCTGACAGTTATTATAACCTGCATCCCATTAGCAGTGGGATGTGGATGTGCAAGCCCGTAATGAACTTGTCTAGGACCCATGCCCCACATCTGTGCTCTCTCTCTCTCTCTGGGTCCGGTAGATATTGATAAGCCAAGCGGCAGTGGCGGCGGCCAATCGCCGGCGCATGTGGCGGCCAGTGGCAATGCAATTTATGGGATCAACAGACCCGTTAGTGCCAAATTACAAATGGGCTCATGGCAGCAAAGTGCAAAACAGACGTGGCAATAACCAACAAGACATTAACCCGGCACGGAACGGAGTAGAGTGGAGTGGGGCAGAGTGGATTGCAGTTGAATGATTCGGCGCATGCCTCGCCGCGCCTCACACAGCTGCACTGCATCCAGGAGTGCATATGCTGCATGGTCCAATAATTGCCAGGCCCCACAGTCCAGCGGGGCCACACCACACCACACATGCGAGAGCTGCTGCAAGGCGGGAAGCTGGAATCAGAGCCAACGGCGATTCCACAAGATACGAGTACGAGTACCAGTACCAGTACGAGAGTGCAGCAGCAGCAGCAGCAGCAGTTGCAGCACCAGAATGCCAGACCCCCACCAAAAGACAGACACAGCGACAGAGCAGCCAAAAGACAGAGCCGACCGACCGACCGACAGAGCAACCGTCGCTGGCCACAAAAACATAAAACAATAAAGCTGGGCGCTGCTCTGCTCTGCGCTGCGCTGCGCAAAGAATAATCGCATAAATCATGCGGACTTGCGGCGGCGTCTAAACTGCACTAACGGCAACGAAGGCTAAGACTATCGTATCGTATCTCTGGAACGGGTAACGCACAGTGGGCTTGGTAGGAAAAGAATAACCTGAAAATTTGTATACTTAGAGCAGGAAATCTCTAGCAATCGATCCCTAAAACATGCGTCTACAGTTCGAAATTCATTAAAGTGTGAAATTACAGATCTTTACTCCCATATTCTACCAATTTGACCGCCGCTAATCCCTATTTTATATCCCTTTTACTTCTATCTTAGCCCACTGTAACTCGGGCAACACTTTTCTTGCCTTAAGCCAAATTTATAGCGATCTAAGTAGGTATAAAGCGCTCATTTTGTGGCAGAAACAACGAGTCGACGACGACGGCAGCGACGACAGCGGCGACTTCGTTACGATTTCGAGGAGTGCCGTGCACCACCAATGCCTTTGTTCTCTCTTTCACATCCCACATCCACATCCACTTCCTTCTCTTCCTCAGCGGCCGACCCATTGTTGTTGCTTTTTGTAATTTCTTTATCCCGTTGGCAGTTTTGCTGCCGCTGCCGCTCTCTCCTGCTGCTGCTCGCTCTCCTTCGCTTCTTTTGCTAAGAACAATAGAAATGCAGCGCACGAAAGCTGCGAGAGGGACGACAAGGCGTAGAGGTGAGCGCGAAGAAAGCGCGGTCGGTCAGAGAAAAAGAGAGCCAAAAGCCTGCGGCTAACACAAGGTGCTTTTAGGGTGGGTAGGGAACTGCAGTCTCCTTTTTTCAGCTCTCTCTTTTGTGCGTTCTTTATGCGCTCTTGGTGCGTTCTTTTTGTCACGCAGGTAGACTTTAAGAGTTTGCTCTCTCTGCACACACCTTGCATTGTTTATACCCTGGCACAAATCCACCGTTGAATAGGTGCATGTGCAAGCTCTCCAACAACAGGGGGAAGAGCTAAGAGCGGACAGCTTTACCTCTGCTCACTCGTGCGCGATTTTCTAAAGAACTTCTCCTGCCAGGGCTTTTGGTACCGGTGCTCGGCTCTGCCTTTGTTGTGGTTAAAAGAGTTTACCCAACACTTGCGGGTAGCGGTAAGCGGCAAGCGGTAGCTGGAGAAAGGCAGCAAACTGGGACAAAGTTTTTGGTCAGTCAACAAAAAAAAAAAAGAAACGCCTTGGAGCAGAAGTTGCGCCCCCCAAAACCGCTTGGAGAGGCGTTCAAAGAGCGGACTAGGGTGAACTTCATCGGGGGAGGGCAAAACTTTTCCTTTTCCTTGCTTTAACATTCCTTCTAACGGCTGCAAAGGACTGGCGAACAAATCAGCCATTAATCCCATTGATATGACAAAATGCAATGCAAAAAGAAATGGATCGAAAAAGCGCCCGCATTGTTTCAGCAGAGGGAAGGCGCAGGAGCCACCAAGAGGGGTGTTAGACAGGTCAAGCCGGTTTACTGCCGCTTCATCGCCTGCTCCTGCCGCTGCTGCTGCCTCTGCTGCTCCTGCCACCGCTTCATTATTATGCGCGCATTGTGCGTGGCCCGGCAACAGGAACTGGCCATGGACATGGCCAGCACATGGGCATGGGCATAGGAATTTGTAAGCCCCGGCCCAAAGCCCAGTCGAAGCCCAAGCATGAAGCGTGCTCCGATTCTCAATTGCAGCGTGGTGCATATGCCTCGAGGGACAATTCATGCAGCTGACAGGGGAGAGGAAGCGCAAGGGAGAGGCTGGAAGAGTCGTAAAAGGAAGCCGGGCAGGCAAACTGCAGCTCGCAATTAAACAAAGCCCCTTTCCCGTAGGAGCAGCGGGAAGCTGGAAGCAGGCAGACAATGGGCACTGTCTAAAAACTGCAAAAAAGAGTAAGAACTGAAGGTTACAATGGGTGTTACGGTTAGGCAGATATCCCTTAGTTATATATAAATAATACTAGCCCAATCAAAGCTCAAAGATTGCTAATAAATCAGGCATAAATCCCTTCATAATAGCAGGAAAATATAAGGTAGAAACTGCAGCTAAGGGATGTGCAACATCAGATCAAAGTTCTAACATATTTCAGACTTAAATATATAACATTTTGGAACAGTTTCTAGTTCAGTGTTCCCTCTACTGCCTGCCACATACGCGTATTCGTGTCTCTCCACTCTAAACACAATAAACTCTTATTCTGTACGTGCCACACCAAACGCAATGGAACTCCGCAGCCTGTTGTTAGTGGAGGCTGCCTCAAAGGACTCTCCTCTAAACGCATTTCCGCCAACGATGACGATGGCCGCCGCGTCGCTTTGCATTTTATGCAAAACATTGCCTATCAGCCAGATCTAGCTCGAAACTAGATTGAGGGTGGGGGTGGGCAGAGCAGAGCAGAGCCACAACTTGACCAGCAGAACAGACCGGACCCCGGACCCGACCAACACAGGGCGAGGTGGAGTGTGGTGGAGGGGTGCAGCCAGCGCTTGTCATATTTAGTTGGCAGAACAAAGCACTCGCCATAAACGCTTGCAAATCGCCGCTAAATCGCAGGGGAAACGCTTTGCTTTGCCAGCATGTTCGCATTTAAAGCGTTTTTAAACGCTAGAAAAAAATACAGACGGTGTGCGGGCAAAACGAATTTTTAACCTGTAAAAGGGCAAGCAATTTACATTTTCTGAAAGAACTATGGGGGCAAATATGCATTGGAATAGTCTTTTAAAGCGGTTGAGAAGAGGGACCTTTGGGTGATATTATCCATGGAAATTTGAGAAGTGAAAATGGGAAAAATCTATGAGCAACAATTTATTTTTTAGGCTGGAAATATCTTCTATTTAGAACCACTCTCTTCAATAAATGATCCCAGACTGATGGCTATCCCTCTTCCTAGATGTTTATTGACACAAAACTCTTCTTTTGGCCTATTAAAAACCCTCTTTTAGCCCACTCTTTTCGCATGCTACCGCCGTGTCCCTTTATTTATCTTTAAGCAAACAAAAAAACAACGAAAAAAAGGGAGAAAGTAGAGACCCCTTGTTCCAATTTGGTTAAAAACTTCAGATGAACTGAGGCGTGGTAAGAATTCACTGGCCGTGTCCACAATGCAAATGAGGTCCTTTCAGCGATACACCGTAGAGAGTAGAGCGTAGACCGTACACTGTGCCACTTGTGCACAGTGCTGCTGTTGGGGGTCTGAAGCTGTTTCCATCACCATCTCATTTCCATCAGTAGCCTCATCATTGTCGTTGGGCTGCTGGCTGCTGCTACCCTCTGGCCCTGTCCCGAGGCCGTGTGGCTGACAATTTAACACACAAACTCAGTGAAGCGACAACTTGGGCACAGGCATAAATTTACATTTCCCCCCTCTGATCTGTGGGGCTGTGCCGAATGATGCTTTAATTTTCGTCTTTCTTGCAGTTTTCCCTTCGGTTTCGTATGCTTTTTTTTTGGGTCGCTTATGCTCAAAGTCAGTGAAGCAGAAAACTTTACAATCCATCAAATTAATGGAGCAATGTGTCACGAGGAGCACTCGGGTTCGGTTGCTCCGCAGCCGCCTCCTGGCTGACAGCTCTCACTTAGATTCCCTCTGGTCTGGAGTGTGACAAAAAGCAACTGGAGCTGCTCCTACGGCTGCTCCTGGTTCTGTTCCGACTGCTGCTGGTGAAATGTCATCAACTTGAAATTGTAAATCAAGCAAAAATTGATTGAACAAAGCGCAGCGCTTAAAAAAAACACCAAAGGCACAAAGAACAATGAAGCGAAAGGGGCACACGGGACATGGCACACAGCTTCAATCTGTTGAATAGATTTGTGCCTAGATGGAAGATGCACTTGCCTTCAAGAGAGAAAGGTTCAAAGATAAATATGGCCAAAGACAGAGCTGACAATAGGAGTAATTGATTAATATTTGTGGATCACATTTAAGAATGCAAAACTTTGCCCAACTGCTGCAACATTTACACAAAATTTGCAACGTTATCGTAACTCTAACAGTCAGATATTCTTCCTGTTCCCTTTTTAAAGCCAAAATCTAGCTGAAAGTTACTTTAAAAATTGCCTTCTCTCTGCCTCGTTCTTTTGCCCCACTGTTTTCTCAATTGATTGCTCCATCAATCTCCGTCGTTGCAGCAGATTACCATTGAATGCAGAATCAATCAATACTGTTTAGTGTGTACAAGTGCTAAAACCCCACAGACCACTGCCACAAGACCTAGCCAGTCCCTGCAGGCCCAGACCCAGGCAACTTTCTTGCCTTTCACCGCAAGACCCAAACCCAAACCGAGACCTCGAGCACAGCAGACAATTGCCATATATGACATACAATTAACACAGTTAATGTGGCGATGGGTCCAGCCCACATGGCTGACAGCCCACTCCCCAAATCAGCAACCAGAAAGTGTCTCCAGGTTGTCCAGTGGAGCTGCTGGCTGCTGCTGCCTTTCACCAGAGCCCTCGAGTGGCTGGTTTTAAGGGGAATTTTCTTGGCACATAATGAAAGTCCTACGCGACGGTGAAAACTTTCGCAAATATGCAAATCGTCCCACTGCCATTTGCACGTACAAATGTTAACGTACATTTTATAGACTTATCACGCGACACACGGCCTGGCGACTGGGTACTGGCTCTGGGACTCTGGCCAGAGAGCGAGCGGTCCATAAATCTAAGCGATATGCCGCCCATTTCATCTCATTGCCGGCTGGCTGGCCGCCCACTTGGGTTTTGCAATGTTGCCACTGCCACAAGCTGACTTTGCTGTTGCTGTTGCTGTTGCTCCTGCTGCTGTCGTCGACGTCGTCACGAGTGGCAACAATTAATTTTCATACGCAGACGCAGTTGGATGGCAGATCTGGAAGGCTACTGCCGGACAGACAGGAGGAACTGCAGAGGCAGGGGCACACGGCAGACAGACAGGGAGGCACTCAGGCAGGCATGGAGCGTCAGTGGCAGCCACTGGGACTGCGACTGGAACTCCACTCACTCCGGGAACGGATGCACTTTGGGAAGTCTTTTTTGCCAGGCGACAAACAAATTGCACATCGATGCGACTGAGATGGCGACTTGTGGTATTCTAGGAAAATAAATTTAAATAAACGCAAAGTCTTTTGGCTTTGGCTCTGGCTCTGGCCTGCAGCAACTTTCTGCCTCTTGCTTTACCCCCAAGGAACGCAACGAGCATTGAAAATGCAAATTCGCGCTTAAAATAAAATCAAGTGTGGGCAAATGAAGAGTGGAGAGTAGCGGCAGCGGGGGGGCGGCGACTCCGACACTCACTTTGGGGGCCACAAGTGTTTTAACAATGTTTGCATCGCACATTACGTGATTTGGCTGCCGCCCCGCCCACTCCACCTGCTGCTGCTGTTCGTTCTCGGGATACTACTCCTCCAGCTGCTGCTGCTGCTGCTGCTGCTCATCCTCCCACTTGGCTGGTCTTTGCGTGTAGCAACATGTTCAAATTTGAATAAAACGCAATGCGAAAAGGCATCGAAGAGTCCACGAGAATCAGAGATACTCTGCCAAGTCAGGGAGTGAACTTGTTTACACAAGAGAGGGTACCTCATGTTAAGAAATTAAATTAAATACTGTGCTGAAGGTATTTTCTATTTAGCTAAGCATTTGCTGGTGGATTTTATTAAGAAAGATTCCCTCTGGATGCTTTAAAATGTTGGAAAATATTTGCAGTTCTGCAAGGCAAAGAAATTTCTGCAGCGAAAACTTCGCACAAGACAATATTTTTGAGCTGTGAGAGCTCTATCATTAAAAACTGCTTTGAAAATTAGGAAAATAATCAATTTCTGCATAGAAAACTTGCCCAAAGTCAATTTTTAGCGGCTGTGTAGAGCTCTGGGACTGAAAACTGCTTCAAAAACCAAGAAAAGTGTTCAAAATTCGCTTTCAGAATTCAAAAATTCAATGCAAAAACCGTGCCAACAAATGTTTAGAAGCGCCGAACAGACTTCAACAGAAACTCCTTTTTCTCACTCCCTTTCCTTCTCAGCGCCTACACCAAAGATGTGTTTGCCCCTACCCAAGGCGGGACAGAACACAGAGTCCGTGGTACGTACCAGCGATAAGGACTCCGAAGTGGGTGTTGCTGGCAAGGAGCAGACTGCTGCTGCTACTTCGAACCAAACCCATTGACGCCTTCGCCTTCGCCTTCGCTTTCGCTTTGGCTGCCTTCTACGCCTTCTCCTTATCAGCGCGCCTTTGCCGACGTCGCTGCCACGTCGCCGCTTGTCGTCGCAGCGACACTTTGCTGGGGCGGAGATAACATTCCGAGGGACACAGAGACTCTGGCGACACTTTGCATATCGGCAGCAGCTTCCTTTGGGTGTCGCGCAGAGTCGATAAATTAACGGCTGCATCTTCATTTGGGATTGGGGTGTGGGTCCAGGGAGTGCATTAATACCCAGTGAAAGGTTGAGCTTAAGCGAAGAACAATGGAACAAAAAGGAACAGGATCTCCCAGTTCCAGTCCCTTGCCACTTTGCTGAGTCATTAGAATCCGCAGCTGCGACTACACCGGCGGCTCAAATCCAATTACAATGCAGAATCAACTGGCTGTGGCACACACAGATAGAAGGGGCTGTGGCAGGGCTGAAGGAGATCCTAAAACCAGTCCCCCCAATGGAGGTTTGATCTGCAATTTGGGCTCCATGGCTACGGACCCGCTGGCGAGCATTGTCCACTCCGTGGGCTCTTTTGCTTTATTATAGCGAACGCTTATACAGATTAGAATAAATCAACTTGTCCCCTCCCCGCTCAGCGCCCATCCCAGACTGGCTCTCGAGTGACTCTCTGCCTGGTGCTCTCGTTTCGGTTGTCCGACGATCAGCCAAACGCTACCGGCAACAACATGGCCTGCCTGTGCCTAAGCCTCATGCCTGTGCCTATGTCCATGCGCCTCCATGTGCCGCAGCTGCAACTGCAACTGTGGGGCCACCACCCTATTCTCCAGATAGTTGGCAGCGAGTTCCCCCCGTTAAGTGCGCTCCAACCAAAAGGATGTTCTGCGTAGATAAGCAGGCAAATAAGTTGGCTTTTGCCGGCCAAAAGGGAATTAATAATGCAGAAATGATGGTCTCCGCCGGGAATCGGAAATGCAAACTGCAAAAACAAAAGGAAAGGCAGGCAAAAGCAACATCTAACTGATCAGAAATGGGTTCTGGGAGAGGCCGAAGTTGCCTTAAGAGGAACTTGCATGTGGGAATTGCTCACAGGAAAGGGTTTTACGGCCTTTACGGAGGGTTCTCCATAGACATTTGACTGTGTTTAATATTATTTACGCTAATTAATAGTTGTTTTGGTAGTCTAAAGTCTGATTTAAAGTCTGCTTCTGCCTGCGTAACTTACTTGAAGGAAATTCCATGTGGAACAGTCCTGCTTCGCTTTCTCCTTCTGCTGCTTGAGTTGTTCCTTTCTAAAACAAACAAACAATAAACAATCGCTCTGTTCTCTGCTTATTCCAAACTTAACTCACATTCTGAGCATTTTCCACTCTCTTCTGGTAAACCAATCAGTTCCTGCAGTGGCTTATGCGAACCCATATCCCACCGTTGCTTTGCTGAAACATAAACTTCAACACTTTGGCAGGGAGGTTGCCCGTTGTTGAAGCGAGGCAAATCTTACAAATTAAACGCATTCAAGTGCAAGATCGAGGAATTTTGATTGGGTCAAACGGAGTCAGAGTCAGAGTCAGAGGCGCGCGGTAGCTGAAAAATGCCATAACAAAATGTGTCAAGTGCCAGACATAAATGCCTAAGTAAGAGCGGGTCCGAGCCAGGCATCGGTCCAACGTCTTCTTGGCCAGCGGGGCCTTGCGGCCGTTTTGCTGTTTGCTTTTGCCATTCGACATGCGGCGGTGCCGGTCGCGTTCTCGTTTGCCGGGTTTTGCCAGGTTTTGCCTGTTAGCAATGCCGCGGCAGTGGATCGTCTTCGAAACAATAAATTTTCGGTGCGTCAGTTTTTTGTAGGGGATCGCCAGAGGATCGTTGTGCCCTTCGCCTTCGAGTTTCTGTGAGCTTTTTCCAATTAAAAATGCACAATTGGCCGGCCTGGCTCCTCCGCTTCCACAATCGACGTGGCGACTTGTACTTATTTGTAAGTTGCACGCATGGCTCCAAGTCCAATTCCAAGTCCAATTCCAGCTTCAGCTTCGATTCGTTGGCTGTCTGCCTACGCAGCGGAGTGCCCTGGCCTGGCCTGGCCTGGCCTGGCCTGGCCTCCTTCTTTGTCGACTGTTTTCATTAATTTACATAAAAATATCTTAATTGCGAGATGCGTTTTTTTTGTGTGCTTATCAATGCCATGTCATGTAGCCGACGCCATCAGCCTGGAGCACTCTGCCTCGGCCTCTGCCCCTGTCTCTGCCTGACAAATTTGTGCAGATCGCCATCGCTGTGCCTGCGTTCCACATGGCATCCACAAGACACATGTTGTGCGACACTTGCGGCCATCGCCTGCGCCTCCTGCTCCATTGATTCCTTTGTCCCATGCATAATCGCTGATAAATGCTGCTTTCGGGGCTGCAAAAATGATTTGTTGATAATTAATGCAGTTGGGGGCAACCGAACTCGTTTGCCGCATGCCTCAAAAGAACAGCAGCCAGCGCAGCAATTTGTGCAACGTTTTGGTGTCGTTTTTTTGTTGCTGTTGTTGTTGCAATCAGGCCTTAAAGGCAATCAACGCACAGTAATTCATGCCGCCTGACAGGCCCCAACAACAGCTTCAGCTTCAGCCCAGCTACAGTCGCATCTCCACAGCTTGAACTCCAGATGCTGGACGACCCACAAATAAAGCAAAAGAAAATTGTTTCCTAGTTGTGGCAAGCGTCACGCAGCTAATTGTCAGCCACGGCCGGGGTGCGGGGTGTGCAACATGATCGCAATTAATGCGACCAGAGCTAGTCGCCTGCTTAATCACGGTCACTTGATCAATTTGGCACGCAACGCAGGAGCCACAGCCACAGGAGAGACTGAGAGCGCCACAGAGGGGTGGAGCGGTGTCCAGGAGCTTACCAAAAGGGGGCCACGCGGCAACAATGCTGCAAACGCTGGCACCATTCTAATACAGATCAGAGAAAGTTGTGGGAATTTCTAATTCAATTTAACACAAATTTAATGCGCTTTTTCTTCTAATTTCTATCGATTACTAACGATCGGTCATCAAACTGCAGGGGCATTGTTTTGGTATTTTTGTTGCTTGCCAGCCCTGGCATATAAAACCGTTATGTTGCGCTGCGCTACTTTTGTGACGTCACAAGGGCAAATATCGCAATATTTCGTGGGTAAGGTGAGATTTTTAAATGTGATTTCGGATTATTTTAAGGCAAAAATAAAATCAGAATGTTATGGCAGGGGCATAGACATTTGTATATTATCCAATTTTCCATCAAAAATATATATTTTTAAAGTGTAAAAATCACAATAGAGCCTTCATCTGAAATCAGAATAATATGGCAGGGGCATAGACCTTCAAAAATAATCCAACTTGCATTCAAAAATAGAGCCTTCATTTACCTAGGAATATAAATATTGAAGTTAAAGATAAGCAAACAAATGAAATTCCTTTCACACAGCGCAATTTGAGAGGTTGAATAAAATACCTTGACCAAATCAGACCTTAACAACACTTAAACCCAGCTCTAGGTTATGCGTTACCCCACACTGTCACTAGACGAACGAACTTCCCGGTTTTTTTTTTACCCAACCGCGCTGCCTATTTTTTGTTTTACCAAAATGCAAGTAGAATCGTCAAAACTTGAGCTAAGGCAAATATGCGTAGAAATATGTGGCATGGCAGGGACCTGGTACCATTACATAAAGATTGGTCGCGAAACAATGAGCCATTTTTCGGGCGTACGGTTGCACATTTTGGATTTGGAGAATCGTTTAACCAATCTTTCGAATGATCGTCTCCTTCGAGCGGCGGACAGAGAAATTCGCACGAAGTACGATAGACTTTCCTATCCGATTGCCGCGATGAAAACCTATCTGGAACAACTGCGCAAGGTACGGGATAGGATCTGTACATTTTTAAGCCGCACGCGCATGTTTATGGATGATGAAATCGTTGAGAAGTACGACATAACCCCGATATTGAGAACACCGCAAGTGCTGGAGATCCTAGAGTTCCTGCGCTCACGCTACGATGCAGAGTGGGAGGTCAAAGAGATGGTAGTCAGTGAGTAGCAGTGGACCTCGCCGATGTAGTGCAACTTTTCACTTTTTACATTGCATTTTACAGTGTCGTTGGAGGACGTTGACAGCGCCTACGAAATTGAAGTTCTAGTAAAGGCCTGGGGCGACTGTCGCCATGCAAACGGCGAGGAGTTCGTTCAAAAATTGTCGGCATTCTGTATTGCAGTTCGGGACGGTGTTCCACCTGAACAAAATCCAATTCAGTGCACATTTTAACCCAAGAAAGTATCTGAAACTGAAAAACTGAAACTACAGCCAAACTGAGAGATAAACTCCATTAAATAACGAGTTAAAAATCATTTATTATTAAGCTAAAAGAACCACAAACTCAATCGCTAGATAAGATATGAGATGTTGGAAATATATGAATGTAGACGCATTCAACCTCAGGGATTGCTATGCACCAGCCAGATGTTGGTAGCATGTTTGGATATAATATTACACAATAAATTGAAGTGCATAAAGCATGCATCTGGCCCAAGCAAAGCGGCTGGCGACTACTTAATTTTGTATCTAAAAAAAACAGACCAGGAGGCCCAAAGCGAAGGCAAAACTTCCAGAACGTTTCTGAAGTTTCGAAGACTGCAAGCGGCGCGGGACTAGCCATCGAATGATCAATTCTTTCCACCCACTGGAACATCCCGCCTTCACCTTGTTGCTGAAACACGGAGCACCTTCACCATCTAATTATGTAGACAAGAAACGCTTTTATTTTGTTTGAATTTGATGTTAGTTTTTATTTTGAAAAATGTTCTTGTTTTTAGTTTTCTTTTTTTTGTATTTTTGTTTGGTATCATCGCCTGTAAAAGGAATTACAAACAATGTTTTGTCATCAGTTGTTCTCTTTCGTCATCTTAAAAACCTTGACCCACTTTTTGACCTTTTTGCTATGCATATGTACACACATACATACATATGTACTATGTATGTATACATTATGTATCTGCGGTTTGGTTTTTACTCTGGATTTGGTGGCAAAACAAAACTTAATTGTAATTGCACTACAACAACATTTTGTTTTCTGCCCAATACATATATATAAAGTGTACTTGTATATATATAGATGTATGTATGTATATATAGATGTGTGTATGTAATATGCAATTCTGTAGCTAGATTTTTTCATTCTCATTCCGATCCTAATGTATGTAGGTGTTGTGTGTGTGTGTGTGTACATAGTGTGTGTGTGTGGTTGTGTGTGGCGCCCGTTATTCTCTCTTATTTGTTTTAGAAACAATTGCATCTTCGGGGTTGTTTTTGGTTTCTAATATCATTCCAGCAAAAACCAGCTTGACCATCTTTTAGGCGCTCCAACTAAGTTCACTTAATAATTGAATACTTTTAGGCTAGTAAATGGTTTTCATCTCCTGTCCCCTTCCAACGCTTAATGCACTTAGTATTTGTTCGAATCATCCTCCACCATGCTCCCAATTTATTCTTTAGTTCTCAAGCCCTTAACTAACTTTACAATGAACATTTCGTGTATATAACTTTTGTTGTTTCTGTTTTATTTTGTTTGTTGTCGGCTAGTCCTAAATCGCGCGGACATTAATTGGTTTTTACTTATGTAGTTTTGGTTTTTGTTTTTTTTTAGGGCTAATATCTTTTAATTTTAGAAAATTTTCAACTCGTAAATTGAGTTTGCTTATTAAAAAATCTGTTCCCACCATGTTTTTTTTTGGTTTTTAATCATTTATATGTATATATATTTTATTTAAGTGTTTTTTCATTTTTCTTTTTCTTTGCTATGAATGCTTGTTGTCAATTGTTGCGGGTTTCTTCTCTTTCCATCCTTGAATATATTTATATTCTAAATATGTTTTATCTCTATTTTGTTTTGGTTTTTTGGTTGTGCTTTACACCTTATTATTGCTATTAATTATTTGCTCTTTATTGGCGCCCCCGGCGTATGCCAAGCCGGGGAAATGAACGAGATTTTGTTTTGGTTTTTCTTTTTTTTTGGCGGCAACTCAACTGAAACCTTAGCTAGGAAAAAACTCTTCAAGCGCAATCATATCAATCAATGATTGTTTAAGCGTTTTCATATTTACAGCAGCGTGTGATTTATTTCGGAAAGGGTCTTTAGGATTGGATATTTGTGGGGGCAGCGCAGGAAAATCAGAAATTAAAAACTCTTTTTTTTTGCAAATATTTTGTTTTTTTGTTTATTACACAAAAAAAATAGAATAGAATACTAAATGAAAAAACCAAACTACTTAAAAGATATGCATGTGTGTGTGTGTTTTATTTAGGGAATTTTTGGGTTGGTGGTTGTAGGGGGGGGATCTGTGGGGATGTGTGATAATTACTAGAAAACCGTCTTTGTAATCGTACTCGTTCTCGTTTATACAATTTATGCTAATTAAAATACACAGGTAAAAATATAATTTCATTGTTTAATAATTGTTTTGTTTGTTTATGTTTTTTGTTTTGTTTTTTTTTCTCATTACTTTTAAACCTAAGCCTAGCGAAAATCGTTTCAACGTGCAAAATCAATTTTGTGGTGTGTTGTTGTTGTTGTTGTTGGTGAGTGTTGGTGTTGTTGTAGAAAGCTATCCTTTTTGTTACAGGCATTATATATTAATTTGTACACATTTTCGTTTAAGTATTTTTCATTATTTGACAATTGGCTATGTGAGTGGGGGTGGTGGGCTAGGGGGTATGCATGGGGGGGGGGGAGTACAAAAATCACCCTAGGGGATTACACGAATATAGTACAAAAAGAATACAACGAATACAAGACGAAAACAGAATACACAAAATGAATTTCTTTACAATAAACTGATCCTAACGCTCATCCTTGCTAACTCTACTCAAACGATCTCTCGCTCTGTCTCCTCTACCGATCTGCGCTTGGCGTCCAGATATATATAGTTTATATATATAATATATAGTGTTTTATATATATGTATGCGAATTGTACAGTATACCGTTTATATATGTTTCTGGTTTTTCTTTTTGGGGTTTGGGGGTTTTTGTTTTGGATGTTTCTCTTTTTTGTTTGTTGTATAATTTAAATTTAAACTAATGCTCACTTTGCACAAAAATTTACACAATTTATTAATTTAGTTTAATTTAATTTAATTAGACTTAAACGACTGCTCGCACTCTCCACCATCAGCTATCCAATTTGTTGTAAACTAATCCTAATATTTGTATAATTACACTTTTTTCTTTACGTTTTGTTTGCTTTGTTGCTGCTTTCGGTTGTAAATATGTACAAACTTTTTACTTAATGCCTAGACATGCTCGCTTCTCCTCGCTACTCGCTACTCGCTCCTCCGATACTCGCTCCTCTCTTGTCCTTTTTTGCGTATTGTATATGCTCTATGTGTTTGTATGTATAATATATGCCTACGTGTGTGTGTTGTTGTTGTGGTTGTTGTTTGCTCCTCTCCTCTGCCTTTGCCGCCTACTCGTCTGTTCCTTCTTGTATATTTATAAATATTAAACACTAGTCGAACGCCCAGGCCTATGTATATGTATAAAAAATAATATAGGTGTTAAAAAACAAACAATCTTTGCAAATCGACAGACGACAGACACTCCTTCTACACTTTAAACTTTACACTTGACAAATTCTCAAATAGTTTTGTTAATAAATAGTAATGCTGTTGCTGTTCAAGACTTATGGGTAAACCAAACTCTCTCTCTACTCTCTCTCTCGCTACTCTCCTTTCCTATACTCTGCTGCTGCTTTATGTCTCTCCCTTTCTGTGTGTTTACAAGGCTCTCCGGTTAAGTAAGGCTAAGTAATCTGTGCGTTGCTGTTGCTTGGTTTTGCTTCAACATTTTTTGTTTCCCATCTTCTAATTTTCATCTAAGGCTAATGGTTGTTGCGGCTTGTTGTTCCGCTGCTTTCTTGGTGTTTGATTTCTGTTAACTTTCATTCTTTGTTAATTGCTTAATTGTTGTTTGCTTTTACTTAGTTGTTGTGGTTTGTTGGAGTTGGAGTTTTTGTTGTTGGAGTTGTTGTTGTGGATTATACGGAATATGTATAGCTAGTGGAAGTATAGCAAAACGGAAGCATGCGACTGCGTTTGATTGAAGATTTGAAGAGAATTTGATGTCTTTCGGGGTGTCTTTCCCTTCTTAGGCTATAGCTGCCGTCAGATAGTACAGATCCATTAGTGTCTGCACATTGATGGGCAGGCAGGAGAGGCGATCGTGTGTGTTGGAATCGAGGGCCAGCCAGGAGAGGGCATTGTAACCCTCCAGTACAAAGCGTAGCACATCCGCCGTCAGACTCGAGTCCAGCGGATGATCATTCGCCGACTGATGGGCATTCGTTGAGTTGAGAATATCATCGGCTATCTGTATGTTCGGCACATGCAGATGGAGTGCGGTTTTCAGGAAGACGGGGCACACCTCCTCCAAGTGCGGACAGGCGGACCAAAACCAGGCGGGCATGCGGCCCGTTGGCGCCGTTGAGACCATATAGCCCACGGATATGGGCTGCTGATTGAGGGAACCCACCTGTAAAGGGATTAAAGAGGGTATTTTAGAGATTGTTCTGGTGTTAGAGTTTGGCTTATGGCTTACCTCTTCCACTTCCTGTGGCGGGGTGCATTTGAAATTGTTGCCACCAGCGCTCTGCCAGCTGCGATTGTCCTCCATGCGCCCTGGACTGCCATGATTCGACACTCGATCCATGTGTGCTGCAAAGAGGGGATAAATTGTGATTAGTATGTGCAGCTTATAGGCAGGAGCAACGACTTACTGTCTCCCCAGAAGAGTTCCCCAATGTCTGCATCGCTAAAGTCTTCATTTCCCTCCTCTTCAAAGGTGAGAAAATCATCATCCACCTGTGGCTCGTTCTGGAACTGGCGGGTAAAGGGCTGCACACGGAAAATATAACAAATATTAGCAACAAATATCAAAGTTAAATCTCGAATCGAAGCACTTACCGCACAGACAGCACTCGTGGGAAAGACCAGAATGTGCGTACAAGTCACATCCTGTGGCGTGGAGAGTGGATTCTGCATGGAGATCTGCGAGAAGCGTTCATCGGGCGTAAACTGATCGGGCATAACGCGCAGCTTGGCATCCGGTTCGAGTGTGACCAAACACGCGCTCAGTATGGTTGGCGGATACATCAGGGTGCACTGCTTGCACATGTCTTTGAACTGCTTGGATGCCTTCTGCAGCTGCTGCTTGCTCAGCAAATAGCTCCACGACTTGAGCTCGCTGTGTCCGATGCGACCGATGCGTCCAATGACCAGCCGCCACATTTGCGACGTCTGCGAGATGATGCCCATGACAAAGTCCATCAGCTTCTTGAGCGCGACAAAGCGTGCGGGCGCCTTGCGGCGTCGTGCACGATTCGGCACATCGATATTGATGCACACCTTCTCGAGCAGCTCGCCGCGTTCGTCCGTGACAGTGGCCAGCAGCCAGGCTTGGTCTTCGCTCAGGCAATAGTTGCAGTACATCACGGAGTAGCGATGCTCGTTCTGGCCATGCATGCTGCCCGCTGAGCGCGAGAAGTCCGTCTTGTCCGTCCGCTCGTACATGGGCGCCAGCACAAAGGGCGCTGTGTACATCTTGTAGGCTCTTCGGTTGGGTTCGTCCTTGGTCTTGAGGAACGCCTCCATGTTGGCGGCTGTGCCAAAGCCCGTCAGACTCTTCACCGACTGCGCGTGCACCAAATGCCGGCGACACTGTGAGAAGATGTTCAGCGCCAGGCACTTGATTTCGTCCGAGAAGCGTTTGCGATTGCCGCACGGCCCCAGCTCCATCACTGCCTCTAGGGATATGATTTGGATGTTCATCTGAGCGCGCACCGAGTCTGGCACGGCCTTCAGCAGCTCCGCATAGCAGCGGAGGAGCGCAATGAGAGCGAGACGTTCCAGTTCGCAGCTGTCCGAGGCGAAGGTGAAGGGATTCACGACATACAGCACAATGGCAGCTGGATTGATGTCCTCTAGGGTCTCGCCCACGCCCAGCGGGTCGCCCAGTATGAGCGCGGGCTTGGTGTCGCCACCAGCGGCTCCCTTGACCCCATCCTTGCTATCCTGCTGCTGGTTGTTGTTGCCGTTGCCTCCGCTGCTGTTGCTGTCCAGCGTGGGCGCGGCAGGCAGTGGCGTTTCCGTGCCTGGCTCCTGCTTGATGGGATCGCTGTGCAGTGGATCCGTGCCAGAGCCGGTGCCAGAATGGTGTCCGCCTTTGGTAGAGTTAACTCCACCGCTGCCAGTGCCACTGCCATCGGATGGATTGAGCAGCGTCTTGTCGTTGGGCACGCGACTGAGATAAGGAGCCAGTTGGTGCAGGAAAGCCACCGCATAGCGACGGATTTGCTCGGCAAGCGGATGATCGAGGGTACGCAGCCAATCGTCCAACGGCGTTTGCTCCCGCTCTGGCGGCACATTGCGACTGGCGGCCACCTGCAGGATGCCCTCCCAGCCGCGTATGGGCGTGTGTCTGCCCAGCTTGCACATCTCGTAGGTGCTGCTCAGCTCACGGAAGTAGCTGCGCGTGCAACCAGCCACATGCTCGTTGTCCGGACACACCACCACGTAGACGACATCCCGCGCGTAGGAGTACGGCTCCAGCAGGAACTTGTCCCAGTAGTGGATCGAGTGCGGGGCCACCGATATCCAGTCCTTCTCGTAACCCACCACCACCGAGGGTATGGGCTGGGGTTCGCACTGCCCGGAGGCACGACCCGCCAGGCGATGGAACTGGCGCCATGTCAGCGGTCCACTGACTGTGTTGTAGGAGCTGGCATCCTTGGAGCCCGCAGCACCGCCGCGCGACTTGCAGTGGAAGGCGTTCTGCAGCATCGGCTGAATGGAGTTCATGGTGCGGACAATTTCCTTGTTGCTGCGCGTGAAACCCACCGGGAGATACGGCCACTTGTGCACCGTGAGGCGCCCACTGCCGAGGATCGACAGCTTCTGCCGCAGCGCGGGCGGATGGGCGTGGAAGGCGGTGAGCTGCTGGCTTGAGTTTCCATGGAATTCCAACATGTTGTCCATGCGCTGATGCTCGAAGGCCATGCGCGCCTGCTCCAGCGCCAGGCTGACCACATCGTGGGCATCCATAAACTCCAGCACATTGGCAATGGAGGCCATCGAGGCGGCTGGGGCGCCGCCAGTGCCGAAGAGACGTCGCTGGCGGGACATACGTCGACGGTGGGACTGCAGGGCGCGATGCACAGAGCTGCTGGAGGTCTGAATGATGGAGCATTGGTCCAGCAGCAGATCAAAGATGGCATGGGCAAGATGTTCCAGCTGCCCGGCGCCACCCGCCGCCGCTGTCGTCGCTCCGCCCGTGATCTTCTCCAGCGCGGAGGAGGTGCTCGTGTCGCCCGCCTTGATTTGGTTCTTGCGGGACAAACTTTGGATGAGGCTGAGCAGCGAGGGCTGCTTATTCCTTCCCGGATCATCGGCTATGCCTGTGATCTCCACCTCATCCTCGTAGAAGAGACCAGCGCGATGGGAGAGCCGCCGATTGACGACAGCGCTGAAGCCGCAGGTGCACTCCACGGGATCGTCGTCCACGTAGCCGGTGATGTGCGGATTGCTGCTGGGTGGCGTGCAGGAGGAGGAATTGGAGCCACCATTGGGCCCGTGGCCGTGCCCAGAGCCAGCTCCGGGCATCGACGTGGAGGCGGGCGAACCTCCAAAGGCACTGATCATCCTCAAGCCACCGCCAAACGAGGCAGCCGATGAGGACGAGGAGCTGGGCCCGTTGAGCAGCCTCTGGCCGGCCGTGGCCGCCACACCAGCGGAATGTGCAGGAAACGGATTGAAGCTGACACCGGGCAGGGGCACGTACACCCCGGAGTCGGCGCCACGAATGTTGCCAATCTTCTGGGTGTCCGCGTTGCACACACAAACGCTGCTGCTGTCAAAGTTGTGATCGCGGAAGACATTCAGCGCCGTGTCGTAGAGCAGAATGTTGACCAGCACCGAGTTGACTTCGGGCAGCTCCTGCAGCAGGCCGGAGGGCACAGCCACCGCTGATGCTGGACCACTGGCAATGCCCGCATCGCCAGTGTAGGGCATCATGTGACCCATGTGATGGTGGCCAGCTCCAGCCGCTCCTGGTCCTCCTCCTCCCATGCCTCCGCCATGCATGCCCGTCTGCATGTGATGCACGCTCTGTGGCGTGTGCGGATGCTGCTGCGCCTCCTGCGAGTTGAGTTGACGATTCAGATACGAGGACGTGGACGTTGCCGGACTGGCCACACCCAAATCGTATGGGTACGGGGGCGGTGGATGCGTGGGCGTCTGCCGCAGCATGGGACTGCTGCGTGGAAATGGCACCACGCCGGGTCCTGGTGATAATGGAGACATGCCCGCCCGCTGCATCAGCTGCTGCATGGAGCTGCCGGGCGGCGCCTGTGGACAGTTCAATTGGTTGAGCAACAACTGACTGCCGCCACTGCTCAGCGGCTGTGGCACGGTGGAGGGTGAGGGCATGGCCGTCTGCGGTGTCCGCGGCGCCGCCGACAACAGTTCGTGCAGCTGCTGGTGCTTCTGGTGCGCATGACTGGCCGCCGCCGCCTGCTGCTGCTGCTGATGTTGGTGCTGCTGCTGCTGCAGCTTCTGCTGATGCAGCTGTATGCGCTGCTGCAGCGCCTGATTCTTCTGGTGCTGCTGCTGCTGTGCAGCTGCCGCCTTAGCCAGCGTTGCCGCACGCGACTTGTGGGTGCTCCAGGTGGGCTTGTAGTAGCAATTGGCGGGCATGGCGATGCTCGGCAGCGTCTGGCTGGGCAGATTCGTGAGCGGCGCATAGCGTGAGGAGCCGACAAACTTCTCCTGCTGCGGCGGCTGGTACACATAGTTCCAGTCATCGATGGGCTCCTCCAGTGGGCTGCCCAGCTCCACGTTGTACTCCTGCTTGAGCTGCTTCAGGCTCGGCTGTGTGGTGGGCACAGCAGTAGCGCCTGCCACCACCGTTGTCGTCGTCACAGAGGCAGAGGCAGAGGCAACCGCTGCAGCGGCAGCAATCACCGCCGCTGGCACCTGTATGGGTGGAGCTGCTGCTGCTGCCGCCGCTGCTGCCATAATACTGCTGGTGTCCACACTGAGATCCGTCATCACCACATCCGTCTGGCAGGGACTCGAGTTCGGATGCTGCTGCTCGTGCGACGGCGGCGTGGGAAACATTTTGGTGAGATCCTCCGCTTGGATATTGCCCGCCCCGGAGCTGGCCACAGCTGCGGCTGCTGCTGCGGCTGCCACCACGGCACTGGCCACCGCTGTGCTTCGCTTCAGCTCGTCGATGGTGTTGGTCACGGCGCTGCAGCCGCCGTTTGACGGATTATTGGAGTCGGGCGGCGTATGGATCTGCACGCTGCTGCACTCATCATTCGAGCTCGTCTCGAACAGCTGCTCGAGATCGTTAAGCGATGGATTAAGGCCTTCGGCGGTAAAGAGATTCCCTCCGCCGCCGCTGCTGGCGCCTGTAGTCCCACCCGACGATGACTTCGTCTCCTTGCACGACGGCGAATGCAGTCCCGGCTCCGTTTTGATGTCCAGTCCATGGAAGAAGCTGCTGCCCTCGGCCTCTGCATCGCTGCCGTTGGCCGTGCTGCTGTTGGCAATGCCCACGAGGCCACCGCTGCTGCTGCCTGTTGCTCCTCCGCCTGCGCCACCGCTGGCCGCTGCCTGCACATCGAGGGAGAGCAGCTGCGAGCCATAGACCGCTCCGGGTGAGGGCATCAGCGGCTTGACGTGCGTGTGACCCTCGTAGAGGTTCTTGGCATAACGCGGCCTTCGCTGCTTGGACGTCTCCTCCAGCTTTGGCCGCTTCACGGGCAGGTAGTCCCTGAGGGAATGGAAAATGCAAATGTTTAAGAAATGTTTCTGGGCATCAGAGGATCTCTCCACTCACCAGTTCTCCTGGAATCGAAAGTCATAGATGACCTCCTTGAGCCACTCATCGTCGTAGAACCTGTCCGGATCCTTGAGCTGCAGCTTTGGCGGCTTGTACAGACTCAGCAGATTGTTGATGGCTTCCGCCGCGGTCTGCACTGTGTTGCCCCGCACCGAGCCGGGCTCTGGCTTGATGGGTATCTGCAGTGCGGCCGGTGCCTGCTGCTGCATCTCCAGTTTCTTCACGCTTATGGTGCCGCACTGCGTCGTCGTCGTCGTTGTCGAGGCAGCTCCGCCTGTTGGTGCTCCTGCCTGCCCTGTGGCTGATGCATTCGCACCGCTCGCCGTTCCGCCCGCTGTGGGCGTTGCTGGCTGCTGCTGTTGCTGCTGCTGCTGGGGCGGCACGCTGCCTGGGCCGCTCACCGATTGCGATGTCGCACCACCCGCCGCATGATCCGTGTAGGAGGGCGGCTCCACGCTGGGCGTCTGATGTACATACGGCGAGGCGGTGATGCTCTTGTTGTCATGCTGATCCGTGGGCGTTGGCGCTGGCGTGTTCTTGTCCAGCAGATGGTCAATGGGCGTCGGCGGCTGCTGTAGATTCGAAACGGACGTGGGCGCATGTGGGCTCATGTTGAGAAGCTGTTGGGGCAGATTGGGGATTAGTATGACAGCCAAAAGGGTGAGGGAGAGGTGTGCCACACTCACTTGCTCTGCGGGCGGCACGGATGTTGGCTGCGAATGCGCCGAGTTCGGATGTGGTGAGGGCGCTGGCGTCGCAGGTGAACCCACGGAGGCCACTGGCAACGATGAATCGCCGCCAAGGGAGTTGCGTGAGTACGTGGAAGCGCCGCCATGCGGTGTACCATGCGGCGTGCTGCACAGGTGTCTGTCGGGGGAGAAAGAGAAGAGTTGGAGTTTGATTAGCAGTGCTAGCTGTTGCCGCCTTTAGCGGGTTGTGGGGAGTTATATACAATGCTCAAACTACGTTTAACTATTGATTAATGAAGAGTAAATAGGCACTTAGGGGGGGAGCAATTCAGCAGGAATTAACACCCCAAAAAACAAAGTTTTAAAAACTAAAAAAACCACATCCAGGGCGGTTAGGGGGTAACCAAAAATGTCTAGGATTATATTAAGTATTATTTACAGCAAAAAACCATAAAAGAAAAATCAGTCAATGCTAAATGCAGCTAGGTGGGCGGGAAGGATGCTGCGAGATGTCATGCAGAAACCAAAACCACTAAAAACAAAAAAAAATGTTTTCCAACACTAAGTTATGCAGGTGGCGGAAGAGATGTAGCTACCCTACAAATTAAACCCCCATCACATCATCAGCCACAGATCTTTCATGAGTTGATCAAAAACAGTGTTGATTATGGCTGTCAAGTGTTGCGAAATGCCATTCACCGGAATGGAATGATGACACCACCCGTTGCTTTTGTGTTGTCAAGCAGTGTTTACACTGTCAAGCAGTTTTTCTTTCTTTGGCACTTTCTTTTTGTCGTTTGTTTTTAGTGTTGGGAAAAACCATTCACCGGAATGGAATGATGACACCACCCTCCTTAAGTGTGTTGTCAAGCAGTGTTTACACTGTCAAGCTCTGTTTTAAAAAATGTTTACACTGTCCTTTTGTCGATTGTTTTTTAGTGTTGCAAAATACCATTCACCGAACCGAAAAAAATTGAAATGTGAGAAGAAACTAGAACTAGGAATTGTTTTGTTATTGTAAAATGGCGAATGATTCGTGTTGTTGTTGTATATGTGTGTCGTGTGTGTATGTGTGTGTTTTTGATTTGTTAATTATTAAATAGGCAGCAAAAGTGGGGAGGAGGTGGGTGGAAAAATAATGCTCAAATCTTGCAACCAACCAACAAACAAAAGAAAAACAATATAAAAAAAATGAGTTTAGGATTTAACAGAGCGGAGCGTGTTGTGTGTGAGAGACAGAGAGAGACAGAGACAGAGAGATAGACAGAAGGGAAGACAGAGAGTAGAGAGTGGCGGTTAGAGAGAAGTAGAACGGAAGAGGAGGAGAAGCAGTTTATAGCAGTTACTAAAAACGCTAGCCAGCACTGGCTCTCCACACACACACACTCGCTCGCTCGCACACACACACACACACACAGCAACAACACAAACCTTGCTTTTGGTGTATTGGTGTCTATTGGTGCCGCCTTGTACCTGGCCGTGGAGGAGGACGACGACGACGACTGCGTCAGCGTATGGAGTAAACGCTTGTGGAACGGCACATTGTGGCGCCTTGGGGCAGAGGAAGAGTTGGAATTTGAATTCGAGTTTAGGGTGTTATTGTTGTTGGTTGTGTTGGTGTTGGTGTTGGAAGCAGAAGAAGAAGAGGTTGTGATGTTGTTGTTGCTGTTGGAATGATGCGTTGCTGCTGCTGCCAAGGCGGCTGCTGCTGCTGCCGCTGCCGCGGCTGGTGTTCCCGGTCGCTGCTGTTGCTGCTGTTGGTAATGATGCTGGAAGGATGACTTGGAGCTGCCAGCCGCTACGGCAGCACGTAGTGCCGGAGAGCCCAGCGGCTGCTGAGAGAGAAGAGATTGTTGCTGCTGCTGCTGCTGACGCTTGCTGCTGCTGCATTGGGCGCTGAAAGTTGTTTGGTTTTTTTTTTAGGTTTTAGACACACTTTTGTTTTGGGTTTTCACTGAGAACTTTCTGCCCTGTTTTCCCCCTGGTACGCGACCAAAAGCTGTCTGCTGTGTGATTTTTAGGTACAACAAAAAACAAAAATTCCAAAAAAGAAAAACTTTGGGCTGGGGGTTTCTACCGCCTATCGCATGCATATAGAATATAGATATATATCGACAAAAAAAAGAAGTAACAGTTAACTATCGCGATCGCACTGCTTGCTAAGGGGGTGGGGGTAAAAGGCATGCCATCAAAGCGGGAGCGTAACGGAACGTAACGTTGGGGGCGCTCCGTTGCAGGGCATACGAGAGAGATTTAAAAATATATTTATATATAGAGATAGAGAGAGAGGGGAAAGAGGTACAGGAGTAGGAGTAAGAGTAAAAGTAATAGAGAGCGAGGCGAGAGTCACTTCCCACCCCCCTCCCACTCTACATTTCACATTTCAAACTGCTTGTTAAACTGCTTGCTGTGTGCGGCGCTCTCTCTGTGGATCGCATTGGACTTACTTGGTGCATATACAGGGTGCCTTCTGCATGGGATCCACAAAGTTCCACAGCTTCTGGCGCTGCTGTTGCTGCTGCTGCTGGATCTGCTGCTGCACCAACTGCTTGGAGTCCGCCGGTGGCTTGTTCTGCTCATCCTCATCCGGCACGCCCGCTGCCGCAGACGCTGAAGATCCTGTTGTCGCCGCCGCTGCCGCTGCATCCACATGAAGCGTATTCATGATGCAGTCCTGCCACGCACGCTCCGGCATCTCCACAGCCGCCGCGGCAGGTATATGAGTATTGTGGGTGTTGAAGGAGAAGCCCGATGTCGGGCGTTGGTCGTAGTAGGGCTGGAAGGAGAGGCGCTCCAAAGCGCTGACGGCCTGGGGCACAGCCTTGCGCGAGGCAGCGCCGTCCTTGGCCTGGCAGGCAGCACCGGGTGGCGCAGCTGGAGGACAGGAGAGCGAGGAGAGGACAGCTGCCTCGGCCCCGGACCCTACCCCCGCACTGACCCGCTGCAGCTCTGCGAATTCCAGGTGCTCCATGTCGTCCAGATCCGTGACTAGTACGTAATTCGTAGGGTGGTACATCTTATGGCCACCTGCGAGGATAATGGGAGTAAAAAGCAGAATAAGTTCCAGTTCCAGACAATGCCAGAGAGCAAACACTCACCCGACACCACCTCCACGACGGGCGGCACATCCGTGTTGTCCTTATTGCACTGCGGGAAGAACGAGGCCCAGTCCTCCAGGATCTTCTCGGCCACAGGGTCGTTGGCCTTGTAGCTATTGCCCGTGAGAATGGCCGCAATGCCAAAGGGGGCCAGCATCACCTTGCGCGCATGCGCCGGTGGCGCGGCCTTTGCCTCGGTTCCCTCATTTGGTTCCGTTCCGCTGGCTCCATTCGAATCCGGTGTCTGATTCTGCCCAGGTCCCGCACCAGAGTTGGAACCCGTGCCCGAACCCGCACCCGAGCCCGACTGACTACTGGCGCTGGCTGCGGCAAAGGCTGCTGCCGCCTCGGCCAGATGCTCCTTGGTCAGGGGTCGAACGGCGGGATGCTCGCGCAGGTCGATGGAGGCGCACACCGTGTCGCCGTGCACGAAGAACGTGAAGGAGAAGGACAGATGCTGGGAGCTGCAAGAAAAAGGCAGAGAAAGGATTAGCCATGGACATCCCAGAGAGGACGTACAGTCAGAATGTTGCAGGGAGAACGATGCAGTGGCACAGACTGGGCTGCCACAGCACAGAGTTCCTGAGATCATTGCTCTCGGATGAGAGGGGAATGTGCAACGGCTAAGGCTTCAAGCGTTGACATCGTTGAGGCCCTGCATCCAAAATGGAAAATGGAAAGCTTCCAAGTGGAACGACGGCACTCACCTGCGTCCAAAGAGACGATCGCTCGACGTGCAGGGCTGCACAAACCATTTGCCAAAGCGTACAATGTCCTTGGTGAGCACAAATCTGTAAAGGGAATTGTTAGATCTTGCCTATCATCTCTCACTCTCTCCCATTCGATCCTCCACTTACCTTTCCATCAGATTGTGCAGCGCTTTGAAGAGCAGCGAACGGCACTCGTACGTGAGTGCGCCCTTCCAGGTGCCATTCCAAAGCGCTTGATTGGCTGCAAGAGAAAACACGAGAGGTGTAATTAGCTTGTTGGATTCCATGTGGATGCTGAGTGGTTGGTGGAATGCTAACGGTAACGGTAATACCAACGGCAAGGGGAGGTAGGGAGGCCAGCTCGAAAAATACTCGAGGGATGATATCATTCCGGGGTATCGGGAAACTTGGAAATATTTCTTTTGGTTTTATTCCAGTGTAACTTGTGGAAAATTACCCAAAAAAAGACTCGCAAAGCAAAGAAAAACAACAGCGAACAACGCAAAACAATCATAGAATCTCGCGCTCGCTCTCTCTCGCTAGTTGCTTCTCTCTATCATCTCCTCTCTCTCTCGCGCTTGCTGTAAAGAAGTCAACGACGCAACGCACGCCTCGAAAAACACTTTTGAGGCAATTTATTTTTGTTATTGTTTGGTTTTTCATTGTTTTTGTTGTTCGAGCCGCAACATGACAAATAGGCTGAGCGTGTGAGAGAGAAGGGAGAGGCAGCAAGAGAGAGGGAACTGGATACATAAGAAGAAGAAGCAGCAGAGGCAACGGAACAGAGGAAATATGTAAATGCAACATTTATGTGAGAGAGAAACGTGAGAATAACAAGAGAAAACACTCAAACACTTGAATGGGAAGGAGGAAGTATAAAAATGAAAAAAAGGAAGAGAAATAGTGCAAAGAGGGGAGAAAGGCAGAAAACGACAGGGAAGGAGGGAGGAGGTTCAAATCACTCGAAAAAGATTACAGAAGGATGGAAAGAAACATTGAGAATGAATACAAGGCGGAAGTGCAAACAATTGAAACAAAAGATTGAATGCAGCAGGACGGGGGGAAGCAACACAAACACCGACCGAGAGAGCGCAAAGACATTTTTGGGAAAATTCCAAGCATCTCTCAAGTCACGATGCCTGCAAGCCAAGAGAGTGGGAGAGAGGAACCACCTACACACACACATACACACACGCAAACACACACCTCTGCTGGCGCTTACAAGGAGCGTGCACTGCTTGCGTCTGCTGCCCCAAAGATAATTACGTAAAGGTAAACAACATTATAAATAACAAAACGCAACAAAATTGAGAGAGATAGAGTGCGAGTACATCAAACAAATAGTGTGGAGAGCAGCGAGTAAGAGGCAACAGAAAATAAAACACAAATGCAGCACTGCCAGGCAGCGGCGCCGACTTGGGCAGATTTACAGTGTGGCGTAGCGTCTTTCCCTATTCGTTTTGCTTCTAAGTGGCTACACGGCAACGACTACTGCTTTTGTTGCTGCTTTTACAAGCCCCTGCGTCACCGCCTTTTGCGGATTACAATATTTGTTTGCATTGGTAGTCGTGTTTGTGTGCATATTGCTTGTGCCAGTGGGTATACTCTTCTTTCAATGATATCAGCGTAGGGTTTTTTTTTGCTTGGCTAAAGCTCACACACAGGCCCAACACACACGCTGAGCCATACAGAGGCGAGAGGGCAATGTACGATTATGTTTGTGTGAGTGTTGTGTGTTTGTGTGCGTAAGAGAGTCTGGCGAAAAAGTGTAACTGTTGGCCGTTTGCCTGTTGCCTCCCTCCGCCCGCCAGTCAGCTCGCAACCAACCAACCAACCAACCAACCAGCCAGCCAGCCAGCCAGCCAGGCCAGCAGCCGCCCAAAGCCGGCACTCGGCTCGGCTGTGAGGTCACACCATCTCCATTCGGCCAAAACGGCAAAAGTTCAAAGCTCGCCCAAAAAGCCCACAAGGGTAGGCAGCACAGCACGCAAAGCAGTGCAGCCTCTCTCAGCCACTACTTCTGCTTCGGGTCTCGGCAAACAAGCAAACGAAACGAAACGAAATGGAACAAAACGGGACGACAAACAAAAAATAAAAACACACACAAAAAAGCCAAACGCAACAACAAGTCCACCCAGACACTACTGCTCCCTCCCTCCCTCTCTCTAACTTTACAGACGACAACGGAAAGTCCGGCTTCGTCTGCAAAACCATCCCTCCGCTCACACTCCCTCTTAAACACAGCTGCTGCAGCCGACGCATCTTCGGCTGTAACAGGAATCGGGGGAATGGAATCGAAGCAACGAACCGACGACGTCGGCTCAATGCAAATTCCGCATATATACATATCTCTCGCATTATATGCCTGTGTGTGTGGGTGTATTTTTTTTAGCACGTGTGGTTTGTGCACATGTTGCTGTCGAAAGACTCGCTCAGAGAGCGACGCTCCAACGCGGAGAGAAAAGAGAGTGAAAACTATAGCGAGTGTCTTTGCGGGAGAGTGGGAGAGCAAATGTATATGCTGCCAAGCAAACGATGATTTGGTGGTTGGAGAGTAAGGAAGCGAGAGAGCGAGAAATGTTTGTAGCTTAAGTGCCGCTAGCTGGGCGCTCTTACTCTCTCTTGCCGTCCTGTTTGTTGTTTGTGGTTTGAAAAAAACAACAATAATGGTATTTTAGGTTAACAAAACCCCCACTCCAACCCACTCGCGAATCCTCTCACTCAATTACAGGTGGATGGAATGTCACACAACAGCCGTTATGTTTAATTGACGGGGGAAATGTTAGGAGAGATCGGGCGGGGCAGAACGGGGACGGACGGGACTGGCATTTGCGTGCAGCAACAAATGTTGAAATCAAGGTCAATAATCTGCCGCCGCCACCGCTGCGAGAACCGCGCGCGCATTATGAAAATTGTTTAGTATGCGAAAAGGCAAAAACAAAGACACAATCAAATACACAAAAAGCAGGTAGAAGAACCTCCACCACACGAATGCAAAACTTTGCAACAACAAGAAAGCGCAGTGTAATTAAAGCTTGCTTCCAAACCAGTTTAAGCTCTCAAGAGAGCGCGACAGCCTCTCTCAGTCAAAGGCAGAGAGAATAAGAGAGAGAGAGCCACGTAATTGTTGGCTCCAATTGTGGAGCACACACACACACACGAACACTCAACGAGAGACAGAACCAAGTGACAGCTGTTTAAGGTAAAAAAACATGCTATGAGGAATGCAACAACAACAACAAATACAATGACAACAAGTATTGGTGGTGGGGAGCTGGGCGGGCGGGGAGTCAGAGAGATTGTAGGCAGCGCCTCTACCACTGAGATGCGTAGGCGTGTCTACGTCGGCAAGACTGTAATGACGTCGTCGGCTTTGTAAGCGGCAGCTCCACACGACAGAAGAGACCTATAAAAAGCAAAGCCCTGCGACGCACACACACAGTGGGATGATTGGCTGGGAATGTGGCCAAGGCACTGCGTAAAAGAATGCTTCGATTTCCCATGAATGGAGGTTTATGCAGTAGATACCATTTGAATTCGCATTAAAGTACAGTAAATGCGTTTTCATAACGTGTTAAACTATTTCTTTCTTTCACATTTGAATCCCACTGTGCCTGTGTGCGCTGAGATTTGCGGCGTTGCCATTTTTCACATAGGTAGCTTGAAAGCAGCGCTACTTTACTTACTACCCACAGCAACAGTAACAGCATTGGGACGCTCGCTCTCATCTCCCTCTCTCACGTCTCACGCTTTCTGTCACAATTTCATTCACACGCACACAATACAAACTCTCTCACGCACACAGCGAAGTGAGACCGTTTTCATGCGTGCTTCGGCCCGTTTTGTTGTTTATGGCAGTCCGGTGGCGGCCGCAAAGTAAAAGGCTATAAAAAGAAAATGAAATTTCGCACACACACTCGTGTGCACTCACACACACACACGAACACGCACTCAAGCAAACTCAAGGGGTGAACGGGAACAGCAGGAGCGAGACAAAGTCATGTCAATGCAATTAGTCAATGTCCTTGTCATTACGAGAAGCAGGCGACAATGACAAAAGCACAAAAAACAAAGGCAGCGACAGCGACGGCGACGCGGCTGCAGCAATAATTTCATCAGCGAGAGACGGGACAGGCAGAGCAGCGACGTCGCGTGCATTCAACTCAAGGCAGCGGACAGAGGCCAGGGCAGAACGCAGACGACGCCGACCCGACGTCGCAGCCAGAGAGCCAGGTTAACGGTAAACGTAAATGAGACGCGCCAGAATGACGTAGTCGGACAAGGTACACAGATTACGGCGTTACGTTCTGTTCTGGTTCTGGGGGTACCTGGTAATGGAATTTGCCATAGTCCCACAGCCCCAGCGTCAGACAAATGGACAGACAGAAAACAAAACCCAATTCCGAGCCCCACCACAGTTTTTTGTGGTCAGAGATAATGGTGGCAATAGCAGCAAAAATATTGAATAAATAGTAGCCACACGCAATAGCTGATAAGAATGGTGCCGAATGATGGCCGCGCGCACTCCCCGAAGGCCAGCTGCCATGATGTTCGTGTGTACAGAACCAAAACCCTCCCAGTCCGCCCACATGTAGAGAGCGAGAGCCAGTGAGCCGTTTTGCATAGTTACGCCAGAGAGCGTAAGAGTGGACAAGAGAATGGATAGAGAGTTGGCAAAAGAAAGAGAGCGAGAGACCACCGCAAAAATACTGCAAGTGACAGGTGACGTTTCACTCGTCTTTGTCTTGGCTGGAAGGGGTGTGAGTGGATGAGTGGGTGTAAGAGGGACGACCGCCTACGATTGACGTTTGTTTCTATTGCTGACAGACGCTGACGTCGACGCCAACGGCAACGCCAAACTCGCCACCATGTGAGTGACGTCGAAAGGAGAACAATAATCATCTGCGGCAATCGAAAATATCTCGCGTGTGTTTGTATATGTGTGTGTATTTCTGTGTGTTTTGAATGTTTTGAGTTTTCTCATTCCGAGTCACACAAACACACACACACCAATGCATTGCTGCTGCCTCTGCTGCGGTGCATGCGATGCGGCCTTGAAGCTTTTTATTCAATTCATCATCGCATGAACGTGTGTGTGTGTGCGAGAGAGCGAGAAGGAGAATGAACAGAATGCATCTAAAAAGGGGATCCCAATGCAAACCTCCACAAAACCATATATTTTAAACATTTATTCGATATGCTATATTCTCTTTTTATTAACGTACCAGCTACTCTCAGCAATTCGGCGTCGACCAGGTCACTGAGATCGGGCTCCTCCCCGTACCAGAATATCCACAGCTCCTTGGCGGCGGCCAGCGATAGGGGCGGGTGGACCTTGGTCGATGTGGTAATCTCAAAGGTTAAGGCATTCGGATCGGTGTTGTCCGGCTTGTGGGACTGCACCCGGCGCCACACACACAGCATGTCCGCCTGGATGCATCGCGAGTAGGAGCGAAGTATGGGATCGGCCAACGGCTCGCTCGACGCATTCGGCCTTTCCCCATTGACGAACTTCCGCCATTTTATTCCACATAAATCAGTCTGAAAGGAAGAGTAAATATTTTTTGATTAATTATCGTCGCACTATCGATTCGTCAAGCTTCCTTAACTATTGCTTCAGAAGGCGCGACGGTTCTTGTTGCTATTGATAAGCCCAATCGAAATGCAAACAAATGGTGTAATATTGCAAATCTACACAGAAATTTGTCATTATCTATAGCGGTCTGGCCTGCCTCTTTCCGACCCTACCTCCATTTCTTCTCTATGGTTTATGTTACAAATCTCATATTCAGCTTTATTATTGCAGCTGCAACGCAACTTTCAGAGGGGGGGAGATAATATAATTAAACGTCTCAGCGTAGCAAGCAAATTTCGATCACATAAAGTTCGTGTAAAATGTCATGAAAGGGAATTGGAATGTTTTATGGGTGACTTCTTGGTACGGAAAAATTGTAAAGTAAATAATTCTAAAAATAATAATCCCTTGGAAATGTTTTAGGAATTTCACAATAACTCGAAATACAATCGAGCTTTTCTTAATCTAACTTAGTTAACTTCAAATTATACATTTTCTTTCAAAGTCCAACTAAATAATTCATATTTTCTTGTATTATTCCAGATTGCAACGCACTGTTCACACGTTTGGCCTGTTTGCTGTGTAAGTACTTTCATTACAAATGAAAATATTAAATTAAGTCAACAATTTATGGATATTTTCCCTCTTTAATAATTTAGAATAAGTCCCTTGTAAACTTTAAAGTATTTTGACCTGTGGGTTTCAAAGTACGGTTTCCCCAAGGGCATTATTTCCTGTTTGCAATTGAAACGCTCATCCCATAGTCTCAGGTCTGCCCCACCAATGCTCGCTTAACCAGTGTTGCACAGCGGCGCAGATCGGCACATACACACAAATTCCACGGCGTTGCACTTGGCGGCGGCGGTGGCGGCGGCCCCAACGGCAACAAAAGAAGAAAACGACCAAAGCGAAGCTCGAATCTGCTCGAAACTCAAAACAAAAGCACGAAAAAAAAGAGCAGAGAGCCACAGCAGAGGCATAGTCAGAGGCAAGACAAGAAAAACTTGAGCAACGAGAAGAAGAAGAAGGACAGGAAAGGGGAAGGCGGGGATGGGAAGCTAGTGGCTTGGGCCTGGCCAAGTCTCGGCTTGGGGTCGTCATTGGCGGCTTCCGCTGAGAGTTTTTTTGTCTGTTGGGTCTTTGCCTGGAAACAAGTTGCTAGCAAGCCTGCTTGAATTCAGATTCCTCTGCTTGGCGGCGGTCGCGCCTGCTGCTGCAAGCAGTACACAAATCAATGGGACGGACAGGCAGTGGGTGCACAAGCGAGATAGAGCCAAAATAAATAACTGCACCGCTCACAGACACAGACAAGTGGACGGACAAAAACATACACACACACACAGAGTAGCAACCGAAAGGTATTCCCCCAAACCACGAATGAAACGGAACGAGCCGGCCCCCATCCCATCCTCCCCGCCGCACCTACTGCTCGGCCAGAGATACACTGCTTCGCTCATCGTGGCTGTGGCTCTCTCGTCGGCCCACCGAAAAATGTTCCACATTCTTCCGATTTCTTGCTGCTTCGTTTTTCTTTTTGCATTTCTGTGTTTTCATTTTCGCTCTCATTTCGTCTGTCTGCCTGCCTGCTGCCTGCTGGTGCTGCCACTCGCTGCTTTCTTGCTTCGTTTTCGTTTTGTTCTTTTATTTATTGGCTTTTATTTTTGGGGCGAGCGCTATCGCATTTTGACCATAGGAACTTGTACGCGGCGATTCTTTCGCGATTCCCATTCCATCCCCCCACCGAACATTGTCTCGGGGCAGAGCCCCCAACAACAGTTGTATGTAGGTTTCTGCCCGATGTCTACGTCAGCGTCTGCCCATACACCTCTTTGCAATATTCATGCGCTCTCTCAGTCTTGGCCTCCCTCCCTCTCTGTCAATGTAAGTGTATAGGTGAGAGCGAACATGCTGCTCTGCTCTCCTGCTGTTATCACGACATATTTTTTTGCTTGTGTTTGTTCACGCGCGCGTGCCTCTCAAGTTCAAACTGATTTCTGCTCGTTCACTCTCTCTCTCTCCCTCTATCTATGGCCATCTCTCTCGTTCGTTGCTCTCTTTCTCTCTCAGAGAAAGTTTGGCGCGTTTGTTATTGTTTCGTTATTTCGCTGGCGTCGAGTCTCTTTAGGGCATCGACGGCGGCAGCGGCGGGGGAGAGATAGCAACGGCGAGTGGAGCACGTTGACTTGTACGCACTGTCGTCGACGTCGTCACCGTTTGTTGTCCGTTCCGTTCCGCTTCTCTTTTCGCCTTTCGGTGGATTGCGGGGGGATATTCATTAAAGAAACAAAAAAAAAAGAGAAAAGCGGCAGCAGCAATCGCGGGGCCAACAAACTAGTCGCAGTCGCTGCCTCTGTTGCTCGGAGAACCTGTTATGGGCAGTTGTCTCTCGTGTGTCTATTCCTTCGCAGAAGCAGCAGCAGACAGCAGCAACACTTCCTTTTCCCACACACACACACTCTCTCAACAGAAGCTTCTACTTCCTTCTCACGCTCTCTTCTTCAGCAGCTACTTCCTTCTCCCACGCTCCTCTTGCAACTAATTTCCCTTAACGCACACACATACGCGCTAACTGACCAAGCTCCTGCTGCATTGACAGCAGTGTTGTCAAACGATCGTAACACTCGCCGTGTGGGTGGTTCTGGGTTCCCTACCCTACCATACCCGCTCCTACGGCCCTACAATTCGCACTGACCTAGATCTTTCCCTCACACAGTGGGGCAAATGGGTACTTACCAGGGCATAAAAGTTTGTATGGCAGTCCTCCAAACTAGCGCCGTTCGTCTGATGGTTTTGATGCGTCATAGTTCTTGGCTTTTCTTGTTTCCACGGCAGCAGCACCTCATTTTCTCAAATGTGTGTTTTATTTTGTAATGGATTACTACTGTCGTCTCTCTGGTATTTTGCACATTTGCGGTTTGAATTTGTATACTTTTTACTTTTTTATTGATTCTGCTGCGACAGAATACACTGCACACATACACAGCTACACATAGAGGCACTGGCGGACGAACACACAGATACGAACACGAACACGAACGTAGAGACGAACACACAAACTGTAAGAGAGACAGGGACGCACAGAGATACACAAAGTGAACGGTTTACTGCTTCTTCTTCTTCTCCTTTACTCCTTCTCCTCCTCCTCTTTTATGTTGTTATTGCTGTTGATTCGCGTTTATTTTGTATTTGTTGCTTTTTTGGTGAAATATTTTATTATATTTTACTCTCGTTCTCTGCTTTTCTTTCACAATTTATTTATTTAAACGTAAACGTTAACGTTGTTGCTTTGGCAATGACACACACACACACTGCAGCACGTTTCTGGAAGATAAAAACAGTTTATTAGATTTCCACGCACCCATATCTACCGTTGTATTCCACTCTACACTGCATCCATACCACACACTCGACACACACTCACACATACACACCCCCTACAATAATGAACAATAATTTGTGCTTTTTCTTTTCTTATTGTTTTTGATTTTGGCTTTTGGCTGCTGCTTATTTGTTGCTACTGTGGCTGCTGCTGCTGCGGTTCGTTCTCACTCACACATGCACTCGCCGGGAGAGTCGAGACACACAGATACACGGCAATTACAAGGGTGGACGACGACGAATGTTCAGTTCGTTCTCTCGCTAGTCTGCCCATTCATTCCTCTGCTGCTCACAGTGGGAGAGTGAGAGAGAGAGTGAGTGGTGGTGCTGAGAGCGTGACTTTTTTCAAGGCAGGCGGCAGCGGCGACGTGACGACTAAAAGAGCGAGTCTCATACATATATATTTCTAGAAACACAGTCACACACACACTCGCACACTCGCTTACACCGACGCACGACTCGCGACGATGAAAGTCGTTGGGTTTTTCGTTAATCGTTGATGTAGACAAAAACCTACAAAAAAAAACCTGGCAAGTTTTTTTTTTTTCAAAATTTCTCATATGCATGGCTTCTGGCTGCCTGCACCACCTCCCACCCTGTTAGACCACCCAACCATCCATCCATAACTCTTTAAATGCGTCGCCATTTGTCTGCTCTGCTCTTCCCTCCACTGCACTTTGTGTATACACTTTTTCGGTATTTCGATTTTTCGATCGCCGCTTTGCATTTCTCGAATACGGTAAATATTTGTGGCTGCTTAAGGAGTAGGGGGCGAGAGAGGGTGAGCAGCAGCAGGCAGATGAGTAATACACACACACACCACACTCTTACAGAGCAGCAGCAGCAAAGACAGGGGACTACGTACTGCTTGGCACTTTTTTGTACACAGTTTTGCACTAAATACCGACAAAAAAACAGCAGTGCGATTTTGAAATACACATTATTTATAATATTATTACTCAACGTTTAACGTATATGTGCACCACACCGCACATCTCTCTCTTTGCAATCGCCTTTTGCTGGCGTTTCGCACAACACACAACACAAATGACGAGTCAGAAAATTTTAGACCGACTGCGGGACCGACCCGAAACCAACCGTGTTCCGTTGGCTGCTGCTGCTGATGGCTGCGCGGCGCTGCTGCTTCTGCTCTGCCACACACAATGGAAATTTTGCTCGCCTAGCTTTGCCTCTGTCGCTGGCTCTGCTTGCTGCTGCCACTGCCACTGCTTCGAAGTAGTTGTGTGAGCAGCGAGTAGCGAGAAGCAGCAGCAGCTAAAGAAGATTTGTCAAACACTCTCACACATACGCACGAACAGAGCAACAGAGAATAGCGGCTTTTGCTCTTTTTGCAAAGGCCAGAGAGGGGGAGAGAGAGCGTCCAAACAAGTTTTACCGCACTAGTGTGTGTTTTGCATGGCGGCGTCTGTTTATTAAATGCGCGGCTCTCTCTATCTTGCATCGCATCGCCTCTCTCAGCCACCACTATCGAATGCTGGTGCTGGTTGGGGATGCAACCAGATCGATTGGGTCCTAGGTGTACCCATATACATCACAAGCTGTCTGTTTTCTTTTTGTTTAAAGATTATGGCAAAGAATCAAGACAGATTCCATAATTTATGCACTATACAACACTGCACACACATACGCAGTGCGAAACGTGATACATAGACAGCATTCCTCTCGCATCACACACACACAGCCATAGAGCCAGAGCAGCAGCAGTAGCAACCACTTTCGTAGTTTTCTTTTCGCCCCGTTTTCTCTTGTTTCTTCGCAGTAATCTGTGTGTACACACCGGATTTTTGACTTTGTGGATACTCAAAATAGCCAAACAATGTTACAGTTGTTGCATTCCCCTCCTCGAAGCCTCTGCGGAAGCGGCATTCCCTTTTGGTCCTTTGAACATCACCTCCCACTCCAGCTCCACAACCACACACACACACACTAGCAGACAATAGCCACTGTCTCCCTTCCTCTGCAGCGGCAAATCGACCGCTTAAGCAATTAAACTATTAGATGCCGTCGCGGCAGCAGGAAACATTTATATGCAGCAACAATTTGCGGGAAAACACATTCACAAACCCCGTCGAACGCAACGGCACTTGGCACTGTTATTTATATTAATTTGTTGCAGTGCAGCGCTCTACGGTATCGTATCCACTCTACCGCACATACACACACACACGCACGCAATCGGTCGCTCTCCATTACACACGGGCATTCGAACGGGTTTTTCTTTTTGTTTTTTGTGGGTACATTTTTGGGGACATTTTCTTCTCGCTTTATTCTGGAGTTTTCCGTTTCCGTTTTATTTTGTTCCACTTTCTCACTGGAAAAATCTGCGATCGATATTTTTTGTAACAAAATTTGCAACAAAATATCAGGGAAAAACTGCCCGGTGTGACCGTCGGCGTTACGGAAAATACCAGGGCTGCAAAACCATCGATGGTCCTTCTATCGAATGGCTGCAATTAGTATATCGAAATTAGTATCGAAAAATTTAAAAATGTTTTAAGAAAATCTTAGAAAACAGTGCACTGCAGTGGAAAATTAAAAAAACTTAGGGTTAAAGATGAATCTGAGTTTGCACAGAAAAATCAAGAAAGCGAAGAAGTTCCCGATTAACTGTGGTGTTTGATGTCTCTATTCTTGTGATAAATGGGATTATTATTAATATTTAATAGCGAAGAAAGTTTAAAAACGGATTATTTTTGGGAATATTTTGTTTAAAAACTTATTGAAACTGATACTGTATCGAAATTTCAACGCGATCGATAGGACCGTGTACTGAGAATGCAAAAATGACATAGTTTCGGTGCAAATCTATCGCTGGCCCAAAGATTGGATAAAAAAGCATAGCTATCGGCCATTTGCCATCTCTAAATCATGGCCGTGCAAAAACCTGTTCCCGCTAAATACCGCCACCGCACCGCGCTGCGCCACCGCAAGCACCGTTGCTGCCTCACCTCACCCGAAATTCCATGACAATAAAAACAAACAGATTTCTTGGCGGCCCGGCCACTTGAACAACTGTAAAAGTGGGCCGCCAGCGAAGAAGCAGCAAAAACAACAACAACACCTGCGGCAGCGCTGCGACGCAACCAAAAACGAGAGTCGGAGACGTCGCGTCGTTGCGGAGATTTCACTTTTCGATGCTCGGAGCGAGCGAACGGTTCAACGGTGCGCAGCCAACGATTTTTGTTAATTGAAACTGAGACTGAGACTGAGACTGAGACTAGCCCCAAGAGGAGCACTTTGTACCTGACCCCCAGAAGCACTAAACCCCCCCAAACGACAACGAGATGTACCGCGCCAGTGGACGGATTATGCAACAGCTGCGCCACAGGATGCCAGCGCTAGAGGGTCGTCTGGCTGTTAGCCTGGCCGCGCCTGCGCTGAAAACTTTCACTCAGCGGCAGCAGCAGCGGCACGAACAGGTGCGCTGGACTGCAACGTCAACGGTGAGCAGCAAACAGGTGACGACACCGCCGCCCAGACACGACTGGAATCGCGCCGTTAGCGAGGCGGAGCGCATTGTTGGCTATCCCACATCGTTCCTGAGCCTGCGCTGGCTCCTCAGCGATGAGATTGCCAATGTGGCGCTGCATCTGCGCAAACTGGTGGGCAGCGCCCATCCCCTGATGAAGACAGCCAAGTGAGTCAGCTAAAACTCGATTTAAGTCTCTAATTAAACATTCCTTTGGCAGGCATCTGCTCTACAATGGCAAGAACACGATGCAGGCCTGGGGATTGATAGTGCTGCTGGTGTCCAAGGCGGCGGGACATGCGCCCAGTGTGCCCGATGTGGAGCAGGACAAGAGCGCTGGAGTCCTCCACTCTCAGCGCGCCCTAGCCGAGGTCACCGAGATGATACGCATCTCCCATTTGGTGCACAATGTAGGCGCAAATCTCATCCACTTGAAATGATTCTCTAACCCACTGTTGTCCCTCCCTCCCAGAGCGTCGTGAATCTGCAGTCCAGCACGGAGGCTGGCCAGGATGCGGCCACCTACGATGACATGTCCTTCGGCAACAAGATCGGTCTGCTCACCGGCGACTATCTGCTGGGACACTCGAGCGCGGAGCTGGCCAACCTGCGCAACCAGGAGGTCGTGGAGCTCATCTCCTCGGCCGTGCGCGACTTTTCCGAGTCGGAGTTCATCGGGGAGCGCGATGAGCAGAACAATCCGCTGCCCTACAAGCCCGGCACCTTCCAGCGACCCTCGCTGAGCGTGGCCGTGGACTTCAACGAGCACGACGTGATGACGCCCATGCCCATTGCCCAGGTGCTGGGCAACCCCGAGCAGGAGTGGGAGTGCCGCAACATTCTGAACGCGGGCAGTCTGCTGGGCAAGTCGTGCCAGGCCTCGCTGAAGCTGGCCGGCCAGAGCGAGGAGCTGCAGCGGCATGCGTATCGCTTTGGCAAGCATCTGGCGCTCGCCTGGCAGGCCTGCCTCGATGCCGAACCCTTCCAGTGTCCCACACTGCCGCTGGACACCACCTTCAGTCTAGTCAGCGCCCCCGTGCTGTTCCACCTCGAGCACGATCCCAGTCTGTACGCGCAGCTGGAGAAGGGCAAGCAATCGGTGGATAATGTTGACTATGACGCGATCCACAAGGCCGTTCTGGCTGGCCCCGCACTGGCCAAGACCAAAGAGCTGCAGAGGAAGCACACGGCCGCCGCTCTGGCCGTGCTGCAGCACTTTCCGGCCACAGATGCGCGACAGGCGCTGGAGAATATCATCCTAGCCATGCAGGATCTGTGACCAGCAGCCGCAGTAACATTCTCCACGGGTTTAGGTTCTAGTTAAGTAATTATTTATCACCAAACACATCCTTGAGGGCACTTCCAGGCACATTAAAAGGGGAAGGTTCACATTTAACGTTTAATCATGAATGTCAGGGAACAGGGAAGCAGCTCTAACGACTGGTAATCCTCATCAAAATCAACTGACGGCAGCGATCGTAGTCAAAGTACTGAGGAAAGTCCAGTGGCAGGTGCTCCAGCTTCCAAGGCTTGTGCGCCGTTTGCCTCAGGAAATACTCGTACATGGGCGCCACCGCGTCGCAGTCCTCGAAGGTGAACACCACGCGCTTCTCCAGCGCCATGTATATGGTCTTGGGTCTGCCCGTGGGTTGTCCTCTGGCCAAAATCTGATCCACAACAGCCACAAAGGCGTCGGTTAGGGTGTCATCGTAGATGACATCCGCAGCCAAAACCACATCGCTGGCATCGATGGCGGACAGTAGCTCCGGTGCCTGCTCCTCGCGGGGTATGAGAAAGTTGAACTCCAGCACGGACACCTGGCCACGCAGCAGGCTCGCATTTCGCTGCACATTGCCACGGATGAGCTTCAGAATGCAGCCCAAATCCACGTCCGTGCAGTACACCTTTCCGCTGTTGTGAATCGCCGCTGCTATGCTGGTCAGTCCCACGCCGGCGCCTAGTTCCATTATAGTCTGATTGGCCAGCTGCTGCCGCTGGGAGAACAAGTAATCCGCCAGGAGCAGCGCGCCGCGCCACACTTGCAGCCCCACCAGCTTCAGCTCCGTGGCCACGGAATGTTCAAGTTCTATGACGCCCCGACGTGGCCTTGGCACGTCCAGATCGCCATCTTTATCGGCGCTGGTCAGCCCAATCCTCTCCAGCGTCTCGTCGGGATGGCGGAAACGAAACTTGGAGACAACTTTGTGGCCATCTTCCGTCTTTGTCGGCTGATAGTTGGTTTCACTGTAGATTTCCGATGTGACCGTGAACATGATGAACGCGTGTTATGTGCGCCTCGTACATATATGCACATTGTTTTATATATTATACGCGAGAATTTTAGGGCCAACAAAAATTTGGCTCCAAGGCCTGGGACGTTGCGTGCAGTGTGACCATTAAATACCATAAAATGGATGAGATATACCAAAACATACCGGCTGTTTTCGATTCTGTTTCAGATTTTTGAATTTCGCATGGCGCACAGTGGGACAAACACATGCTTAATTTGTTTCTAACCACTTGTTGTGTCATGAGGTAGTGAAAGTGTTATTAAAAATATTATTTTTTTGCTGAAATTAACATTAACACACATAAGGCACTCAAATTAGACACTGATGGTATAATTTTAGGGTTGAATTAGAATCTGTTTTCCCCAAACATAATTTTCTTCGTTCTTCGACCCACTGTGTTCACTCGCAACAAGTGTTGGTAAACCACGAACTTCACCTTCCAGTATCTGCATTGTTTTAGTATTTCTCCGCTTGTGGCATGCGGTATTTAGGCGTGCACCTCAAATCAACAAAAACTAGATAAGTTTATTAACAAAACATGGACGATGAGGAGGATCCAATTGTGGAGGAGGTGAGTCCGAGGGAGTACCAACTTAACCGACCATTAATCAATTGAGAGACCCCACAGATACCCGTGTTTCTGTCAAAGAACCTGCAGGACAGCTTGTACCTCTTCCAATACCCGACAAAAACGGAGCTGCCAAACCACGACGAATCGGTGATCATCAATTGCTGCGTGAAGCCATTCACCCAGGAGGTCAAAGTGGACTTCGCACTGAATATTGACTCCAAACATTATGACCGCTTCAAGGGCGAACAGTTCGCGATGGCCGCCGATGGCAAGAACACATTCGGCGCGGGGCCAACGAAGGGCGGCGAGCGTCCCACCTACAAGCGTGGCATTATGGACAAGCAGGCCTACACGAGCACGCGCTCGCTGACAGACATCTCCAAGTACATTGTGGGCATCTACACGGACAAGGAGGTGCACCTGTCGCCGCTGACGAGCATTGTGCAGCTGCGACCCGCCCTCAATCACTTCGACAAGGAGGACAAGCGCAAGAAGGCCGAGCAGAAGGCCCAAAACGACGACGTGGACGATGATGAGGTGCTGCAGCAGGTCACAGTGAAGTTTGCGCGCGACAAGGGCGCCGCCGCCAAGAAGACAAAGGAGGAGCGCGGCACCTACGACAGCTTTGTGCAGCGCATCGTGGACGAGCCGTGGTGCGAGACTTATTGGCATGCGCGTGGCACACCCACAGCGGAGCTGGAGCGCCAGAAGCTGTATGCCACGAACCACCAGTCGAACCTCTCGCTCACCCTCAATCCCAGAGATTATCTGCAGAAGCTGCTGCCGTACGACGAGAATGTGCAGCAGGTGGACGAGTCGAGTGTGCTGCCCGTGTACAACAGAGCCATGCTGAAGACAATGCCGCTGCTGGACCAGCTGCGTGTGCTGCTCAGGGATGCGAGGATGCTGTCGTTCGGGGATGTGCTGGAGATACTCGCCGAGCAGGCGGATCCACATGTGACGCCCGACAAGGTGCTGGCGCTGCTGCCACAGGTTGGCATTCTGCTGAACGGCAATTGGGTGCCCAAATCGGAGGTGGTCTTTCCCGAGAAAATGCTCTCCCACGCCAATGGTGTCACTGCGGAGCAGATGATACGCGCCAGGGACTATATAGTGAGTGCCACGACTTGCCTTTGAGTGTCTTTAATGCTGGTTTTCCCTCCCTGCAGCTCTATAGATTCTCGCGCACAGCTTGCCTGTACCGCACGCAGGTGATGGCTGCCACACAGCTGCCGCCTGCGGAAACCTACGATGTGCTGCGCACCGTGGCCAAAGTGAACAGCACGAAACGCTGGGAGCTGCTGCTGCCACCGGACAAGGAGTTCGAACAGAAGCATCCGGAACTGGTGCAGCGCCAGGAGCTGCACTGGCGCGCCTCGGAGCAATACTACAACGAAATGGACTGGGCCAAGGAGACGAAGCGTGTGCGCAAGCGCTCCACCCGCAAAAGCGAGTCACAGTCCGCCACATCCATGCCACCGCCTGCCACAACAGCAGCAGCAGCGGAAGCGTAGCAGGAGGAGGCGGAGTGGCTGCAGCCACTTGGGCGCTAATAAACAGACCACAACAGATTATTATGCTAACAATTTCGACTGTGTAATGCGCTGCGTAATCTCATTGACCAGCGCATCCCGATTGCCTTTGGTCACCTCGTAAATGACAGCGCCAGGAAGGCTCTTCAGTCGCTCCACCAGCGGCAGGGACTGGCGGCCAGCCTGTGGCATGGTAACCAGGAAGGGGCGCTGATGCTGCAGCACACTGGCCATGGCAGCTTCAAAGCGCTTGCTCAGCAACTCCATTTTGCCCACTTCATCGATGACCAAGAGCTCGCAGCCCGATTGACTGCCATCGAGGAGCAGCGGCAGCGTTAGATCCTCAAAGTCCTGCACATAGACCGAGTATTTGCCCACCTTGGGGCGTCGCAGGTTGTCCAGCGGTCTCTCACGTGCCAGTATGCCTCGCTTGCCACTCAGGGTGACCACATCACCTGGAGGGACACCTGAGGATGAAGCGGAGAAACTCGGGCGCATTGTAAGCACTTACCCGGTGGCCCTGTAATTAAAATAGCCGTTAAAATGTTAATTTTTTCCATATTTATTATTGTTTTGTAGGCTAGTGCTGGAAAACATCAACAGCAAATTCGATAAAGTGTTATCGGAGATACCAAACAGATGCTGTGGTATGTAGATGTAATGTAACTTAATCGACATGCTACAAGCGCGGGAAAGAATTTATTTAATCTTCTCGACTAAACAAACCCCATTTCCTGCGGGGACGCCGCTCTTCTGGTGCATCGCCAAAGAGGCGTAGAGTCAGCAACTCCATTTGTGTCTCCATGTGCTCGGCCACGAGCAGCAGCTGCTCGCCACGCATCTGAAATTTGGTCTCCTCCTTGCTCTCGTCCACAATTTGGATTTTCTTGCGGCGCATCAGGAAGCTGTTCTTGCGCTCAACGTAAGCCGTCGCGAGGCGTACATTCTGGCCAACGGTGCGGCCGTGGCGCTTGTATCCACGCCGAAAGCAGGGCAGTTGCCAGTAGAAGTCGAAGAGGCGCGGATACTCGACGCGCAGAAACTGAAAGAAGTCGAGATGTTCCACCTCCTCCGAGTCGCGTCGCTCCTTGGCGAGGGCAAAGTAGTTGTTAATCATTGCCACAAACACATTGATGAGCACGGTGCAAATGAAGAAGCCCAAAATGGCATACAAAATCAACCCGATGGCCCTGCCGCCGTGAAACATTTCGCTGGGATGAATGTGGGAGCTGAAGCCGAAAGAGAAGCACATGCAGGTGATGACGCTCTGGAAGAAGCGATTGAAGTAGATGCTGTTGTTGCCATTAATGATGACCATCATCATGCAGAAGCCAATCAGAAAGATGACTATAATCATGGCCATGCTGACCACCGGCTGCCAGGCCATGCGCAGCGTTTGATTGAACAAATGAAAAACATTCGCAAATTGCAGAATCCTCCACAGTCGCAGCGTTGTCAAGCAGATGAGTATGCCAATGACTATGTGTATGAGTCCTTGCAGGCGCGATCCACGCCGAAAGTCCACAAAGTCCATGTTGCCAAAGACGCTGACATTCTTCAGCATGGAGCGCACCAACGAGGCGCGAAAGAACATCAGCCAGAGGACCAAGGCATTCAGCCCGAATATCAGCAGATCCATTATGTTCCACACGTTCTTGAGGGTGCGCGAGTCGTACCACACCTTGTTCACCGTCGCCTTGCCGAACTGCAGCAGCACGAGGATGTACACGAGATACACCAGCAAATCGTTCCACTTGAGATGATCGAAATCCCGCAGCAGCACGCAGCCATCCACGTCCACGTAGGGCAGCACACTGCCAAAGGGCAGCTGCTCCAGCCGCAGCGTAATCACGCTGAACATATTCATGTCCATGTTGTACATGGTAAAGTCTATAAAGATCGCCGATGTGTTGCGCGTCAGCCAGTGCTGTTCGGTGAGGAAATCGAGGACCATCTTGGTGCTTGTCTTGCTGCGGGAGAGCAGCGTGGAGTAGCCCTTCAGCTCTGGGTAGTAGTCAAAGTAGCCAAGGTGATAGAAGTTCACGAGAAAGTTGTCAATCGTTTCCCCATTCCATGGGCACCCAGGGACGCGTGACGCGCCAGTGCATGTCCTCGTAGGGCACCACGCGGTAGGGCGTCTGCCAGCCGGGCAGATAGGACTCCTCCGTGTAGTCCGGACTACCCCAGCCAATCTTGCGGCTGCTGCGACGCAGCTGCCTCACGCGTATAACGCCCAGCATCACCCACTGCTCGGCGTGCACCCACGGGGGACTGGTGAAGGTTGTGCCCGGCGCAGAGTCCGTGTCGAAGGTGTTGATCAGATTGATCTCGATGTAGTCGAACAGCTGATTGATGTGCACCACCTCCTGCAGGCCATAGTAGTCCGTGTGATTGAAGAGCAGCAGCTTCTTGATCATGTCCGAGCTGCGGTAGACGCGCGGCTCCCACGTGGCCAACATGGCCAGCATCAGCCAGAAATAGTAGCGCCCAAACAGCCACAGATCCCTGCTGATCTCCTTGTACATTTCGTTGAGTTTCTCGTGCCGATAGTGCGAGGTGATCATCAGATTACGCTTCTGCCGCTCCAGTTTCTGCACCAAAAATCATCCATATCGTACTCCGCGCCCTTCTTGTCCATCGGCGGCACATAATGATCGCGCGGCCAGATCGTACGATCCAATGCGATGAGCGCAAACTTGATCGGATCTCCCACAAGGTATTGGAACATCAAAGCGATTACAATCCTGACGCCGTTCGTCTTGTCGCGCACCAGTTCCTGGTGGAAACCAAACCGTATGAAGATCGAGCCAATGCATAGCAGGATAATCGTGACGGTGATCATGAACAATATCATATGCGAGCCAAAGGGCGTCATTTTAACGAGTTTTATTTGCTCTTACGCTGGGAGTTTGACTGTGTAGATGTAACCCATACGGATTGCTAAGGTTTTTCCATTC